>NC_140530.1:18026022-18681022 GCF_057382185.1 Mchenga conophoros
GAAAGTGAGAAAGAGTAAAGAAGAGTGGGGGGTGTGGAGGGAGGAGTGGGGGTGAAATGTTGTCAGAGAGCGTGACACAGAGAGGGAGGAAGAGAAAAGAGAGAGAGAGAGAGAGAGAGAGAGAGAGAGAGATCCCTGATGCACACCAACAAACAGGAGGGACACACAAAAGGAGAGCAGGGAGGGAAGAAAAAAATGGTCACATTTCTCAAGCACCTGAAAACGTGCTGGTTATTTTCGGACGCGTGTTGCTTATTGATGAGTGTGGGAGTGTTTAAACTACTTCTACTGTGATCATGTTTTCATGGTGACTGTACATGGCAAGCAGCTGAACGCGTTGGGACCACTGTAATTCAGAGAACACCCTTTTACACAGAGATCCGTCTGGCATCACACTGTGCAGACAGAGAGTCGAGCTTCCCCGTGCGTCTGTTCACCTCGAGAGAACATCGGGATCAATTAGAGACCTGATCTGAATTGCTTTTAAATAGTTTCTTTATTACTTTTGTTATTTCTTCTTCTTCTTTTGGGCTGGCCGGGTTTTCTCAGGAACCCCAATGCCCTGTGCACGCTGCTTTTGGTCTGAGCTTTGGGATACACTCTACATGCCCTGGCAGTTCATGACTCTTTCACCCGTATCAACAAAACTCTTCGGTGATAAGAAGTGGCAGTCAGTTCAGCAGTAAACGCCTACTGTAATACGGAACAAACGAACAACACCGATCGACTGGGAAACATGGAAAACAGTCCAGGTGGTAAGTAAGCTTTAAATTGTGTGGTCGATGCTGAAAGCTGCTGGCAAGCAGCGCTGTCAGGTTTACTTTGAGGGTAATGGTGCAGGTGAGCACAGATGCCAGTGAGCTGCATTAGATCAAATATTGCTAATATTTAAGTAATATATAAAGTTTTACTGCCATTTAATTATTATAATTTTTATTTTTTTTTAATTGTCTGTTTGAGTCATGTCAGATCACTGCAGTTATTGGACATGTCTGATGCTTTGGGATTTGTATCCAGTTTAATTGCATCTTATGCTCCTTCTATATGAATGTGTGATATCCAGAAAACTATTTAAGCTATAGGCAGTTGGAGTTTCTGTGCACTGTACTCTTGCCTATGACTGTAATTCAGCTGTGCAATCTCTGGCGTGTTGCCAGGTGCTTCTGGGCTGCGCAAGTCTGAGGATTTTGAGTGAGTGAGCTGAGCTCAGAGAGGGAAGTCCTCTCCTCCAGTCTTTGCGGCGGACTTCCGATTCTCTGCATGTAAACAAACTCACGTGAAGCGCGACCCTGAACGCCCTCTGACCGGGCACGTTGTCATCCCACAGCCTTCCCCACGTTTGGTCGCCCCACCATTAGAGGCTTATCTGCAGACAGATAAGGAACAATAACGTGCTGACCCACCCGCGTTGCGTCCGCGTTTTTTTGGATCTTAAAGTTCTTGCTCCCAAAACCACTTCTGGATGTTTTCATCCAATGGGAGGTTGTCAACTAACAAACATGTGATTCATTAGAAGTGTGCTGGTCACAATCGTGGCACTTTCCCCCAAACACAAGTGAGGAGGCGATGTCAGGGAGGAGTCACGCCCACTGCTCCACAAACATGAAATCTGTGCCAAATTCTCCTTCCACACTGGCTCCAAGAGCCGCGCTTGGAGTAAACATGTAGTTCTGCCAGCCCCTGAATCACGATCTAAATGTAGCGAGAGCTGATGATGAATGAACAGATCATATCTGACTCATGAAATCGATAAGAGTTAAACCGCCTATTTACTCCGTGGCTCACTGGCTGAGAGCGCCATTGTTATAGGCGAACAGATAGATAAAAAAGCAATAAAGCAGTGACGCTCTATTGATATAACGCTTTAAGCCATTACAGCAACTTCACGCTGCACCTAGATCTCACGATATAATTTAAATCTAAACATCACGGACATAGGTCTTTGGTCGACTGTGGCCATGGCCGTGCACCCTGGGTAAAAAACAACACATAAAAAACCCGTTCGTGATGTTGCGAATCATGCACCTGATTTTAATACGCAGCCACCCCGCCTCGAGCTGACAGCACGTGTACACAGCCTCAGTATCCACGTGCCGCGCATGATTCCAAGTACACTGCTCCTCTCACGGTTGTTCCTCTCTGTCGCGCGCACTGTGCGCGCGCTCAGCTCACACGGGGATTCCTCTTTATTCGTTGGTAGATTGGTCAGTGGGTCAGAGGGGTTTAACCAGCCTTCTGTCTCATATTAGTTACTATAGCTGATTTTAAATGTTCATTAGTAATTAAAAGGAGCGTCCTTTTTTGGGGGGTAGCCTATCACAGGACGTGGGATGTGAAAGAACATATTAACCTACATTTGCCAGCATCAACTAGTTTTTTGGGTGACAAGGCCAAGCCGTTTCAATTACACTCTGGTATTTCTGTTTGGGCGGTGTAATGGAACAAAATAAGACGATAAATACCAGACTGAAGTCACTATCATAGGGGCACTGAGCAGTTGTCACATGAACTAAGGCTAACCTTCACAATGTTGTCAAGGAAATGATAAAAAGGTCACTTCAACATGGACTGTTGATTGTTTTTCTTTTCATTCAGAATAAATAAAGTTGTTTAGATTGGTGCTTTGATGGGGTGTTGTTGGTAATGACAGCACACAAACCCTTTCTGCAATAGAAAGACCAAAGCATGTGAAAGGTTATTTATTTCTAAGGGTTACAGTAAAATCAGATGACACAATAAAACCTGTTCTGACTTCCTTTCACATTGTTTCAATATTATATGGATATTTATTTTAAAGCTGTCTCTATCAATAGTACCTAGTCAACCTTTCTGGATGATTTTCAGTCCATCCATCCATTTTCTTCCGCTTATCCAATTCAGGGTCATGGTTGGGTTGGAGCCTATCCCACCTGTCACACGGAGGGAGGTGAGAGGTGGGGTACAGCCTGCACAGGTTGCCATTCTATAGCAATTCTAACACTCAGAGACAGATAACCATTCATGTTGACAAAATCAGTAAACCTAGACTCTCCAGTTAACCTGACGTACATGTCTTTGCATGGTGGGAGGGAGCTGCAGCACATGTGAGAACCCAAGCAGGCAAGAGGTGAAAATGCAAACTCCACACAGAAAGGCCACAGCTGGCCGGTGGATTCAAACTCAGGGCCTTCTTGCTGTGAGGCAACCATGGCACCACCATGCTGCCCATATTCAGTTTCACAGCAGTCAAATGGAAGATGAGTACTTTAATAAGTGTTCATCGTGTAATTGGGATATAATGTCATGGTATCAACCCGCTTCAGGGTGCCGTGACGTGTTCAACCTCACTCCTTTCAACTGAAAAAGTACCAGAAAGATTGTGGGTGCAGTAGTTGAATGACTAAGCTAATCAGTAGCAGTAAGAATCTGCAATAGGAGTAGTTAATGGTATGACTCTGTGATGAGAATGAATGCAGAGAAACACTGCAGCTGTTCATGACCAGCTCTCATGAACCCTGTAGTCTTCATGGAGTTTTCCTCTCCTTGATCTCAAAGCGTGATTATTGACCAACTTACAAAAAAATGCAACATGTTTAAGCAGATGAATGCATATGTTGGGCACTAGCAGGAAAATGAAACCAGATTCATTGTGTTAGATTAAAAAGATGTCACTCCTGAGAATAAATGCTTTTTTCTAGGCTACATTTGCATTGCTCAGCCCCGAGGATCTACATGTAATCCTTTGAACTTGAGAACTCCTTAAACAAAGTTCAAATTGGGTCAGCCTCTTCCATTATGTTAATTAAAAAAAATCTTCTCAACTGCTTCTAATGTGAAAAAAAAAACTGCCCGCTGTTCCTTCTAAGAACTATCCTCCATGACAAACGCTTCATAAATGAGCAGATGACACGAAGCCAGTAGTTGCACGTGGAGGGAGGCTTACTGCCCATGCACAGAGGTAAACGTTCACATGACAGAGGACAGTCAAGTTGCAAATGGAGCATGATTTCCACATTTTCTACGGGCGTCCGTGCATGCCCAGGGGGAGGGAACACACGAGATGGGAAGTCAGAGAGGACTGGCAAAAAAGAAAGAAAGAAAAAAAAAAAAGGAGGCGGTTGTATTGTTTATTCCGTAGTTCTTGTGGCTCTATGTGTATCCGCAAGTCACATGTTGTAACCTGTGCCTGAGGACAGCGGGGGTGACATTCCCGGAGCTCATTCCGTAGCCCAGTCAAGCCATATTCCAGGAAATCGTTACAAGCGTTCAGAATATGGAATGTTTTTCTACTCGACGAGCGGGGCGGGGTTGTGACTTCTGAGCGTAGAAAGTGGGTGTGGAAGAGCCAGTGTGTCTGCAGCATGTCACCCTGCCCTCCGCAGGTGAGCCACATGCCCAGAAAACTATCTCTCTCACACATCATGCAGAAAAACTTAACAAGCAACATTTGCGTGCGCAGGGAAGTAACCGCCTGCCCAGAGCTGCCACCCCACACACGTCCACACACATACACGCATACCCTGTTGGAGCAGTCAGTGTTGACACGTGTAAGCGGTGGAATTAAGGAGGCACTTAGAGCTAAACAGCAATCCAGCACGTGTTTTCTCAAGAAGAGAAAGCAAAAGAGACAGGGCACACTTTTCTCAAATGATTCCAGGTCCTTGAGAGGAAATGTGCACAGAATTACAGAGCAGACATTCTAATTATATTTACACCGCTTTGGATAATACTGCCACACACAGAGCAGGCATTTTTGACTTTGACTACATTAACCTTTTGGGTGGTATATTCACAGACCTGATACATTACAAGTAGCTTGATACTGACCCACAAGGTATGATCACAATCATAATGTGAGAATATCTGATGCAGTGTCTGGGTGAAGAATTGTGCGTGCAGGAAATGTTACAGTTGGCAGGTCTTCTTGGATACTTGACACAGTGATCTGATAAAAAATGAACAAGTGGTTCAAACTGTGAGCTAAATACGGGGGGGGGGGGGGGGGTGTACCAAAGTAAGCCTAAATCCATAAATTCTTTAAATTATTTGAAGAGATAATCACTCACTTATATTACCATAAATTAAAACAATTATGGTAGCTTTAAAGGTAGGGAAGATTGCTTGGTGGGTTTTTTCCTCCCTCTAGCCTGATTCATCTGAACACGCACACACAAAAAGCACAATGTCAGCCTTTGAAATTGTGTTAAAGTGTGAAAACAGTGACCGGCAACAACGTGACTGTTGCCCTCTGCGCAGTTTCTAGTGACTCAGTGGAATTCATTAACTTGTTCCGTTCCCCGCTTGCTCTCCTCCGTATCTCTAGCCACAGCATTAAAAGCCTTCTCCACTCCAAACGTGATCTGCCCTAGCGCTTGTTATGGCACTGCTGCTGTTGTTGTCTACACGGGACTGCGCAAAGAGCCTTGTGAGCCAGGCGGGAACTGTGTCAAGAGTCCATGTGAGCTCCTGGTCAGGTGGCTGGCGGATAGATGGGTCTGCAGGCCCGGAGCCGGAAAGGGGAGGGAGGAAGGGAGGAGGATAAGAGAAAAAGGGAGGGGGGAAAGGCGGAGGGAGTGTAGAAAGGACTCAGTTCTGAAAGCAAGCATGCAGGGAGCTGGCTGGCTCAGCCTGCACGTGAGGGGCAGTCTTTCATCTTGCGGGGAGGAACACTGTCTGCAAAGGAAAGGGCGGGGGTGGTGGTGGTGACGGAGGGGTTTAGGTGTTGTGTTTAGAAGTAATAGGGCATTTCCAACTTGATCTGATATCCATAAACAAAGGCCTGTTTGTGAACTCTCTGTGGCTCTCATTGTGAACATACAGTGACTTACTGTCATAATATGATATGATGTATTTAATGGTGTTCCCTATTCCAGAAGGTTTGGTGTGTGTGATGTGATATATCGTAGGCTATTTTATTAGTTTATGATTGTTTGTGACAGTTGAGAGATGTAGATCTTTAACTAGATGGCATGCTGTGTCTATTTCAGTTACTACCTCTCCTATTTTTCCATCACTCATCAGTAAAAGCATTGTCAAGCAGGTTACTTGAAGGTATGATTCGGCAGGACTTGGGCATTTTTTTCCCTTATCTCATTCTTATCAGATTAAAAACTGAAAAGACTGCACAAAAATATCCCGGTCAGAGTTGTTGTTCCTCAAGCTGTCACTTTTCTTTCTTTCTTTTTTTTTTCTTCTCTTTTCTAAATTGTTCATCGGATCAAATTTCTGTTGTCCCAACAAGGTCAGGGTTTTGTGTCTGTGTTTGCAAAAGTCTGCCAAGTAAGCTCAGATGAAAGCAGATGATTGCTCAACACTTCAACTCTCTACTAGTTTGTGCCTGTGCACTGAGTTTTGGACCCTCTGTGCTCTTTCAGGTGGTGTTATCTTGTACGCTGGCTCGTCTGGAAGTGCCAGTCCGAGTCCTGGCAGCCCGTCAAGTGGATACCAGACCCAGTCGCCCTCCTCCCACTCGCAGCCTTCATCCCCGGAGGGTGTCTCCTTTCAGGAGATCGGAGCCTTGAAGCAAAGAGGGGAGCCAGGGGGAGGAACACCTTCCCCGAAAATGGTCTTTCAGTTTCCCGAAGTTAACAGTGCTCCAGTTGCGCAAATTATGACGGTGTCATCACCGACCTACAACCATCCCACCGTTGCCAAAAGGCCTTGTGGCTTCACTGGCACGTTCACCAGTAAGTACCTACTCGCCACCCTCCTCCCTGTTCTCCTCCTTCCTTGGCCATCAGCAGTTTTTCATTGTGTTTCTTCACCTGACAACCGTTGTGACTTCCTCTTTCACAGAAACCGGAGGTATGGTGCTTCTGTGTAAGGTGTGCGGGGACATCGCATCTGGGTTCCATTATGGCGTGCATGCCTGCGAGGGCTGCAAGGTGAGACCAAAGAAAGGTTATATTATGCCACGTCTTTCCTTTTCATTGTGTACAAAAAACACAATGACACAAAAGACACCCTTCACAGCCTCTATTCTTCCTACCCTCCTTCCGCAGGGTTTCTTCAGGCGCAGCATTCAGCAGAATATCCACTACAAGATGTGTGTGAAGAATGAAAACTGTCTCATCATGCGCATGAACCGTAACCGGTGCCAGCACTGTCGCTTCAAGAAGTGTCTCTCCGTGGGCATGTCCAGAGATGGTGAGAGATCATGTCATTGCATGAAGATATTTAGACATAAGTAAATTCTGATGGATTTATTCCCACCAGTATTTTACACTGGCTTAAACAGTGAATCGTTTTAATCCGCTTTGTACAAGATGCGAAAACAAAGTCCAAATTCATTTCTGTCACAGCTTACAACAAAGGCATAATCCCACTGTCAAAGCCACTTGCCTTACTCCTCATCAAAAAGTTGAATTTTCTACTTATCTCCTTTCCACTATTTCCTCCTCTTGTCTTTGTCCTCCTCTGCCTCCCTTTCTCCTTGCGCTGCTCTCTGATTAATGGCAAGAGGAGCTGGAGAGTCCCAGTAGTCATCAGTCATGTAGAAACTGTGAAAAATACTAGTTTATTTTAGGAAACTGGGGCACAAAGTTGTTGATTACCCTTCCCGTTCGCAGTCACGTACGCTCTTTCCCGACACGGGCATTTCAAATCATTTGAGATTTAATGTTATTCTGTCCAGTTAATCACAAAAACATACACTGCTTCAATTTGAATATTAAACATATGATTGCAGGTAATCAGCTTTTGTGTGTTATTTTCACCTTCAGGAGTTAAATCTCCAGGGGAAGATGGCTAAACTAGGTGATAATAAATCACGTTTTTTTTTTTTTCTTTCTGGTGCAAACATTTTTAGCTGACCCCCCCCCCCCAAAAAAAGCCAGAAGCGAGAAATCAACTGCTAATTCATCAGATTTGAAACATTTATATTTTGTGAATAAGCACACAAAACACCGTAAATGAAAAATACGATAATAACAACATAACGTTCATGGGAAAGGTAGCTCCACCCACTTTCTGGTTTTCGGCTGATGTCTGCGACTCGCCAGCATGAAATTGATTTTTGATCAGCCGCCTTCGACCCTTTGTCTTTTCGGCTCTCTCACCTGCCTTTCTGTACCTCTGACCTTTCCACTCATCACCCACTGTGTCACTCTGCTAATGACACCACGTTTGGTGGTATTGACCCAGTGACCTACTTCTAGAGGAAAAAAAGAGAGAGCCTGCGCTTCACTGAAAGGCAGAAAGAGAAGGACTCGTGGGGGAGGAGGAGGTGGTGTAGCATACAGTGTACTATAAATAGGACTGTCAGTGGAGGTAGGGCATCGAGGTGGGGGGAAGGGAGGAATGTAAAGGCTGAAGAGGATGAAAAGATGGAGGCTTCTGGGTCTGTAGTATGGTGTAACAGCTGTGATGGAGAAAGAATAGTCAGAGACAGATGAGAGATCTTGGGATTAGTAATACATCTAGATTAGAGTTTGAGAGCCACATGTAGGATATTTGTTTGAATGTGAACATTTTACGCATACAAGTGTCAGTGCTGTAAGATGCTAACAGAGATGCTCGTTTCTGTCTGCTTTTGTCCTCAGCTGTGCGTTTTGGGCGTATTCCCAAGCGGGAGAAGCAGAGGCTTTTGGATGAGATGCAGAGCTACATGAACAGTCTCAATGAATCGGCTTCCATGGAAATGGAGGTGTCACCTCCTCCCGACGCGCCGTGCAGTCCACAGAACCAGACGAGTGAAGGAGCCGGCTCCATAATGCAGTCTTACCACGGTAACGAGAAACCACTCAAGATGGCTGCTGGCAACGGCAACCTTGGCGCTTCCTCTTTCCAGAACAGCGCGGCGCAGGAGCCTGCCCTGTTGCACGCAACTGCCCAGACGCAGCACGCAGTTCAGGTGGAGCAGGCGAACCTGACAGCTAACTACCACGTCCCCCCTAACTTCCCCGTCCCACCTACAGGCAGCGAAAGCACCACCAACGCAAACGTCGACAACGCCAAGTACACGTTCTCCTCCAATCAGAACCAGTGTCCTGTCAGCGGTAACATGTCGTCTCAAGGCTACACAGCCAATCAGAACAGTTTCCCAGCCAGAGAGTCCTCAAACCAAAACCAGTGTCCCTGGAAGCTGAACGGAGGAGCCAAGGTTCTGGTGAGTCTCCCTCTCCTTTTGACTCTATGAAAGCCTTTTTAAATTCCAGTCAATAAAATGCCCATAATGCTTCTCTTTCTCTGTCTTCTGCAGGCATGCCCACTTAATTCATGTCCTGTGGCTCCGGCCAGTCGCTCCAGTCAGGAGGTGTGGGAGTCTTTCTCCCAGTGCTTCACCCCTGCTGTTAAAGAAGTGGTGGAGTTTGCAAAGAGCATCCCAGGCTTCCAGAATCTCAGCCAGCATGATCAGGTCATGCTGCTCAAATCTGGTACTTTCCAGGTATGCCTCTTTGAATACGATTTGTGTCTTTGGGGCTTTTCTTTTTATGTTTCTTTTTCCCTCGATGCTGAACTGCTCTTGTTTTGCTGACAGGTTCTCATGGTGAGGTTCTGCTCACTGTTTGACCCCAAAGAGAGGACGGTGACCTTCCTCAACGGACATACATACTCACTGGCATCCTTGAGAGCCCTTGGTATGGGCTCATTATTGGATTCCATGTTTGATTTCAGTGAGAAGCTAGGATCTTTGGGTCTGGAACCAGATGAGATGGCACTTTTTATGGCTGTCGTGCTCGTATCTGCTGGTAAGAGTCACGCAGCTATGTGCATACAAGCTCATACTTCTCACACAAACACATTTCTTATGTCTAATGCTACTTTGTTTGCTCCTTTTTTCTTTTTTTAGATCGCTCTGGTATAGTGGAGGTTGGCGCAGTAGAGCAATTGCAGGAGAATCTAATAAAAGCTCTGCGTTCACTCATCACCAGTCGCCGCCCAGACGACAGCACGCTCTTCCCAAAGTTGCTGCTTCGTCTGCCGGACCTGCGCACCCTGAATAACCAACACTCTGACAAGCTTTTAGCTTTCCGCATAGACCCTTAAGTTCAGACAGCTTAATGGGGTAACTGCCTTTGGGAACCGCCTTACTCCATATGCAGGCCTGGCTTGCTACTTTCCCTACACCGGCCGCTGCATGATGGACGGCAATTTTGAGAGATCTCCCAGGTCTGATGTTCCAAGAGAGCCGGGGAAATATGAGTGAAGAACGCAGGCAGAGCAGAAGGTGGTGGAAGCTGATGAACATAAACCGATCTGTGCTCCAGTTGCTTCCAATTGGACTGCTAGAAAACTGTTAAAACTGTAGAGTTCTTCCTTGAGTTTTTCAAGACAAAATCAAACCACCGTCGCTTCTCCCTCTTGGAGTTTGTTTTTGATGTAAAGACCAAAAAAAGAAGGGCGAGCCCGTTGATCCTCACCAGACTTTTTTTTGTTATCTCACAAAGCTAACGGAAAGGAAGCACATACTTTTTTGCCCTGAAGAAGAAAAAAAAAAGGACAGACATTCACCAATAATGATCTCTTACTGTAAATTCCTGCCACAAATGTAAAGGCACTTTTCATACATTGAGAAACCTCTGAAATCAATAAATATATATATATATATATATAGCAATAGAAATGTTTAACACAGTTTGTGTTTGCCCTGTTGAAATGACATAAGCTATTTTCACATCATGTTATCATGTGAGGAATCTTTATAGAAAAAAAATCACCCATTTGTGATTGAGAGATGTATACCATTTTTACGAAAATGAGACTGAGGTGCAATGTATTTGTACGCGGTGATCAGGGAGAAATTATTGGTCATTTTAGACCATGTCTGATGGCTTATATGATAAGATGTTCTGTTGTAAATTTTGTACAGGGCCGTTATTCTCGGTTTGTACCGGCGTTTGTTTGCAGATTCTTGGATATGTAAATGAAATTAGTATGGAGATTATTGTATGATGTCACACATGATTGATTTCTCTACAGGACGCAGCGTCTGAACGATGTGCTCCGAGTATAAACTTTTTATTTGAATATATAGCGTTGAAATAAATGTATTGTCAACGGACAGCATCGGCCTGTGAATATTTTGTAAATGTTTTATGGTTACGCCATAGATTACCATTATTAAATAATGTTATATAGCATCTTCTCCTTGTTCTCATCTCTTTTCATTTTCCTCCTTAATGCGATGCCGAGACATACCATACAGCCGTAGCCTAGCAACAGATGCAATGAGCCAATCGTGCTTCAGGTCTGAGAGCCACTGGGGGCTTTTATAATAACAAGAAACACCACTTGATTTTTGAGTGTGTGTGTGATAACAAGTGAATGTAATTCCAAAGACTTATGGGAATACTAGGTGTTATTCTTTGCTGAGAGAACACAGCGACCTTTTGCAGAGACGAGATGATAAGCAAACTGAAAGAGATAAACTGGATTCTGGTGAAGGATGAATGCAAATGTAGGACTAACAAGGCAGTTGGATCAAAATGCTCTTCATGAGTAAAGTCTTGTTACCAGACACGAGGAGAAATCATATTGATATAAACATTTAGGAGCAAGTTCCATAAACTGCAGCTCTGCCTTTAATAAGGCTCCATAATGTGCACAGTCACTGGCATTGCTTGTTTTAAAAGGAAATGATTTAGACAAGTGCGTCACACCCAGAATCATGCATCACAATAGCACAGCTTCAATTATATTTCTAGGTCTGACAGGCTTTTGACTGACTCTTGTATTTTTGAAACAAACATACTAAAGAAGCTGTGACTGCTTATAAGAATATAGCAGTCACGGATCCAACAGTAGTTCCACATTAGGTGAAAAAAATTAGCAATAGTACACATTTTCCTCGGTGCCAAAAAATGAAAAATGAGTACGAACCAGAAGCTATCTATCTATTTATCTACGAACGCACCTGCACTTTTACTGTCATTGATCCATCAGAAAGAAATACTGGAAGCCTGCAATGAGGAGAGCCTATAGTCCCTAGGGGTGCTTTGTTCCAGTCATGCCCATAAATCATGTTGGTCTACGCCTGCCGCCTACTGGACAGCACAGTAACGGCAGGAGCACGTTTTAGCCTCCCACTAGATGTGTTACAAGTTGTAACACATCTGTCATATGATAATCGTACAAAAATACTGAATGGGCTGCAAGACCATCACCAAAAAGCTTGGTGAGAAGGTGACAACTGTTGGTGTGGTTATTTGGAAATGGAAGAAATATAAATTCGCCCTTCAATCCCCCTCAGTCTGAAGCTCCATTCAAGATCTGGGGTGAGGATGATCAAGAGCAAAGTGGTGCATCAGCCCAAAGGAGGAACGAGGACCTTGCTAAAAATCGGAAAGCAGTTGGGACTGCAGTCACCAAGAATACCATTTGTAACACTACATTTTAATGCATTCAAATCCTGCAGCGTCCGCCAGGTCCCCTCAAGAAGTACAGATCCGTCTTAAGAAAATATAGCGGTCAGATGAAACCAAAATCAAGCTCAACACCATCATACTTTCATTTTTACCAGGCAGATTAATCAAATTGAAAGTGGGCTGTTGTTTTCCTTTCCTTTTTCACTTTGTTATTATGTAATGGGATTAAAGGGCCCACAGAAACCCTTCCACCTACAACTTCACAAAATGATGACTTTAGTCTGCTGATAAAATCGGTGCTTCCTAATCATACTTAGTAAACCCTGCAGGAAAACCGTATTTTCGTTTTACTTCCTTACTGTCAATTTCAATTTACAAACATCTCTGCAAGCAGTAATCACAGCCGAGATTTCCTTTTAAATGTTCCCAGTTGTTTCAGTAATAGCAAATCATGCAAGGCCAACAACATTAGAAGTCTGGAGGTTTAGGTTGAGCCTAGACTAGACTACATCCTCTCACATCACGATTTGAAACAAACGGAACATACTGTCTTACCCCCCTCTCTCTCTTTCTGGTTGACTTTTCTCTGGGGAATAAAAACAGAAAGCTTGTAAAAGTCTGGTATTTACTTTGTCAGTGATGCAGGTCTGGCCGCCACATGGGACATATTTCTCTTGGCTTCTTTCGCCATCTAGTGGTCACAGGAAACTTTGACGTTAGAATTTGTATGGAGTGAATCTGGGATTGTTGCCCCCAAGCGGCGGACAGACTGTCCTCTGTTGTGTCTTTGTAAACGACCATCTCTCTGTCTCTCTCTTTTTTTTTTTAGCATTGTGTTATTGTGCTCTGCTTTAGGGAATAGCAAAATCAGAACAGTTTTATTATCATGATTTTTTCCCCAAACATTTATGACATTACAATGCAAAAAAATATGAAACAAATTCATCACCATCAATCATCATTGGCTGCAGTCAAATAAGCTCCATCACTCTTAATATATAGTATATAGTGTACCTCCAACCTTTCTATTATTATATGTTTTCAAATGCTCCAGCTACCCATCTCACAGGCCCACCTTCGGACTGATGGCACTCCCTTTCACTTACAAACTGCCGAGAAGAATCTGCCTTGCTCTCATAATACTAGACTGAATCCAACTTCTTTTCTTTTTATTTTTTTCTTTGTTTTATTTTTGTTGTTGTTCCTGCCTGCTAATGTAGCAATCAGAATTATTGTCTGACGGCCAAAAAAAAAATGCCATCTGAGATGTTCTGAGAGAGGCGGAGGTGGAGACCTGACCTGACACATAGACACGGACACAAACATGCATTCTCACCCTCACGCTCACACTTTCCGAACATGAAGACACACTCACGCTCCCCATACACACACTATACTCCCTGGTGCCGGCACCTACACCCCCAGAGGGGCAATCAACCTCCAGACTCCAGACAAGATGGTCCGCTTTCCTCTAGGGTGGAGACAACAGACCGACTTGGTCCACGCAGCAGCAGAGCAGCCCACCAGCCTGCATGCGTTTGCCATCACCTGTCCAGTTTGACTCGTCTCCCAAAACAAACAATCAGAATTTTAGAAATCTTTCCCCAGAACTCACCTTATCACATGACCATAAACATGAATTCAATTTCTTTGTTTAAACTTGCGTCTCCAACAGTTTGCAGTAGGCCTTGGCGCAAGTCTCAAGAGTCTGGAGGGAGTCCAATAAAACAGATGCGTAATCTGAAACTGAATAACACATGTCCTGACAAAACAAGTTTTACCTTAATGTGACATGACACACTGCTTTGCATAGGTCTTCATTTACCCCTAACTACTTTTGCTAAGAAAATGGGAAGGTGATGCTGTCATATATTGAAACAAATGCAGAAACGCATGGACATTTAGTATATAAGACTAAAACAGAGTTAGCAAAGTACTAATGAGCTTGAAAGTCAATATTTTAGGTCTGTTTTTATTCACAATTTATTCACACAGCCTGAAGTCTCTTAGACAAGCTTTCTAAAATAGGTAGTCTTCAGGAATAATCCCGTGGGCTTCTTGGACAACATTTAAAGCTCTTCTTTAGATGTTTTCTGCTTTCTGTTCTCTGTCAAGATGAACAGAACAGAAGCGGCCTGGTCAAAGGCCCGACTCAAACCTGATAGAAATGCTTTGTAAGACCTCGAACACTTCGTTCATGCTTGAAAAAGATTTAATGTTGCTGAAATTAAACAGTTCTGTAAAGAAGAGTTCTTACTGCCACATGTCTTAATAACAAACAGATATTACGTTTAGGGAGAAATTACTTTTTCCACACAGGGTCAGACTGGTTTGGATAATTTTTAAAAATGAAATCACCATTGAAAAAGTGCATGTTATATTTACTAGGGTTAATTTTGTCTGGCTCCTTATTGATCTTGAAGGAGAGGTCAGAGGTCAAATGTGACATATCTTAAATCTTTAAATAGCACTTTATATATGTTGACAACACACTTCTAAGAATGATACTTTCTAAGCTATGAGGCTGTCACAGGGCCGAGTGGCCTGTACTGAACAGGACTCAGGTGCAGAAACCCAGAGCAGAGACAGCAGATGATGTAACAATTTATTAGGCTAAAGTGCAAAAAAGAAAACGTAGCAAAGACAAAAAAACAATAAGACGTGGAGTTTGACGAGGCGTGGCCTGGGGAACGTGGCTAGGGCGAGGGAATGAGGCCTGAGATGCGGAGTGGAGCTGAGCAGGGAACAGTCACACTGAAGAGAGAAGATAGAGGAGTTAGGGAGGTAGTGGAGGCAGCTCTGAAGTGGCTAGTTGTAAGAGTAGCAATTCTTACTTGCAGTAGGGGACATGGAGTGTTGAGAGGGGGGTGATGAGAATCCAGGGGAGGCTGAGTGGCGTGGAAAGGCTGGTCTGAGATCCGGGGCTTCAGATGGAGTGTGATGGCAGGAGGGCAGGCAGGTGAGGCACAGAGAGATTTTCAGAAGGATTGCTTGGTATCTTGAGTTCGGAGGTGGAGCGTGAGCCAAGGTGAATACAGCAACTGCAGCACAAGAGAGTCGTGTTAACAAGATAGATCACAGCAAGAACTTGAAGTATAAGGCCTGTTACCAACATGTGTTGATGACAAACTGGCGGTGAATGAACTAGTGATGGGACGTTCTGTATCGAGGCTTCGGAGCGTGTGTCGAGTAATGGAGGGGGCGTTTCCGCGAAGCGCGTATCGAGGCTTGCTTCATTTATGGGAGGAGCTGAAAATGATGACGTCCGAAGCCTCGCTGCCCGGCTGTACCACGTGACTGGTTCATGAAGTGGTTCGAACTTTGCCGCGAGATATGACAGCGATATAAACCCCTCAGACTTCATTCAAAAATGTGGGTGTTTGATGGAGAGTTGCGGTTAGTGAGAGTTTGGAGACCGTATGGAGGTTTATGAGAGTGAGGAAAGTCAGGAGAGAATGGAGCCAGCTAAGAAGAGGAGGATGTCCTCCCCTGTGTGGGAACATTTTGATCTTATTCCTCCCAACAAGGTATGTAAATTTCTACAGAAGATGTATTTTCATGATACTGATGGTGCAATACAATTTATGTTGAGCTGTCTTGACTTTTGTACAAGGTGAAGTGTTTGCTATGTGCCAGGGAGCTGGGATATAACAGCAACACCTCACCCATGCTTAGGCACTACAGAGCTTTGCATGAGAATAAGGGGGACACCGATCGTGGAGCAAGACCAGGTGAGCCATCAAATGCAATGATAATATAGGATGCAGTAATGTTACTAAATGATATAACAATATTATACAACTGTTATAAGTTACGTGTGTGATATTTATATTTGTGCTTTATCTTTATTGTCTTTCCTCAGGAGAACAATCTCAAATAGATGAAGACCTGGTCAGCATGGTGATTGAGGACTCCCAGCTATTTAGCATTGTGGAGGACAAAGGATTCAAAAGATTTGTTAAATCATTAAATCCTAGCTATGTTCTCCCCACTAAAATGTCATAAAAGCAGTGAAAATTTAGTTTTTACAGAATAAAATGTGAACAGGCAGGACTGAGGCTCAAAGCCTCAGTGTGTAGCTGTCCATACCTCAACGTTACAAAAGCACAACCACTGTCCACACCCCAACCACACCTCACCTCACAGTAAATGATCATTTCCATTTCAAGCATTTCCAAATAATCATTTCCCATACTGCCACTATAAATATACACAGTATACTGCCATCACTACAATATACATGTTTTACACACTCCTTTTGTTGTTGACATTTACAGGCTGTGTGCAAAATGCCACACTCTTCAAATTCATGCCAGCTATTATTTTTACGTCCAGTAGGTGTCCTGCTAGAGCAAATGAAGCTTCATGAAGCTTCGCGTTGGGGTGAACCAATTGGATGAAAAGCTTCAGTGCTTCATGGGGCTTCATCTGCCCATCACTAGAATGAACATCAACGTGTGGTTTAAATCCCTCTGGCTTGATTGTCTGCAATAGGCTCCAGGTGTGCAGGAGCTGGAGTTGGCCCTGCCCAGGGGCGGATCCCAGGTCAGTTCAGGAGCCTTATGAAAATTCCAGCCACCCACCGCAGACCATGACAGAGGTATCATTAAGTTGACCTTGGCAACGTTGGTGTAAGACAGATTTTAATGGGTTGTCAAAATGACCCCCTCTACACCCGACAAAGTGTTCTCAGAATTCATTCAAAACTTTCTGAGCTGTTGTGTTTACAGGCAGAATGACATCTACACAAAGCAGACACCAAAAACCAGTTCTTGGAAGCACGTTATAAAATCTTGCCAAGAGCAGTTCAAAGTATTGTAGAGAGGCCTTGAGGTAACAGTTTTTTAAATTTTAATATTTATCTATTTATTTTTATAAAGATCTGTATTTATTTAAAGTGTACACATTCAGGGACTTGTTGTTGCAGCATTTTCTAGATCCTGCATGATTTCCTCCTTATGGGAGACAAAGTAATCTCATCCTACTGACTGACGATATTTAGTTTGTGGCTGGAAACAAACTTCCAGTTGTGCATTTGAGAAAATATTGAATATCAATATAAACATTTTAATAAAGTATAAATGATTACCCACACAACTGTGCTTATTAAAGAGGGGAACAGTACAATACATCTGAGTAAAAGCAGATTAGAGGTGATCACTTGCCGGTAAATCTCAGTGTATTCTCCATAATGTTCTTAACTCCATGCTAATTAGTGCCGTGTGTCTGTTACTAAAGCAGTGTCTTACATAAAAACATGATGTCATTTGTTTACCCAACCTGTTTGCTAAAAATAAGCAAAGAAAGAAAAGCTACTTCCAACTGTACCCTACTGTACTTTTACACCCACGCAGACAAAGATGTCACCAGACTGATGGACCCACATTAATTGATTGGTAGTTTTTGATGGGTATAATATATCTCAATTTTCCAAAAAATCTGTAAATATGTGTTTTTTAAAAATACATTTTTCTGTCATATCAACATTGCTGCACTGTTCTCTTTGTATTTTTTATACCTCAAAATGGATTAAAATAATAATGTAATATCATCTGTAGCTCAGACATGTAAATCCCTCTGCTTGCTTTACACAATTATGAGTAATTGACCCTGAATACTGTTCAGAACAATTGTGTCCACCCCCCCTGTTAAGCAACAGCAGTGGCACACTCTGGTGGGATCTGAGGGTTATGGGCCTACCTGGACGTTGCTAGAACGACCTCTTTAGGGCTGGGACAGGGGTGGTGTGGGATCAGGGTTAGAGGCAGATTAACTACATGGCAGCCTATAAAGCTCCAGTGTAATCCGCACACTGCAGACAAAATCAGAGCAACAACTACTGCGCAAACAACCTTTTTTTTCCCCCACTCACAACAGCTTTTGGAGCCACAGAAGCGACATCGAACGAAAGAAGAAGCCTAGGAACTGTACATATTTGGGATTTAACAGCTTCACATCATTAAATAAACAAACCCATTTCACCAAGGATTTCAGAAGAGTGTTCCTTCATCAGAACCATAAAGGCGAAAAAAGGGAAAAACATGAAAAAGGGAAAGGTATGTTTTCATCTTTCCTGATTTAAAATAAAGCTGTAACAAAATGCCTTCATTAAAGTGACAGATTTGTTTACATATGAGACGTGTTATTGTGAAAGATTGTTAGAATTATTCATATTTTTTTAGAGGTATGCTCTAAAAAAGCTTACAAACTCGATCAAAATCCAACAAGATCAGAGAAACAGTTTAACAGTATGTCTATGAACATACATACATACAGTTTATGTATATAATCCTTTGAGTTAATCAAACGTGGGGGCTTTTATAGTCAGATCTGCAATGAAAAGTATCTCCTGTACTATTTTGTTTTTTATTTAAATGTGCATATAAAGCAATAGCTTTAGAATAGCTGGCACATGTGTCTAACACTGTACTGTGGCTGTAAACGCAGTTATTGTTCATTCATATACTAATTATGATTGCGTACCAGCAGGTGAGCAATGACAATGAGCCTCCCAGCTATCAAGAGGCAACAGCAGGTGAGTAAAGTATCCTGCTGGTTACAGATATGCGAACACTGGCTGTCCTCTAGTTTAGACCTGTAGTAGTCAAAGCTGCGTGGTAACAAGTGAAACAATGTGAATGAAAAATAATGTTAGTTTTTGTTTAGCTTCATTTTAAATGCAAATAATAATATTTTCATGACATTGCACTTAGTTATTAAAAATGATGTAGGTAATCAGAGCAATGCTACAATGTGATGTCATGAAGTTCAGCTTTGAAACGCCTCCACCCCTTTTTCAGGCTATGCTGAGATGGAGGCCCAGTTCGCCTGGGATGATAAGACCATCCGGCGGACTTTCATCAGGAAGGTACTGGAAGCAAAATAAACCCCAAACAAAACCCCATGAAAACATAAATTAATAAAAGGAAATGCCACATCGCTCTGACACAGCGTTTGTCCACCTGCAGGTCTACGCCATTCTCATGGTTCAGCTGTTTGTGACCGTGGGCGTTGTTGGTCTCTTCACATTTTGGTAAGTACGTCTGTATTTATTTGCTCAACTTTACTGTCATTTTCTAATAAAGCTTTTTCTACTTTATTCTATGAAGCACCAGTTTACTTTCTTTTTGGTTGCTGTTTTGATTTCAGTGAACCAGTGAGGTTTTTTATTCAGACTCATCCTGGCTTGTACTCGGCATCCTAGTAAGTAAAAAAACAAAACAAAAACGAAAACAACACAGATGAAAACTCATCTCACACTCACATAAATTTCATGTACATTTTGAAATTGTCTCTGATCCTTTTTTTCTTTTAGTCTCATGTTTTTTGCCACCTACATTGCACTGTCCTGCTGTGGAGACCTGAGGTAAACCGTCTTTGTAGAAATAAACAGCACAAAATGTCATTGTTACGCTGATGACCTGCAGCTCTATGTTCCTTTAACCATTGGAAATTGTGCTGAAGTCTCTAAACTAGAATGTTGTTTATGTGCAATTAAGGGCTGGTTATCGGATAATTTCTTGCTCCTAAATATTGATAAGACAGAGTTGACGGTCATTGGGCCACACAAATTTCAGCACTTGTCCCAAAATTTCATCTTGAAAATTGATGACAGTGCCATAAATTGCAGGAACAAGGTAAAAAACTTGGGTGTGTGGTTCGACATGGTGCTCTCCTTTGAATCTCATGTAAAAGAGATAACAAAGATCGCCTTTTATTATTTGAGGAACATCGCCAGAATCAGACAAGTTTTGTCAAGCGACTCTGCAGAGGTTCTTGTCCATGCATTTGTGTCTTCCCCTATTGATTATTGCAATGCTCTTCTTTCTGGCCTACCAAAGAAAAGTTTTAGAGGTCTACAGATGGTGCAAAATGCAGCTGCTCGCATTTTAACAAGAACTGGGAAATTTGAGCACATTAGCCCTGTTCTGAGATCTCTGCATTGGCTACCTTGTCAGGTTCGAGCAGATTTTAAGGTCCTGCTGCTCACCTACAAGGCTTTAAACGGATTGGCACCTTCATACCTCTCCGACCTTTTACACCTTTATGTTCTATCTCGTGCTCTCCGATCTCAGGACTCTGGCCTTCTGAAGGTTCCTAGAGCCAGAAAAAAGACTATTGGAGAGCGTGCTTTTTCTTTTCGTGCCCCGTTTCTGTGGAACAACCTCCCTCAAGATATTCGGCAGGCATGCTCTGTGGTTGTTGAAGACACATTTGTTCACCTTATCCTACATGTCTTAATTCTATGGCTTTTAGTTTTTAATTTTTTATTGTTTTTAACTTGTATTGTGTCTCTTACCTGTATTGCTATGTATCACTTTTATTTTATTTATCCCTTTAGTTGTACAGCACTTTGTTTGAAAACGCTTTATAAATAAAGTTATTACTATTATTAAAAATTCAAGAAACAACTGAAAAGATGCTCTTTTGCAAAAACTCTATAAAATGTGTCTCTGTGTGCATAAATAACAAATCTACTGTCTTTTCTGTCATAACAGGAGGCAGTTTCCTTGGAATATAATTCTTTTAGTTCTCTTTGTGAGTAACATGCAGTGTAAAATACAAACCTTATACAATAATAAAGCCGTCACTCAGCCTCAGCCTCTAAGCTATTTTTATCAACTTTTCCCTACAGACTCTGAGCATGGCCTTCATGATGGGATTTCTGTCAAGGTAAATACACCTGCGGATGTAAGAACCATCCGTGTCTTTTCAAGCTGAAAGAGAAAATGTATATGTTTGTGCTTCCTCCAGCTTTTACAACACCAAGTCGGTGGTGCTGTGCCTGGGAATCACAGCTCTGGTGTGTCTTTCTGTCACCATCTTCAGCTTCCAGAGCAAGGTGCGAACTGCTTCAAACTAGAACTTCAAACTGCTTTGAACAAAAAAAGACAATAAAAGACACATCTTCTTCTTCTCTTGCAGATTGATGTCACCTCTTGTCAGGGAGTCCTGTTTTCTTTGTGTATGGTCATGCTCATCTGTGCCATCGCCATCTCTGTTGTCGTCCCTTTTGGATACGTGAGTTTAAACATGTACATCCTTCTAGAAGGAAACCAAATTAGCTGCAATTAATGAGTTAAACAAAAGTACTTGGGTTAATGCGTCAGGTACTGCATTAATGGAAGAAGGATTAGCCTCAGATAATCTTGCACTGTGTCTTGCTTAAATTAGCATCCCTGCTAGCCTTCTTAAAAGTGTTTTGTAATGCATTTTATCTCACAGGTACCTTGGTTACATGCCACCTATGCTGTAATAGGAGCCATCCTCTTTACTCTGGTGAGAATCACACAGCCTACCCCCGTCTTAGTTTCCAGCTAAGTTTTCAAATGATTACCTCGTGCTCACCTGCTCTGCTTGTTTTCTCCATTTGTGCCTTTCTCTGCCACAGTTCTTGGCGTTCGACACTCAGATGCTCTTAGGAAACAAGCGCTACGCCATCAGTCCAGAGGAATACATCTTTGCCACGCTCAGCCTCTACCTGGACATTATCTACCTCTTCAGCTTCCTGTTACAGCTCACGGGAGAAGGCCGGGAGTGAAGCCTGTTTTACACGTTTCTCCTGCATACTAAAGATGTTTATCAGCTGAACTATTTGAACACTTGACTTGGATTTACCTCTCGACAGAACGACATGACTTCAAGGCTCATTGCAGCAACCTGTTTGCTCTTTCTTTAAGTGATGTGTTATCGAGCTAACCTTTGTTTAACCTTCAAGTCTCTTCAGTTCATAATCTTCTTATCAATGGAGACCCTGAAATCCCAGCTTGAAATCCCATAGACTACACCGTCCAACTACTGCTAGGTGTTACCTTGGGAATCTATAAGTGTGTGTGTGTGTGTGTGTTTTGAATGGCACTTTGGACTCTTAAGTGGATAAAAGCAGGTACAAACAGAGTTGGATGCATCACTCTGTTTATTCAGCCTTGAGCCAATAATGGAGTTGAGTTTATTTTAATCATTTGTTTCACATCCAATATGTAGATGCACTTTTATACTTGTTTTTATTTTTATTCATTTCATTATATATGATAGGTTTAGTGTATTATCAGTATGTACTGTATGTGTGTAAGCTCAGACTGGGCATTGGTATTTCGGAAGTAGCAGCTACTGTATGAGTCAACAGACTTTAAGATGTAAAGAAAGCAAACAGCAACCACAAAGGGAAAATGTATTTAGAGTAAGTCAGAGTAAGAGAGTACATTTGGCTGTTAGAGATCTGTTTACACTGGTGTTGAGAATTTACCGTGGCCTTTCAGCTGTTATAGAAAATAGTTTTAGATTAATAAGTTATTAATGGGAACGCTGGAAACTGTGTGTAATGAATAAAAAACACTATACATTTCTTTGCAAAGAACACGGGCTATGGACTTGTAAGTGGCAATGTAATTAAAGTAACACATGAAACCTATAAAAATTGTTAATTTTAATGTTACAGAATTAAACAATAATAACATTTCTTTGTATTGTATGTTTCTACAGAGCAAACTACACCATCCTTGTGGGGTTTGGAGTTGTGTGTACACTGACCAGTATTAGATACACCAAGCTAATGGCACAGATTCAACAAGGTGGAGGAAACATTCCTCAGAGATTTTAGTTCATACTGGCATCAATGGTCTCTGATCAGTGGTTGTTCATCAATGGTCATAACATGCATATTAATGATCAAGAAACTGACCTTACAGCCCATTTTTCATCAGTGGTGCTAGTTTCAGTCATTGTGTAAAGGTTAGGGAAACCTGCAGTCAGCTGAGCCTGAAGAAGTCACTTGGACTGAGTGATGTGGTGACTATTCAGGCCATCTGAGTACAGTGAACTTATTGTCACTTGAGATGATCTGTGCTTCGTGGCATACTGCACTAACCCTCTTGGATCAGCCATCAAGATTGGCACACTGCTCATAAAGAGATGGAAATGGAAATTGCTATCCTATTAAATCAACTTTCTTTTCCATGTGTCAGAACATCAGGAGGTTGACTCGACCATATCTACGTTCCTAAATGCAGTTGTTGCCATGTTATTGGTTAAGTACTTATTTAAGCAGGTGGACTTTAGCTTCCTGCAAAAACTAATTCAATTTAAAGATTAAGAAAATAAGACTAATGATACTGCAAGATCAGGCATCCATAATATGTAATATACACCCCTAATTTAGCAAAAATTTAACAGCCAATAATAAATCACTCACAAAAACATTGAAACAAGACTTTTATTAAAAAAGAAAACTGACATATTCAAATTCAAAGAGAAAACCAAGAAAGAAGTAAAATCTCAATCAATTAAAAAACAAACAACAACAACAAAAGAAAAACAAAAACACAAGTTACAGACAATTTAGCAACTCTGGCACAGGAAGACAAAAGTAGCCAAATGGCATTTGCAAAATAACCAAATATCAAAACCTCTTTCCTCTAACAAAACTGTACAAAATGAGTTCTTGTATAAATAAGAAAACTATTCACAAACAGATAGTGAAATGCGCCAATCTGAATTTTCAAAAAGCTTGTGATCCACACAATACAGTTTATACAGTGTAGAGCTGTGTTTGTGGATCAAAAATGTTACTTTAAGACAGCATTTCTTGCTAAAATGATCGAATATTTATCTAGTTAAACTGCTCACTACTGCAACATATAGTAAACTGTAGTATTACACAACAGTATGACTCAATTGTTTAAAAAGAAAAAAATTGCGACACTGGTATTAACCAAACTGAAATAAAATGAAACATTTTGAAAATCCAGATGTGACGTTATTAAACCAGCTGTTTGGAAATCCTGTTTTAGCAGCAAAATGTTTTGAAACTATGAAATAAGCTGTCAAATTGACATTAGGATGGATACAAATAGCATTTACAAATCTATGCGGACTAAAAATGCAAGTGCAATGAGTATTTTTTATTTTATTTCAAATATTGTGTACTTTCCATGTAGTCTTAGTATTCCTATATTTGTTATGTCATTTAAAAGGCCAGTTCCTTTAGTTTCCTGTCCTGTCATCTCTGCTTTAAAAAAATAAATAAACACTGCATTGTAACAAGTGGTCATTTCATAGTTTCAAAATCTTGTTTTGTATTAAAAGTGATGGCTAATATATGGAATAGCATTTCTCAGAACATTTTCCTTCATGGTGCGCTGAATCTGAAAACTTGCAAGTCACTGTGTTTTCTGGACAGGTTATAATTCATACTAAAAAATTAAAAATCACAAAAACACACAAGAAGAAAGGGAAAAAAACGGTGAAAGAAGTGCAAGGAAAGACAGGCTATTTACAAAATCTGCTTGTGTCTGAAAATGTTCGTGTTTGCACCAATCGTAAAATCTGTGCTCCGTTTTTCTTAATGTCCATTGAGTCAAGAGCCCGACCGATATAGGATTCTAAGACCGATACTAGAACCGATAGCTGGTGATTCAAATATCGGCTGATACTTTTTTTTCTTTCAACATAAATTTTTTGGTTTGTAGATTTGTTTTTGTGTCCTTACTAAGACAATATGACAATGCTATCTAAAAATAATGTTTTCTTATCACAAGTTGTGGATTCCTTGTTTATGCTGCTCGGATCAGCCGGTTGTTGTTTTGCAGAATTCCAAACATGTGCCCTCTGGTGGACAAACCATGCAGTGTCAACACATAACATGGTGGAAAGGTGTTTCTCTCGTCTCATCTTCGCTTAGCGGGCTTTATAAATGTTGACACCGACATATCGGCAATCAGCTAATAATATCGGCAGGCGATATATCGGTCGGGCTGTAGCTGAGTTCGGTAAAGTCTGCTCGCATGCTGTCCTGCACTCATTATGTAAGCTAAGGGGAACTAGGGTTAAGCAGCTGGATTTGTTCTTTTCAAAAACACTTTCTAAGACAGAGCTGAAAAAGTCCTCAAACTGTAGTCATAATTTGGAATATTGAGTGTACGTTAACACTCTTATTGCCATCTTTCTCTTTCTTAGAGTCAATAAAAGGCATTTTATACCATTACACAAAACATACGAGCATCTTGGGAGATTGGAGACAGCGGTGGGTGGCTAAAACATCTTTGGTTGCAGAAATGTACAACAGAAAAATTGCAAAAAAACAATGTAAGCCTTGGGGAAGATGTTATCTCGTTCGTCTTTTCACTGGATTCAAACATGAATGGTTAAAGAACAGGAAGAAAAGCTCCTGGTAATTCTACGTCTAACTCAACTGACTCAAAGTTCAAACAACCCTGCTGCCATTTCCACAGTATATACAAACTCATGTCAAATCTATGTGAAACCGGGCAGTTCGTCCAGAGGAAAAACATTAAGGCTTAGCTAGAAAGAGTTTTTGCAGACTTTTTTTTTTTTTATCACTCACAAAGTCATTCAGACTTGCTGTCTCACTAAAGGCTGTAAGAATCATCTTTAATGGCACTTCCATGGTCTAGTGAGCAGTCCTTTGTAAAACCATTATTTCTATTATCTACATATGTACAGTTTTTGATATCCGTATAAATTAAAGTTCAACATGTTTGGATGTACGTGGTGACAGCTTAACTCGGTGTGCTGACTTAAAAAGCTGAAAACAGCCCAGGTTTGTGTGTTTATGAGCTTGTCCGAGCCCGATGCAGCAGCATCAGTAGAAGTGATTTGGATCAGCACTAAGTAAAGTCACTGTTTGGTTCAGCTCTCCATTCTGGAAGGCTTTCTGCTAAAGAGGCCAGACGCAATGTCGGGACAGACGACGCGAGGTTTGGAACGGAAATTCATGTGAAAAGAAAACAACGCGCACAAGAAAACAGCGTCAACAAAACAAACAAAAAAAAAAACGACTCCATAAAAAGCTAAAAATCTACAGCTAAAATCTAATCTACTTGTAAGATTAACTCATCAAAAAATAAGGCAAATTAGCTCAAAGACTTTCAAGTGAAAGACAAAAGAGAGAGAGAGAAAAAACAGAAGACACTTAACTTTCTACAAACTAAAAAACAAAAATCACTGACAAAGAATCAAACTCAGGTGACAGCAGCATTGAAAAAAAAAAAAAAGACTTACAGCTCCCTTTCCTCTCAAACTAATTATTCTCAGGGATTTTGTTAGTCTTCCATTCGATATCCCTCATTGCTTTCACTAAGCTACGTCTTAATTTAGTCACTGCATTTGCTCTTTGTTTTCACATAATCTCTCCTTTGTAATGCGGGCACACGTCACCACTTCAGGCAGAGGATGAATTCAATGATACCTGATGGTTCGCCACCACAAAACCGCTTAAAACCACTTCTCATGGACGAGGATGTAGTAAAGTATTAACTATTAACAGTAGGTGCAGGTTTTTTTTGTAAGCATATGTGGACTGAGAGTGATCCAATCATAAAAAAATAATTAAAAATTAAATTCATGAGCCAAACACTGGAGCTCAGCTAGGGGGGAGGGGGGGGGAGCTCTTTCATGTTTTCATTGACTACAGTATTAAATAACTCCTTTTGTATAAACGTATGCCTCGCTGATCTAGAACCTCTAAAAAATAGAACTATAATTCAAATATAAATATAAATAATTGATTGTCTTTTGTTCTCTTATGAAAGAATGATTTAAAGTTAAACGAAAAAACAAGAAAGAGAAGAATTAATTTGACTAAACTATAAACAGTCGATGTTTGTCATCATCTGTGCGTGATGAGAAATCTCTGCAGCAGTTACAGGAAGAAGTAGCTTTAAACGGTTTGCCTCCCACAGTCAGAGCGACTCGACACACCAGACCAGCGGAAGTGTTTGTAAGGTTTTTTTTGCTTTTTTTAAATCTGTACAAATTGCCCCCCTCCCCGCACACCCCCGAACCCCAACCCGTCCCGCTGCTGCAAATAGAATGTCAAACAACAACAGACATCAGGAAATAAAAATAAACCTTTGCATATTTTACAAAAAAAACAAAAAATCAAAAAGACACATTGTGTTTCAACTCTTCCTTGAATCACTCTGAAACATCCAGAATGCTCAGTTAAAAATAAGAATTTGCTATATTACGTACACAAAAATAATGCTCTGTCTTTTCCTCCTCTTTTAATTTTTTTTTTCCAAAGAGTTTTTTAAACTTCTTTTTTTGTTACGTTCCTTTTTTTTTCAGTTATCAAAATAGATCAAAGCTTCTCTTGAAGAAGATTCCCACCTTTGGTTGATCAGCTCTTGAGGATGTGAGCTGAAAAGTCTGATGATGTTAAGTGTTGTCCTTTTTCTTTAAACCCCCCCAAAAAAGAACGAAACAAAAAACACAGAAATAGACAAACAACAGACAAACACACACACGCACGCACACAAACAAACACACTCACAGGCATACACGTGTTCCTTTTGTCATCCATGTTCAAGTCGGGTTGCTTGGTGATGGTATGGAGCACAGATCTCTTCCAGCTGAATCCTGTTCGGTTGGATTCATTTCGCAGCCTCGGCCCCACCCTGCCGGGAGCTGCAAAACACACGACTCAGCGTTGACACTCTAAACCCACTCGCGCACTTGCACTGATCATAGTTTAGAAAACATTGCATGAGATGCTTTTAGACCATAGCAGACATAATTAGCTAAAGTCTTCCTCTTAAAATCATATTATGCAATATCAAAGCATTCCTTCCTACTCCTTATTTTGAGTTTTTTCAGCCGATGGATACACACGGCGTGACCGTCTACCTCTACGATCACTGAAAGCACGAACCACACCTGATTCCGGTTTGGCTGCTATTGAGTTTAAGGTTGCGTCACTGTGCATACCTGGACCGCTTCCAGCACTGCAGCGACCTTTAGATGCCTGACTGGAAGTCTGTGCTTAGCAACCGCTGACCTCAAACTTACCTCAGAGCAAACATAAACTTGGTGTCAGATAAAGCCGATGGTGATGACAGTTGGCTCCCGCTGAGGCAGTTTTCAAACCTTGGAGTGATTTATCACCTCGGGAAAATGATCTGTCATCTGTTTTCTCCTTTTCTTTCTTTTCACAATCACCGGTTGATGCACCAATGAAGTACCCCAGAGTGAGACGACCACTCGGTGCAAACAGCCTCAGCCGTGCTGCGGCCTGGCGTGAAAATGTTTTTTAGTCACAGCAGCACAATCTTCACTCACCGCATGCCCTGTGTTTTCAACCTCTTTACCATGAGGGTTGCAATTTTGACGCAGCAGAGAAGATCTGGTAACCACTGCGGATAGTTTAAAGTGGGAAGAATGGGGACTTCCAGGGTGGGATCTAAAAATGGCAGCAGCAGCCCTGGATGTGGTGCACATGTCCAGGCAAGGATATGACAAACAGCATACAGGCTTATAGCTCATGAAAGTTAGAAATCCAGTATCTAATATCAGATTATAATCTTTCATAAGAGCAACTAAAAAAAAGGATTTACAATAAAATAATGTCCAGCTTCGGAAAAGCATGTTCATTTATACACTCTGTGCTTAGTTCAGGCTCCTTCCCCTCGGCTTACTGCATCAACGCGATGTGGCATAGAGGCGATCAGCTTGTAGCACTGCCACAAACAATTACATTTAAAATATTTGATATTTTGCTCTTCAAAGGCTCAATAACTGAGAAACGTTTAACCACATATGTAGGTGGAGTGTACAGAGAATTTCTCAGTTTTAAAGTCCCTATACAAAGAACAACACTCATAAACATGCCCCCATCCAGAAGCCACAATGACCATCATGTCTTTATTGTGACCGTGGTTCAGAGGGCTGGGAAGTTCATCTTGCAACCGGAAAGTTGCCGGTTCGATCCCTAGCTCTGTCTGTCTTGGTTGTTGTGTCCTTGGGCAAGATACTTCACCTACCGCCTACTGGTGATGGCCAGAGGGGCCGATGGCGCGATATGGCAGCCTCGCCCCAGGGCAGCTGTGGCTACAACTGTAACTTGCCTCCACCAGTGTGTGAATGTGAGAATGAATGAATAGTGGAATTGTACAGCGCTTTGAGAGTCTCAAAAAGCGCTATATAAATGTAATCCATTATTATTATTATTTTTCTAGAGTTTTTGATTTGTGGAAACCTCCTTAAAAAAAGTTATTTTAACTTAGTAATATTTTCACCATTGTAATCATCTGTGTCCCTTTTAACCACGACTTGTGTTTTCATTCATGCTCATTACAATTTTGCTAATTAAGCAATTTACAAACGTCTACATATTTGTAATTTGCAGGAAGGAGCGACCTTATCTACCTTAGCTTTACTTGGTGTGTTGGTATGAGTAGTTTGTGTGTTCTGTAGGAGTCTCCATTGCAACCTGCTGCTGCTGGCCACCGTTTTCCTGGGGTAAAAGAAAAGAAAAGTCAGGTTTAGCAACTTAATAATTCATGACAACCACACAGATGTTAGCATAAAGGAGACAGACGATATTTTAAAACTCCCTTCCTAATCACATTAAATGCATCTTATCCTTTTGTGTGCATGCACAAAGAGCAAATATTGGATTTAAACTCACAGCCTCCCCCTTTCATGTGCTTTCTGTTGTACTTCATTCATAAATCATCCATTTTCTCATTCACAAGGTCACCTAAGAGGCCACCACTGCTATCACTGAGCTCCATTCAGCAAATGGCTTAAAAACACCCCACAGGTTCAGAGGCCCTACTGCAGAGCACTCTGCCTGGATCTGCCATAATACAGCCCTGGAACACACAGACTGCGCAGTGATGGCCAAAGTAAATAAAGAAAGACATAAAGAAATTGCCAAAGCTTGCCCGGTTAGGTAATAGTCTTAAATCTGAGGTTCGCATATGGCTGCATTCAGGTTATCAAAGGTTACACATGGACTCAGCCCAATGTTGGGCGGAAACAGAAGCAGACACTCCATTTATACAGGTTCTCCCAGCTGGAAATATTCTCTTTGGTTCAAGCAGCAAACACATGTGCTGACCTGGAATAATCAGTCATTCAACAGATAATCAACACGATGGAAGAATTTTTGCTGCTTCTTAAAAGCACTTTTAAGTGGTGCTGTTTACCTAATAAAGCAACAAAATGACAGATGCTTTTCAATATTTCATTATTTGACAATTTTTAATGAATCAAATATCTGGCAGATTTATGAATGAATAAGGAAAATGAGCAGTTGCAACCTAAACTAGGCACATTTGTTTCACAGATTAAAAAGAAGGCAGGACAGCACTGCTAAGTCATTTTGATCTCAAAAACATCAACAAAATGACTTCACAGACACAGGGACGTACGCCGCAGTTAAAGGTTTAGCTGGTAAATTCGTGATCACTTTAAAAGGGCTCTCGGGATATCGAGTGAATTCAATCAGCCAGCTGGCACCTTTGAACAACCACCTCCATTTCTTTAGCCACGTTCAATTATTAGTTACACAGCATGTCCCACAAAGGAGTTTTCATTTTGAGCCAGCCACCTCATGGAAAAACAAAACATCATTAAGACATTAGGAAACGTTTCATACCTCTACTGGGACGCTGGAAGGAGGCACTGGGGTGTACTGGGGGATGTAGGTCCCCTGCATAGTTGTATTGGCCGGAATATACTGTAGGGAAGACAGGGAGGAAAACGAAATCTGTGACTGTGTGTTTAGTATTTCACGCAAATAATTACACTTGTAAATGTCGTTAGTGACGGGGACAGTTGTTTGTGTGTCTGTTGGTACTGACTGTGCCTGTGCTGCCCAGAGACAGGTGGCTTAGTTGCTGGGTGAGAGGTCCCATCATGGATGTGGGCTGGATGGACATGGCATGTTCCATTGTTGGGGTAATAACTGTACCCTGCGAACGCACAGAGACACACACCTAAATGCAGTCCCAGAGTGTGACATGTATGACCTAGAAACTACATTTTGTTAAAATGCAGAGGTTAATATTCATCATATTTTATTAATAACACTGGTACACGTTTAATTTTTTTTTTTTTTTAAACTGTAGATATCTACTGATGAAACAAAAGCCCTTTCAGGTGTGCATTCCTCTTTAAGCTTTCCACATGGCTTCGGCACGCACCCTGATCCCTTTTCCATAAAAGCTGACCCAGCAGAAGATATTTTTCCTTTCATTTGGTTAATGCAAATCATAGCTGCCACTGGTCAAGTTCAGATAGTGGCAGCAATGCAGCTGATGCTGGGCAGCTACAGATACACTGTCCAGTTTAACATGCAGCGTAATTACAACCACAAAAAAGTATTGAGACTAATTCATGAATGGCGTTCCCTAAAGCAGGTCAATGCTTAAAGCGTACGCTTAAAGATCACAACTATCAGGGATCCAATAAATATTACAGCTTCCTGTGTGACCACTGAGGCCGCTTGTTCCTGTTGATTTCCATGTAACAGAAAGAACTATGTTCTTTTTCATTGCTGTGACACTTTGATTTGTATATCCTGCTTCAAGCGCTTTTTGCATTTACACTTTTGTTTATGCTTTTTTGCCCTGTGGGCCAAGTGAAAAGACCAGAAAGCATTGACCAGAAGGGATACTCACAGCTGGCTGCATGAGGTATGACTGATGGTGCATCCAGGACGGGTTGTGTACCTGTAGAGGCGGGAGTACATCGCAAAATTACTTTTCGATATTTTTCATCTGGTGCTGTCACAGTCCCCTCAGAGCCCTTAATGTGTAAGCTGGCACAAAAAGGTCACAAGAACAGAGACAGGACCTGGATGAAAGCAGCCGTTCTGCATGTTAACTTACATAACGTGACCTTAATGAGGGATTCGGTACAGAAAAGCAACAGAAAAATACATGATTCACTTTCATGCAGATTTTAAAAACCAGCAGGGCTAAAAATGAACAAACAAAACTACTAATAATTTGAATATAAACAGAGTGAAAAGTCCCACCTGGTATGATGAGACAGGAGAATGCATGTAGGGAGAGAGGGAAGTCTGAGCAATCATTCGATTTGGAGCCAGACTGTAAGGTGAGGAGTAGAAGCTGCCAAACACACAGAGCAACAAGAAGAAAACATGAAGGAAACTGCAACATGTCCACAATTTCCAGCTAATTTAGCAACATATCTGAGTTCCTGCAATGTCCAGCAGAGGGCAGCCTTTTACCAGTCTCTGATTGCTATGTTTATTTTCCTGGAGGGCTGGGACTGTTTTTAGTCAGTCCGTGCATACCACTCACCCATTTTGTAAGGCTGTGGGGTCATATGCAAGCGTCATTCCTCCCTGGGAAAACAAAAAAGGGATTCAGAACCAGTGAGGTCATGCAAACACCGGTGCAGTACGTACTAAAACAGTCTGCTAGCACAGAGTGTGGACGATTAAATTCAAAACTTTCCAGTATGTACTTGATGTGATTTTTCTCCAGAATTTTAGAGGAGAGAAAAAAAAGACATTACCGTATCTCCGTCTCTAGCCCAAGGTCTTCCATTGTGGAGATATTTGCTCTGGTTCTGCCTCTTCTTCTGACCTCCGTCTGCAAACTTACATAATAAGGGCTCTGTGGGCACTGAGAAAGCAACAGGTCAAACAAGAGAGTGAATTCACTGATCACAGTGGGGAAGAAAACACACTCAGCTCCAGCACTTACAACAGTATCAGGTTTCTATAATACAAAAAAAACATTCCACGCACCGGGTATTCCTGGTGGAGTCTTGATGAATTTGCCATTGAAATGCTGAATTATGGCCTCGCACTTCTCCGTGGATTCCATCCTGAAAAACCAGACAGAGTTCAAATTAATCCCTCTCGAGAAGCGCTGTTTGCATTCGGTTGGTCCGTGCCAGAGCTGCACAAATTACACGTAATTGATAACAGAAAATGAGCTCAAGACACGATGGGCCACCATGCGAGGCCACAGTCTGACCTGGCAAATCCGACGCCGCGGCTGGTCCCATTAGCATCTCGGAGGATGCGGGTGGAAATGACCTGGCCAAAAGACTTGAGCATGCTCTCCAGCTCTTGCTCATCCATAGACACGGGCAGGTTGGAGATGTAGAGGTTGGTGGGGTCCTGCTCCTGTTGCTATACAGAAAGTGAGAAATGAGAATCCATTCGCTCGTGCATCTTCTTAAGCTTTGAATGAGGAAACGCGGCGCCGACTTTTTATTATTTATCTCAAAGCGACCGTGTCGGTGCAGACGCCGCTGCTTTAATCAAGTATTTACAGTTGCTTAAAGCGTGAAGTTCTCCCGGCTTCAATTTAAAAATATATATATTATAGCACACTTTCCTGGCACTCTTGCAAATAGAAAAATGTTGTCACTTTCAAAAATCTTTTTTTCCACACGGCACAAATTTTTGTGTAGGCAGCAGTGCGACCCGTCTTTCCATCAACACCTGCCACTGCACTTGGCAAATTGATTAAATTACATTTGCGTGTCAAGCATAATTTAGTAACAGAACCTGCTGAAATGTTTTTAAGCAATTAGTGACAGACCAATAAAGGGAAACCCTGAATAATCTCTCACCACTTTCTATGTGTCACTGTCACAGCTGAGGAGGATTTGAAAAACCTTGCGTGCACGCTAAAAAAAAAAAAAAAAAAACACTCTGACATTTGCAAAGCATTAATTTGTGCACAGGGGTAGCGAGTCGTGCTTTTTTTTATAATTTTGACTAATGAAGAGATCTTGATCTGTGAGTAAATTAAGAGGAGAGATCATTTGGTGGCACTACTTGAAAGCGAAACCTTGTGTGACTATGCAGAAGCAGACAGGAAGCCAGGCATGAAGTTAAAGAGTTCACAGAGCAACAGGAGCCTGGCAACCATGAAAAAAAAAAGAGGCTGGGCTAAAAAACAGGGGAAGGAAAAAAAAAAACGGAGAGCGAAGAAAGAGGGAGGAAATTAATAACTCAAAAGGCTGATATTTTGTTACGGAAGGAGGAAACTTGCAGGGTAGGACCTACCCAGGCCTCTGCAGTCATTTGGGCAATTAGAAAGGAGAATGACAGAAAAAGAGTGAAACTAGAAAAGAAGACAGATGGGTGTCTTCTGACTAGCAGGCTGCTCTCTATACCATTTTATCTCCTCTTTTCAGTGCCTGCTGCATGCAATCAAACAGCTCTGCACACCACAAATAATAAAAGCTTTTTAAATTTGGATGGAGAAGAAGCTGTCAGAAGCTGTCAGCGAGCGAGCGAGGCAAATCGAGTTACAACTGTTTAGACTGGACTGATCCAAGCAACAACCAGGAGAGGACAGCCAGTACCTCAGATACTTGCCAAGCTGTTCGGGCACATTTGACAGAGGTGGCGATCTGACAATGAAGAATTCCTGAGAACATTTATGGAATTAAAGTATGTCAACAGCTATCTTAAATGTTTTATAGCCTACATGAGTATCTCCTACTCTCAGCCATCTGGTGGAGAGATAACCTATTTTCTGTGATTGCCGTCATTCCTGCTAACACAGCTATTATGCAACAGAGGAGCAAACCGCAGGGGTCATAGGCCAGCTGACAGTAATGGAATTCAAAGCCATATGACAAAACAAACACAAACAAAAAACTCCACCCCTTTTCCCTTTTTTTGTTTTCCTTTTAGCTTGGCCGGCGCACGCGGCAGACGGTTTGATATTCTAACAATTTTCCTCCTGCTGTATTAAAATGTTGCCGCGCGCAGCTCAGGCGCATGAATGGGATTTGCTGAGGTGTCACCGTGTATTGTCTGTGCCAGGCCTTCACCGAGCCGTGTCTGTTAAGGTGTGTCTGCGCGTTAGCTCGCTTGGGTGTTTGTGTGTCGAGCAGCGTGTGGGTGATGACGTCTGAGTTCAAACAGGGAGGTGCTGAGAAGTAAAAAAGAAAAAAAAGAAAAAAAACAAACAGAGGGGGTGGGGTGGAGGGGGCTCTATTTTTAACTTTGCCATTGTTTCGCTGCCCCTACACACGCAGCTCCTCTGGGCTTGCAGCCTGGAGGCTGGGGTGGCCCATTCAGGGACTTAGCACACACTCTAAGGACATCTAGTTCAAGGTGTGGTTCATTGTGTTTGTGAATAACACTGCAGCAGCCATGGTGAAGCTGCTGGCAGGTGAACCTGCCCTTGATATTGATAATACCATTGACTATAGCTCTTTTTTTTTTTTGCTGACCTGAAATACCCACTGACTCTGAGACGGCGGTGTATATTTAGGTTTATATAGTGGTTATCAACACCTCTCACTGAGCACATGCTGTCTGGGTGAGTCAGGTTATGGTGTCCAGTTGCACTTGTCAAGTACAAAGATACGCAGGATTGTATGGCACTCTTACAGAAGCAGCTCAGTGAACTTAGACTCAGGTTTTAGTTGCACTGGACTGTTTCAGATCAGCTGGCAGTGTGTATCCGTTACAGTTCTCCAGCGCTGCTCTGAGGGAGACCCTGGTGTTACATTGCTGCAGGTCTGTTTGGGTGCAAGATAGAGGGAGGAGGTAGGGACGCCGGCGTGGAGTGTACTAAGTGCTGGTGTCTGCCCCAGGCCCAGGCCCAGGCGATGGACAATGCCAGTCCATTGTGCCTGTCCCATTGACAGCGGGTGTAGTGGCACCCTCCCCCCCGGGTTCCTTCAATGGGGAGCCTCAGAGCCAGAGGGATCAGCTTAATGGGCCGACAAGAGTAGCTTTGACTTCAGACACTTGGACAAAGAGTTCAGAACAAGTGCTACAACAGAGTTCAGAACAAGTGCTACAACAGGAGCAGGTTTGTAACATACACAGCACAGAAATGAAGTACGTGAGGGGGAAGGAGACAGGAGGTAGTGCGGAGGACAGTGAAGAAAGAGGCAAAATGAGGATTTGAGAGGAGACCGAACAGAGCGGAGGAACAAGCAATAAAAAATATGATCAGCAAACTGTTTCTGCAGGTCTGGGCTGTGCATCACTGGGACATCTCAGTACACACACACCTCCCTATAGACAAGAGTTTACTTTGAACCCTTTCCAACAGCACAGTCGCTGCCAATTAGGCCACTGCATGTAACAGTTTTTAACCTTTTACATGATAGTGTGTGTACGTGCGCAGCAATGGGGCCATGACTCTTGAGCTGATGGCTCTCTGAAGATCAATACGGGTACAAGACGGGGTGATGGGCTAAACAAGGCATGTTTAAATCTAATGGTGGCTGGTAAACTTGGAAGCAACAAGTGGTAGATGGATACAAGATAGTTGGCTAATTCTTACCTTAGCCATCTGAGCCTGGACCCCAGTGGATTTCAGAGTTGTAACAGCTTTCTGTGCTGCTGCTGGACTGTCAAAATCCACAAAGCCATAGCCTGTAAAACAGACAAACTGATGGTAAAAATGCTGTAGCATCAGGAAGTACATGAAAAGATGCCATGCGCTTGCTGAATACAGCACTCTACAAAAGTGTTGAGCCACATTTCTTTACATTTTGCTGGAAAAATGGGAAATGAGTGCAGTGATTCATTGAAATGTGCAAGCAATTCTAACAAGCTTGAAAGTCAGTATTTGGTTTGACCACGTTTATTCTTACAAGCTGAATCTGATACGCAAGCTTAAGTAGTCTTCTGTAATAGTTCTTCAGGCTTCTTGAAGGACATCTTCTTTGGATGTCGGCTGCCTTTTGCTTCATTCTCTGTCAAGATCATCCCACAGTGGTTTAATAACGCTGAGGTGTGGGCTCTGGGGAGGCCAATCCATGACTGATAGTGTTCCACTGAGTGTTTTCCATCTAGGCGCGCTTCTACTGCTTTTACAGCGTGTTTGAGATCATTGTCATTAAAACTGAAGCCGTTGCCAATCAGTTGCTTTTCAGATGGTATTGCATGGTGGTTCATAATATGTCTGTACATTCCTGCATTCACAATTCCATCAATATTGACAAGGTCCCCAAGACTACTGGCCTAAAAGCAGCTGCAAACCACGACAGAGCCTCCACCGTGTTTTACAGTGGGCTCCAAAAACTCACTGTTGTACCTCTTTCCTGACCTTGTCTGTACATTATGATGACAATTTGAACCAAACATTTCAAATTTGGATTTATCGTTCCATGAAACTGGTTTGCACTGATTTTCAGTCCAGTTCTGTGTAATGTGGCATACCTCAGCCTTTCCTCCATGTTTCCCTTCCTTAAGAATGGAAGCTTTTCAATAGCCATCCTTCCATTGAGAACATTTGTCTTCAAACTAAAAGATGCACTTTTTGAAACATGTTGGTAGCAGTGTTTTTTATTTGTAAGGTGAACATTCTCCATTTGTGGTTTACATTGCACTTTTTCAAGTTTCGCTACATCTCCAAGAGCAAAGGGTTTGCAGCCAAGTACATGCCTTCTGTGCAAACTATTGGTGACTGTGGCAGTCTGCTACTGACCAAAGCAATCCGGTGAGGTTTTAGGTGGAGCATCCTCTTTGCAACAGATTTTGCTTGTCAGCAGTCAGCAAACTCCAGCAAGCACATGTCAACTGATCTGGAGTCTTTAGAGCTATGTGACTGAGGCCTTATGAGCGATCGTGGCTCAAGAGTTGGGAGTTCGCCTTGTAATCGGAAGGTTGCCGGTTCGAGCCCCGGCTTGGACAGTCTCGGTCGTTGTGTCCTTGGGCAAGACACTTCACCCGTTGCCTACTGGTGGTGGTCAGAGGGCCCGGTGGCGCCAGTGTCCGGCAGCCTCGCCTCTGTCAGTGCGCCCCAGGGTGGCTGTGGCTACAATGTAGCTTGCCATCACCAGTGTGTGAATGGATATGCAAAGCGCTTTGGGGTCCTTAGGGACTAGTAAAGCGCTATATAAATACAGGCCATTTACCATTTACATGGATGTTCCATCTAATTCTGGGCCATACAGGAAAACAGTGTTTTCCTAACCCTTTGACAAATGGCATGCTTCGCCACAGCCAAAGAATGACTGAAAATGACATTCAAAAAAATATGTATATATAATAATAATAAAAAAAAAAAAAAAAACATGACAACCCAGTCTTTGAAAAGATTATTAGAGTTTACCTTTACATTTGTTGGTAGTTTTGTCCAAGATGGCCTTGGTCGACACAATTTTGCCATACCTTCAGGGAAGAGACAAGAACACAGAATACAGGATGAATGAGTGGACAAGGTTACAACGAGGCAACAAGAGGAATCTGCTCCTACCACATGCATGCCAATATTTATAAATTTCCCCTGGCTGCCAGACTACAGGCGTAAACACGAATACAAAATCCTTTGTGCAACCATTTGTGTGCATTTAATGATCTTAAGAGGCACTGAAAACTTCGTCTGACTCCTCCCTCGTGTCTCTGTTCAGGCCGCCATACAGTAACTCTGTTCCCTGACTTTGTTTTCGAAGACAGGGGACGGCACCCCAGGGCCAAAAACAATTTGTTCCCGGCCTGTCTTTACCAGACACACACACACAGACTAACACACTAACACCTCTCTTCTAAATACAGCTCTGCTTTAGGGTATTTTTGACTTAAATACAGCTTAAACGTCTTGTCACTTGCAACATCAGACTCTCAAACTGGGATATTAATTTTCAGGAAAATGCATTCTCATCCACCCATCTACAAACAAAAGAAGGAATATAGCGTGCGAAACACAAGTTCATGTCTTAACCTGTCATTTCGGTTCACAGCTGTCAACGGAGACGTACAACAAAGGTCAGTCAGTAAAAGATGAAAATCAGTTTCTGCATACATCCAGCCACATAAATATTGATAGTAGGAAAATCACCTTAAAGGCAGCAAATGAGAAGTGTTATGCAACATGCTGAGACTAATGGAATGCAGTGTTGTAAGACGGTGCATCAGCACTACAGTATAATAGACCTGCCCTTGTCTGGTGAATTTACCCAGTGAGAGAGGCTGGTGCTCCTCTGTTTGGGCAACATGGCGTCTGGGCGGAATGTACACTGTAACCTGATGCTTCACCCCTCCAGTTCGCCTTCCTTCCTTCCCACCACGTCCCGCTCTCTCTCTCTGTTTTTCCACCCTCACATGGTAGCACACTGCTGGGTCCTACACTCCGGCCTTGTTTCAGTGCACGTTTAACCACATGACTCAGACCAAGTTTGATGGTCACAACAGAGACGTGGGTAATGACTGGCAATTCAATTTAAAGACATCGCTACTCCTCCACTTTTGTCCTAAATGCAAAGACCAGAAGTTATATAGGAGCAACGTTTATGGCTCCACTCCAGTTACCGCGGTGGGGCATGACTGAATGTTTGCATTGACCTTATTAGCTTATGTCTGTGTGTTAAGTTTGATATTCAAATAAACGTATATATTCATTTCGATTATGATGAATTAAAATAATCTAGAAGCTCCGCTGCACAGTTTATAGTGGTAGAAAAGCTCCTTATTGCAGGCATTAATAATTCATCAGCCATTACCAAATAAACACAGGCTATGTTTATACTGTCCCAGTGTCATCTAACAGCTGCAAAGTGGTTGTTAGGCATGAATGTACACACACCCCTGATATAATGTAACCCATTCAAGCCCAAATGAAGTTTTACAGTTGGACCTCTGGCTTTCACATATGGACACAGTTGATTTTATGGTGGATTTTTGTTAGTATACAAAGCTGAACTGGTGCTGTGCTGTTTACAGCCATTCGAGAAACTGCAGAACGTGTCCAGTGACATTTTCATGTAATTATACTTCAAGTATTTCTATGTTGTGCTGTGTTTTACCTCTACATCACTTTATTCTGAATGCAAATGCCGTACTCTGTACTACAGGACGCTTTGGTTACTTTGAGGCTCCTGTGCAGTTCAACATTTCATTCCTGAACAAATATTCTGATTGCATGGATAATCACGTTAAGGTAAAGCACCCTTCTGCCATGAAAGCAGCAACCCCACCCACCTGGAGTTCAACCCTTGTGTTTATGAGAGGCAGCCAGTCAAAGGAAGTTGACCTACTGTAATAGGAGGGTGGCCAGCCCAAATCAGCTGATGGCTCAACTTCTGCAAAACACTTTGCAACCCACCTCCGCCTAATCTCCTCCTTTTCATGTTATTCATGCTCTTGCTGACTTAATCAATGTCACGTGCATTGTCAATGAAGCCTGCTATGTTACGTGAAGCATTTGTGGTGGTGCTGCTGCTTTCCCTGCATTACACAGAACAGTCCCACACCGCCAAATAAAAGAAAAATGGCTGCAGAAGTCATAATAATCCTATTTTGACAAACACGGACCTAACAGAACTGCAAGTTTCAGACAGCGGACAACCTCAGGGACTGCGCTAAGGATTTCTTTGAAATTTGAATCACACCAGGCTAATCTAGCAAGGTCCATGAATAGAAACAAGGAGCTGGAAATTTGAAATAACCAGTCACCTTTAACTAAAACAGACTTGAAAGCCACTGGTTTCTTTTTATAGCGGTGTCTTTTCACTGATATAAAGCCTCGGAAGTAAAGATGCCGTACACACATGCACGCACATCCTTCTGAGACAAATTTCATTAAGTTTATCCACTACTCTTTTTACAGAAAGCACTTTGTCACCTGTCACCTGATTATGTCAGAACAGTAAGCGTCTGATTATTTAGGAAAAAGCAAAAATGTTTGGCATTTACAAGCAAAGAGCAAAATTTAGATGAGAGATATAAGTGAAGTCTAGGTGAGAATCAAGTCTAAATATTTTTTATTATCAATGTGGATTATATGTCGGTACTCGAGGTATGAATATTGTCCGACTGAAACAACTTTAAGGTGAAATAAATGTGAGTTTGATCTTGAATTGTACTTAACTATCATTTATCTAGAAACCAAAGGTCTTTAGTGGCATTGCTGTGAGTTCATTAGGCACAATGAAACTACTATGTTTGTTGTATGGACAATAGAAATGTGCTTAAAAAAAACTGGTTGACCTGATGTTAGGTATCTCTATTTTTTCTGGTTTCGATCTGATGCCTTTAAACTAAAGAAATCTAAAAAACTCACTTAAGACTTACTGATCACTGAGTTATAATTAGAACCAAAGATAAAAATAAAAGCTGTCATTTATGACTTCCCCAACAACAATGCTATGAGTTTAAAAGGTCAACGGGCACTGACTGTGTGACCCTGCGCTTACCTCGGCTCCTTTGCAGGAGAACACCAACCAAGCACACTATGGAGCCCAAAGGGGCCTAAAAGACAGCCCTAACCCATATATGGTCATCTGACATTCTTTCCCAGCAGGCCATGCTACTTTTTTCCCCGCTCATTTAAGTTTCTCCTTCAACAGTAGCCCTCCCACCCTCCTCTAAAGTCTCCGTCCTCTTTCCACTTCTCTGCCAATCCACAATGGCTTCTCTGTAAATCTCTTTAACACTCAAACTTCCTGTGTTTCACATCTGCACATTTCTGATCTTCTTAGATTGCTCACACACACGACAATTCATGAGTGTGTGTATGTGTGGTCACAAGCCAAGTAAATTCTCCCTGTGGATTTTAATACTTCTGATACTTTTCTCTGTATGGGCAGGATGATTAAAATCAAAGTTTTAAAGATGGATGGTCTGTGATGTTGGAAATATTACCGGGCATTTTTAAATTAGAAGTTGTGTAAGCTTCTTCACAGGGATATGCTTTTACTGTGAAAGAGCCCTGATGGATGTGGGGCTGAAGTTCACTTCTGTGACGTACAGCACTCACTTGCAGCAGCCAAAAACCAGTTTGGGTGTTTAACTGCATGCTTGTCTGTAAAGCTAACTACACTGGCTAGGCTGTTTGTTTCCAGGTGTACAAGTCTGGCTTCACTGAGTTTAAATGAGGAAATATTGTAAGTTTCTTTTCTTTATCTCAGCACCTATCCCATCAAGATTAATTCAACTGACTTTAGTTGTGATAAGACTCACCCCTATCACAACTAACATAAGACAGGCATTTTTAAGTGCTTCATAGACCCAAACTAAGGTTACACCTTGGTATATATGAGCGCACCACCATAACTCCAACAGTCAGAATATGTTGGTTTAGGTTAGGATAAACTTAGCTTAGCAGCTAACCTGATTCTGTTTAAAGGCCAGAAGTAGCAGCACCTCAAAGGCCCCAATCAGCATTCAATACACATGTGTGTCCACTAGCACCGACAGATAAGTCTCGGTTTCTTCATTGTTATGAGAGGAACATGTGCAATGAAGAAAATTCAACCTGAAAGGCGTGCACCACGCATTCACTGTCAGCACGCACACACGTGGCCAATGGGACGGACTGTTACATACATGAGATTAAGTCTGGGGCTTCATCTACCACTGCAAGACTTAGATGCAAACACAGCATGTCAGCTAAAGGAATCAGAGAAACGTTGCAGGATGTTCTCTCATGTGTTTGCAGCTTCTTATCTCACACAAAGCAGCAAAAGTCCTTTATCACTGCACCCGTTCAAACACAGCATCTACACCTAATGTAAGCCCCACACCAACCTAAGGAAAACTCTCAACTGAACTGTGTAGACGTTGTATTGCAAGTCATACTGTCATCTAATCATCACACAGTAGAACAGTGTTATTGCATATCACAGATTGTAGTAGGTCTTCTGTCTACATACAGAAACAAACAAGAATTTGCATAGTGCATCTAGTTTACGATGGCTACAGTGAAAATTAGACTCTGGAAAAAATGTGAAGTTGTTTGCCAAAAAGTCTCCATTGTGTAACCATTTTTAGTTCTCTGTGTGTGTAAAATCAAAGGCTGTATTTAAAAGATGGAGGTAGCCTCCACATCTGGAAAAGGAAGCCAGTGAAGAAGTGCTCTCTTTCTAAGGTCCAGCAGGTGGCTGCAAAAAGAAGTCTGGTTGTTTAACACCCCGTGGCTGTCAAATAGCACTTTCCTGATGGGCTTATGGTCTCCGTCAGTAGTTTCCATTTATACTGAAAACAGCACAATGTTCCTTTTGTCTTTTTTTTTTGGTCAACAGTAGGATTGTGAAGGTGGTTTTAGTGCCTCAGCTTCACAGTCAGATCTATCTAGGACTCGTGATCTATCTAGGACTCGTGACTGGTTACAAAAAGCTAGAACAGCACACTCGGCTCGAAACTTGAAACAGAACTTAGCTTATCAATCAGTGATGTCACTGTGGTCACGTCTAATCCTTTATATACAGTGTTTTTGGTAGGCGAGGATTTCATAGATGGAATAAAGGCAAGCTAGATTGTTCCTTCATCCAGTGTTCATGTTTTCCAAAGCTAACCCCAGCCGACCTATAGTTTTATGTTCCACTTGACGATAGATAGATAGATGGTAACTCAAAAAATGAGAAAGAGGATGATTTTATAACTTTATAAAAATTCGACTTGCTGTGCTACGTACAAAATAACCAAAAGTTTAAAAATGACTTACGGTTGGCAGAGCTTGACCAGATCTTGGTCCGTGGTCCCCGGATGGAGGCCGCGAATATACAGATTGGTTTTGCTCAGCTGTTCCCCTCCACCGCCACTGCTGTTGCTACTACTGTTGGTGTTGGGACTGGGGGGTGCCATCTGGTGGCCGGAGGACACATAGGTCTGCTGCAGCAAGAAAGAAACATACCGATTATTTTACTGTGCACAAACATTTATAGGAAAAAACATCGCTGATATTCTCAAACGCCAGCAGAAACTACACAAGTACGCTGAAGTTTTTATTAAAAGTGTGAAAATTCAAAGGCGTGTTTAGAGATGTGGAGAAATGGAAAGTAATCCTGCATGAAACAGATGATTATGTGGGAGCTGCGAAAAGTGATATCACACAGCCCTCATGTCAACACTCACCAATAGCGCTTTCTGAGGGGAATGTGGGGCCTCTTGGCCGACTGCTCCACACATAGGGAAAAGGGGCCTCTTATGCTTTCTCAATGTTGGGTAACCTTTTTTTTTTAACTTCTAGAACCACACAAAACAATCCTGTGGTGCAAAAACCAAAGACCTAAAGATCTCAGACCAACATTTAGTTAGTCTCATGATGCAGAAATAAATAATAGCCTTGATGTTAACAATGTCTACTTTGTAGTGCGACTCGCTGCCTCGTGTTACCTCAAATGAAAAAAAGCAGATACGTCAAAAACGAGACACTGACAACGCTGCATTTATTTTCGCTCCCGAAACTCGCTGAAGTCTTCACTTTAACAGTGTAATCTTTTCCCCTCTCAAACAGTCATTAAGGTTAAAGGGTTAACAAGATCCCGAGCGGCTAGATGCAAAAACAGGGATCAGCTTAATCCACGATAATTATGAGTCTGAGAACCCCATCGGCTGATGTCTGATGACAGATATGTGGTTACAGAAATGACTCGAATCTAAACAGAAACAAGGAGAATTTAAAGAGATTAATAAACTTGGAGTTTATCACTTTATTAAAAAATATGAACAAACATGCTCATGAGCCAAACATTTGACATTTACTTCCGCTATTATCTTATTTTGGTTTGTTTTCTACAAGGATGCAGTGGCAGTGAATTCTGCTTGTAAACTAATGGATGACTCACAGCTAGGACCATGAAACGGATGTTGCGCAACAAAAAGTGCATCATCTAATCTCTCTGTGGGACCGTGGCTCTCCTTGGAGATATCAAACAAAAAGATTGTGTAACTGTGCAGATGCTTTCATTTTAATGGAATAAATATGATGTTATTATCGCTTTGCCAGTGAAGGAAGAAAAGAAAAAACTTCTCCTTTCGGGAATAGATCTGGTAGCTTTTTTCCAAACATGACTGGGGAAATAAACACAGAGCGCACCAGCTTCACCAGAACAGGCGAAACTGGCTGTCTGCAGTGAGAAAATGACTTCAATCGCATTCATTTAACAGTCCAATTTCTTTAACTTGCTGTTGTATAGGAACGAATTAGATCAAGCATGCTTTCTAAATAAGCTTAGCAGGGTGCTTCTGTGAAGCTGGGCAGGAGGACAATGGGTTTATTTCACGACAGAGGAATAAAAAGGGCTCGCCGATCAATCTGGTCGTGTTTAAAAAAGGCCCAGCAGGACGACACGGTCGCACCGGGATCACCGACAGCATCGCTCAATTCTGCTAATTAGACAGTATCCATAAGGGCGTGAGGTCCCTTTAAGACAGGCTTTCTGACCTGTGACCCCCTACTCCACCACCAACTTAAGCTTGAATGTAGACTTTTTTCATGACAGGTAGATGAGATGGAAGCACAGCCTCCCTTTTGTCCATTTTCGTTGTATCTTTTATTCCAGGGATATTCAAACATGTTCACAAGTGTGTTAGACTTCTGCCTACAGGAGTCGTCCTATATCATCACAGTGAAATTCTTGATGAATATGTTTTGCAGGCAGCTAATTTGTGAATGAAAGAAGAGGACAGCAGAGGCCTATAATCTCATTCAAACTCTCTTTACCAAAAAGCCAAGTCTCATTCAGTGAGCGTATCACTGCAACAACACCCCTTAAATCACCGGTCTGCAGTCACACGGCTAACTACGCACACATACCGCTGAAGGGTTGTTAAGGCTAAAAATGTGCACAGAGAGCTGCATAAAAGTTCATATTAACAATTGGACAGAGACGACTGACGCTCAGAAGCAAATCTCTGTCAGGCTTTCAGAAATTTCTCTTTATTGCAAAAAGCTTTAAATTCACGGTGCTGTAACTATGCTGTTGATGCTCGGTCACGTTATAGTGGTGACGTGTAATCTTTCTCTCGGGTCCTACATTAAAGTGTGCGGGTACATTGTTATAGAAGCAAAAAATATTAAACTGAAAAATAAAAAAGTTTAAAAAAAAGTCACCACCCCCAACGGTTGGTAATTAGCTTTCACGTTATTGCAGTAATCATATTTTGTAGTCCTGACGCTGCATTTCTCCTTCTCTGTGAGACTGGAAATATAAATAGATTATTTTAAGGACCAAAGATAAAAATCAAGAACATTTCTATAAATAAAACCATTTCCTCTATTTTTATGCAAACCTGTATGAAGACTCTGACGCTGGAAGGAAGTGTCTATTTTAAATATAGCATACTGCAAGCATTTAACCCTGCCTTTAATCTTTCACAATATCAAAGACGTACCCCGTGTTGTATTAAACTCTCAGAGGCGATTCACGCACAGGAACAGCTCACTGGCTTAAGTGAGACATCTTACCTAATTGAATCGCATGTCTAACGGTTTAATTGTATCAGAAATATCCTCCACCAACACCCTGAAGACATTTGACACGAGGTGTCACATGAGTGCACCTTCTTCAACCGTCCTTTAAGTCTCACGCCACCTCTGCTTTTATTTTATTTTTTAAAATCTCAGCCTCTCAAGCTGACTCACACAAGTCCATGGACTTCCTGGTTGTGTGTGTGTGTGTGGGGGGGTTGCCCACCTCCCCATGTCCTGCTGGCAAGAAAGAGCCATGACTGCCTGTGTATGGCAGCCGACTTCTATGCTAATGCACAGATTAACTAAATGAGGACACAGCTTCCAGCGTGTATAGAATTACACTGCTGAGCTGCCGCTTTACATCCGCCTCTCTTTAGGACCGACCAGAGCAATGAGTCATGGGAATTCAAAACCTACGATCCTTCTGAAGCATTAACAAACCTTCCGGAAGAGTTATCCGATGTGTGTAACCACATCTTTTCTTCTTTGCCATGTTGATAAAAACCATACAACCAAAAATGTAACACTTCATTATACACCCAACGGAACGTTCCGTCCCAGAAAACAAAAGTGCTAATAATCATAAAAACATAAAGCAGGTATCTTTAAAAAGGTTAAACAGTCTGTACGTGTTAGCGGAGGATAAGAACAGGACTGTACGTCTCATAAAGTGGTGAGTGACAGTATGGCAGTAGGCAGGAAATGCTGTGTGTCTGCTCCTGATCTTATCACACAGCCTTCTAAATGAGGAGCTCTGCATTCCAACCAGGTGACAGGGACACCAAACTCACGTCCAGACTCGTTCCTGAATCCTCCTTCCTTTCAGTCTGCAACGCTCCCCTTCCTTTTGTCTCTTTGTAGGCACCTATTAATCTTGGAATTGTCTGTCTCTTATTGTCGCTGATCACACCTATGTGCGCACGCACAGGCCAAATGCACATGCCTGCGTGGCTTTCAAGCCGGGTCAGGTGGCAAAGGATGGAGAGCTTGCAAACGGATACTCTCAAACACTGGGCCAGAGCTCAGCTAGAGATCTAACAAAATGTGAGACAGAGAGAGAGCGTCTGGCATCGGCGCAGGCCTCGGCATTGGATTTCTGACAGCTGTGCTTTCTCCAAGGACTCTGTCTCCCTCTCTACCTGTTCACCTTGGCCGGTTCATGCGGCTGGCACTCTGGCCAGGGACTGATCCAAAACATCTGACACATTAAACAAAGAGACAGATAAACATATACCTGGCATGCGACCAGGAGGACAAAGGTGGCTGTACAGAAAAGTTCAAAGAAAAAAAAACAAAACTCGCTGCAGCAAAACAGCTGGTTTTTTTACGCACAACCGTGTGGAGTCGTTTCTGATACCTTTTTCAGTAGTGTCTGATATAAAGGATTGGCTGATTTCAATACAATATAAATAATCCTGATTCATATTCCTCAATCTGCGTCAGAACACACGTGCATTCCTGTTTAAATAAAAAGGTTTCCAGTTGAAACGCATTCATTTAATTGATTATTGGTACCCACTAAAATCGTGGTATCGTGACATCCCTAATCCCTGCCAATATTTACTTTAATCTTTGTCTTTATCCTTCATTTAGGGATGGGCAAGTCATATACTGTGGGTTTTTAAGAGATTATTTGCCTGAAAACAGCTGCCTACTGCTTGCTGAAAATAGGATTAATGAAAGCAACAAGACTCCACAACAAAGTAAATGTGTGGGCTGTAAAAAGTACCCAAATAATAATAAGTATCATTTTAAAAAACCAGCCACCCAATATGTTTTTTCCCCTCATTCAGACTTCAAAAAACAATTGATCAATGGAAACTAAAGCCTTTGGGTGTAGCTATTTTCTAGCATTAGCATGTCAGTGTTTGAGCAGCAACGATGTTAAAGTTAATATGCATTAAAGTGTTTGTGTCGGGGCACACAGTGTGGAACTTTGTGTCAGTGAGACGGTTACACAGATGACTGGCAGCCAAGCAAACCGCAGTTTTCAGGCCCTCATTTAATATGATTGCATGGAACGTATTTATGAAGCAGCGAGACATGTACCCAAAAAATTTAAATACAAATTGAGCCATGTTTGTGTGCGATGAAACTGTGAATTAAGCTTGAGACAGCCACCTGCTTTCTACCTCCTAGACATCAGCTGTTTTCAGTTCCTGTCACAGTGACAGGAAAATATGACATGAACGAGGACATGAATCATGTTTGACACAGCGCACAGTTGTAATGTATCAAAATGAATCCTAATGAACATTTAGTTCGCTCTACCTTCTTTCTAGTAAAAAAGAAAAGAAAACCCCAACACAGCTGTGTGGCAAAAATATTTCTTTGCACTGTGATTTCGCGCTCTCAGTCCAGGTGTGCACAGTTGTGGCTAGCAAAATCTTCACAGTGGTTCTGCTCACTGCTGAGATCACCCATGTTTATTAAGATAACAGCTAATCCACCTTAAAGAGAAAAAAAAAAGCTTGTATCACCTCTTTTTCATACTACATGCTATAAATAGTCAGGTCATTCCTTAAGCTGCAAATTAAAACAAATGAGGTGTGTAAGGCATATATTATTCTAATTTTATTTTCTAAATTACCTTGCCTGCAGTATAGGGGGGCAAATACTGCTCATTTACAACAAATAAACACTGAACAGTGTATATGGGTGCTATAAAGTGCTTGACTTAATAAGCTAAACACAAGCTCGCTATGCTGCACCAATTAACTTACTGTTTAAAGATGTTCTAATTATCATATGAAAGCATGATTACATGTCACTTTGTTATCCCGACTAACCCCAATCACTGTTTCCTTTATTTCTCCCAGAGTTACTGAGGCTTTCCATTTATTCTTTAACTCTAAGGCATTATTTTTATTTACTTTTTTACAATTACACTGTACAACAGCCATCAAACAAAGAGCTCGCTTAATGGAAAGGACTTTTTATTCACTATAATACACAAATACAGTTTAACAATTTAGTTTGGCTTAGATTTTTTAAATATTTTAGAAATCTTTCAATAAAAAATGTAAAACTAGATATTTTATTTAATTTATTACGCAAATAATAAACTGAAGTCATGTTGTTATAGCCACATTTGAGCTAGCGTACTGGAGTCAGTCAGAAATTAATGAAGTGTAACATTCAACCACTAAAACTAATTCTTCTGTTTAGGAATGTAAGTAAATAAATGTAATACGTCATCCTAATATAACAATAATAATGATCTTTACATTTTTTTCTGCTCTTTGCTTGTAAAACAGTACATGGATCCATGGATAACAGCAATAATTAGATTTTAGCATTGAAAAAAATAATTTTATTTCAAAGAACTTGGAGATATTGGTGCATTAAATATTACAGCAATGTAAAAATGGCAGCTGTGGCATAAACCTTCCATCGGATGCTGGTCTGCATATGTTTTATTGCTTTAGTGCATTTAGTGCAATCATTTGGGGAATTTTGAGCAGGTCAACTATTTTCCGCGTGCGACTAAAACCTCCACAGTCACGTTAAGGAGAGAACACGCCGTACCAAACAAAATCAAACTTCTTAAATGACCCAGTTTACTCTGAGCACGATGTTACAGTGAGAGAGGTTTTCTTTAAACATCAGTGCTGCAAAGTAAAATCAGTTGCCAGCACAGGCATTTAATAAACATCTGTCTGGAAGTCTTAGCATAACTTTCTGACATCAACTCTTATCAAGGAGTAACGTGACAAAACTAAACATGCCCACTTAAATGTTGCTGGTTTACATAATGCTTGAATTCAGGAATGAATACTTGTGAAAGCGTTTGGAGTTCATGTGTAAAAGGATCAAACTACCGAGTCAGAAATGGATTCGAGACTTCACATCTGCTTATTTTCCATCAATGGCCTTTTTAGAGCAAACCTTTCTATCTGTGTGTGAATTTAATGCTCCAGTCAATGTGCTTTATTGATTTCTTTGATTTCTTTTCATATACATAGCTGTGCTTTGACTTAGCAGAGTCAATGTTGAGGCATCCACAGCTTTAAATCACAGCACTAAGCTGACATCTGTTGAAAAGGTCTCCAGCCAAGAGGGAAACAAAAATGTGAATGACAAGTACAAAGAAAAAAAAACCCACGCCATTCGATGCCGCCCTGACTGAGTCTCACGATACCTTAAGAAGCGACGAGCCGCCTCCTGTTATGTTTCCATGCAGGAAGCTTTACACGGAAACCGACCAAATTTGATTTGAGAACATTAATTCTATTTATTTGAAGGAGGAAATGAGGTGCTGAGTCAGGGGAGGAGCAGCAGCCTTTAAGCACGACAGTAACCGAATGGCATTTAGCAGTCGCTAAGTCAGTCTCAGTAATCACCGTGCTCACACAAAGAGCGCTTTTCTCACCCCTGTGAATGGGTTTATTTCTCATTCTGTTTTTTATTCGATGCACTTGTATAGCTCAGGTACGGCAAAATGTGAGCAAGGGACCAAAAGAATGAAAGGAGGTGCGCGGAAACAAAACACAGGAACTTGACCCCTCTGTGAACTTTGGCTCCCCAACATAGAGGAGCTTGATACTACTAAAGCAACTGAGGGGTAAATGTTTTGCCTATGCCTTAAGCTTCTTTTACATGTTGCTTTATGCCTTTTCACCTTAATTATTCCTTTGAGAAGTCTGAAACTAATCATTATGCACTGAAAACACAGATAAGCAAATTCAAATCAACTGAGTATCACACGTTTAATTCAGATGCAAATATATTAACTAAAAGAAGTGCTGATACTTATATTTGAAAACAAATTTGACTAATATTTAATGCTGATGTGTATTTTATGTGTATTTCATGAAAATCTAAGTAGAGATGAGAGCAACACTCGTGAAGCGTGCTAGGACTGTACATGTCGCATGAGTTGACCACAGGAGAACATTTCCCTGTTGTCAGCACACGTTTCATCTGAGTCAGGCACAACTAGTAAATAAATAACTACACATAACAAAATTTTATACAATTATTTAATGGTGCAAGCGTCAGAAAGAAAAAATATATCATCAATCAATCAATTTACGAGACTAATGGATGTTTAATATCATCAGTTATCGGTGTCCGTCTTAAAAAGCCAACATGGGTTGGACTTCTCCAGAGTATTCCAGCTCTTTATCAAATCATCTTTGCACCCTTTTTTTGAAAACAACACTTAATGCAACAGATAAACAAAGGCACCCGGCAAAGGCAGATGTCATATTTAGCTTTCATTATACTCGGACACGGTCAGCAAGTAGAGACCCGACAACCAAACAGACAAGCCTGTGTGTCACAAAAAATTGGTGGACATGCAGGCATCCACATGGACTTTCGCACCCACTGTCTGATGATGAAATTTAAGTCACTTTGAGCCAAGTGGACCGTAGCGGACTCGCAGAAGCAAAAGATATAATCAAGGCCTTTTATTTGGAGTCTGCAAGGGAAAATCAGCTGACATTTATGATCTGGTGAAAGCTTGTGTTAAACTTATCGAACGCAACAATTTCCTGATTACCAGCATTGTAAGTGATGTGGGGGGTTTGTGGCTCAAGAGTTGGGAGTTCGCCTTGTAATCGGAAGGTTGCCGGTTCGAGCCCCGGCTTGGACAGTCTCGGTCGTTGTGTCCTTGAGCAAGACACTTCACCCGTTGCCTACTGGTGGTGGTCAGAGGGCCCGGTGGCGCCAGTGTCCGGCAGCCTCGCCTCTGTCAGTGCGCCCCAGGGCGGCTGTGGCTACAATGTAGCTTGCCATCACCAGTGTGTGAATGTGTGTGTGAATGGATATGTAAAGCGCTTTGGGGTCCTTAGGGACTATTAAAGCGCTATATAAATACAGGCCATTTACCAATAAAATTAAGAAAATCAGATTAAAAAACACCAATCATATAGTTTTTGAAACATCAACACACATGAGAAAATTTAGTCTTAATTTGCCAGTGCACATTTTGAAACATCTGAATTCTTTTGAGAAAGAAAGTGGAAAATCTAAATAGTGTTGGCAATTCCCACAAGAATTTAGCACATCACCAAAATATCTGCTTATGCACGCAATGAATTAAATACTGCCACATGATCTGTTGTGTACATGTATGTCACTAGAAGACCAAATTAAATAAATGAAACTGAAAGTGCTGACATGCACACACTCCACTGCTCACACTTGTGTACTTCCTTAAAAAAATTTTGACAGTATCTCTTAGTCCCCAGTGGTGTTAAAAAAATGTAAAAAATAAAGTGGGTGTTGATAGTTTAGAGAATGAACCATTTGTCAGAAACAATATAAAACCCAACCTAGTAACAGCAGTGAATTTAAAAGTCTATTCAGTAACAACCCAGTGCCACTGCATCAAAAACAAATCGCTAATTGAGTTTGAGCCTGCACAACCCAAACATTTTAAGCTATTTGCCCCAGACAAGCGCAAGTGTTGACATCAGATCTGGTAGGATGAGCAGTCCGCGATCACAGAGAGACAATATGTCAATACACATTTTCAAAATGCCATTCGGGGTTCAGGAGCTCACAGCAACACGCTCAGTGAAATGCAGGAATATCAGCAGGAGATGAAAAACCACTGTTACTCTACTGGATGGAGAGAAAAAAAATCACAACACGATGCCTTCACGTTCAAAGGAAAAGCTTTTACCGTCACTTAGAAGTCATTAGGGTCCACAGGGAGAGGTCTGCGTGACTAAACAAAAACACCACTCTGGAATATGGATTATAGGAAGCGAAAAGTTCTCGAAAAGTAGCTTTGCTACTTCACTGTATCGAGACACTTTTGCTCATTTTTAAATGGCTTCTGTTACGGTGTATAGTGTACTACTCGAAGCAGAGTAGTCAGGCTACATTTGCCCTCACGTAGTGGTTACAAAAAGTGACAATGTCAACAGTGAACGCAACAGAGAGAGCGCGATTCATAATTCTGGGAATGTAGTCATCGGGGTCTGGTGGGATTTTTCAAGGGGTGGGGCATATTCCGCTTTCTGATGGGAAACGAGGGAAAGAGGGGAAAAAAACTTTGCTAACTTACGCGGCGGCGGAGACAATGAAGACCTGATTTAACACCAGATACTTGTGTCCGGAGCTCTCTCACGGAGGAAGAGGCAGAATTCATTTTGTAACATGTTCCCTCTCAGTCTGCGTTTCTCCCTACCCCCACTTCCACAAACACCATCCAGGCACTGACGCGCTATCCCAGCACCGTACAGTAAACCACAAAAGTTGCTCCCCACCACTGACTTTTCTCAAATGAGTGAGCAGAGCCATAATCGACATCCCCCGCTTGTAGTACCCGCACACAAATACTACTAAATAAAACAGCCAGGCGTCCAGCGTGACAGGGACCGAGCGGTAGAAGGAAATTTCCCACCTTGACACACACCACGGAGCGGGCCTGCTCTTTAAGCTGAATATTTGACTCCACGAAGTCTGAAGTTAAATTCAGCTCGTTTAGCTTCTCAAGGACACTGCAGCTCACTGTCACAAACCCTCTCTCTCTCTCTCTCTCTCTCTCTCGCTCTCTCTCTCTCTTTTTTGGTCGCGACAGACGCAGGCGTGTTGCCCTGCAGGGCGAACAAGCCGAAAATTGGGGAAAATCCCGAAAGCGTTTACCTTTTTGCTGTTTCTGCTGTTATAGCCGTTGTATGGGTTGATTCCTGCCCTTGGCGATACGGAGAGCAGCATTTTTCTCGGCGCTATGTCCGGAGCGGCGAGCACAGCCCAGGCTGCCAGCTGACGTCAGCAGCTGGGGAAGTGAGAGCCTGGAGTCCCGCTGCTCGACGGCGAGTGGTGCTGCTGCTGCGGCAGGACAGCCCCCCCTCACCTCCCCCGACCTCCCCCACCTGCCCCTCACTGCTGGCCCCTGAGATCCTTCGGGGGTCCTTCACGCGCGCCTTTAGGGGTCCGCACAGAAGAAGGGCTTTACCTCAGATTCATTCACTCAGCAGGGGGATTTCGAGTAAAAATCACCAGACAAGAAGAGTCTCAAAAAATTAGCTTTGTCGGAGCAGAACACTTAAACAAAAAACCCATCAAAGTTACAGTGTGCTTTTGTCTGAAGGTCCTCGATTCACTCTTGACTTCACAGGCATTCACCTTCTTCAGAATTCTCATTCACTTTTAAAAGCATTGACTTATAATAAGGGTTCTCGATCTTTTGATGACTGGGTGGTAATTAAGGAAGCCAGCAAATGACTGAGGCCAGATAGGAAATGCACTATGCATCTTTCATCTGTGAATTATTGACAAAGTTAAAAACATCCTGTCTCAGAGTGATCCTGAAAAACTAGTCCATGCATGTGTTAGCCATCACTTGATCCAAAACCCTAAGTGGGACTATGAGAGAGCACATTTCTGCTACATTAGTTTCTTCTCATGGACTCCTTGTTAAATCCAGGACTGAATTTAAAATGAATCCTGAATGATAATATCCCAATGATAGCTTTAAGACCTTGCAAAACCATGTCATCCCAACAGAGCACTTCTCGCTCAGTCTGCAGCCTTACCTAGACTTTCTGAAAGTAGAATGGGAGGCAGAGTCTTCAGCTATCGGGGCCCTCTCCCGTGCAACAGCTCCCAGTTTGGTATCAGGAGAGAGACACCCTCTCTGCTTTTAAGTGTTGGCTTCAAGTTTTCCTCTTTTGATGATGCTTATAGTTAGGACTGGATCAGGTGACGTTTAACCAGGCTGCAGAGGGGCACACATGGTGCACTGAGCATTTCTTGTTCTCATCTCACCTCTTTTCCCTCTGTGTTTTTATATTATTATCTTTTGTCTACCCTCTCCTTTAGTTTGTAGTTTTTCTGTTACACACATCTTCCAGAAATATCTACTTTCACCTATTTTTAGCCTATATATAATTTATACTACATTATTCTCCTCATTTTAACAACAGAGACAAAAATCTAAACTTTAAGTTTTGCGAGAGGTGCCATACAGAAGACAATAAAAGCGTAGTAGAAAAGCAGATGCCATCATTTATTTATCTTAGATGTAAGAAATTCATAACACCTCCACATCCTTTTAACCCACCTGAAGGGTTGGCTATTTCCCGTGGGTGTTTTTTGTGCTGTCTCTCTGTGCTCTCTTTTCCCTCACCCCCTTAACCAATTGTGGACGATGGCTGACCCTGATTCTGGTTCTGCTGGAGGTTTCTTCCTGTTTAAAGGGAGTTTTTTCTTCCCACTGTCACCAAGTGCTTGGTCATATGGGGACATCTGATTTTTGAGGTTTTCTCTTTAATATTGTAGGGTCTTTTTCTTTCACTATAAAGCACCTTGTGGTGTGATTTGGCACTATAAACATGAAACTAAATTGAACTGAACTGAAGCATATTTAATTTGCTGCTCCTCTTTCCTTTGTATGTGTGGCTTTCTCTCTCTATTTGTTTTTTGTTGTTGTTGTTGTTGTTGTTTACTGATAACAAATGCATTTTAAACTTTCTTAAGTACATTTGCAGTACAGCGACTCCTATGAACTGAGAATGGTTAATATTTCCTCATTAAATACTGAATGCAAACAATCAGCCAGTTCACATAAGTCAGTCTTTTCTGGATATCATTATAAAGATGACAAGACATACTGTTTTATAGTTACAGCTCTCTGCTTTCCATTAACATGTTCTCATCACTCCAATCAGTTTTATCCGTGCCGTTCTCCTGCTGCATGCCTTCAGATGCCATTTATTATTATCTTACTTTGCCCAAGAAGGAAAGAACCATTTGTGATAACTCCAGACTGCTGATGCTTATAACACAGATCGCCCAGAGTAGCTGGAGCTTCGAGGATCATTGCATGATTTAACATGCCCCCATTTAGAGCATCTTGTTTGAAAATGTCTAAACGTGTAAAATCTGCTCCTAAAAACCATTTTTAAAAAAGTGTATCTGTCTTTTTTCCCCTATGATTAATATCCAAGCAACATGTCTTTTGAAGACATACAGAGCCTTAAAACCTTCAGTCTGGCACAAGAGAAAAATAAATGAATACATTTTATAAACCCAGACTTATAATGTCATTACTAAGGTTCTCCTTCGCTAGTGCCACCTCCATTGTAGTCATTAGTTCATCAGAAGCAAGATGAAAATAATTTCATGGGCCAGGGAAGCAAAAAATAATCAAGTATGTTGTGTACAACTTGAGACCTTCCTGTTTTGGTCATCTGGAGGGAAAGAGACATATTTAGACATATAGTCAGTTTCTTGCTTGTGCCGTCACTGACCCAATGACTTGTGACCAAACAGAAACAAAGCTATTGTTTGTATTGTTTGTGTAACTCAATTAAGTATCTAGGACTCACCACTAGTAGAAACTATTGTGCAACACTTAAATTGTGCTGCTTAGAACTTTTAGTTCTGGTGTTTTAAATGGTCGGAAATAAACTTTTGTGCGAGGCAATGATGTGGTTTTGTCACAGTGAAATGGGTCAAATGCAACACTGTGTTGTTTGTTCTGAAGGTCACAGACAAATACTATCAAAGAGCAGACACACATGAGGTGCTAACCCTAAAAATTTGACATCAGAGTGTGAATGAGCATTGTCCTAAAGTTACCTTTAACATGTTATCCATAGCTGCCTAGTCACTGACTCTGGTTTCTTATCTACTACTACTATATTTGAATGGCTTTTCACTTTCTCTTGTTGCCAGCAATTGGCTGGAAGACATATTCCAACACAGATGGCAATTGAAACCTGATTCCTAAATTGCAGTGGCATTCAGTATAACCAGCACTGACACAAAAAACCCAGCCCTGCTGCTACTTTTAATCTCACACTGCAGCCATCAATTATGAAATTAGCAATCTATTAGTTTCATTTCAGTGTTTTGGACAGTACATCAATATCGAGTCATGAATGATTTATGAGTCAATGTATTTTTTCAAGCATGGGGACTCTTTGCAAAATCTCTCACCAGAAGAAGAGTGATTTGTGTTTTTTCCAGCATGTACACACCAAAGCACAATTTCTGCTGCTGATACAAACACCAGAGATGACTTTTAAGAGCAATGCATGTGTTCGACATATAAAACAGGCTACAACTGGTAGGCAGAACTGACTTTCCCTTAGGATTGTGTGCCTTCTGTTCAATAAAGCTGTAGCTGTTAGTCTCCAAATTCTCTGTGTATTTTGCTTATAATTAGCTTTGTTTAAGGTAAAGTTAAAAACCACAAAAAAGTTTCCTCTGCTATCAATTTGCCTTTTGTAGATTTTACAAAATAGCTCTACAGATTGCAGACTTTGTAGAAATGGCACATCCCTGTATAGTCTAGTGAGCAAAAGGCTTTCCTTCCTCCACAGACGGCCCACTCTGCCAGCTGTGAGCACTGCATGTCCTCTGTGTGGACAATAAAATGACAAGTGCAGCGGTATGGTCAATATTTCTAAGAAATGAACCATAAGCACTTTGTGTTAGTCCGTGTATCTCTGGCTTCAGCAGCCTGTGTGTGTCTGTTCATTCATTTCCCTTTAGGAACACACCAGCAAGACTGCTGCACCAGCAGCAGAACCTCAGTCTGTTACAACCAGCCGCTTTGACGACATGAACATTGTTTGGACATCAACAGGCTAGTTGCTAAGTAACCCAGCCCCCTCCACCCCAAGTGTTATAGCCTGTGAATCCATACTTATTACCTCAAGAGTAGCTAAGCGGTTCACATGTGCACACGGGCATGTGTTTATGCTTATGTGTGCATGCAGGCGTATGTGTGGGATAACCGTAATGCTTTATATTAGAGACAAAAAAAAAAGAAAGAGGTGGTGCATTGCCTGTTTCTTTTCCTTAAAAAAAAACTTTAATTTATCGTGGCCTCAAAGTGGGAGTGAAACTATGTTTTGAAGCATGGGTCAGAGTTCTTTTCATAAAATGAAAGCTGCATCTGGTACAGACTTGCATTAAAAATGTTCTCATTTTTTTTAAATTTGTCTTCTAAAATAAATCAGCCTTAGCAGATACTTTTTATTTGCAAGTTTATTATGAAATGCAGCCATATAGCCACAGCTATTTTGCAGTGTGGAAGCCATTCAGGACAAAGGCAACTGTTTAGGAAATTCCACCCTGTGGTTTGCTATAGAGAGCATGAATGCAGTGGGGGTGAACCCCTGTCATCAAAGTGGGTTGTTGTTTGGGAGGAAGGGAGCCTGTGTGTGGTGGAAAGTGGATATGAATGCTGTGAAAGGGTTCAGGTAGTTCATGTGTGAGGAAGGGTCTGGGTCACTGAGATTGTCAATGTGGGGTTCAAGGTCAAAATGGCTGAGAGTGGTAGAAAGGCAGAAAGTCACTGCAGAATTTCTAGAAGTGGGCAAAAAGAAGAAAAAGACAAAGGTGTCATTCGAAAATGACCAATGAGCACTATGTGTTTAAGGGTGAAAATTGAGAAGCAGCCAGTCTTTCTTTCTTTAAAATCTTCACCTCTGACAGAGCAATCCCTTCACCCAACACCTGCTCCACACAAAGAAACAGCTTACTGCATATTGAAGCAATCTCTGCAGATATGTGCAGCTCGAGTTTCATAAGCTATGGCTTTTATTATTTATGTTAATTCATGTGTTTGGTTTTCATGTAACATAAACCATTCACACAGCAGCAGCAGCAGCGAGAGAAATACACTGGTAGTCACGAAATAAACTCTTTTTAATTACAGTAAACAATAAAAAGTGCACTATCTCACAAAATAGCTTTTTGCCATTTTAATTAAAACCTTAATGAATTTAATTACACATGTGCGTGTTGCTTGTTCTCAGTGCGGGTTAAGCAGCGAATGAATGGCTACAGCTCTGTTGTAGTGAATAAAAGCCATAAAAAAGATGCATTATCAGAGGCACAGACAAACAAATGGATGCATTCGCTTGCTTCACGTGAGAGTAGCTACTTAACACGTCTGCCGAAAAGACCACACACACACACACCCCTAACACTCATCAAACAATCAGTCAGGCATTCCCTGTGGCTGGAATGTGTTTTTGAGGGAGAGTGTGAAAAAGGAAGTTTTGAGGGGCGAGGCGGCTTGAGGGGAATGGATGATGACTTTTAGGTTTCAGCGTAAGATATTGTTTGTGTGCACATGTCCATTAATTATCTTTTTATAATGATAATTAATCTATTAGCACAGTGAGTAAAATTGTGCAAGCATCCCGGACATCCTGATTCTTCTGAGGCACTATTTCAGACTGTATTTGAGACAAACGGGAGCAGTTTACAGCTCCTATTTCATTAATTCAAATAGGAAATGAGAAAACTATTAAGACAACTGACCTCAACAATCTTCACCCTAATGTCAACTCTATCACTGACCTAATATTAGCATAAAACCTACCTGTTTAGGACCAAAAAGCTCTCCAGAGAGTGATCCGTACAGCAGAACGCTGCTGCAGGATTGCTCTCCCCCTGCTTCAGGACACCTACACCAGGAGATGCCGGACTAGAGCAGCGCAGATACTGAAGGACCCGTCCCATCCTGGCAACAAACTGTTCCAACTTCTGCAATCTGGTAGAAGGTTCCGCATCTTCCGGACAAGGACAGAGAGACTCAAGAGGAGCTTCTATCCCCAAGCCATCCGTGCCCTAAACACACACACCCGCCCTCTCACATCACCTATAATTGACTGAGACAGGACTCTTCCAGACACTAAACCAAGGCACAATGTACATTTCAATTCCTTTAATTTTAAATATGTTTATATTGTCTATCCTGTAAAATAGTCAGATGTCTATTCATATTAATGTACAGAATTCACCTGCTTGCTGCTATTACTGCACATTCACCCAATGTATATACTACATATATAAAAAAACACCCAGCACGCCCCTGCGGGCGGTTTATCCTTCAAGCTCGGGTCCTCTACCAGAGGCCTGGGAGCTTGAGGGTCCTGCGCAGTATCTTAGCTGTTCCCAGGACTGCGCTCTTCTGGACAGAGATCTCCGATGTTAATCCCGGGATCTGCTGGAGCCACTCGCCTATATATACATATATATATGTATATATATATATATATATGTATATATATATATATATATATATATATATATATTTTTTTTTTTTAAATTCTGGATTCCTTTTCCTCTCGAGTTCATGATTACTTGTTTTGTTTTGCTGATTGTTGTTGTGAAAGACTTTCTGAGCCTTATCTAAAAAGGTACTATATAAAAAATGTACTTACTTGCTTACTTACTTAATACAAATAAAAAGTATAGATTTTTTAATAATTAGCCATATTGCTTGATTGGTACACATCAGTTTAACAACATTTCAAAACTCACCATCTGAGGATGTAATTAACAGATTATCACTGAGAACCTATTTGGCGTTAACATGCATAAACATTGGGCTCACTGTCATGACACCACAATCTAAATGTTGCACGATTTATTTTTGTTTCTCTTGATTTGATTTTTTTTTTAACCCCAAGTCCCAGCTGCAAGTAATGTGAACAGATTCTGAGTGTAAAGAGGCAGAAAGAAAGCCTGATGATGGAGTGGGAGGAAAGGAGAGAAGGGGATGAGGGAAGGGGGAAGGGGAGAGATTGAGCTAAGCGGATGGGGGAAGGGCTGTTTGTGCATGCCTCAAATTCCTTAGGTGTTATCAGCGTTGCCCGCTCCATAATTGTTTCTTTCGAGGAGGGGAAAAAAAATACACAGACTGTACAACATTGTAGAACTTCCTCTCGTAGGTTAGAGGACATAAAACAAGGGGTAGTTTTTGACTTAGCTACACTTGTATCACTGTAGACTAACATTAAAAGGGCGGGTCTGACTTTTAATGCATAGCACGGAATAGAAAGGGGAAATGGGCTAGATTCTTCTAATCAAGTTAATTGCATTTTGATTGTGTATTGCAAAAATCTTCACAGTTTTGAAGTATTTAAAACTTAAAAATACATTCAAATAATACTGCATAATCTTGTCTTCTCTGGTTGTTTACAGAAATCAGGCCATATTTCACTGCTCAGCTTTGGAATTCTACGTACACTTGTCAAATTAAAAGCCCTTGTCCCACCTACAAACAAGAGCACTCACATTATTTTGATTGTGTCATTTTGTCAGCTCAAACAGGCTTTCATGCATGAAGAAAATGAGCTGCTCCCTGTGTATAAGCAGATGAAGTGAATGAGACAGAAAATTTCTTTAAATATCTTTTTTCTCTCTCTCTTCCTTAAAATGAAGACACTGTAGTGTTGGGACACATGCGCATGCACGCGCACACACAAACATGCACAGACGCACACATGCACAAGATGTGATTCTAGGAACTTTGATTGATGAGGTAATCCATCTGGCTCCAAAGCAAGGGAGGGGAGGGAGAGAGCATCAGTGAAGGGAGGAGGGATGGGTGAGTAGAAGATGAGTGATGATCTACTTCAGAGACTGATGCATCCCCGTCTCCATTTGCGTGTGCGCGTATGAAGGAAAGTTAAAAAACGCTCCAAGTTTTAAAAAACACAAAACAGATATTGACGTGAAATCCTAAAATCAATCCATACTTTATTCATCAGTTTTGGAAAAAATAATAATCCAACATCTTAACATTAACATGCTGGAGGGGAGCAAGTACAGACTGCCTCCTCCGCTCTGCGCTTCACCCTGGCTTTCACCACAGCTGCAGTAAACTGGGCGTAGGTGCACCAAGAGCCTTAGTTTGAGGATGAAAGAATGACGCACAAAATCCTTGCTCCTTGCTCATGACACAGAGCAGATGAATGGCGTTTTCACTTACTTCATCAATAAAATGTGCAACGGAAAAAGACATACCAGAAGCCCAGCACAGCTCTCAGAGAGTTCTCCACAGGTTAGTGTTTCCATTAATACGGTAATTCAGTGTCACTCACATCAGATACATTTTGTAAGGAGAAGAGATGTTTTCCCACTGCACAGTGTGGACACTTTACTTCACATGCACAGTTGCAGTTGCTTCATCCATCCAACTATCCTTTGAAGGGTGGCTGGGAAATTAAAGCATGTCAAAAACATCAACCAAGAAAAGCTACAGGCTATGATGGCTTTACTGGCAACTAGACCAAGAGAAACAAGTGCTTCCAATCCTGATATAGCCTATCATGTGCAGGACTCAGAAGCATGGTGTTTTACAATATGATGGTGGTAATGGTAAATGGTAAATGGCCTGTATTTGTATAGCGTTTTTACTAGTCCCCCCTAGGGACCCCAAAGCACTTTACACATCCAGTCATCCACCCATTCACACACTGGTGGAGGCCAGTTGTAGCCACGGCTGCTCTGGGGCAGACTGACAGAGGCGAGGCTGCCATATCAAATTCAAATTCAAATTCAAATTTTATTTGTCACGTACACAGTCATACACAGTACGATATGTAGTGAAATGCTTGGACAACTGCTCGTGACCTAAAGAGAACAAAAAAGGAAAAGGCTATGAATAAGATAGGAAATAAATATGAAAAATTAAAAAGGGTAAATTTAACTAGGAAGGAATAAAATATAAATTAAGGTTAAAAATGAAATAACTGTACAACACAAATTAGAATGAAGGGTAAATTTAACTGGGAAGAATAAGATAAAGATAAATATATAAATTAAAGTTGAAAATAAAATAACTGTACAACAAAATACACAATACACAATATAGAACTATATAAGAATGTATGAAGAAATCTAAATATAAATAAATATATACACAATAACAGCAGCTGTACAAGTATTAACCGGAAATGAAGAATATAGTGACCAGTGTTGTGCAAAACCAAAGTCCAGAAAGTCCAGTGTGTGTGTAAGAACCATATGTGTGAACCATCGGCCCTTCTGGCCAACACCAGTAGGCGGTAGGTGAAGGACACAACGATCGAGACTGTCCGAGCCGAACCTTCCGATTACAAGGCAAACTCCCAACTCTTGAGCCACGATCACACGATCGGTGCAGAGATACAGAATATACTGGAGCTACAGGTAGAAAGGGAAGTGCTGAGCAAAATGTCATTATGGTGAAAGATGCGTGGGTGTATATATGCACAGCATTGGAGTCACTTTAGGATTGCTGCAGGGATAAATATTACTGTTAGCTGTTAGAGCAGATCTCTAATGTGTTTCTCCATTTGTTTCGCTGTCACACATATAATGCATTAAAACTGATTAGAGGAGAAAAAGTGAAGATCCCCAGAGATGGATCTAAATCTGACAAGTAACACATGAGACTTCTACAAGGTCAAGAGAAGGGTTAGAGGGAATTATGGAAAGAAATCATGAGCGATGTGTTAATAGCAGCATATTCTTGATTACTTTTTCCTATTTTACTGTTGTTTTTAGATTTCATTCATTAATTCCTGCTCAAAAATAGTTAAACCAAAAACAGTAATTTAGTCTAGTCGTTGCTTTTACCACACACAGGGCTGAGGGTAACATGAAAGTGATGTCTGTGAGCGCTGTGGACTCTACAGGCAAGCATGCCACCTGTGTTATGCTTCCATCTGCTGGTATAAATTGAAAAACAGCAACTGATACCTCAACATTTCCCCCATAAAGAGCCTTTTTGAGAGCAAAGGAAGCAGTGTTACGGGTCAACACGCTTGCTATAATTTTGCAATGTGTGGGTTATATGTTTACATGCACAAACAATGCTGCAAGTAGGTGATGTGACAGCTCACTCCAAGACTGATTTTCCCTTGTTTCATTAGTTTCACTTGAGTATGTTTTCCAGAGCTGATTAACAAGAAAGAGCAAAAAAAGAAGAGAAAAGGGAAACACAAAAGTGAATTAAAACATGATCACCTTTTAGAGAACTTTAGAAAACTGAACAAAATCATTACACAGCAACTAATATCTCAAGAGTTTAAGTATAGTCTAATTAAAAATGAGGACAAAATCATCTTTTTGCTGCGCCCTTTCCCTCTCACCCCATCAATCCTCCTCTGTCACACTAACTCTGCACGTCGTCCTTCACTATATCCAGGAATCTCTGTGGTTTTTCTCTTTTCTTTCTGCTTGGCAGATCCATATATATCTACTCCAAAATATCCACTATCCCTACTCTCTACATCTCCAAAGCATCCCAACCTCACCTTGATGCACTCATTCCTTTCTTTCTTTCTTTCTTTCTTTCTTTCTTTCTTTCTTTCTTTCTTTCTTTCTTTCTTTCTTTCTTTCTTTCTTTCTTTCTTTCTTTCTTTCTTTCTTTCTTTCTTTCTTTCTTTCTTTCTTTCTTTCTTTCTTTCTTTCTTTCGTCCGGGGAGCCCAGTGGCTGTGAAAATACATTCACAAAAAAAAATTCAAAAAGGGTTCAGACAAACATTTGCACTGTTACTAAGCTCCATAAACTGGGAAAAATGTGCCATCGTGGGACAAGGTGGTCGCAGAATGATGTAAAATGGCTGTATTTATCACACGTACATGTCTGAGGTTTGTGTGTGTGAATTTTCTAAAGACTACATGTTTTTTTTGTAAATATATCTCAAGTCTTTTTCCCTCTCTGTCCTTCCATGCTTTTTCAGTGAATGTCTGGTTTTAGTTATGTAAGCACTGCACAAAAGCATTTGGTATGAGGACATCTTTGGACTCAAACACAGCATTAGATAAGGTAAGAACTGGTATGTGGCGCTGTTATACTGTTAGCTATGCTGCATGCACTAAATAAAGCATTTAAACAGCTATAAGAGGACGATCTGGGTGAAAAATGTGGAATTCCTGATTGAATTAACACCAAATAATAGCTTGTTTAACACTAACTGTAAATGAAAATTTCAGTTTTATTTAAAAACAAACCTCGTTGCTCATAACTCTTCCTGAAAGGTTTGGCTTCAGCAAATATAATGACCCTGAAATCAAGAAAAGACTGAGGTTAAAAGCACAAGTGGTATTAACATTCTCTCTTTCAGAAACATCTCGGTCAAGTGTTTTGCTGGATATTCTTTGTGGTCACGCTTGCAACTCATTTATTTTCTTATCCTTGTAAGAGTCTTGGGGGGACTGCTGACACAGAACAGAATACTTAAAGCTATGCGTCACTTTGGTAGTATTTTAAATACAGTCTTCTTCTCTCTTTTTTTTTTCCACTGACACAAAAGACCTTTTGTTCTTTGGCTTTAGATAACCTTGCACTGTAGACCCTCTAGGTGTCAGTGCTGCACAGCATTTCACAGATAGATTCTAGAGGTCACTTGATATTGTTGCTCTAAACTGGTGCACACACACTGGGGATGCGTAAGTAAAAGCCAGATTCATTTGTGCTGTCAGGAGCATGCACAACCTATAAAAACATAGTTATTATTAAGGCTCAGTCTAAAGACTCCACACCTGGTCTTGTGTTTCTTCCAATTCTGCATGATTGTGCCACTTTTTTTTGTAAATGAATTTTACACTGTAGTTGGGATTAAATTAAATATGTAAAAAGTCACAGAATTTAAAACCAAAATACAGTCACAACAAACATAATCAGGGTTAACGAGAATAAAACTTTGACTCATCAGATATCAGCGTCAGTAGGACTGTGACCACGAATGACTTGTTTTAATAAAGAGGAAGTAAACCATTAACATATAGCCAGTGTCTTACAAGCTGTTTGCATGATTTTTTTTTTTTTAAAAACAATGAAGTTAGAAGGGTTCTTAATAGAGGCTGCAGGCCTTACTTTATATATTTTAAAGAGCAGTTCAACATATGTCAGACAATAATCCCAGCAATCTGTTTGTAAATGAAGAACGTTTGTGTTAAGACAAAGTCTGCTCTCTGCTGAGCCACAAATGTTGAAATGATTCACTGCTTAAGTCTAAATTAATCTAAGCCATCTATAATTCACCTTATACAGTCACACTGCCATTTATTGTATATAGTCTTTCTGTGTATTCATCAGATGTTATCATCGACGATTATATAAACCAGGTAATCTAATCCCAAACCTTTAGCTTAGGCTTTTTCTCTGGCATTATAGTCCCAGCTCCCCGGAGTGCTCTTCAGTAAAATAAAATATGTGTTTCAGGGTGTTGCTTTTGTTAAATGATCCAAGTAAACCTATTGCCTAACATGTTCAAGTAAGCAGTTTGTACTTGATGAATGTAAAGCGATGGTAATGATCCAAAATATCATCAGTTCTCCGAACATTTCTCGATGTGCTGGAGTATCAGTGGAGAAAGCAGCAGCCTCAAAATAGACAGGATGAGCTTCTCCATATCTTGAAAACCTTAAATTAAGACAAAGCCAAGGAAACCCTCGTGTCCGCCGCCTGGCTGTCGTTTTGGATAGAGGTTCTTGTAGGCTGGTTTAGCATCCCAACAACATCAGCTGTCATCATTCAGGGTAAAAAAAAAAATCCCCACACATTTTTTGATGTACAGATGGGTGTTTCCCTCCATACTAGGCAGTTCACAGCTTACAAAACCGTTAGTGTGTCAGCTTTGTCTACGATTGGTTACTTTTTGGTTACCTTTTTTAAATAGCAAAATGGTTGCTGTGGTAATTATGCCTCTGCACACTATTTTCTAACACATTACGTGACTTTCTCCTCATTATCACAGTAAGAAGCTTTTTCATGGGTACTGTTGAACCCTGTTGAAGGCAGAAAGCAAGCATCAGATACCAGTCATGGCCACACACATCACTAAAAAGTATGGCTCTGATTCTTGAGTAAAGCATTCTTCCACTAAAACGTCATTCCATTTCAAGGATCATGTCCTTCAAAGTCGTGATTTCAAGACTATGTGCATCATAATAGGTTTATGGGGTCATGTGGGGTCTTCTTCAAATGTCGTTAAACTTAGTTCTGTGAAGGCTGCATCCAGAAGGTAGCTGGCTTGGGGGTCTGAAAATCTGCAAGTCATTGGGCCCTATCAAGATGCAAATTGTTTGCTGTGCTTAGCAAATTTATTAGACCACCAGTCATAAAAATATGAAAGCACAAATATTAGAAATCTGTCAGAAACTTGTTTAAAACTAAAGATTTTTATTGGGCAAATAGCAAACTGACTTAATGTTGTTAATCAACATAACATTCAAACGCCAAAACTACATATCCTGTTCAGTAATGAAACTGACTTAATGTTGTTAATCAACATAACATTCAAACGCCAAAACTACATATCCTGTTCAGTAATGAAACTGACTTAATGTTGTTAATCAACCAAAACATTCAAACACCTAAACTACATATCCTGTTCAGTGATGAATTTGGCATCTTAAATGAAATAATACTATTCTGCTTTTCATCTTTTTTGTAAAACAGTACATTTGAATTTTCGTGGATAACGACAATAATTAAAGTTTAGCATTAAAAATGTCATTTTGAATTAAGGAGCCTACATGCTGGTAGATTAAGCATTACAGAAACATAAAAATGATTTAGGTAATTAGCAGTACTGACAAATTTAGGGCAGCCGCGGCATAAAGCTTCAACTGGGTGGCTTGTTCAATACATTTGTTAAGGATTGACCGCAACTTCCAATATTATTGCGAAAATTCAGATCAAATCAACGTCAAATCCCGATGAAGTTGCAAAGTACTTGAAAATAACGACAATACTGGAACGATCGGGTGTTTTTTTATGTCACAATCTAAATGTCAAATCCGTTTAATAAGGTGGACTGAGAATCCCTACCGTGGTAGCAACTGCAGTTTGCGAGTTTACATGAGTGAGCCTAATTTGAAGGAGGTGAATGGTGGTGGTGGTGGGGGTGTCGGGTGGTGCTGGAGGGAGAGGGGAGGGCCAGCTGAGCCCCCTGATGTTGCGACGTCACTCAGACCGCTGACTGACTGGGCTCCGGGCTTCAGGCTCAATCTGTGGCCAGCAGCAGCAGAGGTGGCGGGGAGGAGAGGAACATTTGATCCACTTCTTATTCCCCCCCTGTGACTTCTTCTCCATCGGGGCAGGGAGAACAAAAGGCGGACAGCTGCATGATTACAGGCGCCAGCGAGCTCCTTCATCTCGCCTACAAGCCGGGCTAGCTTGATGCTCAATTCAGCCTGCTAGCCTTTGTGGCAGGGCTCTCCATGCATCCGAGGACCCCTTAGGCAACCCGGGCTGGGAGAAAGCCTCGGCTTTTTGCCTGGACAAGTCTGGAAGACTTATTCTCCGAGTGTGGGCAGACAGCAAGCAGCAGCCCTGTCAGCACTCACTGCGCACCCAGACAGCGGATTTCCAGCAAGGAGCATCCCCGCCGGGGCACACGGTTACACGTCGTCGCCTGTCTGCTCTGCAACCTCCAGCTTTTGACAGGAGCAAGAAGCGATTGATGAGTAATATTCTTCCAAGATAGGCTACAATGTTGCGCATCGCGGCCAACATGCTGGCAACAGGATTGCTTTTCTTGGGATTCATACACAATTTGGAAGTAATCGCTCCAGCCAGGGCCATTGATGGTAAGCAGAGCTGATTGAATGTTACCCAGAGTGTTGTGCCAATTGCTCAAAAGATCTATAGCCGTTAGGTGATGTGTGCACAGTGATTAGTGCGGGATTTATTTTGCTCTGTGCCTGCGTTGCAATGAGAGTACACTGCACCCGTTGGAAGGGGGAATGCCTGCCCCCACTGAGCGGAGCAACGTGGAGGGGATGAAACCTAGGCGAGACAATTAAAGCGGTCTTTTGTTACTGTGTCCCGGTGAAGCGTGTGAATGTTGCAATGTCACAGCACCCCACCTCCAAACCCTCCATCAGCACCCCGCCACCCTTCACTTGATTCAGGCGCTCGCATCCCAGCATAGGCCCCGATAAGAGCTCAAAGCTCATGTTTACGTGTCGATACCTTCATTAGAAAAATGTGTCGACCTGCAGTCTGAGGCGTTTTTTTTTAAGCTATGATAGTACTACGTCTCATTAAAAAAGAAGAGAGCTGTGAGCACCTCTGCCGCGCTGTAATCGAGCCTATCTGATGTGTCTCGACTTCAGTCAGTTCACGTTCAACAGTTTTCCCCGAGAGCGCTGATGCGATGACAGCAGCCGAGCTACCCCTCAGTCAAACCGCACTGCCACACTTTTGTCCCATCCGTGGCTGGATCGTGCTTTATTAAGAGCAGAGGACCCGTTCGTGTCCATCACTGCACACTTGGTTTTTTTCTGCATCTTTAAGCTCCGAGGATGTGCTGCCATCAACAGGCATGCGTAACGCTGTGCACTGTTGCTGTGTGTCGGTGCCATTATTCAGTTTGTTGCGTATCTGTGCCCCCGAAATGCCGACAGTCATATTGTGATCTGCAGGTAGACAGTGAGCAGCTCTAAACGCCTCTGCTGTACCCCCCCCCCCCCCCCCCCCCCGGACTTTATGAACACACACACACACACACACACACTGGAACAACTTCTGGAAACTATTAAGCTTCACAGTCCCACTCAGGGTTCCTGTTTTTGTGTAAGACAGGAAACAAGTATTCATTCAAAGACAAAGATTTGCTGACAGACTTCTTAAAATCTCTGCAGGTGGAAAGTAAATCTATAAGCTTGTTCTTCAAACACAGCTTTTTAAAATTTAATTTCATGTAATTTTTGAGGGGGATGTCACCAGGGTCAGCAGGGCTAATCGGAGGTCCTGAATTCACAGTGTCATTAAATTCAGCAAGACTTGGATTCAAATCCCAAGCTGCATTTTGAGATTATTCATCGAGCCACAAATGGCTCCCTGTGTCTTTTTGAAGTCATCTCATCTCACTTGGCAGCCCAGTGCGGTGAGGTTCTTAAGGAGCACAATCCCCCGCATAAAAACACCACCTTGGAGATCGATAGCCTGCAATCACCTGTAAGTTGAGAGAGACTTGAGAGCCTGCATTTAAGCGTTTAAAACAAACAGCTTCTGCCTCAATTCACAGTGATTGTTTTAGCAAAAATCTTCTTCCCTCTGAGTCTTTTTTTTCCTTCCCTTCATTTGATGAGTCAGACCAGTGCAGTGGAACAGAGGAGATCACCAAACCTGAGTTTTTCCTAAAAATCCACTGAGATGCAGAGCCTGCTGTGCTCGACGGCATCTGTGAGCAAAGATTCTAATTTGTTTACAGATGAGGTGTTTCATTACAATTTATTGGTTAGACTGACTGTGAGATTTACCAAATAGTCTCTAATTGTAACTCATGCATTTGGAAGATTTCTTCACTACATTGCCTTCTTTCTAACGTAGTTAAATGGCTTTTATTTTTTAGGGCCCCTTCAGTTACACATGCTACTAGTAAATCCCCCCTCCCCCCCCGACTTGACATCAAAGTCTTCTTCCTTTTTTTCCATAAAGGTTTTTCTTTCTTTCTTTTTTTCTCATACACTGTAGTCAGTGTAAAAGGCTCTGGGTACCAACAAACCCCAAGTTTAATTGGGTCTAAATTGCTCTTTGTTTCCCAGAAGAGACCTCCATGAACAGTCTCAGCTTGTTCAGAGAGCTCTGCTAATTGGAGGCCCAGTGGAAAGGGCCCTAATGAAAGAATTCCCATCACTTCGGTCTATGAAAGTGATTTCACTCTAGAAAGAGATCACTGGCCTCTTACAAATAGACAGTTTCCCCCCAAACCCCGCCCCAGGCTTTCAACGATAAATATTTTGTTCAGAAAATGACAAAGCAGAAGCGGTGCCTTAAGATCAGTCTCTTCAACTTTTGATAATTTCTTTTACTGCTTTTCTTCCTTGATGATGAAAGTGGCACGGGTTCCTTCCTTCTTAATGAACTCACGATGCAGCGATTATCCTGGCAGTTCCCCTCTGTGCATCTCTGTGCTGCAACATTTGGTGGAGGCCTAAGAACTGCCCCGGCATTTGGCTGATAGCCGGGTGCTACTCCCATGACAATGACAGCATAGGGCCAAAAGGCTTATTGTTTACAACTGTATAGAATACAGAGTAGGTTTGTGAGAGCTTCACAGCTGTTGACCTTATCTTACCCTAAAACATTTAAGCGCAGCAGCTAATGCAAACAGCAGATGAGACATATATAGAAGTCTTATATAAATTTCTAGGTCAGATCAGTTCATTTGTTTCTGAAAATACTTTCAAAGCTACTCCAGCTGGATGAATGAGGAGCTTAACCAGGGGAAAACAATCAGGTGGTTACATAAAGCTCATTCACATCATTGCATCACTTACAAAATCTTGCCTTTTTTTTTTTTTTATCTTTAACTCTTATAGATGCTAGTAGACCATGACCAGAACAATGGTAGCTGGTCACATTTAGGGGTGGGGGATATAGCCTCATAATTCTATTGTGATATTCTGAGGACATCTGTAATAACAATATTTTTAAAGATATATAGAAAAAAAATACTGAAGAACATTTTATTGGTGATTGTAGCTCGCAGGCAGCAGCATTTCTTAGTGCAAACAAAATGAAGGTCATTCGCCGTCCTTCGTTTCAAATAAGCTGCTGTAGTTGATGCTAGGCGACCTGATTCAGAGTATAAATGCAATGCCATGAGGTGCCAGCAGCAGCAGCAGTATTAAATGTGAGCACAGAAGTAGCCTAGGTAATGTGTTCCCTAGAATTTTTAAGTAGTGTAACAATAAAGCAATATCAATGCTAAGCAGCATACTGATAAAATAGTGCAATTTCACTATAACCAAGCACAAAATAGTTGGACAGATTGTGATGAGAGGTCCATCGTAGTGGTTTCAATACAATGGAGGTGAGGTATAGCAGACACCTATGGCTGCAGATGCCTGTGTGCAAACATGCCATTCAGAGTGATGATGCCCATTGTGCATTAGAGTCTATTTGACTGACTTGTTTTGGAGCCAGCCTCAAGTGGCTGTTAGAGGAACTGCAGTTTTTGGCACTTTGACAGGTTCTTTTTCCAGCTGCAGAGGTTTTGCCAACACTAGTCTTTATTTAAAGTTAATGTAGCCGTCTCCTGAAGCTCACTTATACTCAATAGGTAAATATAGACTACAATGCTACCAGCTGGTTGTGTACAAAATCTTCATAATTAGGCGGTACACTGTCAAAATCTTTGAAATTGCAACGTCTTTCTAGCCACTCGGCTCTGGGTACACGTACACTTTTTAGAGCAGTCCTGTGACCCACTTTAGGCTTGTGACCCACTGATTGAGATATGCTATCTATATGGAGCTATTTAAGGACTGAAGATGCTGCACAGAGGCGACAGAGCGGAAAGTTGCTCTTGGGATGTAATGATCATGACATTTCTTTACATTCGCAACACATTAGCCAGCAAATGACTTAACAACCGTCACCGTACTGTATGTGAAGGTGATGATATTTTAAGAAACTGCGTATGAATTGAAGCTTAGTTAAAATACCAGTCCATCTCATGTCAGGATCCTTTGATTTGTACCTCAGATGAAATATAATCCCTGGAAAATGTTAGTCTTATTCACAGGTCACCTCTCTTTAGAAACAATAGCAGAAATACTCCTGCATTAAGACCAAAAGCGAGTACAAAGTAATACTACAAAACCTTCTAATGACAGTTAGAAGAAGAGAAGGATGAGCGCGCTTCAACGTGTTTCAGGAGAGAACAGGATTTTGGGGCAGTAGCGATGAGCTGCAGAGAGCTCCATAGTTGACCTAACATAGTGTTCAGGATTGTGAGTCAGTGTCCAGTTGAAATTTGGCTCCGGTGTTTGCAACCACCTGCAAATATTCCTAATCGTATTTGATGTGAAGGCTAGGCTCAGGCTGTGCAGCCTGTTATTTTTTTATAAATTCACATATCTGCTTATTTACTGCACTTGTTTTGTTTTTTTAGGAGCAAAGTGGTGAAACACAGATGTTTATTCTGCTTTTATGTTTTTTTGCTATCTGGTCTTAAGATTTACACCCGTGTGCAAGCCTGTTTGGCTATTCACCAACTCCTAAGGGAACAATTTGTCTGTTTCTGCAGATAAATTCTCGACCGCGTCCAGTAGTTAGTTGGCAGTTTTCTGAGGTTTGTTTTTTGTAATCTGCAGTTTTTTGCCAAGCAGGTAGGTTGATTTGTAGAGCTTTAGGAAACAGCACAGTGAGAGCGACCCAAATCAGTAAAGTCTCAGTCTGCAACATCAAAAACAAAGAAAATCTGATTTTCAATTTTTCAATCTGAGTCAAAGTGAGGAGGACTTTTTTTCTGGGGCAAAGAAGACCACTCTGATGTTGGATCTGCTTTGAGTAGTAGCTTTAAATCCAAAGATGGCCTGTAGATAAAAGTATAGCTATGACAAAGACAGTCATTTCACTCTTGTGTTATACTTGTAGTCTCATGTGTAAAACTCATCAGTACACCTTCCCCCGATATGTACCAGGGCAAAGACAATTAACTTCACATCTACTGCCGCAGCTACTTTGTCAAATTATTGATTTTTCCATACCAGACTTGAAAGAGTTTTAGTTTTCATTTCCTGCAGTATTGATACGCTGATTTGAACTGCACTTCCTTGCTCTCTTCTCTCCCCACCGTCGAGTTCGCACGCACACAGACACACATTGCAGTGCCCACACAGCCCAGCCGCCTCTCACTGACTTACTGCCTTGCTGTCTTCTTCTTCATTTTTCTCATCCTCTCAGGTTAAACAGCATTTTTTTTAATAGTATTAGAAAGTGCACTTTAAATCAAACGCAGCTTTTGGCCGTATTATAGCCTTAATATTTTTCTCTTTTAATAAAACTCTAAACCTGCAGCGCTCTTAATGTTGTGGCACTGATTCCCCCTGGTACTTGTTTGAAATACTATTATTGCATCGAAGTATGTAACTCCTTTATTATTGCAACACTTAGTGGAAAGCCGTGTTATCTGCTGCTAGATGCGAGCACATGTAGGAGTGGGCTACGTAAGTAATCAGGCTGCCTTGAAAATTCAACAAAATAAAATATTAGTCTAAGTGTGTGTGTGTGTGTGAGAGAGAAACAGTTTTCATAAGAAGTGGATGACTAACCTTTCATAACAACCCAATTGTCATGATAAAACAACAAAAAAACCCAAAAATGGTGACACAAAGGTGCTTAAATATTGTGTAATGAGTCCAGTTTGAAGGGTTTTGCCAGATTTGCAAAGAAGCTGTCGTGCTTTATAGGTGTGTAATGTGCATTATTCATCAACGTCAACAACAACCACGTCATGCTGATGCGAGGCAGTGCCATGGTCAGGCTGTAGGATTTGCTGGGACCCTTTTATCACCGATAGCAAACATGAGGTAAACTCACTCCTCGGGCGTCAGTCTGAAAGGATGTCTGTTATATTAATGACTCAAGCTGTGACCTTCTCTCATTTTCTTTTCTCTTTACCAAGTTTCAGATTTCGTAAAGCACGAGGGAGGCAATGTGATAGATTGTCCCAGCATAAGGCAGAATTTGTGAATTTATTTCTTTTATCAGTTTGCTAGATAAATTGCTTTATTTTCCTGTTGTAAACATTGTTGAATTTCAGCTCCAGCCCCAGGGGAAATGTCTTTTTTATTTGTTCAAAATGTTCCCAGTCTTGGTTGCACCAGCAGATATAACCAATATGTAGTCTTTTTTTTTCTTTTTTTTAGCACTAGGCCTCTAACAAATATATTTATTAACATCCATTAAGGCCTTTCCTAGAAACATTGTTTTTCACTGACATCCATTTATTCCGGGATAGAGTGGACACGCATCCAGAGGTCTACACAAACAGACCTCATCCTTTTCTCCAGCCTTTGCTGATACATCACAGTTTGTATCTAGGCTCCACAATGTAATAAGAGTCCTCCGGCTTCATGCCAGCAAACTCTTCCTAACTCGGGTTCAAACAATGAGCGCTGAGCCACAGGCCCAGACGCACCAGCACCGAGGTTATAATTCATAGCACTGTGATTTAGATTCATTTACAAACTTCTAATGCAAAATGTAAATAACAATAACCTCAACATAGGCCTAAAAAAAAGAGCAGACAGTAGCCTTGACTCTGAGGTAAAAAAATATTTTTAAAAAAATCTCCTCACCTGGTCTGTAGTGGAGAAACAAGCCTGAGGAAATATAGCAGTCAACTGGGAGATTATTTATGTAGCAATTCCTGGCAAACATTTTACACATTTACAGTTAGGTCCATATGTTTTTGGGCAGTGACATATTTTTTTTCATGCTCTTGTCTCGGTACACTATCACTGTGTATTTTAAAGAGAACAATATGTGATTGAAGTGCAGAGTTTAAGCTATTCTTGAAGTGAGGCCGCAAAACTGACGAGCAGATCTGGAGTTGATCCCAAGTGTTGAAATTGCATTTCATAGCTTCTTACTGGAACTTTCAATATGATGTCCAGTAAGAGAACCAAAGTGAAACTATCATAGAGACAGCAAAAACGAATCAACAGTGGCCAGCTCAGCAGCACCAAAAGGCCTGAAAGACCACAGAAGACAAGTGCATGAAGAATTAACTCCATGGTTTAAAAAAAAACAACCCCAACTTCAAATCTAACTAAATTAACACTCTAAACTGTGCATTGTCAAAGTCTGCATTCAAGACATTCCTTCGTGAATGAAGGTTTTATAACAAGGTGCAAACCACTGGTTATTCTCAAGAATAAGAAGGCCAGATTAGACTTTGACAGAAAATATCCAGAAGAGCTTGCACAGATCTCCTAAAAAATAATCTTTGTACAGATGAAACCAGAATGAACTTGGAAGAAAGGATGGGAAGAAAAAAATATGAAGAATGAGAGAAAAGGTTCATGATCTAAAGCACGCCCTAACATCAGACACGGGGGAGGCAATCAGAAAAGGAAGATAAAAAATAGAAGCGCTCTGTGGTATCTAAAGAAATACATGCTAAACAGGCGCTCCTCAGTGGGATTAAAAAAAAAAAACAAGTCAAAAAAGCAGAAAACTTGCAGAGACACTCTGTTAGTAAGAATTAAAAAAAAATTGATAAAATTTGTAAAAGCACAGCAAGAGACAAACTTGACCTACATGTATCGACTAAAGAGTTTTAGCAGGGTCTGATGAGGACCTTGATGAAGGAGGCAATGTTAGAGCATGGGCATGCATGGCTGCCGATGGAAGCGGGTCACTAGTGTTCATTAATGACGTGAGTGCTGATAGAAGTAGGAGGATGAACTGTTAAGTGAACAGGGCTTAAGTCTCTGCTTAGATTTAGGCAAACTCTAAAAGACTGATCACATGTTGTTTCCCAATGCAAAGCAAGAAAAGCACGAGAGAACAGGCCTTAGTGACTGTGTCTAAAAAAAATAGCTGTAATTCCCTAACAGCTAATTACTAAACCCCTTGAATTAAAGCTGAAAATCTGCACTTCAATCACACCTTGATTGTTGGATTTAGGATCCATTGTTGTGGTGTGCAAAGGCAAAAATACAAATCCAAAAACCTGTGGAGCTAACTTTATGAGCCACACTGCAAATGCTGCACGCAGTTTTTAAGCAACTGGCTTCTTGCATAAGATTTCCCACATTCAGATGTATGTGTGTAGGCAATGTGGTCTCTCTGATTATGTGCATTGTGTGCTTCTGGGAAAAGAATGGGTCGCTGTTTGGTCTGCTGTTATTAGCCTACACACACTAAACTAGTTGGAATATATTTGGTAAATATCCCTGAAGACATTTCCTTATTTATATGAGGTATTTTGGAGTGTGTGCAATTGCATTTTTAAATATATGAACTGGCTGAAGGAGTGATTTGGCTTTCAGATTAAGATTAGGATTATATCACTCGCTCACAGTCTTTTCTCAATGTGCCAAAGGCCAAGAAACCCACCTTACAGCACTCAGAAAATGTTCTTATTAACAGAGATTTTTGAGCGACTGTGTTGCCACATGACAGAGTCAGGCTAGTGGTTTTCCTTCTCTGTCCATTTTTAGGCATAGTTAGGTTAACAGCTGCTGTCTGCTTAAATACCACAGACATGTATTTACAGCGATATCAATTTCTTACATTTTCATGCAGACTTGTTTGAATTCCCAAATTTCCCCAAAAAGGAAATTTCAGCAACCTTTAGATTTAAATCTGTTACTTTTTATGCAAGAGGATTTCTTCCGACTTTGCTTTTTGATCGTCAGTGTCTCGTTGGAGTCTCAGCCAAGGTTGCTTTAGCACATGGAGGTGAAAAAACATTCTGGAGAATCAGGTCTTGTTGCATAGAGCTCATGCGTCACACTGAGACTTGAAATTTGTACTGGTCTTACGAAAAGGCACTAAAGAATTTCATATAATCTTCTTTAATATGTTCCCCTCGGCAGCATGCTAAGCAGGCTTAATTGTCATTTCCCCCCCTCTGCCGCTGCATACGGCGTGTGCTTCGGTGCTAGTGCGACAAAGGGATTTGTCTAAACTGACTAAGTTGATAATGATGCATCACACCTTGTGGTTTTCTGCTTCGTCCCTTTTTCTTCTTCTTTAGAAAAAAAAGATTAACCCTTATGATGAAGCGAAGGAGTTCATGACCTCCTCCCCCCCTGAGTTCTAACAGTGAGCGTAGTAGCACAAATAGCAGTCATGGTTGATTACCACACCGGGGCTGAGACATGGTGAAATCTCAGCCAGACATCCAAATAGCTTTTCATTTGATTACTCTGCTTCAACTAATAGGTTCTTGTTCACAATACTACAAAGGCTTGCTGAAATTTGTGGAGTTTTTTTTTCTTCTCAGATTTGACCTGTAAAAATCAGACAGTCACATTCAGGAGTGTGTTGCCCTGTAAATGAAGCCTCATTTGCCTTTGCAGCTAGCACCAGACTTGAACATATTCCTCGTGATGGCTCTCCTGAGCCTAATGCATGCATGACACACACTTTCATGCATACGAACGTACACGTGGCACAAAATTTACATCCATCCAGAAGGCGGTTGAGTAAGTCTGCACGCACAAGCCAAACTTTGACTTGGATTGTAGATTTTTTTTAAAGACCTCATTACCTTAATGTAGGTGACAAGTACAGTGGGGGAGATAATTATTTGATCCCCTGCTGAATTTGTAAGTTTGCTCACTTACAAAGAAATGAACACTGTGATTTTATGGTAGTTTAATTTTACTGGAAAGAGAGAAATCCAGAGAAAACACATTACGAAAAAGTTCTTTGCATGTCATTGAGTGAAATGAGCATTTGAGGCCCTTGCAAAACATGACTTTGTACTTAGTGGAGAAATCCTTGTTGGCAAGCACAGAGGTTAATTTAGTTAGTCTGTAGTTTTGCCCACTCCTCTTTACAGAAACTCTTTAGGTTTCTTGGCTGCTGCTTCATCAGTTGAAGCTTAACCTCTATCCACAGGTTTTCTATAGGATTTAAGTCTGGAGACCTTTTTTTCATCATGCCTTTGTTGTCTTGGTGTTATGTTTTTGGTTGATGGTGGAATGCGCTGGAAGACCCATCTACAACCCATTTTGTTTAAGAGGCACAGCTGGAGCCTTTATCTCTTGTTTTGTAACACAGGAACTTTTTCCCTCCCTCTTTCTTCTCCTCCTCTTCCATTACAAAATTCTGAAGTGTTTATGGCTCAGCTGTGGAGGTGGATGAAGAGTTGGCAGACTGCAGCCAAAGAGGCCGATATGCTCATCCCTCAATTTTGGCACTTAGCAGAACCCCCTCAGTTCAGCCCATAGGCCAAGTAAATAAACCCATATCCCATTTCTTTTTCGCTCAACCTCAGTGTTTTCTATATCTATACAAGTTTGTCAGATGCCATTTCTTGAGAGTGAGAAGCGTGTTGCCATGAATCCACTGTGAAATTTTCTATTTATTTTTTGTTGAATTCTGTCAAGACATTTAGCTCCAAGTCGATATCAAACCGGCTGGGTTGGGTTCTTTCCTCAGTGGGTGACTCAGTAAAGATCAAATCCAACTCAAAGTTTTCCAGAGTCTGTGTCAGGGTCAGGACTTGCAGCACACAACTCAAGATGTTAAACTTCCTTGGTTAAATATTAGAAAACATAATGATGACACATATTTTGAGAAGCAAAAATGTTTAAATTAGTGACAGCATCTTAACCTTTGAGAAACTATTGAAGTGTTTCATTTGTGCGAGTACATGCTGTCTTCTGTAGACTAAACTTGGCGTTTGTTTCCCATTAGACATTTCAAAACTCTCTGTAAGTGTTTAAAATGACGTCACTGTGTGTTTACTTCAGCCAGCACGCCCTCCTGGTACTTTTATGCCCCCTGGCAGCTTTCTTAGTTTCAGTTGAATTAGTTTTCTTTTGTATAAAGATTTTATATGATACTTTTCCTGCTTAGTCTCAGTGTATGTGGATGGCATGAGTGACTTAGGTTCGGAAAAGTCAGGGGAAAAACCCAACTCTTATTTCATAAAGACAGTCAGATTCCAGTCTTGTGAGATGAAGCTTGGGTAGCAGGTCTAACAGTCAAATAACAATTGTTTTATTGTATACTTTAAAACAGTTTGCTGTTAGTTATTTTATGGCTCACCTGGTGGTATGGCCACATGCATTGCAATATATTTATAGCTTTAGAGGTTTGCTATTTTAAAAAAAAAAAGGTGAATTTCTGATTTACCATTTTTTCCCCAACTTGTGCAAGCAGGATAACATGTATCAACAGCTCAGTCCAAAGAAATCTGGTATAAAGAAATGTGCTCAGTGTCATTTTTTCCCCTCAAACACAGTATCACCATCCCATCAGCCTCATCAGCTTCAGCTGTGCTAACACACTAAGCCAGTGGTTCCCAAACTTATTTTGCTAGGCCCCCCTTTGTTTTACAAGAAAAATGTCCCCCCCCCCGGGGGAGAAACACAAAAAACACATCCTCCAACCACACACACCCATATTTTGCTCAATTGCGGTTTATTTCACACCTCAAACATTTAGTAAACAATTAAGCAAATACAAGTAAACTGCAATAAATTACAGGTAGTAATAAAATAAACTACTAACTCTAACGCTACGTCCGCACCTATGTCCGTATTTTTGAAAACACAGCTGTTTCGTCCACATGTAAACGGCGTTTCGAATCACCGAAAACTGAGATTTTTTAAAACTCCTTTTTTTGCTTTTACGTGTGGACGAGGAATACAGAGTTTGTCAAAGGTATGTGCCTTTTTTCACGTCACGCTGTGCGCCACGTTATTGTTTACATGAGATGAATTGCAGAATGGGAGATGGAGACAAAATACTGTTAATCTGACTATCTGCAGGTTTTACACCAGTTACTGTCCCTCTATTTACAAAGGCAGAGGCGTTGCGGTGTGATTATTTTACATGTTGTTTTTTTCCTGTGTAATAATATTCAACATTGCTATCAATACATTTTTCAAAAAATGCCTCTCTGTGCAAAATGGGTTTAAAAACATAAGCAGCTGTGGGATACTGTTTGTCCGTGATTTGAACCGGGGGAACAAATCGTGGCAGGATCAGCCTGATATTATTTGTATCCTGCTGTAACTTTACTGTATAAAGAGCCAACATCTCCAAAATGTCAGGAGTAGTTATTTATTACAAGAAGTGTTTGTGAACTAAAAATCAAGAATGTGGGATACTGTTTGTCCGTGATTTGAAGAGCCCAACGCCTGATCCCAGTAAGGGAAAACCAATTCTGCAGGGGAGACCTACCTGGCACTTGTGCAGGTGAAACCAAAGGGAAGATATGCTTCACCATATTTTCTAGTCTTTGGCTTGGAAGGAAGTTGGTTTGGAAACATATTCAGCGATGCTTCATCTCCTGCTTTGCGTTTGTGTGGGCGGCCTGTGCTAGCAGTGTCCAAGCCTTGTTTTTTTGTTTTTTCCCCTTTTCATACCGCGCCCCCCCTGCAATGGCTCTGCCCCCCCCCTTCCAGGGGGCGGGCCCCACACTTTGGGAAGGTCTGCACTAAGCTAAGATGGTGTGCATAGTAAATATTTTACCTACTTAACATCAGCATGTAAGGCTGGCCAAGAAAGCTGATTCTTAGTAAGTTCAGAGTTTGGCCTCAGAAGGTTCTATAACCTATATTAATACTAATAATAATACTAATCTGTATTCTATCTACTGTTGGTCTTATCACAGTGGTGGGTTTACTACACTGAAATTCTCATTTTTTGATTTCTAACTCCACTCTTTGATACATTGTCACTATCCATTTTAAGGAAAGTACTCCTGTGATGTGATTAGCAGTTTCAGGACTGAACCTGAGGACTAGCTGGTGGTTAGTAACTACTGAGGAGGTGCCCCAGGAACTAAATACCTTCACATCTCTTTCTTCCCCCGTTTAATTTGAAGCTATCTAAGATCTACTAATTGGAATGCTGAAATGATGCAATAGCTTCCCAATGGTCAGGATGTATGTCGTATCTTGTGGACCTTTATTTTCTGTGAATTTGTCAGTAAGATTAGAAAAGTACTATACATTCACCAGCCTTTTCTTTGCTTCCTCAATTACTTGTTAACTTAAATCAGTACTCAACCAATAATGTGGCAGAAGATCTATACATTGAGGCAAGTAGATTTAGTCAAGGCGACCATCTCTGATATTCGAATTGAGCATCAGCATGAGGAAACCCAAGGGAATTAAGTCACCTTTGTTGGTGGCAGATGTGACTGATCTCACAGTTTTAGAAACTGCTGATCTATTGGGATTTTCCTGCACAACCACAGTATGTAGAAGAGCATGTCTGAAAACACGAGACATTCAATTTTGAAGCAGAGAGGCTAAAGCAGCAAAAGACAGCAAAAGAGGAAAAATGTTGCCTGATCTGACAAATCCTGATTTCATTTGGACAATAAAGTCAGAATTGGTCAAAAGCAACATGAAAGCACTGATTCATCATGAATTGGTAGCAATAGTGCACTTTGGTGATGGTGTAATAGTGTGGGGGACATCATATTGGCACACTCTCCGCCCCTACTGATCATTGTTTAAACAACAGAGCCGACATGAGTGTTGTCCATGCCTTCGTGACCATAGAGCACCTTTGGGATGTGATGGAATGGGACATTAGCTTAATGGATGTGTAGCCACCAAAGTGCAGGAGCAGCGTGATGCTATCATGTCAATATGGACCAACATCTCTAAGAAATGTTTTCAGGACCTTGTTGAATCTAGGCCATGATGAATTAAGGCAGTTTTAAAAGCAAAATGGGTCTAAACCAATGCTAGCAAGGTATAACTTGCTAGCATTGGTTTAACCAATGCTAGCAAGGGGCGATCGTGGCTCAAGAGTTGGGAGTTCGCCTTGTAATCGGAAGGTTGCCGGTTCGAGCCCCGGCTCGGGCAGTCTTGGTCGTTGTGTCCTTGGGCAAGACACTTCACCCATTGCCTACTGGTGGTGGTCAGAGGGCCCGGTGGCGGCAGTGTCCGGCACCCTCGCCTCTGTCAGTGCGCCCCAGGGTGGCTGTGGCTACAATGTAGCTTGCCATCACCAGTGTGTGAATGGGTGGATGACTGGATATGTAAAGCGCTTTGGGGTCCTTAGGGACTAGTAAAGCGCTATATAAATACAGGCCATTTACCATTTACCTAATGAAGTGGCCAGTGATTGTACAAATATTAGTCCATAATGTCTATACCAGTGTTTACACTGGTTTTCAAAAATGAGGTACATTTATACACTAGTCCCAGCATAACTACGTCACTTGGGGTTCTTCATAGGCTGATGAAGTATCTAAATAGTTAAAAAAGAACCACAATGGTCTCTAGTTTCTACAGTGTAGACAGAACAAAAGTAGGTGCCAAATGCAACAGTTAGAGCCCTTAAACAGTTCCTGTATTCTTAAGGACCCTTTAAACAACTAACTTTGAAACTTCCTGCTGTTCAGAGTCCTTTCAGCCCCACTGTTGACAGTACTTTAAGTCTGCCTTCATCTCAACCGCTGCTGAGCAGTGTGTGATGAGGCCATAGTCTCAGTGTCTGCTGGAGCTTTGTCCTGGTTGATCTCAGAGGGCAGACTTCCAACTTATTTATAGCTCTGCTGTGGGTGTCTGAGGAAATGCTGCAGTGACTGGGGGCAAGGCTTGTGTTTGCCTTAGTATAGGTCTCTTCCTCCCAAGCAGACAGAGCTCATCTTAGAGGGCTCGCGGGCAGCGGCGGGGTGCAGAGGGCAGTGGGTTATAAACCGTCCCAAATGGCGACAATTCAAAACATTTTCCCGCAGCCTCCGCTTTAGTAAGCACACAGGCAGCTCATTGATAGCAAGTGTTACATTCCTCCATCCCATCTCAATATCCCTGCCCAGCTCAGTGTGCTCTCTGATCTTCAGGCCTGTCCTGAAAGCTGAGATCACTTCCCCCAAGGAGTTGTAGCTCACTGCCCACTCTCCATTTCCTCTCGCATTGATGCCGTACATCTAATTTGTTCTCTTATATCATCATTCGGCCTATCCATCTGTTGACCTCATTTATTTGCTTTTCAGTTAAAGCTGTCCTTGGATCCCTTTAAACCCCGACTTTTAACCATATTAATTCAGATCGTGCCAGCAGCAGACTGCTTTCACAGCTAACAGTAAAGTGGTTGTCACTGGCAGCTGTCTTCTATCTTCTATGACTAAACAGTTTTACCTCAGTTCACATGCAAGTAAACCTGCATATTCAAAATACGATTGATTCTTTTTCTTGATCTCGCCAAAATTAAGTATTTTGTCATTACTTGTCATTGCCTGCTATTTAGATTGGGTAGCCCAGGACTTACTTTAATGGTTTCCCTTTGCCCATCCCAGACTGAGCTTCACTTTTCCTTAGCTAACCTCTTGACCTACTTCTTATTTTCCCTGATATGATTCTGTCAGCAGCCGCTTGCAGCTGAGCCTGAGGTGCTTGTTAACTCCCCCCACAGCCATTTTGAAAGCGGAGTTCACAGCAGAGCGTGTCAGCATCTACATAAACAATAGACAATAGACAGATACACCACAACTGCTGCCTGCTCTGGCTGGTGCTGATATCCCTAAACAAACAAACAAAAAAACATGATCGCACACACCGAAGAAGAGGGAAGAGAAGCAAAGAGGAAACCCTTTAACACAAGCTTGGTTGCATTTCATGAATAATTCAAAACCTTGTGACTTCTGAGAGAGAGAAAAAAAAAGGCGACCCTTTACACACTCATCCACACACACACACACACACACACACACACACACACACACACACACACACACACACGGTGATCACAGCGGTACAGAGCGGAGGATAAGTGGGGAGCGTGTGAATGTGCGCAGCAATATGTCAGGTTGAATTCATGGTTTTTAGGTTGAGCCCCATTTGAAGATTCCTTTCACTGCTGGAGTTGAAGAGTAGCTTTACATGTAGATGCCGTCATCCTGTTTATCCTTCTTCATCCCATAAGCCACTCCTATGCTATCCTACACTCCCCCACGTCCTGTTCGTCATGCTCTCTATCTGACTAAGTTGTAGCTCTGGTAAAAATGCCCATTTCTGGCCTCGCATTCTGACCCAAAGAGGCTGACTCGTCTGCACAATGGCGTTACATAATCGTCTATACAACACACTTTTTAAGATAACACTGAAAATGTAAATCATCAGTCGTGCCGCGGGACTGAGGTGGGTGGATCGCTTCAGTGAGGCGATGCTGTCAAAGATGTTGGAAGAATCACCCTCAGACCACTATATTCGAAATAATGACAGGAAGAAATAAAGGAGTCTATTAGAAAAACAAACTTTGAACTCAAATGATGGAAAAACACCAGCCTCGTGATGGATATTTAAACACTGAATATCCACAAAAACAGACAAATTTTAAAGTGTCGGTTTGTTCCATTTAAATGCCATGAAAGACTTTTGCAAAATGGTAAAAACAACACTTCTCGGTCATGTATTAAGCTAAATCTTAGTATATTATTTACCGTATGGTCCCATCTTACTACAATGCATGAAATCGCCATCTGTGAGTTTGTTTCTTTGTTCACAATCTCCTCCTAGACCATCAGGAGCTGAGCAACCAAACCTGGCATGCAGGTTTATCTTTGGTCCTTGAAGGTTGTTATCTATATCAGATCTTACAGTGCCATCAATTTGCCTAGCAACAGTTTGAAAATGGCCTGTTTTTAGAGTTTATGCACCCGTAACATCTTATAAAATTATCATCTGATGTAAGATCTAATTTAAACCTAGAAAAGCTGAGTTATGCATGCATATTGTTGATACTCTAATGCCATCACTTTGCCTGGCAAACACCTAACAATGTGCTAAAATGACCCGTTTTTACCCTTTAGACACCTACAGCACCTTGCGAAAGCATCCTATCATTTTAATTTCACAACAGTAACATCTCATTTATATCCTCAAAAGCTGAATGATACATGCTTAGCAACCACCTAGCAACGGGCTAAAATGACCCATTTGTAGCATATAAACAACATCTACTGTCTCTATTTTTGTACTTTTCTCAGTGTGATAAAGTGCCAACAGCACAAACAAGCCAAACAATACTCTAACATGGGCATTACTAGTTAGTTAACAAAAATGTCTGTAATTCTACCTTTTTTATTACCATGTTAAGCAGTTTATTATATCTTTAAATATAACTAGAAAATTATATTTAGTTTGTAACATAATAAAAAAACCGTTTTAGTTAAACGTACTATTAAAATGAATTAATTTTTTGGGGGGGAATCAAGTAATTATATTAGTTACCAGTATGCCAGTAACTGTAATATAATTAGAGGAATATGTTGTTTGGTTCAAAGTCATCTTAGTCTCTCCGTCTTCAGCGTGGTCTGGTATGTCTTAGCTTAGCACTGTGGCTTGGGTTGTGCAGCTGCAAGCATAGACTGTATATAAAAGTCTAGTTTATGTATACAGTCTTTGTTCAGAAGAGGAGACTTCAGCCTTCTGGTATCAACAAAGTAATCTTAGCTAAGCTAGCCGGTTGCCTGCTAACAGCTTGCGTTCACATATCTGCTGGGATTTTTGAACCTTGTGAAGCGAGTACTTATAAGATGTTGCTGCATGTGGTCATAATGGCAAATGTTAAGCTAGCTGCTGACAGACAGTAAATACCATAGACTCTGATAAACATCCACAGATCGTAGGCTGCTGTCTGTAAAACCACAAAAAAGCATCACTTCTGTATGATTTCCTTACAGTTAGGTAGAGCAACTGAAACGTACACATGTTAAGTAATGTAGGAATTACTCTTTCTGATGACGAATGATTTAAAAAGAAACAATTTAGCAATTTATTTTGCAGTGATTACCTTATGGGAACTTATCAAACACTGGCAATAATAAATAACATCTGCTCTGTATAAAACACAGCTTTACAAGAGGACGTGAACAAAGAGTGCTCGGGACAATGTGAAGAGCAGTCCATGTCAGAGTATTCATTAATCCCTGCCTTTATTTACACTTCAGTGACAGCTGAATACACGTTGAATGAAATATGGTTAAAAAGCTTAGGTCAGTGTTTACGTTTTCCTACTAAGTTTGTAAAATCTTGGAGACCGAGATTATTTCTTCCATTTGTTTTAACGTATTTTCAAAGCCAAAGACTTTGTACTCCATCGTCTGTTTTTTGGTCACCGCTCAACAGTAAGTCCTGCTCGTCCAAAACCAAAGCTGAATGACTCAGCTTTGTTGCTTCTCTGTGTGTATATGTGTTGTTAAAGTGTTCATGTGCTGCACAGAGAGGACTTGAATTAATGTGGCTTTGAATATGCGCTGCCATTTGGCTGTGGCTAGAGTGGGCAGTTTTTCCTCGCCCTGGAAGTTTGGACTGAAGGGGGGTAATAGAGGGAGGGTAATTCAGTGAACAGGATGTTCTTTGATATCCTCCAGACGAGCTGCTTCTCTGCCACCGGCTTGCAAATACTGACCTGGATATTTAGGTGCAGCAAGTTTATGCAAAGCTGCTTCCAGGCTTGCTTCAGTGCTCATTTTGCTTTTCTTGTGTGTGTATCCATTCTCTATTGCCCTCCGTCATGTAACAACGTTCCAAAACCTAATTAGGGCCAGTGTGAGCTTCTATTGACTCACAACAGACACCGCTTCCTAATGAGACCTCAGGAATAAAGATCATTGACAAAAAAAAAGAGCTGCTTTTATTTTTCTCCCAGAAATCCTTTTAGTCTTACTTTCTTTTTCTATCTCTTTTTAGCCCCAAGGACCTGCAGCCCAAAGCAGTTTGTGTGCAAAGATGGGGTAACGTGCATCTCAAAGGGCTGGCGCTGCGATCGGGAGAAGGACTGCCCGGACGGCTCTGACGAAGAGCCTGATGTTTGTAAGTCTTTCAAAAAATAATGAGTTTAAAGGCTCAAATATGCTGTATCCAAATAAATCATCAGGTTATTGAGCATGCTGCATCTCACTTATTCAGCAGAATAAACTATCTGGCAGTTAATCATTCAGAGACAGATAACTGTTGTCCTGAGAAGAGACATTAAAGACTAGTTATGTTGCTTCTCTTTCTTGTTGTATAATAGAGTCCAGAGTGAATCATTCTGTGCTCAGGTTACTGCTTATCACATTTGATAAGAATAAGGGTGTGTTTGAGGCAGGTTAAGACAGGGAGCATTTTCACTAAATCAGTTAAAAATGCAGTGTTATGCAGACCTTACATTTTATTCAATCTCAAATTAAAAATGCGAGCTCACTTGGTCTAAAGAACATCTTCAGCTTCTCATCTTTTGGCAATGTGTGAATTATGCACGTAACCAACGGTCACCAAGTGTGAAATTGGCTTGGAAATTGATCAGAACCTGCATGGGTAGATTTGTAAAATGTATCTTCCTCTGTATCCGGGGTATGCCAATATAATACTGCAGCGTTTGTTCTCTCAAACACGCTCTAACAGCAGTTGTTGACTAAAAGACCGAGATTGATGCACTTTTCGATTTATTTGGCTAACCACCGCCAGACGAGAGAAAACAATGGGATGTTCTATCAGCAAATGAGAGGAGGTCGTTCTGCCGTTGAGTAGCTCTGTCACGGCCAATTAGAAGATCTACAAAGTTTGTTTTTCCCTGGTAAATGTGATTTTCCACTAACACTCAGACCCACAGAGGACACAGTCGTGACACGAAACCAAACAGAAAGTGCTAAAAAAACAAGAAAAAAAAGAAAAAAAAAAGACAGCTCTTGTTTCAAAGTCCTCAACTAGATGTTGAGATGCTTTGAGGCCGAATCCCTGGGGTGAGGATGAAAGTAGCAGTGTCTTTTTGGTCATCCTCTGAGACTAAAATGCCTGTAGTTATCTAAGAGGACAGAGGGCTCCGGGTGGGTTGGGGAGTGGTATGTGTCTGTGTATGTGTGTGTGTGTGTGTTTTTGGAGGGGCTGACCTGGGAGAGAGAGAGAGCAACTGTGTGGACAGAGAACTGTAGCTGCAGTCTAGACGCATGAGGCTGTATGAGAGCAGGTCTGGAAGTCATTAGAGACTCGCCCAGAGCAATGGAGAAACCTGCTGTTTTTCACAACCTGCCTAGGCCAAACACACACACACACACACACACACACACACACCCTCCCCACTTCTCATCTTGGCCTTTCTTCTTCTGTGTCTATCTGGGACAGGAAGAAGTGATTTGATCCTCTGTTTCTTGCTACTCCATCTATCGTATGCCAAACCTCTCAACAGCAGCAGTCATAGGACCTATTGCCTCCAGGGACCCGATTTTATACAGTCAGGGAGGAAAACTCTAGAAGTGAAGCAAGGTCAGAAAATAAACAGGTGGTTAAACCATCTGGCACAGGAGGCTTTAATTGGGATCGTGAATTTCTTTTATGCTCAGTTAATGCTATCCTTGCCGTAATCAAAATATACCAGCAATCAGGTTTTCCAAATCTCAAGAAAACACCCAAACCAACAATGAACGGATGCTATCGGCATGTAGTCACAAACAAACATAATTATTAGCCACATGTAACATTAAGAGGTTAGGACTAATGTCTCACAGCAAGAAGGTCCCGGGCTTGAATTCACAAGCTGCTCGGGCCGTCCTGGGTGTCCATATTCTCCCAGTGCCGGCGTGGGTTTCGCCAGAGGCTCTCGGTCTTCCTCCCACAGTCAAAAGCCATGCAGGTTATGTTAATTGGTAATTCTAAATTGGCCGTAGGTGTGAACATGAACACGAAAGGTTGTCTGTCAGTATGTGTTATAGTCGTACGACAGGCTGGTGACCCGTGCTCTCACCCCATGGCACCTGGGAAAGGCTCCAGCTTCACCATGACCCTGAAATGGATAAGTGATAACAAACAAATTGTTTTTCCTCCGTTTATGAAATTTGACAAAAGCATGGGAGCTTAAATATGCTGTGAGTCTGTAACCCCAATAGGCATGGAAGCAATACTGGGCTTTGCAGCTGATGTTGATACAAGCCACATTTTCCTCCTTCACACACACATTCATACAGCGCTTTATTCTGTGCCTTTAAATACTTTCTATTTAACTATCACGCGCACACATTGACACTCCGATAGATGCCTCGGGGGCAATTTGAGTTCAGTATCTTGCCTTAGGATACATCAATCTTTAGACTGGATGAGCTGGGGCTCAAACTGCAGATCTTCCGAAGCCACAGGCAATATATGAGCTAGTTTTACGTTAAGATGGTCAAAATTTTTAAGTAAGAGTAAAAATAAGGATGAGCGACACTGCGAAGGTCTTGCCTAACTCTGAAACTCGTCTGCTTAGTTGTGATGCATACTCTACATGTGCCGCATACAACACTGAGAGTCTGAGCCGCTCCCCTGCTGGATGGTCTCTGCGATGAAGCAATTTTTAATTTGCTGCAGTACATTAAATTTTAAATGACGGCATAACGGCCAACATAACCTAACCACCTAAAAAGCTGCTCTAAACCAGAGTTTTCAGAGAATATGACAAGAGATAATAATGGACAGCAAAAACATCATATACTGACAAACCTGCGTTTTTATTGTTTTGATTAAAAGTGCTCTTTGTTGAGGGCCTTTTGCAGATGCTTCTGGTTGAAAGATGCATGAGGTAGTTTATTTATTCACTCATGTGGACGGAGCTTCACAGTGGGCTTTGTTGAGGTGTTGGCTATTGCCAGTGAAGTCAGCCACTGTCCAGTGCAGCTGCTTTGCCCTGCTGCGTAACCCCTACAATGCTGTTCTTTGTACTCCGGGGCGCTGGGTCAGACTGGCATAGAGGGATACTGAATGAGTAAAACAAAAATAAAATGGTCTTCTGGGCGTTAGGCCTTTATATAGAACTTTGAACTACATTTCTAGTCAATGAACAGTTAAAAGCCAAAAGATGAATATTAGTGTGGTCCGCAGCCTTCAGGTAGGGTGTCAATTCCTGCCTCGATAACACAGGAAGAGCGTGATGCTGAAATGATGGCCCTCCCTGTAGCCTCTAAGTGCATTTTTAGACTGACATTTCCTGTCTAGTCTGCAATTAGCTTTTTAGGAGATGAAACATATTTGTAACAGCCACTTTTAGAGTGGGAAAACAACTGATGTAGTGGAGCATCTCACTGATGCCTATCAGAAGAAATGAAAGACTGTCGTGAAAATAAAATCTAGTAAGTTTCATCTTTTTTTTTTTTTTTTTTTTGAAAATATTTTTATTGAAAAAAGAAAACAGTACTTGCAGTTACCGAAATACAATCAACCTTTCTTAATTTTCCTAAGTAAATTAACATACACATATATATATATATATATATGAAAAAAAACAACAAAAAAAAACAAAAAAACAAAACACAACGCCCCCCCCCCCCCAGTCCCACACAGATCAACACAACCATCAAACATATTAGAGGAATATAACAGTAACAAAAGTAGATTCAAACAGGCAATACCTCTAGACTAGCAAAATAAGAGATAAAGGGTTGCCACTTGTGAAAAAATTTGGCTGTGCAACCTCTCAACGTATATTTAATTTTTTCAAGTTTTAAAAAAAACATGACATCTTTAAGCCACCGGGAAATAGTAGGATACTTAACAGACTTCCAATGCAACAATATTAGACGTCTCGCTAATAGGGATGTGAAGGCTATAATATCCCTTTGTGTGGAATCAAGTGTAAGTGAGCGAGCAGGAATCCCAAACACAGCAATCAGAGGACAAGGATGAAGAGTTACCCCAAGAACAGTTGACATAATAGCAAAATACCTTGACCAGAAACCTTGTAGCTCAGGGCACAGAAAAAACATGTGGCTAAGGTGACAAGGAGAACCATGGCATTTATCACATTTATTTTCCACTTCTGGATACAATTCAGAAAGTCTAGACTTAGAGAAATGCACCCTGTGTATGACCTTAAATTGAATAAGTCCAAGACGAGCACAGGAGGTGGAAGATCGTATCCTCGTTATAGCCCGTTCCCAAGACTCCTCATGTATTCGAAATCCCAGTTCTTCTTCCCATGTACGTAAGTTTCATCTTTAACCTTGGAAGGTAAAAGCGGTTATAATCTGCTGATATACAGTTGACTGTTGTATAAGACAGCAGTTATAAAAGGAGCAACAACCAAGGTCATATTAAAGCCATTAAATTAGATAATCCTAGGTTAGTATAAGTGTCTGTTGTTCCTACAAGGATTAAGGTATAAGTACTTCCCCTTTTTTACACACATTTTTACCTCTCATAATAACAATTTTAATTATTAACTAAAGAAGATGAGGAAAATAGGTTTCAAAGACCATGGATCCATGCCAAATGAGTGCAGCAACATAATTAGACAACACTTTAACCGACTCAGTAAATCTGATTCTCACAGTTGGAGGAAATTTAAGTTGTAATGCAGACACGCGTGACAAAGAGGACTCATAGTAGTAATAGTTAAAAAAAGGTGTAAACGTGACATCTGGAATCTCTTATTGTTTGTGTGTTACTGTACCTATAAATGCATTCAACAGATAGAGAGTATCACTAGAGCTGATCTGAAGAGCACTTGTAGCATTTATATTCGTAGGTTTCATTTATATGGAGCTTTTTTCACGCTTTTACTATGCAATCAAATAGAAAATGTTTGCAATTATAAAAACTGAGCAGAAGCTAAAATTCAAAAAACTGTATAAATGTATTTACTGTTATTAAAACAAATCTAAACATTTTGTTTTTCAAGTTTAAAAGTTGTTAATGAATCTAAAACATGCAGTTCAGTGGAATCTGAAGGATTTCAGTCATGGCTCTTAGCCATAGGTATGTAGTTAATAGGTAATTCTAACACAATTATTTTGCATCATGACCAGGTATCTTACCTGACTACAGCTGCTAGATTTAATTGACATTACACGTCTCTGCTTGACACGTTGCTGCTAGTCTAGTCTGTGTGTATGCGCAGTAAACTGTTACCATGGTTGAGACTCACTGATAGACTTGCTTTGCATCTTTTAGTGTAGGTTATGCCTGTGAAATTAACCTCAAAAGCAAGCAAACCCCTTTGCTTGGATTTGCAAGCAGAACTTTTGGATTCACATTTTATTGCCTAGTCTAAGATAACTCTTGTTTCATTGCATTACAAAAGACTCCAGTGTAACTCCTGAGGGAAATTTCCTGCTCCTTACCTTTTATATATTCTACTGATGTCGTTTTCCCTGCCATATGCCCCATAGGTTTCTCAAAATTCACTGATATTATTCTGCAAAATAACATTGTGTGTTATATTTAAAGTTTCCTATATTTAAGAATAAACTCTGCAAGGATTCAAACCATTCCCTTTTCAGTTATTTTTAAAAATATTTCCAATATGTATGGCTACATTCGTATTATCTTTCAAGGGTTGTGTAAAAGTTCAAATTAATAAGTCTTATATTTGATTTTTAAGCAGTCCATAGGTGTAAAAAAAAAAAATCTAAAAATGTGCAATACATGTTGTATATACATGATGCATATCAAAAAATGTAAACATCTTATAGTTATAGGTAAAATGACCCAAATGCTCCAAAAACAGGCAAAAGGTAACTGAACACCATTTTCTTACAGGCAGCAAAAAGTCCAAAAAACAAAGTTGATAAATCCACGTTTCCAAAGGAAACGGCAAACGTAATCTCTGTAAAGGCAGAGTGGTTACAATGAGGGAAAAAAAGACACAAAGTAACAGGGGAAAACTAAACACGGGTGGACATAATCAAGGTAAAGAGCGGACAGTAAATATATCTAAAGAAAAGACACCAGAGACAAACCCTGTAATGTAAAAACAGGAAGTAACAAATTGAACACAGAGGGTAAAGTCACAGACAGGATACAGGGACACTAAAATCCCAATGGCCACAACAAAACGTGTACATAGCCATTCGTTCGTCTATTTCCCCCCCTGCTTATTCATGTCGTACTGTAACATAGGTATGTTTTGAAAACATAATGCCGAAGATATTTTTTCTTATATTTCGGGTACAGTTACACAAACTGCAGGAAAAAAAAATACTTCCCCTTATAAAACCTCAGTGCAAGGTGCACTTCTGCAAAGTTTTTCAAGGTGGTTGGCAAGAGTAGGTGGTTTGAAGCATCTTGTTTTGTTGATTTAAGCTCCTTTATTTTCTTCAGTCTCTTTATGTAGACTGACTCTGTGATGCTGAGATCAGGGCTCTGTGGGGGCCTTACCATCTGTTGCAAGCCTCCTTGTGTTGCTGCAGTAGACAGTTCTTTATGACAGGCTCATTCTCTTGCTGCAGAAGGATTTTTGAACCCATTATTTGACTTCCTGATGGTATTTCATGATGGCTAAGATCTGCCCGAATCATTAGAGAAATCACTAACTCCGACCTAAACCCCAGCTGCATTTGCACAAATTCTGCCTCTAACGTGAGTAAATGGCATCATCCTTTCCTGCTTTTTACATTAAGACTTGCTGTCATTTATTTCAGTGCAGTTCCTTTTTTTTATGTGTAAAATAGAAACCTGTGGGTCTGTTTTCACCTCCGCGGAACGTATATTGTGCATTTACTGTAATGACTATATTGAAGGATGTGGCGAGCCAGATGTGACCCGTTTTTAGATGAGGGGTTGAGGCTGGGGCAGCGAAAAAGGGCAAAGCTGGCGCCCGAAGCAGAGCCCTGCCTATGTTTAGCCAAAAAAAGCATGTCAGGCGTTTCAATTTTTAAAACGCTATTATGTAATCTGAGCTGCCCCAAAAAAGGTGCGGCAGGCCATAGGCACCATAAAGCGAAAGCAAGCCTAAAAAGAAATATACAGCATGCTTTTCAGCTCAAAGAAAATCAGTAAATTGAAGAAAAAACAAAAAAACAAAACTCTGCATTTTGAATGTACAGACAGATGCTGAACACCTGGCTTTGCCTTGTGGCTCATCTTTCTCACCACCTGTGTCTGATTAGTGGCAGCAGCGAACGACTGCAGCCTGTATCCTGTAGTGTGCATTATTGAACACACAGCTTGTCTCCTGCAGCATTTGTTTAACTTCACACTCCTCTTACAATGAGGATTACTCTCATCCCGACCCCTCAACCCCCGACCCTTGTGTTTCATTTATCTATTTCTCAAGGTGATAATTAGTCTGTAACAAATTTAAAAATAACTGTTCGGTTTGGGGTTTGGGGCTCGGTGCTCGATTTGTGACGATTAAAGTCAGCCTGCTGCTCTCTGGGTAAGAGGTCTGAGCCAAAGTGGACTGGAATGCCTTTCAGATATTTAGTCATTCTGGGCCAGCAGTAAGTCTTTGAGGAAAATGTGAACAAAACTGAGAGTTAAGCCTCACACCATGGTGAGGAAAGAAGTCTTTTCAATCTGAGAAAAAGAGGCGCCGCGTAAAAACCTTATTTTAGTCAGCGACGGGTCTGTTCCTCTTCTTTCAAAACTCCAAGAGAAAGAGTGAAGGGTAGGGAAAGAGCGTCTCGTTTGCTGTGCGAGAGAAAGACGTGTTAAACTCCTTTCTGTACTTTTAAAGCTGAAGTAGAGCAAGTGTGTTTTGGATCAATGCCCCCACATATTTAAATTTCACACCACACCAGATTTGTTTGGGGTTTTTTTGGTTTTTGCCTGTATCGTTGACTTTTTCTCTCTCATAACCAATACCGGAGTTTGTCCACTCTGTCTAACTGGTTGGGGTATTCTGATGATGTTGTCCTGTTTGAATCTTTCAATTTACTGCGCTGACAGCACTGTTTGCTTAGTGGTTGCTCTGCCCCGAGGAGCAGTGGTGCTCGTGTGTTTGGAGAAGGCTCAGTTTGTTGTGCTTTCGAGAGCTAGATTTAGCCTTCCTGCTTTGCTTGTCCCCTTGCCAGCCACCCTAGAAGCCCACCCCCCCACAAGAAGGAAGGAAAATGCAGTCTTGATATCTTAGAATGAAAAGAGTGAGCAAAGAGCCAGAGAGCTAAGATCCAACCATTAAACAGCAGGGTGGGGGGAGAGGACACACAGTCAAGCTACATATTACTGAAATAAACTTTTATGATGTAAATTTTTGTAAAAAAAAAAAAAAAAGCACAGCTAATACTCAGATGTGGTTGCCTGTACAAAGAAAATTCAGATAGCCTAACTGAAAATTGTCCCACTGTGGTACTTGTGAGTCACCCACAGGTGCGCTTCGAGTGGCAGGTTAATGTGTTGTTTGCCACCTGCGGAGCAAAGTGTTTATAGGATGGCTGTCAGAAAGAGGGGAAAAAACAGCTGTGAAGTGCAGCATTGTTCCCTTTGCCGCTCGGCTGCCTGCCGTTGCTGTGCCTGCTCTTTTGCTGCCCATCATCTTTTTTTTGACAGGGCTGCGTTGAGTAGCCACATCATAATACAGACCCCCCCTCGCTGTCCCCTCTCTGTCCTCTCTTAGCCTTAGCGAAGGCTGTGCTGTTGCTGTGTTAATTTTTGGTGTCCTAGTTGTTTGGGGTTTTGTTTTCCTTTGGCAGGGCAGGCAAGGGGGGTGTGGGGTAGGGGAGGGTCGAGGGTCAGGATCTGGGCGCTTCATCCAAGAATATGTCATGTGGCTCAAGAGCATCACCAGTGAGGGCCCGTGAGGACATGGTCATGAGTTTACATTTACAGTATATGTGACGCCTTTGATTAGATTCTTCTTTTCTGTACAATTTGCTTTTACGTTCTCATTTTTAAACGTCTGAAGTATTTCAAATGTAATAAAAGGCAGTGGGGTAGAATTGGTTTTCTCTGCAGTGAGCCTCATTCTGGCTCGCATAAAGCTCCTTTTATCTTTTATTGTAGCACCAGCAGGATCTCGTTATTTGTATTTGTGTTTTTATTGGTGCATTAAGAATCCATTTGACTAGCAATATGGGGGGAAAGTGTGAACTACTCAGTGGAAAACCCTTGCAGCCAAACAGACTTTGGGCTCTGCGACAGCCTAATCCAGACCCAGATCATGACTCCCTCTCAATCAGCTTGTCTCCTTTCTACTGGTGGAGAGGGAATGCAGATGAGGAAGCAGTTTCCAGGATGAATCATTCAGCATTCATCTTGTGAAAGAAAAAAAAAAATCTTAAAGTTGCAAAATTATGAGAGAGTCCTAAATGACACATACAACATTCTCCTCATAAATCACAAAGCGCCAGCTGCCCTGTCATCACTTTGCTCCTGTGCCCCGTGGCCCTTACCCTTTACTGTTACCCCAGCTCTCCCTCCACGTGGCTGTACCACAGCTCAGGTCAGGCTTCGCACGTGACACTGCTTACAGCACTGTGGCTCAGCCTGTTTTGTAGGGGGTCACAGCCGATTTGTATGATCCAAACAATGGCCTTAGTTCTTTGTTCACCATCCCACTACCATTGCCCCCCTCTGCCCTCATTCCCTTGGACTGGAAAAGTCCATGTGATCTACCTCAGTGTGTAGCGGCTTAGAGACTCCACTGGTACAAGGTGTATGAAATCCTGTATGCCTCAGCCTGCTTTTGATTGGTGCTTAAAGAAGAAAAGCTTTGTTTGGCTCCAGCTGTGACCGCCAGGTGCTTATACTGATTCTGCAGATTAAAAAAGGGGTAAATCATAAAATAGATGGTTACTTCAGCTCTCATATTGCATTGCAGTTTTAAATTTTTAAGGCATATGGAAGAAATGACATCTGTCCTGTATCTGCTGATGCCTCCGTGACGTCTGTAGTGGAGAAACTAGGTCTTGGAACAAATTCTGATTCTCCACAGGAAAAGAATAGTCAAACTCCCCAAACGCAGTTTTTAACCACCGTCAGCATCACAATGCAGGCACTAAGATACTTTTTCTTTTTCGTGGACCCCCGTATTGAGATAGAGAATAGTTGAATCTGTACCCAGTAGCCCTGTGCAGGTCTTTCAGTGAACTAGTGAATGAGCTCTGTACAAAAATAGAGCAGAGGAAACTTCTTAAAGGAAAAAAGGTTCGGGCCTGCTAACTTGGCTCACTCACTGTAGAGGAATGTTGATTAAAAAACCCTGTTTAATTCAAATTAGAAATGCCTTTTCTACCGCGGCACCTTCGCCTGGTGCCAGCTTGAAGAAGAATTGAGCCTTGTGGGTTTCTGGCCACTTCCTGTGGATGAGGTGTTTCACATGGCCTTCTGTGTCTTCTCTCTCTCGCTCTCTCTTTTTATTTCTGTCTGCCTCTCTGTCTCACTCTCTCTCTCTGCCTCCGTCACGTTACCTCGCCTTTGGAGGACAAATCATTTTTTATGTGCTGTTTAAAGAAGGAAAGTGAGTAGGCATAACAACGTGGAAGAAAGGCAGAGCCAACAGTTTAACTTTTCACATATACAGAAAAAGCATCTGTAGCATATAGGCAAGCAGTCTGGTTGAAGTCGGTGCGTTAAGCGAGGAACAAAACTTAATTCCTACCACTTGTATATGTCATAACACTAAACACAAGAAATAATTTTTTTTTCCCATTTTTAGGTTATTGTTTTATTAATGAACGAAACTTAAAGGATCAGTTTGAAACTTCTTTCTTGGCATGAGTTGATGGGAAATTTGATCCCGGTCTCGAGTGTGTTTGTGCTAAATGCAGAGCTGGGACAGAGCTTCGCATGAAGATTTGAAGCAGAGGGAAATTTTTACAGTAGTCAAGCTGTCTCAAAAAATGTCCATCCATCCATCCATTCACTTCCGCTTATCCTTTTCAGGGTCGCGGGGGGCGCTGGAGCCTATCCCAGCTGTCATAGGGCGAGAGGCGGGGTACACCCTGGACAGGTCGCCAGTCTGTCGCAAGGCTAACACACAGGGACAGACAACCATTCGCACTCACATTCATTTGCACATTCACACCTAGTGACAATTTGGGTTATCCAATTAACCTATCCCCACAAGCTGCATGTCTCGAAATATCACTAATCTTAACTGGAAAGTAGTTTAAGCAACTCGGCTGGAGCTTCATTCTGGTATTGATTTTCTCATTTAACTCTTGGAAAGAAGGAAAAAATGCTTTCTAAATGCCAAACTATCCCTTGAGTAGAACCGTCTCACCATCTATCACATTTCAAACACAAGTATGAAATCTAATTAAAGCATTTGTTCTCAGCTATAGCCTAATTCTGCTGCAAACTGGATGTTATTACTGTGATGATAAAAGTTACAAGAGCTGCCGAAAGTTGTGGATTATTGCTTCAAAATATGCTGAAAGTTCTGGGCACACATAGAGGGTTTGTACCGGGGTTATGCTGAGTCATTTAGTCTGTGGGGGGAAAAAAAGTCTGGTCAGAGTTACAAAACAGCAAACTCAATCCCCAAAAAAGGAAAAAGGGGTTCCTTAGCAAAGGGGTTTGTCAGCATATGTTCTTTCTATATCCAGTTAAAGTTTTATGAATTTACTTTTCAAAGGTCAACATGTTTTCCTTCCCAGAAATCCCAAAGTTCTTTCCTTAGCACACACTCACATCGGGACTACATGCCAGAGCTCTGGTGTGATTATTGTTGCTGTTTTGCCTTTTGGAGAGAGCTGTGTGCACACTGCAGATTCAGTGAAGGCAGTCATTTGGCTAGTCCAAGCTAGGATAGTGGTGTGTTTTTATAGTTCCTCCTACTTTTCTTTAGTGGCCATCTTTTGCTGCCTCAGTGGTGCTTTGGATGCTTGCTGTGTCTTTCTGCCAGTTAAGTTGGCAAGCAGGAAAAATGCATGGTCATCCACGATAAAGAAGTACTAGAGGAAAAAACATTAGATTTTTTTAAATGTAATCTTTCCTGTTTGCATTACACAGAGGAGACACTTAATGTTTCACAAAACAACAGCCAGTGTAAGAACAGGATCTTATGTAGCGAGGTTTCCCAACTCTAAAACCTCAGATATTACAACATGCAGCTCTGATTAAATCATCAATTACTCAGCACAGTGACTGGGTCAGGTGTACTCTACAGTGTATCTAGACAAAAGGTATTCTTTAAAGGTTATAAGATATAATAGTACCTATATAGGTTGATTCACTGAAAGCCAGACTATGGATTCTTTATTCTTGTAGATGTTTTGTGTTGAATCCAACAGCAGTGGTACTCTCCACAGACATTTAGGAATGGATAGCTTAACTCAGGAGGTGGCAGAGAAGGATTTTGTGTTCCTTCGGTCTGACAAATGTAGTGCCCGAGGACTTTGTCAGAAAGTCTGTCATCTACTGCTAGAACAAAAGGGCAGTATTTTTGTGAAGACTGATTTTAAAGCATTCCTGCTTTACTGCACGGTTTATAGTCGAGAGAAAATTGATGAAAGAGATAAAGGGACAAGGCTTATGATGAAGATCCAGAGGGTAAGATTATTCTTGGGCTGTGCTGTATGAGCCTCTGTGGCTTGAGACAAAGCTGCTTTCAACAAGTGTTTGCAATGGCACAGCTGAAGGTGTTTCCACAGATGAGGTGATACAGTACAATTTTGGTATCCATCACACTTGTGTTTATTCCTGCCGTGAGTGGTTCGTTCTTATTGGAAACCCAAGCAGAGTGACTTCTCTTATTTAGTTTAACTATGTAGGCACTAAATATACAAGTGATACCAATTATAAATGGAACCAATTAATCTTTCTTTGGGTTATATTCCTATGTTGAATAAACTAAAGTAGATCTATCTATATACGTACAGATTATTCAGTACAAATCATTCATGCAGACAACTAATCAGCCAATCACATTGCACCATCTCAAAGCATTAAGGCATGAATACATGAGCAAGATGACCCGCTGTAGTTAAAATTGAGCATCATAATGGGAAAGAAACGTGATTTGAGTGACTTCGAACACGGCACGATTGTTGATGCCAGATGGGCCGGTCTGAATTATTTCTGCTGTGATTTTCCCACACAGCCATCTCTCAGGTGCGTTGCTGATGTCAAAAGACAGAGGAGAATGGCCAGACTGCTTCCAGCTCATAGAAAGCCAATAGTAACTCAAATAATCACTTGTTACAACCAAGATATGCAGAACAGCATCTCTGAATGCACAACAGGTCGAACCCCGAAGCAGCAGAGACATCACTTGGTTCTATTCCTGCCAACTGAGAACAGGAAACTGCGGCTACAATTCACAAGTTTACCCAAACAGTAGAAGATTGGTAAAAATGTCATTTGGTCTCATGAGTCTCAGTTTCTGCTGTGACACTCAGATGGTAGTGTGAAAATTTGGCATATACAACGTAAACTCATGGAGCCATCCTGCCTTGTATAAACATTTGAGGCTGCCAATCTGTTATATTGGTATCGGGGCTATTTTCTTGGCACACTTTGGGTCCCTTAGTAGCAACTGAGCATCATTTAAACACCAAAGCCTACCTGAGGATTGCTGATGATGATGTTCATCAATTTAAGACCACAGTGTATCCATTTTCTGATGCTTGCGTCCAGCGGGATGTGTCACTAAGCTCAAATTATGTCAAATTGATTTCTTGAACATCACAATGAGTTAATTTTGCTCAAATGGCCTCATGATTCACCAGATCTGTTTAGTAGGGCAACATTTAGGATGTGGTGGAACAGGAGACTCTCATCATAGATATGCAAATTTACAGCAACTGCATGAATCTATCATGTCGATACGGACCAAAATCTCAGGAATGTTTCCAACGCTTTGCTAAGTCTATGACTAACCTAAGAAGCCTGAACCAAAAATCCAAATTTTCTGAAAATGGAGCATTTATTGAAGCTTCCGACAAATGTTATATATAAAAAGAAATCATATTTGCTACATCCCAGATTTTGTCTGCAATTTATTGCTATTTATATAAATTAATTCATAGAATATGTATTAGTGGGAACCTTCTGAAAAGTACTGTCAACTTTGAAATTGTTTGGATGAGAGGTTATTAAATTGTTACAGAAAAAGGAGAATGAAACCGACATGTGGAAATAGTAAAGACTAAGCTGGCATTAACAACTACAACTTAACATTGTCAGTCAACCGTGTTTGTGTTTGTCTTCCCTCAGGTCCACACAGCACGGTATCACGATGCCCTCCCAATGAATACCAGTGTGGGGGAACAGAGCTGTGCATCCACATGAGCAAACTGTGCAATGGGGTCTCAGACTGCACTGATGGCTGGGATGAAGGACCACACTGCAGAGGTATCACTTAAGCCACATTTTTATACCCCCCCCAAAAAAAAAAAAAAAAATCCCTACACACACAGATGAGGATAAAAACTTAGCTCCCTATGAAAGCTTTTGTCTTTGGAACGCATAAATTATTTCTATTTGCACACAATAACCGAATTACTTCAGAAAAAAAAAGAAAGATTACTAAGGTCCGTATTATTAGCCTCCTGAAAAACTGACCTTTTTATGGAAAGCTGAGGGTTATCTTCCAGTTTACACACAGTATAAATAGGTCATTAAGACTTGAGCACTGACCCTGGCAGTTTCTGGTTTTTGTAAAGTGAAATAATGAAAGTGTCCAAAATTAAACTTTTTTTTTTTTTGGATGTTTGGAAAACTATGTTGAAAACTTCTTGTTCTTAACTACATACAATTTTCATAGGGAAGCTCATAATTCTGCCCTCGTCTATGATATGCAATATGGTTGTATAAGACTGTGTAGGTTAATATTACAGATGTGGATCTGTGTGAAACTAATGGTGTCTGACTGTCTTTTTACTTATTTATTGTACAGTCTTCACCCATGATATGTGCACGCCGTGAAGCACCGCTGACATCGCAGCAACATGTTGATTTACCACATTCATGTTATAACATTGGATTGTGCTGCCATCTGCGTATGTTCCCACCGGTTCTGTGTGCTGTATTTTGCGGCTGTGTGTATTTTTAGAGCTTTAAAGTCTTTATGATTTGAATTAGGGAAGCAGTGATTTTGAAACCAGAAACTGGGAAGTAATTTATGATGACTCCAAGGAATGTGACATTTCTTTTTTAAGAATTTGCTGATTGAGCTCAAAAGAGCTTCAAAAAATAGAATTTAATTGTGCAAAACACTTTTACATTATTGGAGGAAAGGGTAAAGATCTAAAAGGAACTCAACCTGGGGACTTTAACTTAAAGGTCAGCAGAGGAACAGAATTGATGATGGACTATCAATCAGACTGCTTTATGTGGCGCTGGTCAAAAGTCAGCACACAGCACAAACCCAGCATCACTCACCTGTCCTCTGGAGTGTCTTTAATAATCGTAGCTGTCAATAATGGTAGAGTTTTACTGCGGAGGACACACACCGAAACCTGCCATTCTCACATCCAGCCTGTACAAAAATCCCACTCCTGCTGGATGAAAATATTTAATTGATATTTCAATATTCGTTTCAAAGCTGTGAGATTTGGCTTCTTAGATTCTGAACTAAATATCTAACCTCGTCGTCTTGCTCACCACCTCGCTCACCTAAGAGTCCGTCTGTCATTCTTTTCCTTTATTCTTTTCTGGGTGTCCCCAATACTCTTAGTTAAAAATGAGCTGGGATTAAATATTTATTGAAGAAACACAGAAAGAGCCACTGGGAGAGGCATCAAATTTTCATGCGCTTTCAGGTTGGCTAGACTTCGTTACGGTGTGTGTGTGTGTGTGTGTGTGTGTGTGTGTGTGTGTGTGTGTGTGTGTGTGTGGGTGTGGGTGTGTGTGTGTGTGTGTGTGTGTAGGTGTGTGTGTTCACCTCATAATTGTGATGAAACTCTGTCAACATATGGGATGCCCCTGTATCCAGGGGTACCTTCTGCACTATTAAAAAAAAGAAAGAAGAAGAAAGAAATCATTTTGGGGCCTGTGACTTGGGGTTAAAGTTAATCTTAAGGGTTAAAGTTGGAATTGCATCTTTATTTGATGACTTTTTAAGCTTTTTTTTGAGACATCAGGTGTTACATTTAAGAGTCATCTGACTGATTTTAAGGTTGCATTCTGCATTTTATGTAATTCAAAATAAATATTTTGCCGTGTCTGTCACCGTAGGTTGTTTACATTGTTGCCCATGTTGGTTTTCTAAACTAATCTCAGTTGCTCGGCGCTCAGACTTGTTTTGGAAAATTCCGAGCATGTCTGTAATTTCAACTGTGGCTGTCCCAGCAAGTCTCTTGAGAGCAGGAGAAAGACTGGTGTATTCATAGGATTGTCAGCAGGACAGTGGTTACACGGGGGAATTCATCCCTTTCTCATGTAGGGGTCTGGGGTAACATCTTTAAAAATGCACAAACCAAAAAAATCTGCTGATTTGTGTGGTTTCTTCTCTGTTTCCCGCTTAGTGCTTACAGATGAAGTTTATTTTTTATTTAAGAAATTCATTCGGTCAGTAGTTCAGAGGTTTGCACAGCACTGCGACAGACTCGTGGGATTTTGTCTCAGAAATGCGACACTTTGACTGCGCCTCTTCTCTTTCTAGAGGTGTTTTTTTTTAGTGTGAAGAGTCTTCCAGTGTTTCTGGGAAAAGTGAATCACTTGTGACTGATAGATCTCAGCTTGGTTTGACATGGCTGTGCGTTTGTTTGACTATGACTCATGTCTAGATTTATATCTCATGGCGTGTTCCCTGCTCTTTTGAAAGCTCTCCTGATGTTATGTTTGTACTCTTTTTATCTCAGACGTGTACGTAGCCTTGGAGATGGTCTGTGATAACACTGAGACATTGATTTTGAATGCTAGGTGGGAATATTTGGTTATTTTCTTTTATGTCTTTTCTCTTACTCACTTAGAACTAAAACAATCAAACTTAAGATCACTAGAATATATATGTTATACTTTAGTGATTTGAAGCATTACCTTTGAGTTGACCTGAAGATTAAGAGTTCCAGAGAAATAACTTTAGTGAAATGGGTTACATTTCTCCCAATTTAGAGTTTACTTTGCAGCTACCCCTGTAATCATTAGTATCAGTTCGCCACTTGCACTTGGCACTGCTGTTAAATTTACTTTCTACTTTTGAATTACCCAAGGGTAATGTGACAAACCATAAAGTCCAAACAGCATATAGGCACAGATGCCTCATACCAACAGTAAAGCACAGTAGTGGATGGATGGCGATTTGGGCTTGCTGTGCAGCCACAGGACCTGGGCACATTGAAATCATTGAGTTGGGCATGAACTCCTCTGTGTACCAAAGTATTCTGGAGTCAAATGCTTTGTGAAAGCTTAAACTTCCCCAAAATGGGTCATACAACAAGTCAATGATCTGAAGCACAGCAACATATCTACAACAGAATAGCTGAAAAAGCAAACAATGAAGTTAAAATCTACCCAAAGTCCAGATTTCAACTTGACTGAAATACTGTGGCGGGTCCTTAAACGAATGCCTCCAAACCTCAATGAACTGAAGCAATGGTGGAAAGAAGAATGGCCCAGTATTTCTTCACTATGATGTGAGAAACGGATGAAGTCATATAGGAAACAACTCTTCCAAATTATTGCTGCCAAGCTACTTAAACATGGAGTGTGCTTAGTTTTTCACAGGACTGCACAGAGTCGTGCGAAAACCTTTTTCATATGACTGTATACGTATGTTTGAGTTTTGTCTCTGTAAGTTTAAAACATTTCTCGTCATATTAGGGCGAGGCTGGTACATTAGTTGTTACTAGATGTTCGATACATTCGTTTGACCAAGTCTCATGATTCCTCCGTTGAGCTGAACAGTCAAAGTTTGATCCTGAAAACTCCTTAACAGCAGAATTATAATGGGAACCATTTGTACCATTTACACAAACACAGTCATATTTTGAATAAACCCCCCTGTATCTATTTTTCTACTGAGAACCACTTGTTGTTGTTGACTCTTTTTTTTTTTTTATCTTACTTCCAGTTATTGTTGATTTGATTTATTTTTGAGGGTTTTTTTTGGGTTGTTTTTGTTTTCAGGGACATGTTGAGGCACAGAGCAGCCAAGGAAACTGTAGATCACGTCTCTGTCAGTTCTAGTGTCTTAACTGATGATATAACTGAGCTGACTATAAATTTTTCATGCCCATTATTTATGTTCTTCACAGTCGGGAGGAAGCCACAGAGGGTGAAATTGAACAATTTAGCAATGCACATCAAGATTTTATGCAGTTAAGCACCCTGCTGAGCTCTAAAAAGAACGTACGATAGCAGATTCAGCAGCACCTGTGCCTGATACCTACAGGCATTCTCTAAGCTCTGTGTCTTCTGATAGACAGTACTGAGCGAGATGAACGGAAGCTGAGTGATCACAGTATAATATCTGAGTGTATAGTGATATGTTGAAGGGATTATTGCATAATTATTACAAATCCCTTTCCCCGTTAAAACCACCGAGGAAGCATTTTCAGTGCAGTAGCAATATAAGTAACAGGAGACGAACATGATTAAAAGCTGTCGTTTGTTTTTAGTGTTCATTTATTCATCATTCCTCTCTTCCGTTGCTCTCTTTCCTTTTATTTCAGAGTATATCACCAACTGCTCTCACATGGGCTGTAAGGAACATTGTGCCGTTACTCCGGCAGGGCCTGCTTGTTACTGTAAGACTGGCTATGAGATCAGCCCAGATGGAAAGACATGCAAAGGTGAGTTCCTATAAATTCCGATAGTCAAGTATGGACCGCAAGTGTCTAATCATCGTGTCACGGCAGAAAAACAGTCTGTGATTCATCTTTCTGTCCTATGCGCACATTTTTTTAGTAATAAACATGTTGTTTACAAAGCCAAACCAAAGTTTATTCAGGTTTTATAGAAGCCAAACTGAGTGCGGGTGGGTTGGGTGCTGAGAAACATGTGGAGCATTTCCTGCAAAAGTCTGTCTTGAAAATGTTGCATTTTGGCAGGTTTTTGGAGGACTTACTGGCAATGATGAGCAACACTTGTAAATCCCATTTATATCATGGTTATTTTTGCAACAAACCTGGTGTCTATCTACAAATACTCACACCTTTACGAAATTAGAAGCCAGTGGGAACATGAAAAACAAATGAGAGATGTATTTGCCAGCTTAAGGAAACTGAAAGTAAATATTAATCAGCATTTTTTCTTAAAATTATACAGTCAAGTTTTTATCCTTTTATGTTGTCCTTTCATTTCTGAGCTGTTGATGCTATTTGGTGTATTTACTGACTAATAACACCATCTGCGGTTTCTTGGATTCAGACTTTGATGAGTGCAGCCTGTACGGGACCTGCAGTCAGAACTGCACTAACACCGAAGGATCCTACACCTGTTCCTGTGTGGAAGGCTACCTGTCTCAGCCAGACAACCGCTCCTGCAAGGCCAAGAATGGCGAGTACAGTCAGGCAGCAGTAGAACTGTAGAGTGAAGCAGGTTGTCTCAGTGCATATTGATGATCTCCTCGCGTTCCTTCTGTTTACTCTTAGTTATGTCCGTCTTTCTTTCCAGTGCCAGTAGAGCGTCTTCCTGTCCTGTTGATCGCCAATTCCCAGAACATAAACGCCACCTTTCTGAGCGGCACCACAGTCAACAATCTGCTGTCTACCAGCACCAAACAAACCACCGCCATGGACTTCCTTTATGCTGAGGAAAAGGTCTGCTGGATCCATGTGGGAGACTCCCCCTCGTCCACAAACCTCAAATGTGCCTTCATCCCCAATCTGAAGAGCTTCACGGACGAGAGAATCATCAATATCTCCTTCAGCCTGCACCGTAAGTACAGCGCAGCATCACAGCTAAACCATTTAATGTTTATAATGTTTTCAAATTACGCTTTAAATGCTTTTCAAATTATTCAATGAGCTACAGAACTTGCTCCAAAAACTCAGCACAGTATTATCTGCATAGTCCAGAGCGTGCACCAGAAAATGGTCTTCTATAGCCTTCTCTCACACTTTACTCACACTTTAATATGGGAATGTATTATTTATGTGTTTGTATTGTAATTCTGTTTCTGACAGCAATTCAACGTAAAAATGTTTTGCTGTAATTGCTCAGTGTAATTAGCTCAGTGAGGCACACTTTACACCACCTGTGGCTACATAGCAATCTGCCAAACCACTTGGGATCTTTTAAGCTTTGGCTTTTCAGTTTTCTTCTGTAGGCCTTTTGCATAGTCAAAAACACAGGCGTGCACTACACTCCAGAAATGATAATTAGACTTTTTCTCTTGGTTTATATGAAGAGGAGGAGGGACGTTTCAGCATTTTTGTGGCTTTGCATAGAAAAGTGCTTCCGTTATACATGCAGGTCTTATTAAAATGAATTGTTGATGTAATGCGTGCATTAGCTGTGACATAGCAGATATCCATTACTACTTACTACTTACTACTTCTCCTGCAGCAAGGTGGACATTGTTATCTGGGAGTGATTTAGGCGTCTTTCTGTGTGATGAACATACACCCATGTTTTTGTCAGATAGACAAATAAACATCCATCCACTTTTTCAGATGGCAGTTTGACAGAGCTTGGGGCAATTTAATCCGATTAGTACGGTCCCACCAAAGTCAGCCACAGGTTCTCTTAGTTCTGGTCTCAAGCCCAGATAAACGGGAACACTTGTGTCACAAAGTGAACCCGGCATAAAAATTTTTGCCAAATTAAACATGTGACTCATTTGTAAGATTTCCATACCGGATCAGCTGAGGGCCCAGTTAAATTCTTGTCTGGTCCTGTTGGCCAGCAGGGTGCTGGTGGAAACTGCCCGGCAAAGACAAAGAAAGAGGAGAGGAGGAAGGAATGTTCGGGGCAGCGAGAGAGATGTCTGCTAGAAGAAGAAGAATAAAATGTTTTCAAATGGGGGTTTTTTGGTCATTTTTTTTTAAAGGTTAAAGAACATGAAAGTGTATATCAGAGGGGTAAATAAATACTTAAAACACAATGTAAATAGGGTAACAAAAAAATGTCCGGAAACTGGGCCAAAAGCTGGGCTGAGCTTCTCTCGGCTCTGTGCACAGTCAGTCATAGATATTATGGCAACACATTAGAAGCAGCTGTATTTTTCCATGGCTTAAGTCTCCTTTCAAAAAACACTGTAGAGTCCTTACTTGTGTAAAAATGAAACTAAAAGTCAAAACCTGAGGAGAGTCACTGAATACAGACATGAGAACTTGCATGTTCCTGAGTGTAGACACCCTGCAGGTCAAGCAGTCACACCGTCTTTCTTACCGTCTTTTTCCCCTTTATCGCTCCTTTGCTTCGCACCCTGTTTCTAGTCATACTGTGGCTTGGTTTCGGGCAGCTTGTCTTCAATGAATCAGAAGAAAACAGAGCGACAAAAACAGAAATCTCATCTTGAGAAAGCCACCTGCGATGCCTCATTACAACATCTTTTGGGAAGCTGGTCGACAGGTGGTTTGTAATCATTCGTAGCTGCAAACATTAATCGGGGGACTTGGCCCTGAATCAGTACAACGCCGAATTTCTCCCTCACTTTGCCGTTCCGTTTATTTTCGGAAAATAAACTGCGTGCTTCTCCCCACAATCTTTTACCGTCACCTTAAGGGAAGGCTAAAATGAAAGCGAGCCTATTTTGCGAGTGCACCAGAGAAAGTCGAAGAAGTACGCGACGTCTCATTTGTACTTTATAATTGCTGAGCGGCGCCAACAGAGCTGTAACTCGATGAAGGAATGAGAAGTATTGAAGAACCGGCTGGGAGAGATGGGAGGGCGTGCAGGACTTTTGATGAGCTTAGCGAGCAGACCTCTGGATATTGGTTCTGATGAGAACTGGAGGGGATCTGACACACTAAGTAGCTCCTTACAGCAGCAGGGGAAATGAGGAGTTTTAAAATTCAACAGAAGGAAGATAATGTGCTCACGAAGGTCGTGACAAAATCGAATCGGTTTATGGGAAATAGGGGAACGCCCTCAGTCCGCTGACTGAATTTGAGCGGAAAATGAGAAAGAGGGTGCACATTAAAGACAGTCTTCCTTGTGTGAACTTTCACATATTTTCACTTTACTTTTGATTTCGGGACTTCAAGCAGCCCTATTGAATAATGTAGCATGTAGTTTTGTTCTTCTCCTTTTCCTCCCCTCACATCTGCTTGGAGTGCAACCACTTGTCTCTCACTCTCTCCACATTCCTTTTCCATGTGACTAAAAGAATGAAGTAACATGACAGAAATGACTTGCTCAGCGCCGACCGTCATAGAAAGTTTAGAAGCAGAATAGTGACAGAGAGGCGAGCTCTGGTTTCCACATGCACACACAATGTGGTGCAGCTGTCTTTTGGAAATGTGCTAGTTGTAAACCAGATGATACTAGACAAGCTTAGAGCAGGAAAAATGGGGGATTTTATCATCAGAGTAGAAAAAACTAAATAAAAAAGCATTTCTCTGTGTGTGTTCGCTATTGCTACATTCGTCATGAGCTCATTACTGCACATCAGTACATCATAACGCCCATCTCAAAATTACAGAAAGTGCCACATCATTACAGAGCTTGCCTTTAAGGATACAGTATTTGAGAGTAGTAATAATAATAATTATGATCAAAGTCATTCAAAAACAAGAATTATCACAGTTGCTATAATTGTGCAGCTGTAACCAGAACCTTACAACCGACTTGCCAATTTAAGAACCAGAAGCATTTTTTATTTATTTATTTATTTTTCCATAAAGGAAATTCCATCAGCCTCAGCTGGTTTCCTCACGCCTGTCCTCCACGCACATGCACGCCCACACACACTGCAGTGTTCGTTTGTAGGCACAGACACATGTGTGCGCACCCACGCACTGACAAGATGGAGCACTGGCTGCATTGAAGAGCAAGGACAGGATGTGCATGACAGATGATGCAGGATTAGAGATGCTGTAAATGTGGAAGCAATCGAAGGGCGCTGCTTTTTCTGTATCCTTGTCACCGTATTGTGGTTTCTGTGTCATTGTTGTTGATGGAAAATGCATTTCGGTTGCTAATGAGGCAAATCAAAATATGCTGAATTAAAGCAAGCGTATCCGAGGCACAAAAGGGTTGCTGGGTATGAGCTACATAATATGGAAAGATGTGTAGATCTTTATGCTATAATGACTTTAAAAACAAACATTTATGGCTGTGTACTTTGAGCCGTGTAAAGAATAAACAGTACAAACGGGCAAGAGTTTTTGTCATCCGTTCCACATGATGATTTGAAGGGACTGCCCATCAGACTTCATCTTTTGTACAGGCTGGAAGGAGGAAGGAGCAGATTTACACTTACAGTTAACGTCAAAGGAGCCAGCGGGCTCCAGTAACAGGGATTTACATAGGAAATGACGCACATGTGATCAGAGTGACTCATGACCTCACTATTTCACAGATGAGTTGTCCAGATGTGTCTCCACCCGCGAACACTGTCACTCTCTTTAGCCACATTGCCTTTTTTATTTTTTTTATTTTTATTTTTTGTACTCTCAAATTTCTGAAATAAACAAATTTAAAATCAGGCAAACTTTTAATGGGATGACAGAACAAGTCTATAGCCATGATGCAGCACGTTTAAAGTGTGCTATAATAATTAGCATTCCTATACACAAAGCACAAACTAAAGCATATAACAAATATGCATATTGATAATCATACTACTTCAAAAGTACTACAAAGTAATGCTGCTACTGCTTCACCCTGCTTCACCCACAAACATCTGCCTCCTGCTCAGCTTGAGGAAAAATCATGGGATTTTGCAGTGTAGGATCCATCTTTCTGGCACATTAATGTCCGCACTAAATTTCATGGCGTTAATCCCTGTTACTGGAGCCTTCCAAATAAGATTTACATTTTTAGAACCTTTGTTCCTGTTTGATGTACGATGATGGAGGTCAGAGGATTGTTTAAAAAGGAAAGTTGCAAAACTACCTCCTTAACATTTGATGATTTTTTTTCCCCCGTTTATCTCAGCACTTTCTTATTTAATAAACTGTATGTTGTTCTGCACCATTTATTCTACACCGTGGCTCTGCAGAAAACAACTATCCTTTTAATATACAGGCCGAAAAAACACTCAGAAAGCTGAGTAAACTTTACTGTGAGCAAAATGTTAATAAAAGGAGCTGCCAAAAAAGATGACAAACAAAAAAACCCTAAAAGCTAACTAAACTAACAAAGCTGAATTAAGGCTTAAATAGAAATCACAGAGAAGCTGAGAGCATGAGCTATAGAACACTTTTCCTTGACCTCAATGGGAAATGTCACAAGGTGAAGGAAAGGTGTGTAGGAGACGTGATAAGGCTAAGTCTACTCAGCCTAGGTTCCTTAACAGCACGATGTCAGATATCTGCTGTGTCGAAACTACAACATCCAGTAGATGGACTACAACATGCACGCCTTACCTGACCCTTTTGTTTTGCTTCTGTCCGGTAAAGGATCTACTACGAGCCATCTGAATGTTTCAATATGTAACTACCAAGAAGCAGCGGCGTGGCATTCAGAGATCAGCTGCGCGTTTATCAGCCTGTTCAAAATTCAAACCATATCAATAGGTTACGGCACGAAATGGAAAATGCATTTATAATTAACATGCAGGTGATCTGCGCAACTTTGTCAATTATCTATGAATGGTGGGATGGCATTATCCTCTTTCATGAAGGATGGTCCAGTGTATCCTCTGCTAAAGGATGTAATAAAGGAAGCACAGACAGAAGCACCTTTCCTTAGTATTTATTTACAGTTCCTCTTATTATGACTGCGACACAGATACTTCCACGTCTACTCTCTCAGTTAGAAACCTTTCTAAAGGAAACTGACTTGACAAAACTTGTGGTACACACAAGCTCTGTCAAGGAGACATGGTAACATGAAAAACAAATACCAAACATATTTCCCTTTTTTAGGGAACACAGAAAGACGTGACAGAGGGAAGGACAGACGGAAACAACAAGGACACTAAGCAAGCAAATATGAAACTGAAGCGAAATACAAATCAAGTATCCAGAGCTAACGCTAGAGCAGCAGGACAGTCTAAACTGGTACCCAAGAGCTCAAATGAAATCAAACAGAGATAAGTTTACATTTACTAAAAATCAGCCTTTGATGCTTCATGCTATGCACAGGAGGGCTGATCCCGGAGCTGCCAGTAAGCCCCCCTCATCTCAGCTTGTACTCTAAGAGCCAAAGTACCTGCTACCCTTGCACAACCAGCTACAGTACGCTGCTTAGGACAGACACTGGCCTGAAATCTCCTTAAAGGGTCATGTGCTGTTAAAAGGCAAGCCAGTCAGCACATTTTTAAGTCTTTCCATTCAACACTTGGTCAGCTTTAAGTTTCCCTTGCTCCCTTTCTGCTCCTTTACTCGCCTCACTCATTTTAGTTTGCACATTTTTTCTTATTTAACACGGGGACTGGGTTGTGCAGTATGAGGGACTGGTGTTAAAGCTTCAAACATTTCAAATTGACAGCCATGAAGTCTCAAAGCCATATCTGCCACTTTAAACGCGATGATACTGATAGAAGCACGCTAATGCGTCCTTCTGTTAGCGGCGTAGTACAATGCTGGGCCCCGTGACCGCCCTACTACGTGCGCAGTTGCTTGTGTAAAACGTTGTTGAGCTCCTAGAAATAAATTTTAACTCCATTAGCTAGTCATGCACTTGTTTTTCTTAGACCAATGGGGAGCAGCCTACGAACAAGAAAACACGAAGAAAATGAGTTGTTTAGAGAAAGGAAGGCTAAATGAATAAGGCAGCTGTTTCTGTTTTTTCAATTATACGGTGCTGTTTTTTATAGCATAGTTTCAGACAGACAGAGCTGCAGTTAATGAATCCAGACTGTTTTCCCACCTCTGGGGAACAGACAAAGGGGAGGAATGGGGGATGATGCATGGAGGAGGAGAGAGAGGAGAATGGGAGGAGATAGAAAAGTCTGTGGCTTTGCTGAGGCCATTTCTGCTCAGCAGAGGTGTAGGAAAACCTTTTTTTTTCATGGTTTTCAGTAATCTTGCACAATCTCCTCTTTTCTCCCTCAGTTGTTTACCCAGGGTTTAATCTGGGAATCGGTGTTGTGAGGCAGCTGGAAGCATTTAAACAGAGAACTCTGTGTTAAAAATTAAGAGCACCTTTGGGACTTACGGCCGCTGATTCCATAAACCTCAGAAATGCTGCTGCACAATTGCCAAGTTTCCCTAGTGGAAATCAGATCTCTCCCTCGCCATCTTTCTTCTCTTCTCACTTTTTTTTGTCTTTCTCTTTCTCTGTACTGCTGCATTTTTCTTTTATCCCTTTTCCACTTTTGTTCAGGCTCAAAATATTTGAAGGTGGTCCGTTTGCCTTCCTTTTGTTTTTTTAAGCTCTTCACAAAAAATGTGAGTTATGTTTTTTTTAAACAAGAGTTTAAACAGATTTATTGGTTCATTGCTGGTGAATTTTCACTATGGGCACTTTTACTGCATTCTTATACTAAGGAATCTGCTCCATCATTTCCCGAACCCAAACGTTTCTTTCCTGGTTGAAAAAAATTGATCCTCAGGTTTCCCCTAAAGTCAGCACGGGGACCTGATCACTCTGGTAAACATACTGCCATGTTACACCACCACCCAAACCTCCGAGCGCTGCGTGGCCAAGGACCCCTACAGTATGACTTTAGCCCTACATACGAAGTGTTTGCGTAGAGTGTGTTAGGATAGTTCTGTGGAGAGCTGAGCCAAAGCAGCTGTGAAAATACAGGCTTTGTGATATGTGAAGCCTGCCTCACCAGGATTTCTCTTACTTTCTCCCTAGTATATGCATAGTTTGTATCTGCCATGCCAAAATGAATATTTACAGGTACGTTTGCTGGTGCTGGAAGAAGTATTCAGCTGTTTTGCATAAGTAAAGGTAAAAAAGTAGCAAAGGGTTATGTTCACAGCTTGTTTCTGTGGCATCTCAAGAGACTAAGAGCAAAGAAAAATCATTTTATGTTGGTCGGTTGCATGAAGATGGCTGATTTCATAGTCAGTCATCTGTCATATGTTCCCCCTGCACAGACTGCATAATATTTGGCCTCCATGGAGCCTGACTTTCAGATTTTTGAAAGTGATGAGCAATAGGTCTCCAGGCTTTCAAGATGTCTTTGACAGAGAATCACAAACTAGTATTTCTGCACCAACAAGTAGATTCCCAAATTTGTAGAAGACTTGGCACATTTCGACATGCAGTCCAGTATGTCCTAAAAAAGGATCTGAGGAAAGTGGACAAGTAGAGGACAAAAAAAGAAAAGTGTAGGGGCTTAAGAAAAACTATCTACATAATATGAGGAGTAACTTAGTCATTAGGAAACAGACACCTGACACAGGACCTGAGAGATTGCAATTTCTTTAAGTATTTTTTAGGAATAGTTCTCCAGGTTTCTTAAAGGACATTCAAAGCTCTTCTTTGGATGCCGGCTGCCTTTTCTGTTCTGTTCTCTATCAAGATGATCCCACATTGCTTTGATATTGAGGTCTGAGCCCTGGGGAGGCCTATGACCCGTGGCTGATAGTGATCTATTGTGTTTGGAATCATTTCTTGCTAATCGGATGTTTTCCTTTTTCCACATTGACAATTCCATTGATTTTGACAAGATTCCTAACACCACAGGTTGAAATCCAGACCTAAACCATGACAGAGCCTGCAAAATGTTTTACAGATGGCTTTAGACACTCAGTGTTGCACCTCTCTGCTGAACCCATCTTTAAATATAGATTCATCACTCCATAAGAACTGTTGCCGTTGATTTTTCAGCCCAGTTTTTTGTGCAATTTGGACAACTTTTCAGCCTTTTTGCTCATTTTCCTTTCCTTAGGAATGGCCTTTTCACAGCCATCCTTCCACTGAGAGCATTTCTAATTAGGCTTTGGCAAACAGTAGATGGATCAACTAGATTTTATTTTGGCTGCTTGTTTGTGTCATTGTTACAATTTTTTTCTTTTTTGCTGTCTTTAATATATTTTTATGTCTGTGAAGACTTTTGAACCTTTTGCGTTATACAGATAAAATTCACTTGACTAACGCCAACAAACTCAGTTACTAAACTGCTTCCGCAAACACAGATAACTGCTAATTAGTGCTGCGTAACATCCAAATAAAATACTGTAATTTCCCTCAACAAAAATGAAGCACAGACTTTGCAGATTGGCTGTTAGTACAATTACCCACACAGCAAGCCTTATCATTTGTCAGGTAATTGCATAAAGACACCAGCACAAACAGAGAAGTCCAGTTCAGTGACTTGAGTAAGCAGCCTAGCAGTCATTTAGGGGCAAGTTCAGCCTGTGTCGACGCCCACCTGTCATAAAGCATCCCCACGTCTAATAATGCTTAACTTTAAGGCTTAATTTAATCCAAACAGGTATGTAACCAATAAAACCCCTATGTAATAAGGGTGAAAATCAGACAAAGCAAAGAAATGTAATGTGAGAATATTTTAGAACTGTGTAATGCCATCTGGCACTGGTGATGTCATTTCCTGCAAGATGTTTGCAGTAATGACCAGGGAGTTCCGATGCAGGACTGAGGTTCTGGCTACAGCTTCCTCCGAATGTCCAAATGTCAACACACAGACACACACACGCACACATACCTGCCTTACTTTGAGTATGACTTAAGAGCTTGCTGTAAACTTGGCATGAATCAAATATAAACACCAGAAAAATTAAACACACATGGTGATGAGAAGCACTTTACTGTGAGGAAAAAGTATTTGTTAAGCCACATCTTTTAAAACAGTATTGGAAATCGACTTTATTCATTTACCAGCAGTTCAAAAGGAAAGAGACTAATCATGTTTTACAACTTTATATGATGTATACTTTGTTAAAAGTATAGAATTAACAGTAAAAAAGTTACAGCACTCATATGAAAAGGAGTATAGTCTGCAATATATAAAATATATTATTGGATTATTCCTTACTTAATTATTTCTGGTCTGAGCTTTGAGCTTTTTTCCAACCTGCCAGATAAATGAAGGTATTTGAAAAATATATCCATTTCGGCATTAAGAGTACGTATAAAAATGCAAAATATAAAGAACTTATGCGTAATTCTCTTGCCCTTGTGCTTCACCAATGCACTGTACTTAAATTGGTAACAGTGAGAGCAACAGGTAGTGATAATTCCAGGCCTTTAATATCCTCCCATCTCCATTCATCTTCAACAAAAGCTTTCTGTCTTTGATTGTTGGCTCTGACTCATTGCGGCCGTGCTGCTGTTTGATGAAGAAGGGGGTCTGTTAATGTAACGTTTCTTTTTACTCTATTTTCTCCTTCCTCAGACCCCTCCCCTCTTCACCGCATTCGGCACAGTTTTGATAGGGGAAGGGACGTTACAGTCTTTATGTCGGTCTGAATTTGAGCTTCGGTAGGCTTTAAATGTTCCATAAACTTTGCGTGTGGTGCTGTGCTGTGCGCTGTACGTGTTTGATTTTTGTCCCGTATGTGGGGAGTGGAGCCTGGGGAAAATAAACCCAGTGAAAAACCACACAGAGCCGTCAGCTCTGAGGTACCACTATGGCAACATCACATAACCCGAAGCAACAAACAGGCTCTCTCATATTTTGCTGAAGTGATTTTAAGTGACAGACACAGTACTTAGACTCTGGCTAATTGGCGTTAGCTGTCGTCTTGTTTGTCAGTCAGGGAAAGCGATCCGAATGCGAACCTGACGTCCTGGACTGTGTGCGAATGTGTGCATGAGAGAGAGTGTCTGCAGCACACTGCTGCAGACGAGCCAAACCTCTTACCCATCTCCTAGAAATAAAAACAACATCATCGCACGCCACGAGTTCCATACTAGTCACTGAATCATTACAAGTACAGTTTTTGCTTCACCTTGCTCCCTCTGTGTCCCATCTTCTCCCCCACCCCACTTCCAACTTTTCTATCCAGATGTGGAGCAGATGGCCATTGACTGGCTGACCGGAAACTTCTACTTTGTGGACGACGTGGATGACAGGATCTTCGTGTGTGACAAGAATGGGCAGACATGTGTTACCCTCCTGGATCAGGAGCTGTACAACCCCAAAGGCATCGCTCTGGACCCCACCATGGGGTGAGTGTGGTCACTTTCTTAAAGTACGGAGGGAAGGACATCACACAAACTTTGTCCAGCAACTGCGTTGTGTCATCCATCGCTGTTATTCAACTTTAAAATATGTGGAAATAGAGGGAAAAAAACAGGATAAATTGTAAGTTTGGAAGCTGGAGTAATTGAGCGCAGATGTTGGCGGTATGCTGACTGTATAAGGTTTTGAGAGGAAAAGCACGTTTTTGTTTTCGGCTCTTTTGTTTATGACCAAACTTTCCAGCTGAATTCCTGAAAGTGCGTCTGTCTCTGCGGCGCGTGGTCGTGATTCTGAGAGATCGTTCTTCGGAGAAAACTGCGCGAATGCAAGAATGTGCGTTCGCGTGCACGTATTTGCTTGTAGTTTTCCTCCCACACGGCTTTCTCTGCTGTAATTGGTTCGTTCAGGAACAGGTAGAGCTGCTGGAGCTGGCTTTTCTTTTGGTAATCGGCAGTGTCATTAGAGGGAGAAAACAGCAATAACAAACACTGGCACAGCAAAAAAAGTCTTAGTTGTGCTTTTAATCTGCAGGCTGATTTACTTTGAGTGACATACAAGTAAAAGACAAAATTTTATAAATAAATAAATAACATCGTTCTATTTTTCCTGCCTTCATCTACTCATTAGCAGTTGCTCCGTTTCTCTGTTATGAAAGGATTTTGAGAGGTCTACTTTAGAGAAGGACTCACAGCTCGCTTGTGTAACACATGTTTTTCACAGTAGACGCTGTTTGTTAACACGTTTACAGAGACTGTGAGCAGGATTTGATGATTTGATGTCATAAACAAGTTATTTTATTTTATTTTTTTATATTTCTGCTCTGGCAACAATGAAAACTTATGGTCTAACAAACTGGTTTTGGAAGGAAAAAATGTTATCAGATCTCAAATATCCATCAAAAAGCCCAAAATAAAGTTTTCAGTATTTTTTCCAACCAGAAGTTAAAGTCTGTCAATCAGCAGCATCTCTGGGAGCGGGCTATAAGGTGCTCCCGACACCTCCTGAAATATGTTTGGTCTCCCTGGCACCCCCCACCCTACTCCCACCCAAAAAGCCACTGGACTAGAGTGCTGTTAATCTTACAGTACCCAACAGTAATAGGTGAGAGCACAGATAGGACCAGTAGGAATGTAACCGAGTACATTTACTCAACTACTTTCTCAGGCTTTATGTACTTGTAGTTCATTTACAGGTGACGTCTTGCTTGTAAATGAGACATCTAGTCTGTGTGGGATTACCTGTATAAATAAAGGTTATAATAGGCTATAATTTTTAGTTACTGAAAAAGTCAGAATACTTTTTCTATTTTAAAAAGTATCTATTACAAGATTATGTTTGCATATTAAATCGGCAATATGACACAGGGCTGCATATAGCCTTGAAAACTGTGCTTTGCAGACCAATTTGCATCTTTGGTGCCCCCTGTGCCCCCCTTGTACTCCATTTAGAAAAATCATGAAAACACCCCTGCTATCAGTCCGTTTCTTCTCACTTCTTTCTATAGGAAGGTGTTCTTCACAGACTACGGACAGATCCCCAAGGTGGAGCGCTGTGACATGGATGGCCAGAACCGCACCAAGTTGGTGGACAGTAAGATCGTCTTCCCCCACGGCATCACGCTGGACCTTGTCAGCAGGCTGGTGTACTGGGCTGATGCCTATCTAGACTATATTGAGGTGGTGGACTATGAAGGCAAGAACCGGCACACCATCATTCAGGGACTGCTGGTAAGAAAATAATCTCATTATTATCTCTCTTTAGCTGTAAGAAATTCCCCATAACGCCGTCTAACATGCTCTGGAGCTCTATACACGATACGTTACCCCAGTGTGCGCCTTTAATGCGTTTTTAGCCAGTGAGTGATTAGCAGGGAGAAGATGGTGGACATTTGGCTTTTCATTAAATAAGCTGATTAATCGTGTCCAATATTGAGGCTGTTGATGTTGCTGCGCTGTTGAAGCACATTGGCTCTTAAACCTGTTACCATGGCTTTTACTGTGATCTGTGGGGGAAGTAACAGCTTTCATTTACTCACTGAACCTAAGGGCACAGACATGCACACACACACACACACACACACACACACACACACACTTAAACCGCCACCTCTTGTAATATATGTGTGTGTGCGCACCTGTGATAGACCATTAGTACATGCACATCCTTCACTTACAGGATAAAAAGAACCGTGGTTATGGATGGTGCTGAGTCAGGGCTGTTTTACCAAGTCGGTGTATGTGTTTGCTGAGACTTAGCACACACTCTCTTAAAGGTGCAAGCTGCGTAAAAAGTAACGTTCAGATCACACACTCTGGCCAACACAATCCGTCAGTCTGGTTTGTGTTGTCTACATGTGGAAGCTAAGGTGACCTAATGCACTATTGTTAATTGTTGCCTGAATCCAGATTATGATAGGAAGCAGTATGTAAATGTAATCGTTAAGGTAGTCTGTGTTTATCAGCGATATCCACAATGACAGGCCTCAGTTCCATGTCAGATTTCGTGTTGTTCCGGTGTTTTTGTATTTCCTGCTGACTTTGTCAGCTAAAGGCAAGTGTTGTGTGAGCAATCATCATGTTTGCGAGCTCTGGACTATTTTCGGTCACACTTTGCACCATGCTAACCACGGGAAATTCTACTTTTTGGACAAGTGGCTTTTTAAAATTGTATATTGGGGCACCTCAAACAGCTTGACCACTGTTCTACACATGTGCGCATGGTTTGTTAAACTAAAGGTGACATAGCAACACAGCATTTGTTTAATGGTAAAAGAGTTTTTTAAAAATCTAACCATCGGAAATGTCACCAAGAAGATCACAAAGAGGAGAGAACTGTTTTGTTTTGGTGGTAAGTTGCCATGGAATGAGGAAAATAATAGCTACCAAATTGTCCCCATACAGAGAAAATAAAAGACTCGCTCAAGGAAAATGTCACAAAGCAAGGAGTGACAGATCCATTGTTGTATATTGGCGATGCAGGGGAGTGCACTACTAAAAAAACAGCTCTTGGATTGCATTTATTTGTTCAAATTTATGAAAGTTAAACCCCTTTTTTATGAGGTTACACACAAAGGCAATACTAAAGTGTTTCTGCGTAGACGTCACGAGGGCTTAGATGATTTTTTACAGTCTCTGCAGACTAATAAAGCGCTTGTAGGTCTATTTTTTTGTAAAGACTGTTAGTCAGAGAGACTTTGTTTATGGAAAACTTATTTTGTATGAGTATTTGTACATGTAAGTTTAACAACAAGAGACGAAACACATGAAATACTGAAAAAAATAAAGCGTTTTTTGTGCTTTCCTCTCCCTCTGATTTGTGTTGTTTTTAGATTGAGCATCTGTATGGGCTGACTGTATTTGAAAACTATCTCTACGCCACCAACTCAGACAACGCTAACATGCAGCCCAAGACCAGTGTGATCAGGGTGAACCGCTTCAACAGCACAGACTACCAGGTGGTGACCAGGGTGGACAAGGGAGGAGCTCTGCACGTCTACCACCAGAGACGGCAGCCCCCAGGTAGACATGCCCGCACATATACATCATTCCTAGGTGGATATTTTATTATGAGACTCATTTTTTCCCTCTTTCTTGGTTTCTAGTGCGCAGCCACGCATGCGAGGAGGACCAGTTTGGGAAGGCTGGAGGTTGCTCCGACATCTGTCTGTTGGGGAATGGCCAAAAGACGCGGACTTGCCGCTGTCGCTCTGGATTTAGCTTGGGTAGCGATGGCAAATCTTGCAAAAGTGAGTGGGAATGAACGGTGACTGAGCTCCAGCGATTGTAAATCAACACATCCATCAAAAGTTATCTGCGTGTCAAACATTCACTGTAGCAGTATTCCCAGACGAGGGTGGGCTCCTGAATTTCCCAGTGGGTGTATGGGGGGCATAGCTCAAGTAATTTGAAATTTTACTAAGAAAGAAACAAGTTTGTTGAATTGTGTCGTGCATAAGATTGTTACATGTAGAAATGCCATTTTTTTAAGAATTTGGACGGTCTTTTTAGACTTTCTACATGTGCCCTATGAGAAGGTATTATAAAGGCCTTTCTATGAGAAGAGCTGCTTTAAGTGTATTTTGGTCTCAACTGTTGCCTTGGCTCGGATCCATGTAGATTCAGTTTGAAGTCACCAGATTAACAGATGTCTCGAGCAGTTGCTGTCTGTCTGTGTTCATTCTCCTGTAGATTTAATCCTGCTATCTCACTGTTTGAGTTTAAGCACAACTCTCTCCCTCTACCTCAGTGACTCTATATCAAATGATCTGCGAACCAAGTTGTACAAGTCATTTATCGATGTATGAAACGATCTCTTCTGCTGTCCTGCATATGCAGTCTTTCTGTTCTCAAGTTATTTGCAGAGTTGAGTTTTCTGAAAGTAACGCCGGCACTGAGCTCCAGCATTTGTTTTATGTATTTTAACAGCATTGCTGGCTCTTTGCTGGCCGCTCCACAAAGCTGTCAGTGTGATTCAGCTTATTCTGAGAAGTGTTTTACTATCCACCAATAACAGCTTTATATTGATCTGCCTACTGAGAAAAGAACGTCCTTGAAAATGGCAATATTGATTGACCCAAAGGGCACCCATCCTCTTCTTTCGCTGTCTCATTAAAAATCACTTAATTTTCATTTTTGGGCTTTTGTTGAACTTGCATTTTTTTAACATTAATAATCCATATAAATTATTCAGAAATAACTGTGTCAGCATATGAGTTGGCCTCTAATTTTGATTCCTTTAAAAAAAATAAAGTAAAGAACAGTAAATGATGGTCTAAGTTGAAGTGTTTTACCTTTATTCCCTTGTTTTGCCACAGAACCAGAGCACGAGCTCTTCCTGGTCTATGGTAAAGGTCGCCCGGGGGTCATCAGAGGCATGGACATGAATGCTAAGGTGCCAGATGAGTACATGATCCCGATCGAGAATCTAATGAACCCGAGAGCGCTGGATTTTCACGCCGAGACCGAGTTCATTTACTTTGCTGACGCCACCAGCTACATGATTGGGCGCCAGAAGATTGATGGAACGGAGAGGGATACCATTCTGAAGGAAGGTACGGCAACAGCAGCTGATTGGAGAGACCAAAACGACATGCCAAGATTATGAGCTAGTTCGATGATTTTCCATAATAATCTCAAAAACGCATTTCTTAAAATAAAATTTGTAGCCATATTGTAAAAGACTGTTTTTGTTGATCTGGCTTAAAATTATTTGAGATAAAAAAGTGCTTTACAATATGACTCTTCTATTCAGTCCAGTTTATAACAAGTAGCAACTACAGCCTCTTTCAGTACCTTACTTATAAAGCATGTGATATGCTTTATGCTGTGTAGAAAAACTTCACAGCCACTGTTTGTGTTTGTCTAAGCGATCCACACGGTGGAGGGTATAGCTGTGGACTGGATGGCTGACAACTTGTACTGGACAGATGACGGGCCCAAGAAAACTATCAGTGTGGCTCGACTGGAAAAGGCTTCACGCACCCGGAAAACACTGATTGAAGGGAAAATGACTCACCCTCGTGCCATTGTAGTGGATCCGCTTCATGGGTAATATGGATAAAGAGATGAAGGGAGGAATAGAGTGCAGAGAGAACAGATATCAGTAAAGAGCAGTAGAGGAAATGATGGTAATAAGGTACAAGTGAAAGCAGATAAGAGATAATAATAATAATAATAGGTGATCGTTACATCTGGTTGTCTGTCTGATGACTCAAGTAAAAAAATACCCACCCTGCTGCTCCCCTGTCAGTAAAACCAAAGCAACATTTCTGTCTGCTCTCTTTGTTTGCTTTTATCTTTATCTGTTGCTTTTCCTTGTAAGCAGTATCTTTGTATCATCCAGCCGAAGCCCTTTGATCATTTTTCACCCAGTGCTGCTGACCATTTTCCCCTCGAATTGGCGAGTCCTTTCTGATTACACCTATCACACCTTATTTACTAAAACAGATGGAGCATTTTGTATATTAGTTTCATTAGCTCCATTTTATTTGCATGCAGCCATATTGCTCTTTCAAATAATTCTTTATAATGGTGTACATGGATGTGTCTTATTGATAAGACCTCCTGTGCTCTTTCCTGAGAAATACATGCTCATAAACCCACGCAAAGACACGCACACACATTGGATTGCTAGTAACAGGGTGATGTGTGTCCACACACTTCCCTGGGGAAAGGCACTCACTTCTACTAATGCCTGTAATCAATCAGGCTCAGCAAGGAGGAGGAGAAACTAGCAGAAACCACTAGAAAGAGGAAAAGGCAAGGGAACTATAGAATGCCACTGTTAATGTCAGTCATATTATGGCAAGAAGGGACGTTTCTAATGTCGTACAATAGTGTAGACATCAGTGGTTGACAGGACCTAGAGTACCTGATGACAAACACCGGCATGCCTGTGGGCATATCAGCTGAGACACACTGCTGAGCATTCCCCACTGGTTGGTTTGATGAGTATTGGGTGCTTTAGGGCAGCTAGATAAAATGTCACTGCTTTTGTTAATCCTAAGTGATTCTTTACGATGCACCAATAATATTTACCTTTTCCTGTCTTGCTATCACTTGTACCCATAACAGTTCCCTTGTTATTCCTCAGGTGGATGTATTGGACAGATTGGGAAGAGGATCCTAAGGAAAGCAAGCGTGGAAAGATCGAGCGGGCGTGGATGGATGGCTCAAACAGAAATGTGTTTCTGACCAGTAAAACAGTGCTGTGGCCCAACGGCCTGAGCCTGGACATCCCCCAGGGAATCCTCTACTGGGTGGATGCCTACTACGACCGCATAGAGATGGTCTACCTTAACAGTTCCGGACGCAAGGTCAGAATTAAAATGGTTTAAGAATTGAAGGTTAAAACTGTTTTACTGGAGTCTGGTAACTTCAGACAGGAGTTAAAAACGGGTGTCAGTGCACTAATAAGGAATGCGCTTTAAAGCAGTGGAATAATGTGGGTGGTCTATCACTGTGTAGTACAAACAATGTGGCCTTGAGTTTTGTTAACACTGGTTTCTCCTTGTGTCTGAACTGATATTTTGATTTCACTGAGCTGTGGTGCTATTGGTGCTGTTTTTATAATGCAGAAACTGGAATGGAATCTAAATATTATGCGCACACACACACACACACACACACACACACACACACACACACACACACACACACACATTAGTGAAACAAGTGCCAGTCAATGTTTAATGTGCATTTTTATATTGCTATTGCCTAGACACTTATGTTACTTAACCCATGTAATAACTAGTAAAAAACACCAGTCATTGCATCATACTTTATCATCACCATGAGCAAGGTTTGAACTACACTGCTCAAAAAAGTTAAAGGGAAAAAAATCATGCTGGATATCTATACTGATGCCGTTGGGTGGACTGAAACATAATGTCCCAAGGGTGTTCGACTGATTTTAGGAGAGGTGAATGTGGGGGCCAGTCAACTCTTGTCACATGAACGCGGGCATTTTCAAGCACCAGAAGGAACCCAGGACCCACTGCACCAGTGTAGGGCCTGACAGTGGGTCCAAGGATTTCATCCTGATGCCTAACTGCAGTCAGGGTGCCACCCTATACCATCACTGAGCCATTATCAAACAGGTCATGTCGTCAACTGTGCAGAAGGTGAACCTGCCGTCATCTATGAAAAGCACAGGGTGGCAGTTGTGGACCTGCCAATTCTGGAATTATAGGGCAAATGCTAATCAGGCTCCATACGGCCCACTATGAGTCTGTCTCTCATTGTCTGTGATGGTTAGACATGCTAACATTTAGACCAGTGGCCTGCTGGAGGTCATATCGTAGTTCTGGCAGTGCTCATCCTATTGACACCGGTCCAGCTGATGGGTTAAAGGCCTTCTACGGCCCTATCCAGCTCTCCTAGAGTAACTGCCTGTCTCTTGGAATCTCCTCCATGTTCTTGAGACTGTCCTGGGAGACAGAGCAAACCTTCTTTTCCTCTACTGTAACTGTTATTAATTTCATTAACACCAAACCAGCTGAAACTGACCAACAACCCCATCTGTTACCTAACTGACCATATATATGCAGTAGCGGTTCATTATAAAAACATGCTTTACAGTCTTGCCTCTCTTCTCACATCACCAGACGGTGTATGAAGGTCAGGAGCTGAACCACGCCTTTGGTCTGTGCCACTATAAACACTTTTTGTTCTGGAACGAGTACCGCAGTGGTAGCATTTACAAGTTGGACACCACCACAGGCACTGCCACTCTACTGCGCAACGAGCGACCTCCCATCTTTGAAATTCGAATGTACGATGCTCAGCAGCAGCAAGGTACTGGGAAAAGCGTTATACATAACATCCATCCAAGCATGCTAACTTAAAAAGTATTATTGTCCACAGAGACAGCATCTCATAAGTGCCCATTCATCTACAGGTTCTAATGCATGTCGCGTAAACAATGGAGGCTGCAACAGTCTCTGTCTGGCCATACCAGGAGGGAGGCAGTGTGCCTGTGCAGAAGACCAAGTACTAGACAAAACTGACAACACCAGCTGCAGAGGTTTGTGCATGAACTCATTGTACGTGCTTGTGTGCGTCTGCAGGGTGTTTCTAATGGCACCAGTTTTGCTCCATTACCCACAAGGTTAAGCTTCTTGTATGTCAGACAAGATGAGTCAAGCAGTCTGACTGTATGTTTTCTAAAACTGTTAGTCCTAAAATGTTTGAACAAATGCAGACACACAAGAGCAGGCTACAAGAGCAAGCAACATCTACATACTGTAATGCAATCCAGTGCAAACTGTGCAAAAAACGCTGCCTTTGTGAAGCGTTGTCTTCAAGGTGTTCTTGTTGTTTTGCAAAAAAACCAGAGATTACAGTCTTTGTACAAGTGGTTCCCTTCTGGTTTTCTTGATTGTTATGCAAGCACCAGTCAGCTCAGCCTCAGCCTGTTATGGGTGGGTTTTGACTGATGGATTTCATGAATGTTCATGTAATTGTGCTTTTTCACAAAACCACGCATTTTTCCCTTCTGTGGAATATTTTCAGAATTCGTTGCAAACTCCTGCTACTTTTATGTCCCTCAGGACCTTTGTTTTTATGTTTTGTTTTTACCCCCACATTGTCTTTAACCTCCTTCTTCTCTTCTACAGCAAACCCCTCTTATGTACCTCCTCCTCAGTGCCAGCCTGGAGAGTTTGCCTGTAAGAACAACCGTTGTATCCAAGAGCGCTGGAAGTGCGACGGAGACAACGACTGTCTGGACAACAGCGATGAGGCTCTTGAACTGTGTTGTGAGTTACTGCCCGTACACGCAAACAAAACAGCTGCCCCTCCTTTTGCTACTGAGTCAGATGGTGTCCTGAATTTGTAGTGGAGCCAGAATGAAATGAGAGATTTTGAATTGAGTGGGCGAGAGTTTGTGTGTGTGAATGCCCGTGTATATGCGGGTACACGATTTCTGCGGCTCGGGAAATGCTCTCTGTCTGTCTCTCCGTCTGTCTTTCTGCCTGTGGTCAAAAGTGCAGACAGGTTTCCCTTCCAGACAAAACAACACCCCGTCCAAACCAGCTGGAATATCTACCCTCTCTTGTATTCGTTTTCACCTCACATCTCCGAACTCTCTCACCTTTCCGTTCCCCATCTCCACACACGGCTTCTTGTATTCCTGTTTCTCCCTCGCCCTTCAGTGCGCCCTTTTTTTCCCCCTCTCCAGACCAGCACACTTGCTCCGCAGACAGATTTAAGTGCAAGAACAACCGCTGCATCCCTCTGCGCTGGCTGTGTGACGGGGATAATGACTGCGGGAATGACGAGGATGAGTCCAACACCACCTGTTCAGGTAGACAAAGACTCATTTATTTTGGGTCGTTTCGGAGGTTTTTTTCTATTTATGACGTGAACTCTGCTATTTTGTGTTTTAGCCCGAACCTGCCCGCCCAATCAGTACTCGTGTGCTAGCGGGCGCTGCATCCCCATCTCCTGGACATGTGACCTGGACGACGACTGTGGTGATCGATCAGATGAGCCTGCTTCCTGCGGTTAGTCAACTTAATTTCCACCCGACAGCTCGTTGTACAAATTGTTTTGCCATATGAGCGCCACGTGAGCTAGCGCTTTATATCTAAAAGTCTTCCTCTGTCCACAGCCTACCCCACCTGTTTCCCCCTCACTCAGTTTACCTGCAACAATGGGCGCTGCATCAACATTAACTGGCGCTGTGATAATGGTCAGTTTCTCTTCTTTATTATCTCGTCTGCGTGTCTTTTATGTCGACGTACAGTAGCAACTCGTTGTTTGTCTTTGTCCCAGTTATCTGTGCATGTTTGGCCACCAGCCTCATTTTGGCATACGCTCTTCTTTTCATCATCTTTTGCGTTTGCATGTGCGTGTCTGTGTGTGCATGTGTGTGTGTGTGTGTGCAATTGGTTTTGTTGTCACGTGTTGTGCTGTTAGCCCAATCTGCTGTCTTCCATTGGTTCTGTCTTTCAGAAAAGGATTGTGAGGACGGCTCTGATGAGTTGAATTGTCCAAACCTGACCGGTTAGTGCATAGATCAACATGCACCACAAAAGCCTTGATGCTAGCCTCGCTTTAGGACTGACCAGGCAGGATTAGAAACAGTTAGGGCTGCTTTTCTGCTCATTAAACATGGCCACAAGCTGAGACCAAAACTGCTAGCATTGATTAGTCCATTGTGCACAAATTTGACACCAAGTAAACTATTCATTAAAACAAATACATTAAATAATCAAAGTGTACTTTTTGAGGAATTACTGGAAACCTTAACTAAAGAATAAATGCTATTTTCCAGATGACTTCATAGTCAAATTGTTTAACAAATACTGAACATTATGTATTAGGTTGTCTCAAAAGTGCTCAGAATGCTCTGCTTCCAAGCTCAATGTATCAGCGCTGGGTACATTCTCTCATGGTGCATGGTCTGATCTATGCAGTTTCTGTGATTACTTTGACTCTCATCTTTGATGTTCAATTTAATTTGTGTTAAGTTTTTTTTTAATTTTCTCTGTCGTAATTGAGAAAAGATGATATCTATCTATCTATCCACCTGTCTATCTATCATCTGCACTGCATGCCTCACAAAGTGAGTAAGTTAGCGTTGCTTCACTGCATTTGTTTTCCAGATAACGACTGCGGGGACAACAGTGACGAGGCAGGTTGTAGTCACTCCTGCTCCAGCGCTCAGTTCAAGTGTAACAGCGGCCGCTGCATCCCAGATTACTGGACCTGTGACGGAGACAATGACTGCGGAGACTACAGTGACGAGACCCATGCAAACTGCACCAATCAGGGTCTGTATCTAACCTCCATATTGTCTCTTGAAACTTTTCCACTGCTGCAGAATATTGCTTTCCAATCGAATGCACCTTTAACTAGAAAAAGCAGTGTGTTAAAATATCCTTTAAAAAAATCAGTGTGTTAAGAGTCAAGTTTTCTGTTTAGATAAAGCCTTGCTACACTTGTGCGAACAAGTTTTGCCTTGACTTCAACTTGAAGAGGTTTGTTTCATCTCTTTTCTGAACTTCATGTTTCTGTTCACGCAGCACTCCCAAGGATGTTATGTGATGTTATTCAGACACTTGAAGTCGTTTAAATATCAGGCAGGGAAATCTGACACAGTACTTAGCGAAGTTTTATGGTGTATTGCATTTGGAAGGAACAAAAAACAAACATGATTTAAAAAGTAGCTATCGAACGTGACAATTGTACTATACAGAAATAAAATAATACAATAAAAGGACCTGCAGCTGATGGAACAGACTGCATTCTATTACCAACCTCTGTTGTACCCATAAAAATGTATGATAATTGATTTCCCCTGACAAAGAATTTGCATTTATATACTATATAATTAGTATTCATATTTAATAATAAAAGCTTTAGTTGAAGAATGGCTAAGAAGGAGTACTGGCAATAAATGTGAGGAAAGGGGAAAAAGACATTGTGCACTAAAAGTTACGGGCCACTGGCTTACCATAGAAGCTACTTTCGGCTGCTCCCTTATTGACAAGGCGTCGTCACAGCGGGTAGCTCCACATGTTTGATTTGCCAGAGTTTTTACGCTGCATGGCCCTTCCAAAGGAATTTGAGTCTCCTCCTGGGACCAAACCGTGGAGGTTTCGCTTGTTAGCCACTACGCTACAGAGCCCCTACGAAGGCTACTGGCTAAAGTAAAGTGTAAAGTGTGCGTGTTAGTCCCCATAGGGAAATAGTTCCTCTGCATTTAACCCATTCACCCAGTGAAGCAGTGGGCAGCCACCAGTGCAGCGCCCGGGGAGCAGTGTGTAGGGACGGTACCTTGCTCAGGGGTACCTCAGGGTAGCCGTTCAGTGGAGTCGAACCCCCGACCTTCCGATCATTGGGCCACCACTCTACCTACTGAACTATCCCTGCTATCCCTGGCTGATAGTATAGGTTGGATATTTTGCAGTGTTTCTTAGTTGAAACAAACAAGACTGAATGAGTTTACAGAAGTCAAATTTATGTTAAACATTCAAGCTCATGTTCAAGCTGGTGTTTATGAAGCACAGGTAGCTGTTAGTGTCACGGATGGTTCTGCATTAATTTCTTTATTTAATCTCTTTCTTTTGTTTAGTTGATTCAATGGGTTTCGTGTCCGTAAGTCACTCTGTCTGTTAGGTACAACCTTTGACACCCAATAATTCAGATATACCTACTTATACTTATAAGTAACTTCTCTTAAAAGCAGCGAAATAAATCAAATATATTTTGCTGCTGTAACGAACTGCCTGCTGATGTGTAGAAAACAGTGACCTTCTGAATTCACGCTTAAAGCTTTTCTGTCAAATCTGTCCTTCTGCGTGCTAATTTCTAACGGGCACCTCATTAGTTTTAGTTCTCAATCTTTTGAAGTCGCACATTGTTTTTGCTCAAGGCTGTGTGTCCTAATGCGAGAGATGTCGCAAAACGGCGTCACTTTCGAGTGATGTCTTTTTGATGTCTTGTTTTTTGGTTTGTTTTGTGTTTTTTCAGCCACTCGCCCGCCTGGAGGTTGTCATACAGATGAGTTTCAGTGTCGGATGGATGGCCTGTGCATCCCCTTGCGCTGGCGCTGTGATGGGGACACTGACTGCATGGACATGAGCGATGAGAAGAACTGTGAGGGTGTCACGCACATGTGTGATCCAGCTGTCAAGTTTGGCTGCAGGGACTCCGGTGAGGAATCCACACTTCTTAAAATGCACCGACTAATTTCATTCTGCTTCTAATGACATTTTATGCAACGTTCTGACGGACGTTGCTCGTGAAATAACCCTGCCTTCTGTCTGTAGCACGCTGCATCAGCAAAGCCTGGGTTTGTGATGGCGACAGCGATTGTGAGGACAACTCAGATGAGGACAACTGTGAGGCACTGGTGTGTAAGCTCTCTCACCATGTGTGTGCCAACGACTCCACCATCTGCCTGCCCGCGGAGAAACTTTGCGACGGAGCTGACGACTGCCCAGATGGTTCTGATGAGAAACTCTGTGGTAAGGAACAACACCACCCAGGCTATGTCTCATTGCAGGGAACGCAACGCAGCAAGTGAAGGCCTGCATTTAAAATGATCGCTAAAATAAATCAACGGTTAAGTACATCTGTTCCTTTTATCTACAGACTTGTGTTCGCTGGACAACGGCGAGTGCAGCCATAACTGCACAGTGGCTCCCGGAGAGGGGGTCATTTGTTCCTGTCCTCTGGGCATGGAGTTGGGGGCTGACAACAAGACTTGTCAGATCCAGAGCTTCTGCGCTAAACACCTGAAGTGCAGTCAACGCTGCGAGCAGAACAAATTCAGTGTCATATGTTCGTGCTACGACGGCTGGGAACTGGAGCCTGACAAGGAGAATTGCAAGAGCACGGGTAAGGGATCATGGAAACAAAAGGCAGATTTAGGGAAGTGAGCAGGGGTGTGTGTGTGTGTGTGTGTGTGTGTGCGTGCGTGTGCGTGTGTGTGTGTGTATAGAATTGAGTTACACAGGAGGGGGAGAAGAAGTGACCCTTACTATACCTCATCACTGCCAAAACAGCAGAATCGAAGGGTGGTTTGGTTTCGGGATGAAGGAAATGAGAGGCAAGCCAAGCAGGAAACTGTGGTTGGAGAGGATGCATATCGCCAGAATATGGTATTCTTTTTGGACAATAGACAGTACACTGGAGACAGGAAAGGGGAACATATTACATTGTTTTAATGAGAGTATATGACATGTAAAAAGATTCATGAAGAAAACCTAGCTAGTGTTTTCTGACTACCAGTTTTAGTTTATGAAAAAGTGATTATTAAATGTCAAAGAAAAAACTAAAGAGCTGATGTGTTTTTAAAAAAAATTATTAAAGTCATTAAAAGTGCAATTTGGGAAAGACAGAAAATACTTAATCACTTTATATCAACTTTGAATTTTGTAATCCACATAAAGAATGTAGCTATCTCCCTGCAGCAACGAGGACACAGATTTATGATGCTGCCTCTCACTGCCAGGTCTTAGAGACTAGCCACCAGCACCCTGTCATTCATCCTGCTGCCCGTATGGCTGCCTGTTAGGTACAGATAACTCCTGTCTTATTTACACTGAGTTTTAATTACCAGGGATTAGAGCCACTTTCATACCCCCTCCTTTGCTGGTCAAGCCACACACGGCAGAGGAACAGGGCTGCAGGGTTTTCCATGCTGCACAGCAGAGCCATTTTGGAGCGTTTTGAGTATCAATCAACGGTGACCAAGCAAAAGTTTTAACCCTTTATGATCTGGTTAGCTCCATATTTTAGGATATTGTTTTTTTCCTCTTTCCACAGATCCTTTCAAACCCTTTATCATTTTCTCCAACCGCCATGAGATCCGCCGCATTGATTTGAATAAGGGAGAGTTCAGCGTGTTAGTTCCTGGGCTCAGAAACACCATAGCCCTGGACTTCCATCTCAACCAGAGTGCCCTCTATTGGACTGACGTCGTGGAGGATAAGATCTATCGTGGGAAGCTGTCTGAGAATGGAGGTGAAGCCTTGTACTGTAACAGGGTTTTATGCCTAAAAGACCTAAAAGCACCACCTCTTTGGTTTGTTTTGACAATCGAGGGTCCGCTAAGTTTCATGCCAGAATGCACGATCTTCATCAGTGAAAAACAATTCTATTTGCAGCTGAAAACATCTGGAAATTGGCCTTCCAATTGCAGTGCAATGATTAGGTTTTCTAGGATTTTATTGAGCTGAAAGGAACACATTGGAATGCAGGGCCCCTTTTCTGTGCTTAAAAGCAGAATAGACTGTAGAGTGTGTACAGCTATGCTGCTGGAGCTGTGGCTTCTGGGTAACAGAACATCAGATACTTCATCACATAAGGTCAGACCGGTCAATCAAGACCTGCTGCATCAGGCAAGCAAGGCGTCATCATGGCTGCAGCAGCAATAATGAGGAAATTATGTGCACAAGTCTCCACTTATATTGTGCATCTTACTGTATGTTTATTTGCTTGTTGTGTGTCATGTTTACTTACACAGTCCATAGGCTACATGCAGCAGTATGTGTATGCTTTCATTGTGGCAGAGAGGATAATGACTCGTGTAATTAGACCCTGATTAGGAGCCCAACGGAAAATGAAAGGGTTAGAAAGGGGCTGGAAAATGTGTCTCTTTGCTCCTGGAAGACACCACACATTTGAGACCTTTTCTGCAATTGTAGCATCACCACCCATGCTGAACAATACTACTGTATTTACCATTTGATTAAAGAAAATCGCAGAGTTAACTTCTTATCCAAATAGCTCCATTGCATTTACATAATTTGTCAAACTAAAACTGGATTAGCAGTTAAGATTAGAAATGTAGTCGTCAGCAAATCCCAGCCTCTGCAGCCTTTAATGCTACATGTTGAGATACTGTGTGAATTTAAAAAATGTAAGCACCCCAGAGGAGTGTTTATTTTATTGAGTAGTGAGATGAAATATGATGTTTGAACATATGCCCTGATTTTTTTCTCTTCTTGTAGCTTTAACCAGCTTTGATGTGGTAATCCAGTACGGGCTGGCGACACCAGAGGGTCTGGCAGTCGACTGGATAGCGGGAAACATTTACTGGGTGGAAAGCAACCTGGATCAGATAGAGGTAGCCAAGTTGGATGGAACCATGAGGACCACGCTACTGGCGGGGGAGGTGGAGCACCCCCGAGCTATTGCTCTTGACCCCCGGGATGGGTAACAGCTGTTTATTCCGCCTCCTCCTCATATCAAGGAGAACACGTTAACATCACGTTACAATGGCTCTAATTGTTTTGGCTGTAACTACGGAGCTTTTTCAGTTATAAACCTTGCTGACTGTTTCATTTCGTGTTATGGTTCTTTAGGATTCTCTTCTGGACAGACTGGGATGCCAGTTTGCCAAGGATTGAAGCTGCATCCATGAGTGGAGAAGGCAGGAAGACTATCCATAAGGAAACGGGCAATGGAGGCTGGCCAAATGGACTCACTGTGGATTATTTAGAGCGTCGCATCCTGTGGATTGATGCCAGGTTGTACAGAGGGAAAAACATGAAAATATTTGCACATAAATGTTCAGTAATACTCCGAAACATAGCTAAAACTTGTGCTTTATGCAGGTCTGATGCCATCTATTCAGCCAAGTATGATGGTTCTGGACTAATTGAGGTTCTGAGGGGCCACGAGTATCTGTCGCATCCGTTTGCTGTCACCATGTACGGTGGAGAAGTTTACTGGACAGACTGGAGGACCAACACGCTGGCCAAGGCAAACAAGTGGACCGGGAGCAACGTCACAGTGGTGCAGAGAACCAATACGCAACCCTTTGACCTTCAAGTGTACCATCCATCCAGACAACCACAGGGTAGGAAACAGACACACACTCATGTATGCACCACCATTCAATCAGTATATGGAAAGATTACAATCTGAAATTATCTACAAGTTTCTGCCTTCAAAGTTGTTAATTGTACATTTTGAGTTACTGACAGTCATAAACTGAATCACCCCACAAGAAAGTTTGTGTAAGTCAAGACCACTACAGTCAGTATTTCCATCTGCAGTCATTTATAGTTGGCCGTTCTGAGACCTCTCTGACCTCCATCTGCTTATAATGAAAGCCTAAGGCATGTGACGAGACACGAAGGCATCGATAAAACTGTCAGAACAGTAATTAGACAGGAACACCATGCAAGGGGGGAGCTGATTTTGGGAGGGGGGCTGCAAAGTGGCTTGCAGAATTCACGGGGAAAAGAAGTTTTACACTATGCTGAATTTTCTTGACCATTAGGAAGTATAATTACATTCGATTTTAAGCACACATTAAAACATTTCATTGACCTTCATACTTTTAAAATAAAACCTTTTCTGTGCTCATGTCTCCGTAGCTCCTAATCCGTGTGCAGCTAAAGACGGCAAAGAGCCCTGCTCTCACCTGTGCCTCATCAACTTCAATCAGACGTTCTCCTGTGCTTGTCCTCACCTCATGAAGCTGGGCCCTGACAAACGCACGTGTTACGGTAAGGCTGAGCTCACGAACACAAATGCAACCACTGTGGAAAATAGACTCGTTGAGTCTTTCTTAGCCTCCACGCAGTCCTGTTCTTTTCTTGAATGTTACTGTCTAATCCCTGTCCTTGCAGAATTGTTTATTTATAATTTCTTTTATTTTTCTCTTGGAGAAAAAGAGAGAGGATTAAACAGACTTTTTTTTTTTTTTTTTTGCTTTGAGGTCTTTTTGCTGTGACAGCTTTGGAGCGTATTGAGGTGTCCGTCTGTAAAATAGTGAAAGCTGGCCTGTTTATTCAGTGTGTGAGTTTAATATTCAAGGCAGCACTTTCTATTATCTTCGGCGGTAATGGAATGGAGAGCCCCATTCTGTCTGATGCAAGCATCAGACACATCCCCCAGCTTCCACCACCGGCTCTGGGATGGCCAATACAGCCCGGCGCTGTCATTACTCTGCCCTCTCCGGCTCTCTTTCCCTCCTTTGCTGTCTATCATTTAAGCCGCACACAGTTAAATGATACTTGACTGTTGAGACCAGTGCAATTGCAATGTATCTTCACTGATTGAATTCGCTCGCTCTACTCTGGCTGTGCTATTGAGTTAGCCAGCCAGACACAATCATTAGTCAAAAGATGCAATTGGATCAACTGTTTGTTCAAGTGGTAGGAATAATGCGTGGATGTACTGATCCATGCTGTAACCATCTATCCGCAGCTCTGACTCATGCATTAGTGTGTACTCGTGCATTTGACTTGAAGCTACATTTAACTCCCGATTACTCACATTGAATACCAAGGGTCCACGTCAACATCTTGTGTCTCCCGCAGAGTCTCGCCAGTTCTTGCTGTACGCTCGGCAGATCGAGATCAGAGGAGTAGACATCGACAACCCGTATTACAACTATATCATCTCCTTCACTGTGCCGGATATCGACAACGTGACTGTGGTGGACTATGATGCTCTGGAGCAGCGTATCTACTGGTCAGATGTCCGTACTCAGACCATCAAGAGGGCGTTCATCAATGGCACTGGAGTTGAAACTGTGGTTTCTGCTGGTATGATGGAGGCAACACGACACATTACAGAACATAATTAAAAGGCTCATTATTTAGAGCCTTACTTTAAGAAACAAATATAGCAGGGTAATTTTATCAGACTGCACCAAGATTTTTGTCCAGTAGTTAAAAATTAATGCTTCTCTCACTTCTAGATTCCTAGTATGCAGATGCTGTTATGTACAAGGGCTCTACACAACAAAACTCATTAGCTTGGGGAATGGCGATCTTTTGCCTGAAATAATAACCTGAGTGGGCACGTTTTGGTGGATGATCTATGCCAGCTAACTCTGTCTTTAAAAAAAAAAACAAGTTAGCTGGAAACAATAAAAGATTCAGGTGATAAAATGTGTCATCAGTTGTCCTGTTAGCCAACAAATGCAGTACTGCATTTTCTAACCTATGGACACGTGTCCATAGAAAACATCTGTTTTTAAAAAAAAAGGCTGATTAATAAGAGTTTGTTCGTGTTCTTCATCTTTCATCAGATTTGCCCAATACTCATGGTCTGGCTGTCGACTGGGTGTCCAGGAACCTGTTCTGGACCAGTTATGATGCCAACAAGAAGCAGATTAATGTTGCCAGACTGGACGGCTCCTTCAAAAATGCTGTCATCCAGGGCTTAGACAAACCCCACTGTCTAGTGCTCCATCCAGTACTGGGGTTGGTCTCGCACACAAATGCACACACACACTCATACTATAAAGCTGTCGCCACGCTGAAGCTTTCAGAAATTGCTCACAGACACCCTCCTGGCTTCACCTATAACTTGCAACAGATACAAGCAGAAGTCTGCACAAAGACACACACAAACAATCATACAAAGTCTGTCTGGCAGGTTCCCCTCTGTGTGCGCTCACAGTAATTCAGTTCCTGACCTCGGAGTGTTTTGTCACTCAGGAAGTGGTTCCAATCCTTCTCCCCTCATGCTGCCTCTCTCTGTCTTTTTTTTCTATTTCTGTTTCAAAAGTTTCTGTGCTCAGAGTATAAATAATTTACAGCAAGTGTCTCTGTTGTTTTGTGTTTCTTTTTCTGTTTCTCATCACTTTCTTCACTGTGTTTATCTTACATCCTGTCCGTTCCTGTCTTGCCTTGCATAAGTTTTTCTTTTTTTGCCAGCTCCATGAACTCAGTCTTTTCTCAGTCCATCAGAGAATAAAAAAGTCCATCTGTATTCATATACTCAGTTTTGATCTGCCGGAATATGTGGGCTTTTGTGTGTTTGAGGTCAGTGAAGAAAAGATATTTTCTTAAGACAAGTCTCTGCCTCTGTGTGCATTATTTCCACTGTACTCCTTCCTCTCTGTGAAAGGCTTTAGCCTCCTTAAGAGGAGGAATGTTTCCGATCTGAGCATTGTTGGCGTGAGAGAAAATGAGAAGCAGATGTGAGATCTGTGAGCTCTCCCCTTTTTCTGGCACACAAACACGCTGACCCCACCAAAGGTGGGTGGGGTCAAAGAAAGTTGAGGCGGGGCAAAGAGTTGGGAGGGAAATGTGTGTGCGTGTGTGTGTGTGTGTGTGTACACAAACATGACAATATAGGGGTTTATATGCTTCAGATGCTTTATTTAAGGGTAGTTAACAAACAAAGGAAGGGCGTGGTGGCTCTGGCTGGATTTAACAGAAAGTGAATGAGCATAGAAAATGTGCAGTCCAAACAAAGTGGCACACACACGTATATACATGTTACCCTCTATACTCTGCATATGTGCATTTCCTCATGACAGTTTGAGAAGCAGTCATTTATGTGAGTGCATCTGGTGTGGGAGATTAAAGCTGTCAGCGGTTGATCGGGACATTAATTAACTGCTGAACTAAACGCACTGAAATATAGTTTCTTATTTGTCAGGTTTTTGCCAGCTTTATTTCTGCCTCACTCATCGTCATTACAGTCTGTTGATGCGATTTTGGCTTTGAAATGAAAACGGCAGATTGCGTTTTAGAAAAGTCCAAATAAGCTCGCGTGCAGTTCGGTGTTGCTCACAGACCTGATGCTCTCATTTCTTATCGATAACATCACTGTTGTTCATGCTTTGAGTACCTTTAGGCTTTATGGTTTTCAGTGGCGTACTACCACGGTTGGTTCAAGTTTAATAGTGATGTAGTAAAATTTCTCTCTCTCTCTCTTCCTGTTGCGCATCATATCTTTGTGGATTCTCTGCGCACCTCCATCAGGAAGCTGTACTGGACAGATGGGGACAACATCAGCATGGCCAACACAGATGGCACCAACCGCAGCGTCCTCTTCACCAACCAGAAAGGCCCTGTTGGTGAGTTAGCGGCTCTTTTCTGTGACTGTATAAGCGACAGCACCCCCTAGTGACAGGGCAGATGATTACAACTCAGAGCTGTCTTTTTTCTTTTCCTTTTTTTTTTTTTCAGGCCTCTCCATTGACTTTAAAGCTGAGCGGCTTTATTGGATCAGCTCGGGAAACAGCACCATCAACCGCTGTAAACTGGACGGCTCTGGACTTGAGGTGCTTGAAGGGGCCAAGGGCAAGCTGACCAAGGCTACTGCTCTGGCCATCATGGGTAGGTACCCAGAGTGCATTAAAACTGCATTATTCATCTTGCGTGATACTACTCTTATCTGGCTGTGTTGCATTGAAAATTGCTCCGGTTAACACGGTTCTTGTAGTGTGAGATCAGGTTTTAATGGAGAACGCTGATCATCCTCATGTGCGCTGTGTCCTGTAGGAGACAAGTTGTGGTGGGCGGACCAAGGAACTGACCAGATAGGAACCTGTGACAAGAAGGACGGTGGAAACTGGAAAGTCCTGAGGAACAGCACTTCTCCCATGATGCACATGAAAATTTATGATGAAACTGTGCAGAAAGGTGCAGAGTTTGGTGCTGCAAGCCAATTTTTCTGGGGGTTTTTTCAGTCTTTTTTTGCTTTGTGAAATTGCTCTGCAAAAAAAATAGGAAGAAGATATGTCCTTGTTTCATTTAAGATCTGCTGTGCAGACTGCATGTAGCCCAGAGCTTATGTGTGTATCTAAAGCACATCTGTTTATGCCTCTGTTACTAGTCTTTGATTTGTTTTATTTGCTCTTTGCTTTTGTATTTCCAGGCACCAATCTTTGCAGTAATAACAACGGAGACTGTTCCCAGCTGTGTCTCCCCACCTCCCCAACCACCAGATCCTGCATGTGCACTGCAGGATACAGCCTGCGCAGAGGGCAGCAGTCTTGTGAGGGTACGATGCTCCCATACCCATGCCATATGCCTGATTTTAGACAATCCTGGATATATGAAGTGATGAATGTGAAGTGATGCCACGCTCAAAAATGAATATTTTATTTGTTTGCTGTAGGTGTCGGCTCTTTCTTGCTGTACTCTGTGCACGAGGGCATACGGGGTATTCCCTTGGACCCATCAGATAAGTCTGATGCCCTTGTACCAGTGTCGGGCACCTCCCTAGCAGTGGGCATAGATTTTCATGCAGGTAAGAAATTCTCTAGTTCTCTAGTTCGGACCAAAACTTCTGGTCTCAGATTTGCTTAAAAACCTTTAAATTAATTAAAAATCCCAGTCTGCAATTAATACAATACAAAATACTACATAGAGTGCACTATACAGGTCATCGGATGTTCAAGATGGGCTTTACATCTTCCAACAACTGCTCACACTGTCAAGGCAATACACCAGACAATTACATCCACGCTCTTTGGTTCTGTCCACCAGTGCAAAAGTTTTGGCGTGAGATATGTGAAGACTTATCAAAGTGTCTGAAATGTAACATTCCAACCTCCCCCTTAGTGTGTTTGTTGGGCAGCTTAGATAATGTCACTTCAGAAAAGAATATCGCCCATATGGTTTTCACTGCCCTATGCATAGCCAAGAAAACAGTCCTCATGAACTGGAAAAATAAAAATAATCTTAATTCTAACCAATATAGAAATTATCTATTAGATTACATTAGTCTTGATACAGCCTCTGCCACCACATCAGATCAATTGCTCTGGACTCCTTTTATCAGCTCCATCACCTAGTGGAGGTGGGGGGTCATAATTTGGTCCCACCTTCACTGTTGTGATTGGTGTGGGGGTAGGGACAGGCTTAGGGCGTCGGGGGGTTCCCCGGAGGCATCTTCCTTGGGGGGCTCAACCCGGGGTAGCGGTCATGTCCGGTTGGGGGCTCTGTTGGCTCTCAGGTGACTGTTTCCTCGCGGCTGCGTGCAGCGGGGCTAGGGGAGGGTCTGTGCTGACGGACGTGGGTTACTGACCTGGTAGCTTGGCTGGCCCTGGGTGGGTCCGGGATGCGCGTGAGGTTCTGGGGGCGCTCCGTCTCTGGGCTGGGGCCCGGGCTGGGCCTCGGGGGCTTGGATCCTGGTTGGTGTGTTGCCGGGGTTGTGGGCGGGTGGGTGCATGGGGGCCTGGCCCTGGAGCAGGGTGCCGCCGGTGCGTCGAACCGCCTGGGGGGCTCTTCAACTGGTGGGGGAGATGGTCACATCTAGCAGGAGCTTTCTTCTCTTCAGGAACTCTCTGCAGGAGGGGGAGATACAGGAGAGGTGGAGGAAGATCTCAGCCTGGGCGTTTACTGTCTTATGTAGTCTGGAAGATGAGTGGATGGTGGGGTGGGTGCAGTTTTCTCTGTGGTGGGGTTGGGTGGACTGTCCCGGGCTCTGTGGAGCCGGGAGGCGCTGCTGCACTGGGCCCCGGTCTGGATGGGCCTGGGCCCCCTTTCCCTGGCGGGTCGCGGAGTGTGGGAGTGCCTACTGGGGTCAGCGGGGGAGCTGGCCCCAGGGAGGGGTTACCTGCCCCTCCCTTCCTTCCCTCCCCATCTCCAGCTGCCTCTCTCTTCCCGCTCCACCACAACCACCCACACATGCAGGGCCTTGGAGTAGGGGTATGTCACCAGGGTGCAGAGGAGGCTACCCCCCCCTCTGTCCCCTTCTGGCTGCCTCTGCCTCAATTTTATCCCACAACTTAGACATTCACATTATTCACACTCTCATTACACATACATATAGGATCTTGGGGGTGGGCACAATCACGGAGTCCAAATTACCATCAGGGTGTACACCTCACCCCTGGCGTCGTTGCCCACCTCTCAATTTTAAATACACTTAGTCATTGAGGGCTAGCAGGAGGGACTATGCGCTTACCTGCTGCTCTCTGGCAGGTAGCTCCATGCCCTCCTGGGTTTTAATTGCACCTTAGAACACACATGCATCAACACTACAATGAGCGGGTGGAGGGAGGTTTGGAGTCTTCTCCCACCCCCATTCTCTGCGGCCTGCTGGAGCGGGAGGGCTAGGTGGAGTTGGCCGTCCGACTGCGGTCTGGAGTGTGGGGCCTCCCTGCTGCTACGGAGTCGGGGTGGTCTGCCTCTCCCCACCGCAGGGAAAAGGGTAACACCACCTGGGTCTGGGTGCAGTTCCCCCCTCCAGGGGCAAGGGTACCTAGACCCGGTTTGTAGAGTACGCTTGGGGAGTGTGATCGTGTGTACAGCGTCTCTTTATGTCTGTCTCCACGTTGGTTGAGTGTGGAGTGAGTGCATATGAGAGCATGAGGGTGGGAATGGATGTTTGTATCTGTGTGTGCCTGTATGTCTGTGTCTATATGTCAGGTTGGGTATCAGACACCACCTCTCTGGGGACACCTCAGGCCCTCCAAGGTTTGGAGGCCTATCTCCACCCACCACCACTTCCCCTGCCGGTGGCGGACTCCCTCAGGTGTCGGTGCGTTGGTGGTTCTTTGTGTCTGGGGGTGGGCGTCCAGGTACACACCGGCTCACTCCTTGGCGGCCGCTTATCGGGGCCTGGAGCCTGGGGCTCGCTCGGGCCCCTTCGGGGGTGGGGTGCCCCCGGCCTCTCGGCCTGGGGCTCGGTCACTCAGGCACAGCTGGCGGCCGGCGGAGCTCACGGGCGCGTCACTGCAACTCCCCCTGGCTTCTGCTCCGCGGCTGCTGAGTGAACCCTCATCTGGGACTCTCCTCAGCTCTTTCTGGGACAGTGGCGCGGCTGCCCCTCTGTTGGTCTTCCATGGTTTCTTGTGTTCTGGGGGCCTCTGGATGTCTGGAGTTTTGATCTCCTCCATACCTGCTTCACACCCTGGAGGACGGGGCTGTGGCCCCCCCACACTCCCTAGCAGATCGTTACATGGAGAAACCTTTGGAATACAAGCACGCTGATCCACGCAGGTATGCACACGGGTGTTCACTGCTCGTAGACCCAAATTACACCTTTCTTGGCTGCTACCTCGAAGCACATCTGTCCTGCGTGCTGCACAACAACATTGAATATTTAGTATTTACTGCTGTTTACACTTAGCTAGATTAATGCGATGGTGTTGTGTTTAGTATGTTGCTTTGTTTCTTTTTTTTTTGTCTTTTTTTTGCTTGTTTTCTATTCTTCTCTCAACAGGTGATCCAGGAGATTTTTATTTTTTTTTCTCTCCCCCCCTTTCTCACTGTCCCTCTCCCCTTCTGTTTTTCCTTTCCTTCCTCTTTCTTTCTCCCTTTCCTATCTCTCACTCATGTCTGTCCCATCTGTAACATCTGAAAATAAAATATAATAAATAATAAAAACAAAGATCGACCAAATGGACCAATACGGCAATGCCACGATGATCCATTTGGCAAAGTAAATCCATTGGGTATCCTTGTTGGTCTTCAGACAACAATTCTGATGGCTAAAGAACCAAATGGGACAGGCGGAAAAAAAAAAAAAAAAAAAGAAGAAATTCTCTAGTTCTGCATATTTCGTGTAGCTGAATTCACTGCTCCATAAAATATTTGTTAAAGCTACTAGCTTCCTTTTTTAGTCCAACTCTGTGTTTTACTTGTTCCCACAGACAATGACACGATCTACTGGGTAGACATGGGCCTGAGCACCATCAGCCGGGCCAAGAGAGACCAAACCTGGAGAGAGGACGTGGTCACTAATGGCATCGGCAGGGTAGAGGGCATCGCTGTGGACTGGATTGCTGGTGAGAGAAACTGCATCCCGGCTCATGCGTACTAAATTTAGATAATGACAGTTAGACATACTGATAAAGAGCGTTTTGCTTTTCCTCTCTGCACATTTATCATGCTTGCACATACCGCCTGTCACTGTTAAAAGCAACAGTGTGGACCTGTTGCACTAAGTGAGAAAACAGAAAGTAGATGCAAAAACAGAGAGAAAAAAGTATTATTTCCAGGTCAATGCGGTTTAAAAATTAGGAAATTGTTTCTCCTTCATCCTCCACAGGAAACATCTATTGGACAGATCAAGGCTTCGATGTGATTGAGGTGGCCAGGCTGAATGGTTCCTTCCGCTATGTGGTGATCTCGCAGGGCTTGGACAAACCTCGTGCCATCACTGTCCATCCTGAGAAAGGGTGAGAACGAAGGACTGTGCCAGGTTCCTACTTTAGCTTCTCCTTCTGTGATTTATCTCAGTGTTGATTTCTGCGGTATTTGGTTTTCTGTCTTTGCGTGCTTTGGCGCGAGCAGCTACCTGTTCTGGACAGAGTGGGGCCAGTATCCCCGCATCGAACGCTCTCGCCTGGATGGATCTGAGCGAGCCATCCTCGTCAACGTCAGTATCAGCTGGCCCAATGGCATCTCCATCGACTATGAGGTACACCGCAACAGATCATTTTGTACATTTATATCGCTGACTTGCAGCACAGAGAGTGGGCCTAACATTACTTAATGTGGGAATGCAGGATGGTATGCTGTACTGGTGCGATGCCAGGACTGATAAGATTGAGCGCATCAACCTGGAGACTGGAGAAAACAGGGAAGTGGTGTTGGGCAACAACAACATGGACATGTTCTCTGTGTCTGTGTTTGAGAGCTACATCTATTGGAGTGACAGGTCAGATACACCATTCCTACTCAGTTTTATCCCTCTTTTTGCGAATGGTCCTAATGTTTATTTATAAATATATATATTTATATCAGCAAATGTCAGCTTGTGTTTAATGCTGATAATCTGTCTGGTGTCAACCAGGACGCATGCTAATGGCTCCATAAAGAGAGGCAGCAAGGACAATGCCACAGACTCTGTGTCACTGAGGACTGGTATTGGGGTCCAGCTCAAAGACATCAAGGTTTTCAACAGGGCCAGGCAGAAAGGTAAGCAAAGTGTGCTTTAAAGGTGACCTGTTACGCTCATTTCCAGCTCCCCATTTTTATTCTGGCACTCCCTGGAATAGCTTTGCATGAATCGCCTTTTAAAACACTCCTTATTTACTCTTTAAAGGTTTTTATGGAGCACCTCAGTTGATCATATCTTTGAAACTTATTTTAGCTCCTGTGTCCTTAAGCTGCTTCTTTCTAAAACCCAGATTTTCTTATGACTGGCTGTCCTTGCAAACAGGACGCAGTGCTTGGAAATTCATGCTGAGCTGACGTCATCTAAGCCCTGAAGTGGAAAAACAAAGTTATAGATGAAGCATGTGTGAACCCTGAGCTTATCACCTTAGAACACATATGCGTTATTATTATTTAATATACAGCAGTGGAGAGTAAATTTTCCCTATTAAGTTTTAATTTCCTAAATTAAAAATGTGCAATAATGAATACATCGACATTAAATCTGAACAGAAAAGTGGACAAAATCGTGTTTTTGTTTCTTAAAATTTCAAAACTTCTAGATTAATGTGCAAAAGTAGTTTTTGCAACAGTGCAAATACATAAATACTTACAAATCCATAAGGTTTACACTAAAGCGTTGATCAGTCACAGTAAACAGAGTGTTACCACCACACAAAAATCCCCAGCATCACTAAAGGGGCAAATTTCACTGACGGATTGGCCAGGCATCCCTGGGCATGTATGAGTGCGCTGTGCACGGGTTTCTCGTGATAGCTGAGAAGCTTGTTGGAACAAAGACCTGGAGTAAAATAGCGCACTGCTTACTTGGAGTTAACATGTCAGAAACTGTTTGATATACTACATTTTTTTGTGACATACTTTTGAGAGCTATCTGCAGACAGCAAAGCTAAGATAACAAACACAGGAAATGCTGGAAAGTCTGTTCTCGACGACATCATTGCTTGGCTGCGCCGCATCGTCTGCCTTCACATGCCGCTACATATATTCTATAAAATGAGTAAAAGTATAATAAGAGTCAGGTGAAAATATATTATCATTCAAATGTATATTTAATTGCATTTTGTTCTCTTTACAGGAACAAATGTGTGCAAGGAAAACAATGGCGGATGTCAGCAGCTTTGCCTTTACCGTGGCAAAGGACAGCGTACGTGTGCCTGCGCCCATGGCATGCTGGCTGAAGACGGCCGCACGTGCCGCGACTACGATGGCTACCTTCTCTACTCGGAGCGCACCATACTGAAGAGCGTTCACCTGTCCGACGAAAACAACCTGAATGCCCCCGTAAAACCATTCGAGGACCCCGAGCACATGAAGAACGTCATCGCACTCACTTTTGATTACAGAGGAGGAGGAGGCAAAGGAGCTAACCGTATCTTCTTCAGTGATATTCATTTTGGCAACATCCAGCAGATCAGTGATGACGGGTCTGACCGCAAGACTGTAGTAGAGAGTGAGTTTTCCTGATTCTTAAGTTAGTTTTCTTAATGCTTTGTGCTCCGTCCAAGTAACTAACATGACATGGTGATCTGGCCTAAACCTCCCACCCTACCCCACCCAAGGTTTATGGCTCCTGTCATTTGTCCAGTCATAAGACTCCCTGATAAGAAATCTTCCTGGAGAAGAAATCTGCTGGCTTTTCCCTAAAATACTCATATTTATTCTGTAGATGTAGCCAAAGTAGAAACAAAGGAAAAGCATTATTTTAGAACAGAGTGAGAAGCAATACAATCAGGCTGAGAGACAGATAGACTTTCATTCACCTTATCTCAGCACAACAGAACACGGGTGCACCGTTAATGTTTTACTTTAATCTCTTTTACAAGGAATGCGTGATATTCCCGCTGTGCATGTAAAGCAACAAATCCCAGAGCAAAGTTCCCGCTCAATTCAAGAGCAACTGTTGTTCAAAGCAATGATGCTGACTGTTGCTGTGAGAGCTCTTGAGTTGACTTTGTTCATGAAGGCAACGCTGACGTCCAGTTTATCTGTAGTCTTTGATCACGTTTTTTTAGCTTGTGTTTTTTTGTCGATCCCAGTTGCCAGCAGTTCCTCGCTGTGCGCAATTAAAATAGTCACGTTATGTCAAGTTAGCTACTCGTAGTAATACTGTCAGGCAGCAGCCATAGCCACATCCCTGCTGTCTCTTTGTCCGTCCCTCTTGAACAGCCTCAGTAGGTCCTGCCTGAACTTTTCAGACATCAGCACATAGAGAATAGGGTTCATCACTGTAGAGGAGGTTGCCATAAAGCGTGCAAACACAGCAAAGGGGCCATAACGTGGTGAGGCTCCAGTGGCTCCTGTGCCTTTATCCGCCAGTAAGGCCAGCGTCATGCCGTAGGACGGCAGCCAGCACAGGGTGAAAGCCAGCACCAGCATAGCCGACGTTTGGGTCACTTTGCTTTGGTAACGCTCCACCTGGGGGGCTCTTCCAGCATGCCGACTCCTCCATAGGAACATGTAGATGCTGCCATATGCCACTGCTATGGTAACTAGTGGTAGAAAGAAGGCCACAAAGAAATGAGACAGTCCATAGATCAGCTGGTCACGGTGGGTCTGGAAAGCAAAGCATGCAAGCCCGTCAAGGGCTTTTTGTGGGGTTCCTACAGAGCGAAAGACTAGCTGTGGAACAGCAAGGCAGCAGGCTGGGACCCAGACCAGTATGGCAGCTACAGAGACTCGGCGAGTAGTGAGAAGGGAATATGCTCTGGCAGGCTTCACCACAGTCAGATAGCGACACACAGCCAGTGTGGCCAGAGTAAAGATGCTGGTTGAAGAGCAGGCTGATCCCAGGAAGCCCAGCAGACGACACATGAAGTCACCAAATGGCCAGTGCTGCATGGCTATAGCAGCTGTGTGGAAGGGAAGCATGGAGAGCAAAAGCAGGTCTGAAACGCTCAGGGCCAGAAGCAGGATGTCTGTCCCCATACCCATCACAGAGTTTTGGGGAGACTGTCCAATACGTCCCACCCCTCTCCTCCATCGCTTACATAAGATTACTATCACTATGGTGTGTCCGCTAACTCCCAGCACCAGAATTAGTGAATCTAGTATTGGGACTAGAACCTGTTCCACATTGTCCAGTCCAGGGTCACTGCTACTGTTACCCAACAGATCCTCTGAGCTTGTAGAGTTCAGCAGCAGCATTGTGTCTTCAGTTTTGTTGGGTCAGTTTGTTCAATCTGGTCATAAAACTTCTGATCATAAATGTAGGAATGATTAAGGACATTCCAGTAGCAGTGTTCTCAGAAATGACAACGCACAGATTTACAGTTCAAAGTTTAACATGAATCGCCTCAGACTGAATCATGTTAAATACATAAACACATATGACTGTGCTGACTGTATAAAAGTGTACAGTTAAAGCTGCTTCCTCTCGATCTGTTCCACCTCTTATTGGCTTGGTATTGTAGAGGGGAACAAAGTGAGATCAGGCCCCTCCACTGAAGTCAAGACACACCTGATTTCTGAGCTGCTTGCCATTCTTCTGGTTGAACTCCTGTTAAGGGCAAGCGGGTGTTGAGAGGTGAATGCTGTAGATTGTGTGAGTTCAGAGCAGGCAGCTACTCCACATGGCATTCGCCTTCCACAATCAGTATTCCTCATATATCCAGGAAAGGAACTTCCAGAGAAAACCGCAACAGTGGAAAGGATAGTTGATAGTTTGACAGGAAGACAGGATGAAACCAAGTAAGCGGTAGGTGAACTTTGGACTGATTATGATAGAGCAGGACGTGGATGGGCTGTCCAACTCTCTGTGGGAGGGCCTATTGAGGCCCAACATATTTTTTTTCCCCATGCTCTATTTAGTTTCTTCCCATTTTGTGGAAAGGCCTCTGCATTGTCTCGACGTGCATTTGCAGCACAGCCTGCACAAAAACCTGCGCTGATACAAAAAATAAACAAAGAGCGACACAGTGAGATAGTGTTTGCCTTCAGAATCGGGGTAATTATTGACTCCCGGCCTGATGGCAAACACTACACTGCTATCATACCTACTGTAGATAAACGGCCATAAAATCACTGTCAGCAGAGCTCAAGACCTGTATATTCAGCTTGCCTGTATTGGCACAAGCAGCGCGTGAAAATGTAGAGAATCTTTGGTAGCCCTAGATCAACAGTAATGTGATTTGAGCAGACAGTGGTGGCAGTTTGTGATTTAAAATTCATTAACACCGCTAAAGAAAGAGGAAATGGGGGTGAATAGATTTCACGGCGCTCTCTATCGATTGTTAGGGTGTTGATTTATGAGTGCGAGAAGCGGGGGACAGTTGCCTTGCGTGTTGCGATGCTCCGCTTGATTTTCAGTCGCTTTGCTTCTCTCAGAGTCCCATAGCGTGCGCTGGACGCGCGATGATTCACGTCTGCGGTGTCGCACTGGAGATATTGAGGTGTAGTGTGAACTGTCCCACCTGGTGGTAAACCTCACCGTTGCTTTGGCCTGACATCTGATGGGATGAGATCATATCCAGTCCTAAGAAAAGGCTGCTTTAATCATTAGACCTGCACTGTTCCATTGCAGCAGCTGCAGTAACAAGTAGGGGACTATTACTTATTATTTGGAGCGGTCTCTGACTCCATGAAGCACAAGTTACAGTATTTGTTTGTGTCTGCGTCGCGTGTTTTCTCAATACCGGTGCAGCTGTTCTCCATCTGATGTTGCAGAACTTTGTGTTCCTCCATCTCTGCTGACTTTTGGCTGTCCTCTGGCCTCCTTTCAGCCGTGAAGCTCCCAACTTCTTATTAATTTTAAGGCTGGGAAAGCAGAAAAAAATGACCTCTTGCTTCTCATCTCTTGATGAGGCAGTCCAGTGGAAAGTAATATGCTAGCTGGTAACCGTTATTGTGACCTTTATCCTCCACTATTTGCTGGATAAAAGCCTTGAATCACACAGTGTTCTTAGTCATTAATACTAAGCTGTCATGCCCAGAGCCCTGACTCCGGGTTGCCACACAGCAGTCTGCCAGCTCTGAGCTGCTGCCAAACGGTCTACACTTGGCCTTTTAACACAACCCCGTAGCTGACGTGCTTCTTTTTCTTCTCCCTTTTTCCTCTTCTATCTACTCCGTCCCCCACCTCTGGTCGTTGCCTTCTCTTACTGTCTGTGTGCTCTTCTCTCGACTCCTTCATGCTTTTTCAGATGTGGGCTCGGTGGAGGGGTTGGCATACCATAGAGCCTGGGATATGTTGTACTGGACGAGCTACACTACCTCGACTATTACCCGCCACACTGTGGACCAGAGCCGCTGGGGTGCCGTTGACCGGCATACAGTGGTCACCATGTCAGGAGACGACCACCCGAGGGCCTTCGTTCTCGACGAGTGTCAGAGGTAAGAACTGATTCAGTTGTTCACATCGCCGATTTGCAGGCCATTCTGCTCACGCCAGTTCATTACACCTGTTTGTATCACTGATTATTATGTTGTTTTTCCACAGCCTGATGTTTTGGACCAACTGGAACGAGCAGTCTCCCAGTATCATGCGCGCCACTCTGACTGGCTCCAACGTCCTTGTGATCATTGGCACGGACATCCGAACCCCCAACGGCCTGGCCATAGACCACCGTGCTGAAAAGCTTTATTTTTCCGACGCCACACTGGACAAGATTGAACGCTGCGAGTATGATGGCAGTAGGCGCTACGTGAGTGACAAAAACACTAAAAATATTTCTAATGCTGCATGGCTGAGCAATGTGACTGTTTAAATAGCAACCGTCAGCTTTTTACTCTTTCACTGGTTTGATAGAAAAAGACTGGGGTTCTCATGACTGTGGTTTTGCTTCCCCCTGCAGGTCGTGCTGAAGAATGAACCGGTCCATCCATTTGGCCTGGCGGTGTATGGAGACTACATCTTTTGGACCGACTGGGTGAGGAGGGCTGTGCTCCGGGCTGAGAAATACACCGGGGCAGATATGAAGGTCCTGCGTGCTGATATTCCTCAACAGCCGATGGGTATTGTCGCGGTGGCCAATGACACTAACAGCTGTAAGTCTTTGCACCAAATGAGGAAATTCAATGTAAAATTGATTTTCATCACAGTCCTCTGTCGTAAGACTACGACTGCTGGACTGTTTCATGTAAATGTGTGAAGCAAATCGATCTTACATAAAGCCTGCAAACCAAACATTGGTTGAGTTGAGCCGGTAAAACATTCAACATCTTTTTCACATTTATGATAAGTGAAGGAATCCTGAATTTTTCTACTATTTATTTATTTTTTATTCCTCTCTGCATTTATCATTGTTCGTATCTTTTTATTTCAATCAAGTCAAGCATTTTTCCACTCTACCGTATCTTTTCCCTCGAGTTCCCTTATTCAGTAAACAGTTTTGCACCAATACCCGCAGCACCGATGCAAGCCGAGAGCCCGCTGTAACAGCCGCAAATCCTATTTAGATAGAGTCACATTGTGCATTCAGCTGAGGCAGAGCCATTGCCGGGTTCACCCAGGTGTTTCTGTCTGCTCGTGATGTGTGTTCGCCTGTGTGTCAGGAGATTGGATGCGAGATCAGAAATTCTCAGGTTTGTGTGCTAACTGTCCTCCTGTTTGCACAGGTGAATTCTCCATGTGTCGTGTTAACAACGGGGGATGTCAGGACCTGTGTTTGCTGACCTCTGAGGGAAGGGTCAACTGCAGCTGTCGGGGCGACAGGAAGCTATTCGAAGACAACACTTGCATAGGTAATTCAAGAATAGGACACGCTTATATGGAGGAAATGTTTATACACAGGAAACAAAGCGAGGACGATTTCAAAATTCGGACACATTTTTTTTTATAGCTCCATAAGTAAACAGAAACACTAAATCAGATCAGTGTGCCTTTAAAACACAACATCCTCGAGATAAATTTGTACACTGATTTTCAAGGTACCTAGCAAACAGGTTGCTCCCATCTTCTTGGAGGACTCATCACACTTCTTCCGTGGATTTAGGCTGTCTTCATCTAATCTTGATAACTGAAGAGAAGGGGGCTGGTCGGGGACTGTCTTTGGTAGAACTTGTTATTGTTTTTGCTGAAGATGGATATTAAAAACTCTTGGCTGAGTGTTTGAGGCCGCGCACTGCCGAATGAGCTGAGACTGAGCAGCATTACTGTAGATGTGTCCCAGATGGTACTGTTGCGTGGTGATGCTGGTGATGATGAGCAGACATTCTTCTCGGGCAGAACTTGATGTGATAAAGTAACAAGCAAAGACAGATATCGGCTCTGTGCCTGCTCTGATTGTCTTGGGTTAGGCGACTCTTCCTAAGTCCCTATTTCTCTCTTTTTGCCTGTCAGCCCTCAACACGACATGTAACAGCATTGATGAGTTTGAGTGTGGAAATGGAGACTGCGTTAACTACACCCTGACTTGTGATGGCATGGCTCACTGCAAGGACAAGTCTGATGAGAAGCAGTCATACTGCGGTGAGTGGAACCTTTTTTTGCGCGTCGAAACACTATCAGCCGTGTTTTTTTCTTGTTGGATTTTGTAGTTAGAATCCATCCTGTCTGGTTTTCAGCCAACCGCGTCTGCAAGAAGGGCTACAGACGCTGTGTGAATGGCCGCTGTGTGGGTCACAGCTCCTGGTGCAACGGGCAGGATGACTGTGGAGACAGCTCAGATGAGCTCTTCTGTAACAGTGAGTCTGCTTTTCCAATTAATCAAACATTTTTGCATTCGCATTTCTTAAAATATTGCTCTCACTAACCGCCGCCTCTCCTCTCGCCAGCCACGCTGTGCTCAGCCGATCAGTTCCAATGCAAAGACGGAAGCTGCATCTCCAACTCCAGCAAGTGCAACCAGAAAGTGGACTGCGAGGACGCTAGTGATGAGATGAACTGCAGTAAGTTAAGATCATCAGATTTGTTCTTAAAAATTCAATGTTGACATTTTTGCTACTCTGAGGCAGTGGTAAAATGTTTTGCTTCTCTCTTTGTTAAGCCGCCACAGACTGTTCCAGTTATTTCCATCTGGGAGTGAAGGGAGTGACATTTCAGAAGTGCGAGTTCACCACACTCTGCTATGCACCTTCTTGGCAGTGTGACGGTGCCAACGACTGTGGAGACTTCTCAGATGAAAGAAATTGCCCTGGTATTTTAATTACATCTGACAGCTAAATCTACTTGGATTGAGTTTTTTTGTTTGTTGTTAGAGTAGAAAGAACTATTTGGATTATGCCACAGGGAACAGGGAAAAACGATGAATGTTTTCATCCATTAACTTGTGTTTTGGGAGGTAATTCTCCTTGAAAAACACAGCAAAGTAAATGTAATTTGTTTTTCCTCTCTTCATGCTGGATTAACTCTTTGATGTTTCCTTTTCAAACTAACCTCTTTTCTGCTGCTCTGCCAGGGAGCGGGAAAACAAAGTGTCCAACGCCCTTCTTCGCCTGCCCCAGCGGTCGTTGCATCCCTATGAGCTGGACCTGTGATAAGGAGAACGACTGTGAGAACGGTGCGGACGAGGCTCATTGTGGTAAGTTCGTATACGCTGTACAGGACAACAGACCGTTGCTTTGTTTCAATGTCTTTGCTTTGCACTTTACGCGTTCTCACTTCTCCTTTAGACAAGTTCTGCTCAGCCACCCAGTTTGAGTGTGGGAACCACCGCTGCATTCCTAACCGCTGGGTTTGTGATGGAGCGGATGACTGCGGGGACAGCAGTGACGAGGACAGCAAGTGCAGTAAGTGCTGAAGGCATATTTAGACATGGACAAATACTGAACTCCTAAAGTTGAGTGAATATTGCAACAGTTTTTAACCTGCAGCACTGATTAAATGTATGAGTCACCCCTAATTTCTGTATACTGTGAACTTTCATAGTCAGTAAGATTTTCTTGCAATTTTTAGTGTTCTTGATCAACAGATCTCCAGGCTTTCAGTTATTTTCAGTTATTTTCAGTCGAGTTCTTGTACCTGAACATTTTCTGAGAATTTCTTTTTGTTTGTTAAGCCACATGACTTGATTTGACTCATGCGTCAAAGTTAAGCATAAAAAGGCACCTAACTCAAGGTATGGATCAGTCTACACATAACAAACAACTTAGCAAAGAACCAATAAGTTGTATCCAAGGAAACTGGAAAAGCAGAGTACAAATGCAGAAGAGGCATTGAGTATCTACAGCAGATGAACAATATCTGAAATCCATGTCCTTAAGAAATAAGAAGAAATCCAGACATAGGAGCTGAGATAGAAAAACACACAATGGAACACTGTTAGTCATGGATTGGCGTCCCCAAAGCTCGGACCTCAAAATGATTTAAACAGTGTGCGACAATCTTTACAGAGAAAGCAACAAAAAGCAGCCATCATCCAAAGAAGAGCTTTGAATGTCCTTCGAGAAGCCTGGAGAACTGAATTGTACCACATGTTTGCATGTGCTTTGCTGCACCTACCTCATATTTTCTTAGCAAAATATAAGGAAATGATGGGTGGTCTTCTGCGCACTAAACAATATGAGTTTAATAAGTGCAAAACATTAGGCTGTGTACAAAAAATTTGATTTTTTTAAAAAATTTTTATATTAAAATAACCATTAATAGACATTCCAATCAGTCACCTCTTTCTATTACAGAGACTAAAACCTGCAGTCCAGAGACGTTCCAATGCCCCGAATCACACAGGTGTATTCCTAAACGCTGGATGTGTGACGGAGATAAAGACTGTCCTGATGGAGCTGACGAGAGCATGAAAGCTGGCTGCTGTGAGTGCAAGCTGAGGGCTGAGTTTGATCAAGATAAATAGATTTTAATAACTCTCATAGACTAAGGAATATCTGTCAGTTTTAATGATCTCACTTGTGCGCCAATTATTTCTGCGCCTCAGACTTCAACAACACATGCAGCAGCAATGAGTTCATGTGCCAGAACCGACAGTGTATACCCAAGCACTTTGTGTGTGACCATGACAACGACTGCAGCGACGGCTCAGACGAGTCCCAGGAGTGCGGTGAGTGGAGCCGTGACCTGTGATTTGAAACACTCTCCCTCCTCCTGAGTGTGTGGGGGTTTTTTTGGGGGTTTTTTGGGTTTTTTTTTTGAAGTAGCATGTACCGTTTGTCGCTACAGAGTATCCGACGTGTGGACCGAACGAGTTCCGCTGTGCGAACGGACGCTGTCTCATTAAAAATTCATGGGAGTGTGATGGAGACTTCGACTGTCATGACCACTCAGATGAAGCTCCAAAAAATCCCCGGTGCACTGGCCCAGGTTAGACACACAGAGTCTCTCCAGGAGTACTTTATTTATTCAGTTCATGTATTCAGTATATTTATTGAATTAGTGTGATTACAGGACATGTAAAATTCATTTTTAACCACTGAACTTGCAAAAAAACCTCCAAAATAAAAATAAAGGGACAATAATATTATAGCATATATAAAGGAGGTTCCAGGAAAGAAAGGGAACAAGGAGAAGTCACAGTCTTTATATTATAATTAAATACTGTATGCTAACAAGCCTAAAAGAGAATAAGACTCCACTATCTTTATCTTTTTGGCAATTGTAATCCGCTCTCAGCGTTTGCGACTGAAATTAATCCTGAGGCTTTTATATCAGCTACGCCGGCTGACATTTTCTCTTCATTTGTTTCTCATTTCATTGCTTCACTTTGCGGAACAGAGAAGAAGTGCAACGACACCGCGTACATCTGCAATAATGGAAACTGCGTGAACGAGACGTTGCTCTGCAACCATAAAGACGACTGTGGCGACGGCTCTGATGAGCTCAACTGCTTCATTAACGAGTGCCTGAACAGCAAACTGAGTGGCTGCTCCCAGCTCTGTGAAGACCTGAAAATAGGGTTTAAGGTAAGTGAACAGCATGAAATTAGGACTTGAGTTCTTAAGTAATGGATGTGTAAAAAAAAAAAAATTGCACGGACTGCTGCTTTACCTGCTCTGTGCTTTGCTCCCCCACAGTGCAGATGCCATCCCGGCTTTCATCTGAAAGATGACAGGAAGACTTGTATTGACATAGATGAATGCACGACCACTTACCCGTGCACGCAGCGGTGCATCAACACGCACGGCAGCTTCCACTGTCTGTGTGTGGAGGGTTTCCAGCTTAGCCCCGAGAACCCCACAATATGCAAATCCACTTCTGGTAAGAAATGTGACAGATTATTAGCATTCAGGGATGTGTTTAAGGGAAAGCCTCTCATAATTTGTCATATCCTCTCTTCACTCCTTGCAGATGAAGAACCCTTCCTCATCTTTGCCAACCGCTATTACCTGAGAAAGCTCAACTTGGACGGCTCTAACTACACCTTAATCAAACAGGTGAGCCCTGCAGTTTCAGTCCTGCTGATGTGATTGGAAAGTGCTGGAGTTTATCTACACAACAGACTAATGCAGTTCCCATGCCTTGACAGGGCTTGAACAATGCTGTCGCTCTAGACTTCGACTATCGCCAGCAGATGATTTATTGGACAGATGTGACCACCCAGGGCAGCATGATTCGACGCATGCACATCAATGGCAGCAATGTTCAGGTCAGCATAGAAGCGTCTTGGCAGAGGAAGAGAAATAAAATGTGCTGCTAATAAATGCTAGAAATGTAAACTATATTCAAAATGATGAATGTGTTCGTGTGTGTGTGTACATTGCATGTGCAGTGAAAGCCAAAGACACGCTTTTAGTTTCAGAAAATAAAAACTGCCTGCTCATTTGTCAGGTTCTTCACCGCACATCACTCAGCAACCCAGACGGCCTGGCAGTCGACTGGGTAGGAGGAAACCTGTACTGGTGTGATAAAGGACGGGATACTATTGAGGTGTCGAAGCTGAATGGAGCTTATCGAACAGTTCTGGTCAACAACGGCTTGAGGGAGCCTCGCGCTCTGGCTGTGGATGTACGCTACGGGTAAGAGTGACACTGCAAAATGTTCCTAAAGTGCTAACAGAGAAGGTTTTTTTTTTTCTTTTTCTTTTTGGAAGAAGAATTTTTAGGTTTCTGTTTGAAGTGAAGGGCTCACTTTACCAATATCTGTTGTAGTCAGTAACCTACATCTGTAGGTTACATGAGGTGAAATGAACATGAGACTCTAAATCAGTTTTTCTCAAACAGGGTAATAATACCTCTTGTGGTGCTTTGGAGAACTGCAGGCAAAATAAGATTTCTTTTCAAAAATGTTTTGTACAATTCCTACAATTAGTAACATTTAAAAAAATGTAAGCTTGATAAAGCTCGCTTACTAGATTCATGTGTGTTCCATCCTGATCTTGTTTGATGAAACTCCTGTAGAGCACTTTGTCACTGGTCTCTTGCCTTAAAAAGCACAATTTTAATACATTTCTCATTCTTACTCTCTAGTAAGATAGTCTTCCTGTTTTCAGTGAAAATTTGTATCTAGTTTAACCAGTCAGCTGCTGTAAAAGCTCACAGAAATGTTTTCCATCTTTTTAGTTGTGAATTTTAATCCATAGAAATGAAGTATTTTTCAGTGTCTTCAGACATTAACCATTTTTGATGGTCAGCGCATAATTGTCAGACAAAATATCAAAGGTTGACAAAATAAGAAGGTTGAATGTCTAGGACATCTTGAACCTTGTAAATGTTAAATTCAGATTTGCTATTAATCAGTAAACCTTATAAATATCCTTCACAGGTACTTGTACTGGTCTGACTGGGGTGACAACCCCCACATAGGGAGGATTGGGATGGATGGCACCAACAGGAGCGTCATTGTGGAGGATAAGATCACCTGGCCCAATGGTCTAACTCTGGACTTTATTAATGACCGCATTTACTGGGCTGACGCTCGGGAGGACTACATTGCGTTTGCTAGCCTGGATGGAACAAGCAGACATATAGGTAACATACACATAAACGCACAAGAGCAACTTCAGGTGTTGATTTTGTGGCTAAATTCTCCGTCTTTATGCTTGCACGTTGTAGTTCTGGCCCAGGATATTCCCCACATCTTTGCCATGACTTTATTTGAGGAGTACATCTACTGGACAGACTGGGAAACAAAGTCCATCAACAGAGCTCACAAGACTCTGGGGACCACCAAGACCATGCTGATCAGCACCTTACACAGACCCATGGACATCCACATTTACCACCCATATCGCCAACCTGATGGTAGGACAAAGATACCCGTCATTAACAACCACATGTTAATCTTCATCTGTGCTCTGGTTCTGTCTGATTTGCTCTGTGTTCTCCTTGTTAACATGTCTCTCCTCTTCAGTGGAAGGCCACCCGTGCCAGACAAACAATGGAGGCTGCAGTAACCTGTGCTTGCTCTCTCCTGGAGGCGGTTACAAGTGCGCTTGCCCCACCAACTTTTACCTAGCAGCCGATGGCAAACACTGCTTGTCCAACTGCACCGCCAGTCAGGTAAAAGCATATCTGCCTGTATTAAAACATGATGACACATCACAATACCAGATATTAAAAAAAATCATCTGTTTTTCTTCTTTTCCTTCAGTTTGTTTGTAAAAACGACAAATGCATCCCATTCTGGTGGAAGTGTGACACTGAAGATGACTGTGGTGACCACTCAGATGAGCCCGCAGACTGTCGTGAGTGATCCGACCGTAGCAGTCGTGACACATTACTGTTGTAGGCTGACGTTTTGATTATGCTGGTTAATAATGCGCCACGTATTCTCCCTGTAGCTGAGTTTAGGTGCAGACCAGGCCAGTTCCAGTGTGGTACGGGCATCTGTACTAACCCGGCCTACATCTGTGACGGAGACAATGACTGCCAGGATAACTCTGATGAAGCCAACTGTGGTACAAACACCTACACATATCTAGAAAGTCTAAATTAGAACTGACAGTCTTTATCCCATGTAATCACTATTTATTGTATTTGTTTGGGGTTTTTTCAGACATCCACGTGTGCCTGCCAAGTCAGTTTAAATGTTCCCACCCCAGTCGATGTATCCCTGGCATCTTCCGCTGCAATGGGCAGGACAACTGTGGAGACGGAGAGGATGAGAAAGACTGCCGTAAGTCATTAGTTCCTCTGCTATTTTCTTAGTGTCTCCCTTTCCTGTTCACTACGGTGTGACTGCCTTTTTATCTTAAACACTTTGGTTCGGAGCAAGCTGTCTCCGTCACTTGTAGCAAATTTGTCCCCAGAGGATGAACCAATCTGATTGCAGAGAGGCCATAACCGTCCTTCTTTTGTCTCACTTAGGCCACTATACTATTAAGCAGATGGGAAATTGCTAAACGCTGTGTCCCTCCCCGGAGGATCTCTGTCCTTTTTGACCTTTCCTTTAGCAACGAAGCCCTTGGGCCAAATTATGTTGCATAATGTAATTGGGATGGCATTTGCTAAGGACATTTCATTTTCCCTAGAGAGAGATTACATGAACTGTTCAGTTGTAGTATCCAGAGGTCAAAATGAGCATTTTAGCACCTTTATAGCAGGATCTCCGTGTTTGCAGTTTGAAGGAGCCAGTAGCAGAACCCAAACACTGCAGCTTTTTAACATGTGAATTCTTCAAATGGAGAGCAGCTTGTCTTTATGTAGTGTGATGAAGTAAATGGGCCCATCTGTTTGCCTCATATGCAGCGGAGGTAACGTGCGCCCCCAACCAGTTCCAGTGTACCATCACGAAGCGCTGCATCCCACGGGTGTGGGTGTGTGACAGGGACAACGACTGCGTGGATGGATCTGATGAGCCTGCCAACTGCAGTAAGACATCTTTCTTTTTATTACAACACCAAAACAATTGCTCTGCTTATGAAGAGCGTCTCCTCCGCATCGAAATGAAATGGCTCAGTAATAGAATCTGACCAATTATACTAATGAGACGCTGTGAATGTCAGCACCAGAGGAAATCTGGATGTGGAGAATATTGCGCTGGAGTTTAAAAGAGAAATTTAAAACTACGGAGTGAAACAGAGCTGCATCTAGACTTTTATCATGTCGTCGTTCACCCTTTTATTGTCGAGTTTGAAGCTGATTAAAACCCAGGCAATTCTTTTTACAGCATCAGTAAAGGAGGCATGACCTGTTTATCCGTTAGGAGGGAGTAAGCCTGTAAAGTCCCATATCTACTTTTGAGGGTCTAATCCAGTCAGTCTCCTCTGTTGCAGCTCAGATGACATGCGGTGTGGATGAGTTCCGCTGCAAGGACTCGGGCCGCTGCATCCCGGCACGATGGAAGTGTGACGGAGAGGATGACTGCGGGGACGCGTCGGATGAACCCAAGGAGGAGTGTGGTAAGGAAAGAGTTTTGGAAGGTGAATAAAGATAAAAGATGCTGGCGATGAGGGGAAACTTGTGCTAAATATGTATTTTGTACAGATGAGCGGACGTGTGAGCCTTACCAGTTCCGCTGTAAAAACAACCGCTGCGTGCCTGGCCGCTGGCAATGCGACTACGACAATGATTGCGGTGATAACTCAGATGAAGACAAGTGTGGTAGGTCACCCCAGCTTTTCTTACTTTTGGATGGGACGGCGCCCACTAACACTCTCACCCACCCTCGACGCACAGTGATTTGTAATATAATTGTTAAGTAATCTGTTCCATTAGAGTGGGTTTTAGTGGTGAGCAGGGTTTCGCTTGTCACTCTGCGTTTGTGTCTTATATTTATACACGCATGGTTGAGATTTAATTTGTTTTTAAGTTAGATGGCTTTACGGCCATTTGCACATCTCACGTTCACATCATCTCATGTCTGTTTTGCATTTTACACTGGCCAGTTGCTGTGAGCCAGAGGTAGGTGTTATCACCAGTTACCCAGCCCTTTGTGTGCCCCCGGCTTTTCTTTTAGTCCTGCCAGTATTTTTTTTTTCCATTTTATTTGTTTATTTTTAAATCCCCGTAGCTCTTTTAGCTCCCGTGTTACACATGCCCGATTCTGTACCCACCGAGCCAACCCTGTGATATGAACTATCTGACTTATTTTATCCACGTACGTCCGGCTCTCAACAGAGCTTCTTGTGTTGTTTTTTTCAGTCTGCTCTATTCCCGCCTTTTCTCTTCTATTTTCCTTTCCTTACACCTCTCCTTGCTCCTTGCTTCGACTCTCCTTGCTCCTAAATCATGCTCACACCCATTCTGAGCGCTTGCCCCTGTGTCCTCAGTGCCTCGCCAGTGCTCCGAGAGCGAGTTTTCCTGCACAAACGGGCGTTGCATTGCAGGGCGCTGGAAATGTGACGGGGACCACGACTGCGCTGATGGCTCAGATGAGGTATCGCTCACATTTTAACTTCTGATGGAACTTTTTGGTTTAAAATCTGACGTGCTATAATGAAAGCAATTCATTTGTTTTCTTTTCAGAATGGCTGTGATGTGAAATGTGACAGAGATCAGTTCCAATGTAAAAACGGCCACTGCATTCCCCTCCGCTGGCGCTGCGATGAAGATCCCGATTGCATGGATGGCAGTGACGAAGAGAGCTGTGACAGCGGCGGTAAGAAGCATGCGTCATCGTACCACCACTGGATATTTCTAACAAAGCTAATTCTTAAAATATCAGCATCTAAGACCGATGATAACTGAGCGCTCGCCGCTTTGTTTCAGCTGGTAGACACTGCCCCCAGGATGAGTTCCAGTGCAACAACACCCTTTGTAAACCACTGGGCTGGACGTGTGATGGTGAGGATGACTGTGGAGACAACTCTGATGAGAACCCAGAACAGTGTGGTGAGAACCAGTGCATTCCTCACATTGCTAGAATTACAGAAGACCATTTGATAGCCTGCTCTTATAGAGGTTTTCCTGTTCCTTAATGCTTTTTCTCCTTTGGTCCTTCAGTTAAATTCCAGTGTCCACCCACAAGACAGTTCCGGTGCCATAACGACCGTGTCTGTCTACCTGTATCAAAACGGTGCGATGGTGTGAACAACTGTGGGGACAACAGTGACGAACTCAACTGCTGTAAGTGTGCTTTTTTGAAAATGAGTATTTATTATTGGATTGATAAGGAGGGCAGGGTTTTAGTAACTTACTGTAACGTCAGATAAAAGCTGCGTATTGTTTTGCAATTGGATGTAAGACTTTTGTTATGGTTAATTTTTCACATGTAACATGTTAAAAATAACTTCTCTGTGACCCTTGTTCTCTTCCAAAAGGGAGTACCTCCAAACCAGCGTGCCAAAAGGACGAGTTCGGGTGCTCGAACGGCCGTTGCATCAGCTCAGTTCTGCGCTGCAACTACTTCAACGACTGTGAGGACTATGGCTCTGATGAAGTCAACTGCAGTAAGAAAGGTATGTTGGGCCACAGTGAATTTGTCACATTGGCGGTGTTCACCCTCTGACCGCCTGCTGCCCGTTTCCTTTCCCGCAGACACAGTACTGAATGACTGTCACAGTAATAGGACGGTGTGTGGAGATGGAGATGAAGCTCACTGCGTGGTCAACGGCACCGACTCTTTCTGCTCCTGTAAACCTGGCTTCACATCCAGTGGACGTAACAGATGTCAAGGTACCCTGGCTTCATTTTTCATGTGTCTTTTTACAACTCTAAGGCGTTTTGTGTTTGCGTTGTGTGTCATGTGGTTTTTGGGGTGTTTCACAGATAAGAACGAGTGCAAGGAGTTCGGAGTGTGTTCCCACATCTGCAACAACACTAAGGGTTCCTACAAGTGCAGCTGCCACAAGTACTTCAGCAGAATCAATGACACATGCAAAGCTGATAGTAAGTACTTCTAACCTAATCCAGCAATGTTTTGGGTTCGTTTGTTGTTTTGATTGACAAGCAAGGTTGCTGGTTCGATTCCAGCCAGAGACACAAATCCCATTTGGGGTTGCATCAGGAAATGTAAAACTGCCACATCAAATATGCAGAGTTACTCGCCGTGGCGACCCCTTGTGGCAAGGGAGAAGCAGAAAGTAGCTTCTATATACACACTGTACATTCTTTGTGTTTATTTCAATGCCTTCCTATACCAGAACTCACTTTGCTCTTCATCACCAGCTCAGAGACAAGTCCTCTACATCGCTGATGACAATGAAATCCGCAGCCTGGACCCTTCCATGCCAAACTGGCACTATGAGCAGATCTTCCAGGGTGATGCCAACGTGCGCATTGATGCCATGGACCTGCACGTGAAGACGAATCGCATTTACTGGACCAACTGGCACACGGGACGCATTTCTTCCTACGATTTGCCTTCTTCCTCCTCGTCCCCCAACAGCAACAACAACCGCGACCGACGCCAGAGTGACTCCAGGATCACCAGCCTTGAGGTAACTTTGTGTTTCTTGTGTGTTCTTGCTGCGTGTTTACAGAAATCTGATCTACCATAAACAAAGAAAGAATATTTGTCCAGTTTTATAGATTCTTGTTGCAGTCTCAATTTCTTGTTTGTTTTCAGATTCCTGATCTGAAAATGCCCCGGGGCATCGCTGTGGACTGGGTGGCAGGGAACTTGTACTGGACTGACTCTGGTAGAGATGTGATCGAGGTGGCCCAGATAAGTGGAGGACGCCACCGCAAAACCCTGATCTCAGGCATGATTGATGAGCCTCATGCAATTGTAGTTGACCCCCAGAGAGGGTAAGTGGTTTGTGGGAGGCGTAATATGCAGTCATATCGGAGAAAGGAGTTTGAGGAATGCACACTGTGTTTTAATTGTGTTGACATCAGAGAAATTACTTTTCATTCATTAGGAAAATGTACTGGGCCGACTGGGGCAACCACCCCAAGATTGAAACAGCTGCTATGGATGGAACCATGAGAGAGACTCTGGTTGAAGAAAACATTCAATGGCCAACCGGTAAACCACACAGCTATACAAAAGCAACACTTTCTTTTCATCTTGCCTGCAGTTAGTATCAAGTTTGAGTATTTCCTCTTTTAAACTTTCTCTAATTTACTGTGTGTGCATAGGCCTGGCGGTGGACTACTTTAACGAGCGTCTGTACTGGGCTGACGCTAAACTCTCAGTGATTTGCAGCGTGAAGCTGAACGGCAGTGACGCCATCGTGGCTGTAAACAGCATTAAAAACAGTTGCGTGGCATCTATTTGCATTCTACAGCTCCTCTTGTAATCACTTCTGATCGATCCGTCTTTATTAGTCAGGAATCCGTTCCAATTACACCTTTGTTTCCACTCAGAGCTCCATCAGCCCTTCAGCATCGATGTGTTTGAGGACTACATCTATGGCGTCACCTACATCAACAATTACGTCTTCCGGGTGAACAAATTTGGCAAAGGCCCCATCGAGAACCTGACAACCGGAATAAATCACGCCACAGATATCGCCCTGTATCACCGTTACAAACAACCTGAAAGTGAGTGTGAGGAAAAAAGAAAAGAGCAAAAGTTCAAACAGCAGCAGCAGTGTTTAATCAGTTAGTGCACTGAAGCAGCTGTCGCCCCCATTTTTAATTCTTGTTCTCACGCTCTCTTTCTATCAGTGACTAATCCCTGCGACAGGAAGAAATGCGAGTGGCTGTGCCTGCTAAGCCCCAGCGGACCTGTGTGCACTTGTCCCAACGGACGTACGCTGGACAACGGCACATGTGTAGAGCTTCCTACTCCCACGCTGTCTCCTATCTGTGAGTCCACAGACAGAAAGTACACACTCGCATACACAGAATGTACGCAGGCACTGCCTTGTATATGTATGTATATGCATGCTACTGAAAGATTTTGTCGCCTACAGCTCCTCCTAGCGGTCCCTGCTTAATCCAGTGTATGAACGGCGGCAGCTGTTTCCTAAATGCCCACAAGCAGCCCAAGTGCCGCTGCCAGCCTAATTATGGAGGAGATCGATGCGAGATTGACCAATGCAGGGACTACTGCAAGAATGGAGGCACATGCACACCTTCCCCTACAGGTTAGATATGAAAACGTAGCTTACTTTGCTATATTTATAATGCCCGATATTGCAGTTAACAGCTGGGTTAAAATATTGCTTTATAGGCTACCTTCATGGTTCTGTTGGCCCAGTAAAATATTGCACACTTTTCTCCATTCTCCACCCATCCTTCCCTTCATTTCTCTTCATGTATCTGTCCTCCCACAGGCTCTCCTACCTGTCGTTGCCTGACAGGCTTTACAGGACCAAATTGTAACCTGCACACTTGTAAGAATTACTGCCGGAATAAAGGCAATTGTACGGTCAGCGCTGGAAACCAGCCAACTTGTAACTGCCCCTCTGGCTTCCTTGGCGACCAGTGCCAGTACAGTGAGTGTTTGCGTTGTCTGTGTGACGCGACAAGTTTCAAACTGTTAAAACTGAAATAAAGAAAAAGAACAGTTGAAATGAGCCTTTATGATGTGGCCAGGAATTAATGCACCTACGTTATTTGTGTGCGCCCGTGTGTGCAGGAACCTGCGAAGCCCATTGTCTGAACGCAGGAACGTGTCTGGAGAGCGAAAGCGGCACCAAACTGTGCCGCTGCCAGCCCCAGTACACCGGTAGCACATGTGAGATTGACAGGTGTCACTACTGTCGGGATGGCGAGTGCGTCCGCAGCAATACTTTGACATCGGTGGTGAACTTCACCTGTCGGTAAGAGCACTTATAATTTGCCTCAGATTAACGGAAAAGAAACATAAATGCGTGAAGCTGTCACATTTTGCTCAATTTCTTTTTTTTCCATAGCTGCACAGATGGCCGAGTCCAGCCCAGCTGTTACACGTGCGATACGAACGAGTACTGTGCAAATGGCCAGTGCTCTATAGACTCCAATACTCGCCTTCCAAAGTGCATGTGAGGAGTGCATTCATTCATATTTGTTGTCTATCAGTCTTGGTTAAATCCTTTGCATTGTTTCATAGTGTGCATGAATATTTCTGTTTGCATATATCTCTGTCATTATAATACTGCATAGATTACATATTTTTTATTGTGTCATCTTGTATTGGTGTCTGTGTTCGTGTGTAGATGTTCACCTGGCTGGGAAGGGCATCGCTGTGAGTCTGTGGCCAGTAGTGATGCTTCAGGTTCAGGCGGACGTGAGTCAGCTCTTCCACTGTGACGTTGATAACAGAGGTTTCTTGAGTTTTGTTTGATGAGGCTGTTTGTTTTTAATTCTTTGTGTGCAGGCACAGTCTCCATACTGATTGCAGTGCTGATGCTGTTGCTGCTGATCCTCCTGGCTGCAGGAGCGTTGTTCTGGTACAGGAGAAGGATGAGAGGGTGAGTAACACGACATTCAAAACTTTGATTTACTTTGACCTCTTCTTTTTGTTTTTTTGTTTCCTTTTTTCTTCCCCCTTTTCTTCCTCCTTTCCGTTCTTCGATCTGCACTTTTACCCTCCTCCTCTGTAATGACATCTCTTCTGCTCCTCAGGTCTAGCCGGCCCGGAAAAACCGGCTCCAGACGCTTGCGGTAACGGCTGCCAGGGTTACACTTTTCTCTCCATGCCCTCTTTCAGTTCTTCATTCTGAGGCTCTCTCTTTCCCTGCCTCTCCCTTAACCATGAGTTCCTGTGCTGTGTTTGGTCCTTAGTGTTGTGCCATTTTTTTCTGATGGTCATTGAGGCTGTAGGTCATCCCGCTCCTACAGTGTCCGTCCTGTGTAGTTATTCTCTTTCAAAGCAGGGCTCCAGGGCAGATCTATTGAAAAGATTAAATGAATAGATCTGTCTGTGTGTTAGCCAGTGCTGTAGGTCTTTCATATTGTTGTCCATCATATTGTGCCATAATGTACTGTGTTGTGGTTTGAGCTGTGGTAGTGTCTCTTGTAGCGAGACATGGAGAGTCCAGTAGCATTGTTCCAAGCTCTGACTGGAAAATGCAACTTCCCAAAATCCAGCATTTACTTAGCCATGGATACTTCATTTGTATTTTAGAGGAATGATTGTGGATTTATTGGGGGTCTGGGAAGATATCCAGGTCCAGTATGTCTGGATCTGACATTACCTCCTGTACATGAATGCTGGGTTTGTGTTGGTCCTTGTGCTGTGGCTTAGCCTGGATGGTGGTGAGAGTCATGCAATGCCTCTCCCCTCCCGTCGTAATGTGGCTGTGTCCCTGCTTGCACTCTTCAGGCAGCTCTACTCTTGAACAAAAGATGAAATTATGACTGCTCTCCTTGTCATTTTGTATAGGGCCAAGGGCTTCCAGCACCAAAGGATGACCAATGGGGCAATGAATGTTGAGATTGGAAACCCTGCTTACAAGATCTATGAGGGCGAGCCTGATGACGATGCTGGGGAGCTGCTAGATGCAGACTTCACTCTGGACCCAGACAAGGTAGAGAAAAATATAGACGTGTGCAAAACTTCAGTCACTCTTCATTTCTTTATAGTGTTCTTGCAAGTTGCCAGACTATTATAATGCAGTTTTTATTTAAAAAAAAATGTCCTGAGTAATAGTTTAATAGTTAGTATTTTCAGTCCAGTCCTTGTACCTGACTATTTTCAGAGGGATGCTTTCTTGTTTGTTAAGCCACTTAACGCCAACCTATTAATCATTGAAGGGTTTAAAAAAGGTGCGTAACTCAAGTGATGAAGCAGTTTTCTGTTTACACATAACAAGCAACTTAGCAAAGAACCAGTTTTATCTTTAGCCACTTTGTTATTTGCAGACTGTCGCAAACATCATCATCAGACAGCACAGACAAGCTTAAAATAGTATTGTTGCACCAACAAGGCGATTCCCAAAAAAGCTATTAGCCCAAAAAATTGGCATCTCTCATCATGATGTGCAGTGTGTCCTTAAAAACACTTGATGAACAGCAGGTCATGTAATTAAGAAACAAGAAAGGTTCAGCAAAGACCTGACACAGGACCTGAGAGATGCAGGTGAAGCGATTAATCCAAATTTTCAGTTTTTTGATTCAAATTGTCATCAGTGTGTATGGAAGCGAGCTTTGAATGTCCTACAAGAAGAAGAAGCTTGCCTAAGAGAGTTCTTGGTATGTTGAAGAATAAAGCTGGTTATACTGCATTTCCATGTATGTTTGCACAATAAATCCAGCATCTATTCCACATTTATCTTGCAAAATATAAAAAAAAATTGGAATGACTGAAGACTTTTGCACAGCACTGTATATTCGTGATGCTAAACTTCAGTGTTTTAAACATGATGTGATGGATCATTTTTCTTCCTTCCAGCCCACTAACTTCACCAACCCAGTTTATGCCACTCTGTATATGGGAGCTCACAACAGCCGCAACTCTCTGGCCAGCACAGATGAGAAGAAGGAGTTGCTATCCCGTGGAGATGAGGAGCCCCTTGTGGACCCACTGGCATAGACCTTGGTGCCGGATCACGCTATTCCAAACACCCCCCCATTCTTGCCTTTTAAAGAAAAATTGAACAAAAAAAAAATCAATAAAAAGTGTGAGAGAAAATTGATAAACCATGTGAACACTGTATAAAATGTACAAAAATGAAGGACTACTTTTGTATGTGATTGCAGTATTATATTTTGTTCTTTTGAGATTCCTCTGGTCAAAAACAAATAACATTTTCTATGAGAGATTTTTAATTTCCACTTCGTCCCTTACCCTTTACCTAAATAGCCACTACCTCTGTGCAAAATGAAATGGAAACATGGAAATCATAAGAAAAAAAAAAGAAATGCTATCATTGGAGCAATTTTAATTTTTTATTTTTGTATGAATTGTATAGAAAAGACAAAAACATTGTTCCATTTCACCAGTGCCAACTGTCTGTTGTTTGTGTCGACTTTGAGCGGGAAAAGGCAAAAACTCAAAGTTTTTGAAATCGGTACATTTGTCATCTTGTCGAGCTTCTTGGCAAGAATGTGTGAGACAGATTTGTGATAGCACCGTTTGTGTATAGCACATGTAAAATGTCAATACCAGATGGCAACTACAGTATTTCCACGTATTTTTCTTTCTTTCTCAGAGAACAATGTTCATAAAATGATTGTGTGGTCTTCCTTGCACAGAATATCACATTTTACGGTATAGTGTATACTGTAGGCTTTATACCTTAAGATGTAAAGAAAATGTTTGTTTTTATCACTTTGTGTAACAGCTGGAGCTGATGTGTTGCTGTGGAGAAAGGATAAAGAGGCTTGTTGGTGCGTGATTGTGCAGTTATATGAAGAACGTGGAAGGTGGTTATGGGTTAAACATTCCAGGCAGAGTGATGGATGGAGATTATGGATGTAAAGCAATAGATGGGGTGATACTTTAATGGGTGGGTAGCTGGCTGTGTGTACATGCCCAGAAAACAGCTGGCTAACAATGGCGGGGGCTTTTTTGATAGAAGACTTATAGATAGTGTCATGTTTGCACTATTTAGCGTCTGTTTTCTGGTCTTCCTGTAGAGGCTGCAATTATGGTCAAATGTAAGGAAGGAAAGATTTCTTTTCTATGTGTGTTCTGCTTCTCCAGCCCTGGTTTTTGTTCTGTAAAGACCAGGTAGCATCCATCTGGCTTTGTGAGTAAATTTGCCTTCAGAGGATCAAAGTCTGTATGTTCACAGTTGTGTAATGACTCTGTCTTAAGTGCATTATTTTCATTTGATCCTTAGCGTTTCTCTGTTTTCTTTCTTCAGCCCTTCCCCATCTCTTCTCTGTGCCCTGCTGCTGCTAATGCTACCATTCTGGTTGCTCTGACACGTCCTTACGCTCAGCCTCTGTCCCAAAATGCTGCTTCTGTCAGAAATGTGTCAGCCATATCTTAATGCATGTGAAAAGTAACACAAGTCTTCAGTGTAACTACAATAACAAGTTTTTATTTTGCTTACCTGTCAAGCCAGTGTTATTTTATGCCGTCGTGTATGTTTTGTCTTTAATTGAGAGAGAAGTACAATCATTTTACCGAAAGGACATTTTTGCTAAATCATATGTGCATTTCCAGACTTTTGTTTTGATTAGTCCTTGGTTTTTTAAAATGAAAAATGACACATAGCTTTTATAGTACACAATGCATGGAGGCGCAGACTTTCTTCTGAAAAGAGAATAATGTTTAATTTTTGCTGGAGTACTTTACAAACTAAATAACAGATATTGTTATAAATAAAATTTTAAAAATTGTACAGAAAACAAGCCACAGTGTTCTGTGTTTTGTTCACAACCGGTCCTGATAAAAGGAGGAATTCAGTGTGGAGGATTTAATCATTTATTAGGCAAACAGAAAGTCAGACCATCAGCACTGTAGACCTGAGATTATATAAATCTGTGTTTATGCAAATCTACATTTTATATTGTTACATGATGAAAACTTTGACAATCAACAGAAAAAAAAATCATCACTTAGTATTTGAAGATAATATATATAGCTAATGAAAGAAGTCAATTCTAAACTTTACTGATCAGATAAAACATTAACAGAGAAAAGAGCAAAACAGAGTATTTGAATTTCAGTGTCTGTTTAAAGAGTCATCTTTAAACATTTTTAATCCAGCTGCACTTTGTATTAAGAACGTCACTCAATGCCTTTGGCCTTTAACTCTTCTTTGACTCTGCTCAGGTACTCAGGGTCAGGATACCCAAAGCTGTGGAAACAGAACATATCCAAGGTTAACATGTAGTATTTTATTAGAGAAAACAGTAAAAGAAAACATTTACCGCAACACAAGTAAGAAACCTGGCTACTCTACCTTTCTGCTCCTCCTGACGTGGATGTTTTGTGGTGAATGTCATTCCAGGTCACCTGGCCGTCCATTCCAGTTGTTCTGGATGTCCCAATAGTAAAAATGAGCCTCTGGTCAAACGCTTTTTTCAGCAGTCGCAGCACTTCATTGCCCTCTTTGTTGTTTGGAAGATATGCTGTTCTACTAATACCATAATAGTGCTGTCCAGGATTGGGATGTTTTGCCTTAAAAGCAGAATGGAAAGTAAATAATTTTTATCATTTTTTTTCTTTTTATAAAACTTCAAATGAAAACACAATCATGTTTTGTTTTTTTAAACAGGGACATAAGCATTCAAATAAAATGGTCATTTACCGTCTGTGTTCCACTTGGAATCTCATAGCTGATCTTTATGGTGCCACAGTCTGAGTATCCAGGGAGGGAAAATGTGAGTATCTGGTGTGACATTCTTCCATCTGGTTGGTCTCCGACTATCTTACCAAAGACAACTCTGCATATAGGACAGATGGGCCCATTCGCCTTCTCCGCTTGTTTCAGACAGTCTTTACAAAATTCATGTTTACAGTTGAGCAGTCTCTTGTTTTTGAATTTATCCAAACATATAGGACACCTTTCATCACTTTGGTCACCTGCTCTTTTCCCACTGTCAGTTGGTGGGTCAATGTTGTGCTTCCTGTTTGCTGATTGGCCACTCAACACAGGCTCATTGGAGGCCCCCTCTGATTGAGAAATGATTGTGCCACTGAACCCAGTGGCACCATGGAATTGGGATGAAACAAACCTCTGGTGTAGACAGAGAAGTGCTCTGAGGGCGTGGCTCTCCATTGAGGCATTTCCTTCTTTCTTGTAGAAAGCTTTGACATTAACTTTGCCTTGACCAATGTCTGAATCTTTGAATGCTACGTTAAACTTAGCTTTGATCTTTTCTATTTCCTTGTTATAAGAGTTAGTCATCAACTTCCAAAATGTCTTCTCAATGATCAGTCCTGCATGCGGGAAATCATCTTTGATGGTCGCGTCAATCTTCAGTGATTCTTGAGTCTCTCTTTCATACTCTTGATGAGAAGCATCTGTGTTTCTTTTCCAATGTGTATCTGCATATAAGCACTTACTGATAACATCTTGACTTTGTCCTGGTCCACGCACAGTCATTGTTTCAGAGGTCAGAGTAACCAAAAGCTTGTTTTTCTTTTTCTGGATGGTTTTCAGTGCATCGCCCCACTGATCTGAATCTATGAACTTGAGAGGAATAACTGAGCCACTGGATTCAACTAAGCTTTTCTGGACGAGGTTTACAAACTCCTTGAGAGCACGGTCTGGTCTCCCATGGTTTTGGTCTTCTTCAAATCTCACCTTCACATCTGCCATGATTTTAACTCCATTCTCTTTCTCTATAAGTTTCATTTCCTCTTCGTACATGTGGCTCACGTACCAGAAAAGACCCACTGGGACAGAACAAGTGTACATTTCTTCACCTGCAGGATCTCTGCTACTCTGTTTCCCCACCTGAACTTGCTCCTGAAGATTAAAAAAAAGGTAAAATAATCTTTAAAAAAAAAAGATCATTATGTTTGTTTGTTGAAGATCTTCTTTTTCATTTTTATGTTTGTAATTAATGACACAGTACATACAGTTTGTAAGTACATTGGGGAAGTACCACTATCTTCTTCAGTTGTAGAACCTGTGTTACTCTCCTTCCCTGGCTGAATGTGCTCCTGTTGAAAAAACATACAGTATATCGTTTATATACATACTGTATACTGTATAATGCACTTATATACATACACTATACAGTATATCTCATTAATATTTTGATAAACTTTTAATTTATGACCCAGTACATACATTTTTTGTCTTTGGCATGAAAGAAGCACCCATCTGGTCTCCAGCTGTAGAACCTGTTTCACTCTGCTCCCCCTGTTGATCTTGCTCCTGTTAAAATACAATACATTATTAAATTCAATAGCATGCATTAATATTTGTTTTTTAATGATTTACTACATTTTACATACAGTTTGTGGCTCTGGTAGACTTACTGAAGAATCATCTTCAGTAAGTAGTTGTGTATCGAGCTCTGGAGATGGCAGTGTCAGATTGATGGATGTTATGGTGACCGTTGTTTTTTTTCCCTTTCCAGCTCCCTTCTCAGTTAGTGTTTCTTTACTCAGTTTCAGAAGCTCAGTGATAGCTTAAAAGAAAAAACATAAAGAATTTTTTTTAACCAATATAAATATACAGGAAGAAGTCAGTGTGTGTGTGTGTGTGTGTGTGTGTGTGTGTGTGTGTGTGTGTGTGTGTGTGTGTATAACACTATGTATTTTGGAGAAGTTATAAAGACAGTAGATTAATCAGATGATTATTAATCAAATGATTATGTAGGACTTGACTGCACCTGGAGCTGGTTTAATGTTTATCACTGCACGCCCATCTTTTAGGATCCTTTTCACTGAACAGTCCACATTAGGTTTACATTTGTTGAACCAGGACTGAAGCATTTTCTGTAGACTAGTCTCAGGCTTCTTTGTTTTTTGTGGTTCATCATCAGACTTTGTCCACTTCAGTGAGAGAACAATGAGAGCTCCATCTTCAACCTGTGATAAAAAGAAATGAAATAAACAATTGATAAAGCAGTGTAAATCTGTGTAATCCTATGATATTCAATGAAAATAAAAATATCTAAAAGCCATTTTAATCATTGTTTAAATTTATATCTTTAGAATTATTTTTTCACTTTTACAATGCAGATAAATAGTGTGAGGTTAGCCACATGTCATATTTTCACATTTTCAGCTTGAACAACTTTACAAATCTTCTCACTGGCGATCACAGTCACACTGAACAGCTTTACACAGCATTGATCATGTATCTCCTGAACCTCCACTGTTGATCAGCTGAGATTATCATATTGATCTTGTGTAATCAATACTTTCACTTTCACATAATCTTGTTTGGAGCTGGAGCTTGTTTTGTGTTACTGAGAACTTAATCATACACACACAAACTGATCAAAACACTTACTGCAGCAGGTGTATCGGTAGGTTTTAGATGTTGCTCATTTTTGCCCATAGCAGAAGGCTGCACCTTTAATAATGATAAAAAGTCTTTTTAAGTATAAAAACAAACTCTTGTGTTGAAAGTAAAACAAAACAAAACAAAAACAAGCATACTGCTCCCAATGAAGATAATAACTATGGCTATTTAATGACTGAATTAACCCCCAAAATTTTGCAATCTTACAAAGTTTTTTTCACTGATGAACCTCCAGAGTGGATCAGCTGAGATTATTATGTTGATCTTGTGTGCTTAATTCTCGAAAACGTACGTAACACACAGAAACTCACAAAAACACTTACTGCACCAGGTGTATCAATTGGTGTTAGGTGTTGCTGGTTGACACTCAAAGAAGAATGCTGCACCTATAATAATGGGAGGACGGCTTTTTAAGTATAAAAAAAGTGTTGTGTCAACTTAAAAAAGAAGTTTATTGGTGCTAATGAAGGTGGATATTCACTAAAGTTGATTATTTAATGACCCTTTAACACCAAAGCTCCTGTAACAAATTTGCAACCTTATGAAGTTTCTTCACTCATGAACCTGATCAGCTGAGGTTAGCTGAGCTTGTGTGCTTTCACTTTTACTTACTTTTTACAAGAATATGGATAAAAGCTGGAACTGGTTATGTTTTATAGAACAGATGAAGCATAAGCACACAAACTCGGCAAAACACTTACTGCAGCAGTTGTATCTGTAGGTGATGAATGTTGCTGGTTGTCACTCAAAGCAGAATGCTGCATCTATAATAATGAAGAAAGACTTTTAAAAATAAATCAAACAAAGTGTGGTGTCAAAAGTGACATTTGAACGCCGCTCCTCCTTAATGACTGCATTAACACCACATTTCCTGTAACAATATTATTGTATTCTGATTCGGTGCTAGTTTACGTACGCTCTGGTCGTCAGTCTCCATGGGTTCCACCATGTCCGTGTCCGAGTCCATGTTTCCGATTTTGATCGTCTTCCTTCAAAACACAACACAAACAGACGACATAACAACAGTGTGTTTTTTACTCAAACAACCAGCAATTCTTTATTTGCTGATTTTATATATAAAAAAAACGTTTCCATAAATTAGCTAACGTTGCTCTCCGACTATCCTGCAGAGCTACACTCTCGGATACACTCCACTTTCCAGTTTCCTTATGTCTTACATTTTAGCCAAACCTGTACAAATGTGTGTATCTGAACAGAAATATACCTGGAAAATATTACTTTACCTCGTATATGACTTACTCCTGCCTCGCTACTTTAAACACTGGTACTTCCTTATAAACGAAAGCGAAAGCTTGCAGCTCCGCAATAAGGATCTGCGTCACACTCCAAACACGCAAGTGCACCTCTGTCATTTCCAGCAGTGTTGGCAAGAGGTCTGTTCGCTTAGCTGACTGTGGAAACTAAATCCTTCTTCATTGCTAGAAAACTACAGAAAATGTTCTTTATGTTACATGTATGTTGTCTGCTTTATGTTTCAGATATTTTTAAGAGTTTGTGTAAGATCGTTTTTGTTAAATATCTTCTGTCTTATATGATTCTGACGAACACTGCATTGATTTTTATTTCATCTTTGACTCCCTTCAGAACTATGATACCTGAGGGGAAAGTATTAATAATAGCCTATAACTCAAATAAAAGGTCAAATGTATACCAGAATGCCAGAATCCACTGAAAATTTTGGTTTTAACTTTAAAGTACCTCAAGTACATTTTCTGCTGATATTTCACAAATTCTACTCATTTTCCACTCACTGTAAAAGGTTTTGGTGTTCTGTTTGTATTTTTATAACATTTTTAAAAATGCTGTGATGAACTTTTTTCTTAGCCTTAAAAATGCCCCTCTGTCCTCATTTATTATAATTAATTTAATCGTATGTATTTTTAGATGCAGTATACAGTGGGAATGATCCTTTAATACACAGTATACCTACAGAAAATCTTATATGCAGTATAGGTGCAGTGTTGGGGAGTAATGGAATATGTGTACTGACGTTACGTGCTTAAAATACAAAATATGAGTAACTGTATTCCGTTACAGTTACCGTTTAAACAGGTGGTATTTAGAATACAGTTACTTTGTTTCATATGTTAGGCTGCAGTGTTGGTCAAGTTACTTGAAAAAAGTAATCAGATTACAGTAACGCGTTACTGCCCACCTCTGTTAGGCTGTCCCCTGTCTATTTTTGGTAATTCCAGGCCGGTTTAAACCCACACAAAACAATGTCTAGGTCTCAAGCTCGCGGCCCATGTCATCTCTACTTGCATAATGACGTGAAGAAATATTTTTAAAAATTATTGCTCAAAAAATTATTTAATATGAAGGCAATAGGCAGAGTGTTACAGGCATAACCCTAAAGAATAGCCTCGTGGTTGTAAGTAAGCTATTAAAACTCGACTGTACACTGTGTTCGTGTTTTCCTCCGAAACAGTAAGTTCCGTTGGAGCAGCCTTTCAACGCCTCTCTCTGTCTCTCGCTAGCAAAGTTGATCCAGTCAACAAAGTAAAGCTAGTTTTCGGCTACGAGCGGAACCCGACGTAGCCAGAGGTCCCTTACAGTTTTATATACGCGGCCGCTGCAAAAAGTGCAGCCTTATCTAATGTCCACCCTACTGTTACTCATTTCATATTAAGATTTAAAAATCTAGTTGGTATTGGTATGGCGAGTAGCCTTCAATAATAGTAATAAATCACACAGCAATAGTACATTCATGTAGTTGTAAAAAGCATGATAATATATTAAGTAATCCAAAGTATTCAGAATACTTTACTCTCATTGAGTAACGTTATCCTTCTGGGGGTTCAGAGCACACGTTACAAAAAAATACGTTACAAAATACATTTTGGGGCGTGTATTCTGTAATCTGTAGTGGAAAACATTTTAAAAGTAACCTTCCCAACGCTGAGTATAGGAGGTTGCCTTAAAATGTAGGAAGAGGCACAAGATAAAAGGAAAGTTATTACACACAAACGCCAACATGCAAAAAAAACCTTTTTATTTCTTGTTGCCATGTTTCAGCAAACATGGTGGAATTTAGAGATTGGGTTGAACAAAGGTTTCAGAAGACACAATACAAAGCTACATGGTAGCATTATGAAATATATACAAATTCCACTGTAAGCATGCAAATAACACAAGAGTTTAACACTAGACTGAGATTGCTATAGCCACAACCAACCCCATATTCCAGTAGCAGCACTGGACTGGGAGACATTCATGGGAGATGTGGCAGTTTTCTGATATAAATGAAAAAGCTCTCTGACAGCGTGGCTCTCCATGGAGGCATTTCCTTCATCTTTCTTGTATAAGGCTTTGACATTGACTTTGCCTTGACCAATGTCTGATTCTTTCAGTTCCACATTAAACTTAGCTTTGATCTTTGCTATCTTCTCACTGCAAGAGGTAATCATCACCTTCCAGTAGCTCTCCTCCATCGTTAGTCCCATATGCATCAGATGGTCTTTGGTGGTCACGTCAATCTTCAGTGATGTATCTTGAGTCTCTCTTTTATACTCTTCATGAGAAGCATCTGTGTTTCTTTTCTGCTCTGTATCTGCATTTAAGAACTTTTTCATGGCCTCTTGACTTTGTGTTGGCCCACGCACAGTCATTGTTTCAGAGGTCAGAGTAACCAAAAGCTTGTTTTCTTTTTCCTGGATTGTTTTCAGTGCATCGCCCCACTGTTCTGACTCTATGAACTTGAAAGGAATAACTGAGCCACTGGATTCAACTAAGCTTTTCTGGACAAGGTTTGCAAACTCCTCGAGAGCACGGTCTGGTCTCCCATGTTTTTGGTCTACTTCAAATCTCACCTTCACATCTGCCATGATTTTAACCCCATTCTTCTTTTCTATATGTTGCATTTCCTCTTCGTACATGTGGTTCACATACCAGAAATGACCCACTGGGATGGAACAAGTGCAAATCTCTTCACCTGCAGAAACTGTGCTACTCTGTTTCCCCTCCTGAACTTGGTCCTGGTATAAACAAATAAACAAATGAGCAACAACAGCAACAACAACAACGTGTGTGTATTTTTAATGATTTACTACACAGTGCATACAGTTTGTGGAGCCGGCACAAATGTACGATGGTTTGTCAAAGCATCCTCTGAAGCACCTGTCTGTTCTCCACCTGCTGAAACTGCTTTACTTTGCTTTCCCAGTTGAACCTGATCCTACAAATACAGTACATCATTAATTTTAACAGAATTCATTTATATTGGTTTTTAATAATTTACTACATGTTACATACAGTTTGTGGATCTGGCACAGATGCAGAAGGGTTCATTGAAGCATCCTCTGGTATTTGTGCATCAAGCTCTGGAGATGGCAGTGTCAGATTGATGGATGTTATGGTGACTAAATCTCCATCCTTCCCAGTTAGTGTTTGTTTATTCAGTTTCTGAAGTTTAGTCAGGACTTAAAAGACAGAGACAAAATGGATTCTTTTTTGAAACCAATATAAATATGCAGAATGAAATAGAAATAAATGCTTTTTTTGGAGAAGTTATAAAGATAAGAGAGTAATCAGATGATTATGTAGGAGTTTACACCTGGAGCTGGTTTAATGTTTATCACAACACGCCCATCTTTTAGGATCCTTTTCACTGAACAGTCCACATTAGGTATACATTTGTTGAACCAGGACTGAAGCATTTTCTGTAGACTAGTCTCAGGCTTCTTTGTTTTTTGTGGTTCATCATCAGACTTTATCCACTTCAGTGAGAGAACAATGAGAGCTCCATGTTCAACCTGTGATAAAAGAAATAATAATAAAACACTAAAAACATGTAAGCCTGTGATATTATGCTGAAAATCATTAATTTAAATAAGTATAGTTTAGCATTGTTGAGATATATCTTTTTAGAATTATTTTCTTTAGTATTATAATGAATAGTGTGAGCTTAGCTACGTGTCATATTTTCACATTTGTCACACTGATGTCGCCTTGCAGCCTTAGAACTTTACAATGTTCTTACTGATGATCAAAGTAACGCTGAACAGCTTTACACATTGTTAAGTTCCTCAATCTCACAACTCTTACAATACAATGCTGATGGTTTATATTTCATCTTATGCTAATTCTCATGGCCATTGATCAGTGGTCTTTGATCAGTGAGTTTTGGTCAGTGGTTGTTGATCAATGATCATGAGAATTTGTATAATTAAGATTAAGGAACTGACCTCCCAGCCCATTGTTCCTTCAGTGAGCTGGTTTCAGTCATTATGCAAATGTACTGTTTATAAGATTGGGGAAACCTGCAGTCAGCTGAGACTGAAGAAGTCACTTGGATGAGTGACAAAACGTTTCTCCCACAAAACGCTACGTCCAGATGAACAGAACCAACTTTTGGACACCGCCAATAAACTAATATTATGCTGACCTTGTAATCTCAGTAGTTTCACTTTACGTTTTACAAGAATACGGAAAAAATGGAGGACATTAAGTATAAGCACACAAACTCACCAAAATAAAAAATCTTTTTAAGTATAAAAGCAAACCGTGGCCTCAAAAGTGCACTTTAAAATATGTAAGGCTCCTACTGAAAATAAGCACTGTGGATATTTAATGACTGCATTAACACCAAAGTTCCTGAAACTATATTATTTTATTCTGATTCGGTGTTAGTTTACATACTTGGCTCATGTCATCAGGTCTGTCAACCTCCATGGGCTCTGCACTGGCCATGTTCAAGATTTTGATCGTCTTCCTTCAAAACACATCAAACACAGACGACATGACACAGTGTGTTGCACTCAGACAACCAACAATTCTGTATTTGGTGATTTTATATAAAACTATTCTCATAAATTAGCTAACGTCGTTCTCCACCTAACCTGCAGAGCTACACTCCTGGTTGCACTTCACTTTCCAGTTTTCTAATGTCTTACATTTTAACCAAACCTGTAACAACCACAACGTTATATCACACGTTTTATGTATCATCTAAACAGAAATGTATCTTGAAAATATGACTTTACTGCGTATTAGACTTACCCCTGCCTCGCTACTTTAAACTGTTTTTTCCTTATAAACGAAAGTGAAAGCTTGCAGCGCCACAGTCACGCCCCAACACGCAAGTTCGCCTCTGTCATTTATTTGGGACAGAGTGTCCTCTGTTGTTGACTAAAGGTCCGTTTGCTCAGTTAAAATGACTGTGGATACTAAACCTCCCTTCATTTCCAGAAAAAGGGCAGAAGATGTCTTTTATAGGACAAGTTTTTTCTGGCTTGATATCTCATGGTTTGCAGTTTGTGTAAGCTCACTTCTGATAAATATCTACTGTCTCATATGATTCTGACACATGTACAGCACTGACTTGTTTCATTTAGTTGATATAGGATATACCAGCTATACAGCATGATGCTGTAAATAAAATAATTTACTGCAGGCTATAACTCATGCAACAGGTAAAATGTATCATTTACAATCCACGGAAATTTTCTGTTTGACATTTTCTTTAGTGTAAATCAAAAACATTTTCTGATAATATGTTACCAATTCTACTCATGTTTCACTTGCTACAGAGATTTTCTGGTGTTGTGTTTGTACTTTTATAAAAAAGCATTTCTGCCACCACTTAAAAAAAGTGATATATTGTGGTTCCGTCCTAAAAATGCTCCTCCATTCTTTGCAGTTACAAATAAATGAAATCTTTTCATGTAGATTCAACATGCAGTGGGAAAGATCCTTTAATATACAGTATTTCACATTTCCATTACAGTAATCCTAAATTGAACATTTATGCAGTATGAATAGCTGTGTTACAAAGTAGGAAGAGACACAAAATAAAAGTAAAGCCATTTCACACAAACACCAACATGCAAAGCTTGTTTACTTTTTGTTTAAGGCAAAATTGTTTCGCTGATCTCCAACTTTTTATAAGGCTTCACAAGGCACGAAACAAAGATACATGGTAACATTGTGAAATATAACAACCCCATTGTAAGCATGCAAATAACACAAAATATTAGCACTAAACTGAGATTACTGTCATGTCCATGACAAACTCATTTCACTAGCAGTATTGAACTGTTCATGGGAGATGTGGCAGTTTTCTGATATAAATAAAGAAGCTCTCTGACAGCGTGGCTCTCCATGGAGGCATTTCCTTCATCTTTTTTGTAGAAAGCTTTGACATTGACTTTGCCTTGATCAATGTCTGATTTTTTTAATTCCACATTAAACTTAACTTTGATATTTTCTATTTCTTTGTTATAAGAGGTAGTCATCAACTTCCATGATCAATCCTTGATTTGAGAGATGGTCTTTGGTGGTCATGTCAATATTCAGTGATGTGTCTTGAGTCTCTCTTTCATTCTGTTCATGTTTCTTTTCTGCTCTTTATCTGCATGATTGTGCCACTGATCCCAGTGGCACCATGGAATTGGGATGAAACAAACCTCTGGTGTAGACAGAGAAGTGCTCTGAGGGCGTGGCTCTCCATTGAGGCATTTCCTTCTTTCTTGTAGAGAGCTGTGACATTAACTTTGCCTTGATCAATGTCTGAATCATTGAATGCTACGTTAAACTTAGCTTTGATCTTTTCTATTTCCTTGTTATAAGAGTTAGTCATCGACTTCCAAAATGTCTTCTCAATGATCAGTCCTGCATGCGGGAAATCATCTTTGGTGGTCATGTCAATCTTCAGTGATTCTTGAGTCTCTCTTTCATACTCTTGATGAGAAGCATCTGTGTTTCTTTTCCAATGTGTATCTGCATATAAGCACTTACTGATAACATCTTGACTTTGTCCTGGTCCACGCACAGTCATTGTTTCAGAGGTCAGAGTAACCAAAAGCTTGTTTTTCTTTTTCTGGATGGTTTTCAGTGCATCGCCCCACTGATCTGAATCTATGAACTTGAGAGGAATAACTGAGCGACTGGATTCAACTAAGCTTTTCTGGACAAGGTTTGCAAACTCCTCGAGAGCACGGTCTGGTCTCCCATGTTTTTGGTCTTCTTCAAATCTCACCTTCACATCTGCCATGATTTTAACTCCATTCTCTTTCTCTATAAGTTTCATTTCCTCTTCGTACATGTGGCTCACGTACCAGAAATGACCCACTGGGACAGAACAAGTGTACATTTCTTCACCTGCAGGATCTCTGCTACTCTGTTTCCCCACCTGAACTTGCTCCTGAAGATTAAAAAAAAGGTAAAATAATCTTTAAAAAAAAAAGATCATTATGTTTGTTTGTTGAAGATCTTCTTTTTCATTTTTATGTTTGTAATTAATGACACAGTACATACAGTTTGTAAGTACATTGGGGAAGTACCACTATCTTCTTCAGTTGTAGAACCTGTGTTACTCTCCTTCCCTGGCTGAATGTGCTCCTGTTGAAAAAACATACAGTATATCGTTTATATACATACTGTATACTGGGACGGAACAAGAGTGCACCTCTTCTTTAGGGGCATTACTTTGTTCACTTTTTTGAACCTGTTCCTGTTAAAAATACAGTACATCACAATACAGTACAGTACATTTAATGGAATGGCATATAACATTTCTATTCCATTTGTTGATGCTTTATCACATCGTACATACCGTTTGTAACTCTTGCAGAGATGCAGAAAGGTTAATTGAAGCATCCTCTGGTACTTGTGTATCGAGCTCTGGAGATGGCAGTGTGAGACTGATGGATATTATGGTGACTGATTGTCCATCCCTCCCAGTTAGTGTTTGGTTATTCAGTTTCTGAAGATCAGCCAGGGCTTAAAAGACAAAAAATGAACTCTTTTCTAAAACCAATATAAATATACTGAATTAAGTCAAAATATACTTTTACTGAATAAGTTATAATTCAGTAATTGTTTATTGAATAAGTTAAGAAAGATATTAAAGTTATTCAAGACTATACTGCACCTGGAGCTGGTTTAGCCTTTACCACAACACGGCCATCTTTTAAGGTCCTTTCCACTGCACAGTCCACCATATGTTTGCATTTATTGAACCAAGTCTGAAGCATTCTATGTAGACGAGTCTCTAGCCTCTTCACTTTTTGTGGTTCTTTTAGATTTGTCCACTTCAATGAGAGGACAAATAGAACTTCTTCATCATCCTGTGATAGAAACATAATAAAACACTTTTTAATTTAATTTAATTTTAATTTTTAATTTATTTAAACAAGCTTAGATCTTCCTAACATTGTAAACATAGATGTTTTAGTGTGCATTTTTCATATATATAGTATACATAAATAATGTGAGATTAACTACTTTTATCATAATTTCAAAATTGTCACCTTAAAACTCTAGATAGACTAAATACAGTTGTTTCAATATATGTTGGATGTTACTGACTGTTACTCTTAGTAGTTTACTATAAAACTGTAAGGGAGAAAAGTATTTGTAAATATAAAAGAAAATCAATGTGTCGAAATGCTGTTTTTCTTAACTATTGTACGTCTTTTATTGTAGCAAGTCACTGTGAAAATGTATTGATCATGTTTAATGCCAACGCTCCTTTTAAAGCTATTTTTCAGTCTGATGCAGTGTTGGTTGGCTGGTTCATGGCCGTGGTTTCTGCAACTTACGACTTTCATGGGCTCAGCTTCATAGACGTTCGCTGACATAGTGACAGTCTTTTCCCTTCAAAACACACCAAACAAACAGCTTAGGCCCACGAAACATACCTTTTTATTCAAACATTCAAAAGTTCTTTATCTGGTGAATTTTAAAAAAATTTTTCTCAGTAGGATATTGTTCAAAATGGCGTACTGAGAACCGTTATTATCTCTTTACTTCATTTCCTTAATGCAAATATCATTTTTTTTATGTGTTATATTTAATTTACACATTAAATATACACATTGTGCTTACCGAATCACATTTATTGCTCGTAAATATGAAGCTTCCACTTACCTTTGCTGGCTACTTTAAAAAGTGACTTTTGCTGATAAACGAAAGCGAAAACGTTCTACCTCCACAACAAGAGCGTCACAGTGATCGCACCAAATTTTTAATGTGCGTTTTTTTTTTCATTTGCTGCACAAATAAAATCCGTTGGCTCAGTTAAAATGGCCGTGGAAATAAACTATCTGTTTATGTTTGACTTATTATTCGCTAGATATTTCAAATAAAGTTTACAGTTGATGTGAAATACGGTGTGTTAAATGCTTGCATCTCTCTCTGTGTGTGAGGTGGTGTAAAGTATAGTGAAAAAGTATATGCTCCCTTCCTGGTTACTTGTTGTTTTTGTTTGTTTGCATATTGACATTCTGACATGTTTTAGATCATCTCCAAATCAACTTTTGGAGATTTTTGGAGATTTACTTACCTGGATGATTGAGCATGCATCAAGACATTTTAGATCATCAAACACATTTTCATATTAGGCAAAGAGAATTTTAAAAAATTCTGTTTTTAAATTATGATTTCATTTATTACGTGTTTTTTTTTAACCTACCTGACCATATATGAAAAATGAATTACTCCCTAAACCTAATTACTGGTTGTGACACACTTGTGAACTACCATCAACCATTTGAAATAACTGGCAACGTGTCTTTCACATTGCTGTGGGGGCTCATTCTCATTCTTTTCAAAATTATTACAATTCAGCAACACTGGAGGGTTTTCAAGCATGGGCAACCTGTTTAAGAAAATGTCAAAGTATTTCAATTAGATTTAAGTCCTAACTTTGACCAGGCCACCCTAAAACTAGTGTACTGACTGTGCCTACAATAACTCTTCTATATATCAAAGAGAATAACAAAAATTCAGTAGAAATTGTATCACAAATATTCACAAAATAAAACTGTTACAAAATTGAATTAATAAAATTCATGATTCTATTTGTTCCTACTTGCTGTACATAGTTTTGACAGTTTTTTTATATGAATTGAGAATTTGTTTTTTCTAGCTTTACATACATCCTTTCATTCTTTATATTCTGAACTCAAGTTTGCAAAAACATTTCCTTTTTAGACTCAGAAGAGTCCGAGCTTTTCATGTACAGTACACCCGTAGTAAATAAGCAAGCAAGAAAGCAATTAAAACATAACAAGAGCAAAGTACAAAAGGTAACAAATTTATACAGAAACAGTCTTTTGTTCTGCAGAAATGTGAGCTGTGCAAAATCTGTTTATTTTTGTTGCCATCTTTTCAATAACATTTTCCCACCTGATCAATGACCTTTGCAAATATACACAAATTAAACCATAACTGTGGAAATATGTGTAACACATCCTTAGCTGTAAAAAAATAACCATACAAAAACTATTTCCAAAGGCACTCTCAAAAGCTGCGTGGCAATGTGAAATATAAAAAAATCCACCATAAGCTGGTAAACAAAACAAGATTAAAATACTGAAATGGCATTAAAATTCATGAGTGATACATGAAAATCAACTAAAAGCTATAATGTTGCTGCACTTCAAACAAGATTTAAAACACTCTCACAGCAACAAGGAGCAAACAAAGCAATAAAATGTAACATGACACCTTCAGGCCACTTCATCCATCACTTTCTCTGTTCAGTCTTTAAATTCAATTTCTTCATATAATTTTCAATCATAACTTACTTACACCTTTTTTTTTTAAACTTAGCTGCTTCTTTCTACTTATCTTTGGTGACTTGTATGTATGTGGTTGTATGTGAATACGAGAGCTGTGCACTTCTATACTAGATGCTATAACACAGTGAGCTGGGTGGATATAGGTAAGGCTGCCATGCTGGCACTGTGTGCAGAAGTACAGAGGAGAAGGCATCGGTGTGATTAGCAGCAGCAGGATTTGAATGATGACGTTTTCATCGCTGTACTACGGCATCAGCAAGCAGCGATTTCTATTCAGCTTCATCCTTGAGAGTGAACCTGGAAGATGAGGTGGAACAGTCATTGAATGATAGTAAGAGTTCCTGATGGTCAATAAAAATGGTCAGAAATAATGACCATCAAGCTTGAGCATTTGAATAAATGTAAATACAGTCTGGATGAAACCAGATCTCTTCTGCTCACCATTCTGTGACACCAGACACGAGGTTCACCTCAGCCAACTCGAGCTGCACCTAAAGAATGGGAATGTCATGTCAGCATCTGCATGAACACAGTTTCTGCCTGTATTCACAGCATTTCAGAGTGAAAAGATAAAACACATTTATGGAATCAATGCAATTTACGCTACCAGCTAAGGCACAGTGAGGAGATTGGAGTACATTTTACCCAACCGAATCTCAGTGTGCTGTTTGGCAGTATATTTAAAGCCATGTAACAGATGCAGGAAGAGCTACAAATATGATTTCAGTCTGACCTGTCCAATGACGTCTCGGCTTCTGAATGAAGAGGAGTTATTTTTCACTGATACACTGAGGCGTCTGAATCTTATCTCGTCCTTAGGCAGATCATACTCAAACCTTTAAAAAAGTACAAAAAGATTATTAAAACACTAGGTCAGATCTTTAGGGATAACAAAACCTACAAAGGAGAAAAAAGGTAGTGCAACCTTTCATTAAATTCTGGGTTGAGGTCTCTCTTCTTCACTCCTGTTTTTTTCTTAGTGGCCTTGCTTTTATCTGGTAGCAGCATGAGGGAGACATAGCTGTCCACACCATCTTTATGTTGCGACAACAGACCTCTGTGTGGATAAAAAAATAAACAATATAAAAATGAAATATAGCAAAGATGAACAAAAGTTAACTGTAAAAATGTTTTAAGACATGCCAGCAGGGGTGGGAGCACTTTGATGTTTCCCGGGAGTTATTTTGAGTTCATGAACAGTCAACTTCAAAAGCAAAAGTACAACAAGCAAACATGAGAAACTCAGATATAAGTATAAGTTGCAGCTCTCACTCCAAGTATCCACTGGACAGGGGGTGCATTTCCTAAAGATGCTTCATTGTGCGTCTATTGGTAAAGCCCACAATGTCTATGAATATATTTTCTACCTAACAGAAAATCTGCTACCATTAGATCACTCATACCCTGGATAACTCTATTAAAATCTAGCATCTGTTAAATGAACATAAAGCATTAGCCTATAAAATTAACGGTCTCACAGTTCGTGCGAAAAGGTTGTCATATCATATGATGGAGACATTATTTTTCATTTAGTATGTTAGAGCAATACAGTTTCTTCTTCAATATATGGAGCAGTCAACATAGCATGAAATATTCTTTGAGTTATCATTAATAATTTCCCTATTTGTGGGTTTTTCCTAAAGTGTTAGAGACCAACAGAAATGCAGAGCAGAATGTTTTTCAATGCAACAACATACAGGCATTTCTGATGGACTCAGGTGTTGTTTCCATCATGTGCTGAATTCAGTTTTCGTACAGCCACATCAGAAGATGTGCAAAATGAATTCAAAATGATCTTTCTGTCAGTATAAAGTTGGTGAAAATAAACATGAATTTCGTTTATGACCTGTTTTTGACCCCACGCAGAAACATGGTAAGTTTATGATGAAGTTATGATGAGGTTGTGTTATACTATTACAAACACCTTCCTTTAACACAGCCTCAGATGCATAATATTCATATGCAGCACTCATGCGATTTAAATGTTTTGTTTCACACACCTGCAGGCGTGAACGATGACAATGAGCTTTCTCTCTTGCGAGGCGTATGAAAGCGACAGCTTCACCTGCCCGTTTCCAGAACTGCACCCAGAAGCAGCACAGGGCAAAGTCCCTGCACCAATCAAATCCGTCATTTTGGATGCCAGTATCTATAAAACACATCCAGGATAACAGTAAGAGTGCGCAGTAACGAGTCAACTCATTTGCTTTTATCTGTCAGATGTTATCACCTTGAGTTCAGCCCTAAGCAGGATTTGACTTTCAGGTGATGCTCCATCCAGATGGAACCACTGATCCTGAACCAGCTGTGGCTCTGCAAGCAGATTCTTGACAGGAATCACCAGAGATCCCATTGGCTGGTCCCAGCCACTCGACAACTGCGATGCAAAAGAGCGTGAGAATGAAAATCACCCCAATATTAGTACTCTTACATGTAAGCAAATTAAATCTGTACACAGAAATGAATGCAAGAAGTATGGCAAAAGTTAAAAACAGATGTAGATAAATATCTTACTTTCACCACAAGCATATCATGCTTAGGATCATGGACCACAAAGTAGAAAGACTCATTCCACTGAGGACTGGTACTGCGGTCACAGAGCTGATAAAGTGTGATGAAATGATACGATTAATATAGCAGTAAAAAAAGCAATTATCACACTGAGTTGCAGAGCATCATGAGAGAAAGAGCCTCACTTTGGTTTTGTAGGCTGTTTCACCCAGAACAAGCTCAGCTCCGGCTTTTGGTTCTTTTCCACTCTTCTTCAACTATGAAGCAAAAGAGAGGCATTCAAGTTACACAGCACGTGGGATTGTTTCTGTCAACTTGTGCACAGTGTATCAATGAACTGCGGGCGACTTACAGATAATGAATGTGCTCTGTCTATATGGACAAAGAGCAGAGCTGCAGCAGGGACAGCTTTGTTCTTAAAAGCCTGGAGAGACTGAAGCTGCAGCACCTGTGGCATGGAGCACAGCCAGTTAGGTCAGGTGATTATTTTGCAAAGTGAATATACCTTGTGTGGTGCTATGTTGCTCAACAGCATTCTAGGAGGCTGGAGGCATATTACTCCATGTTTAAATGAACAGAGCGAGGCTGAACTGAGTGAGTTTATTAACACGGTCTGGGGGGCCCACCTGCTCCAGTCTGGCTGCATTTGACACTGCAGGAACCCACTCCAGTATCAAGTGAACCTGTCCAGATTTCACGTCCTTCAGAGTGTACCACTGCAAGAGAGACAACGTTTGTTAGAGAAACATGACAAACTCTTTGTACGAGGAAAACAGGCAACACTGAGTTAAAAACACACAGGGTGTGGCTCAAGGTTTGCATGACTAACCTGATCTGTGTACTGTGATCTTATGACCTCATTTAGCTTAATACTGAATCTGTGAACACGAATACAGGCAAATGATTAACAACAACACGAGTTTAAGTTCACATAATATGACCATGTTTACTTCAGGCTGATTTCCAGATGTCAGGAGTTTTAAGAGACAAACTTTGTGAAAAAAGCAGTCAATACTGGATTAATAACAATAATGTAAATGGTATTCTCAATTAATTTTATACAGGTGGAAATTTGTTTTAAATAAAACAAAAATGTGTTATCTTTCATTTTCCATGGCTCGAGGTGGAAGCTGCAATCAAGCTAGACCAGTGAAACACAGCACTGATTCTTTAGAGTAGGAAACACACCTTCCTAGAAAGTCATCAGAATCTATATCCTTATCAAATGCTTCAAACTTGATCTCCTGGATGCTGTGCCCTTTCACAACGACCTGTTTAAAAGTAAGAGAAGCAAACATTTGTCAAAAAAACTACTTCAGACAAATCAAAGCTCAGATAATAAACAACAACCTTAAACAGCTTACCTCATACATTTCGTTCCATGTTGGGTTTAGATTCTCCTTGATAACATGGCTCTTGAATGCAACCTCGCCTACGTTGATCTTGACATAGGGATCGCTCTTGCCCTTCACCATCCCCCCCATCAGGTTATCCTTTGCAACCAGATTCTGGGCCTCCAGCAGGTGAATCCTCAGGAGCCCCTACAGCATGAAGACTGCAAGTGTTATACAGAAAGTACCACAGAACAGAGCAGACGTTCGTTGGATTTATTAAGTCAGTGTATACATTTCAGTGTGATCCAGATCATTTCTGTCCTTCCCACGGAAGACTGGAAAACAGGAATTTCTTGCTTACTAGCTGTTAATCTGACATTCTTTTGTCACTTTCATAGATAAATCTTTAGAGATAACCATCAATCAGAGATTTGTTTAACTACTTAATGAAAACCTGCTTTTCTTGTTCAAATTAGCAAAGGATCCATCATTAAGAGTATCCTACATTATAAGTTGCGTTTGCAACATGCTCATTTTGTTTTAAGCCTCTAGATGTCCTTCTTCTTCCTTGAAGCTGGTATGACACAACAGAGGGGGCCATTCTAGTAGAGCTCAGAGTAAAATAACAGGAGGAAGAAGGAAAATCCTGCTGTGCAGAAAGAGACATGAGGGGCTGTTTAGAAACCCAAATGATAGGTTGAATCCCAGCAGCATCCATTTATCTAATTATCCCCACCGAATATCTGAGGACACATGGAATCGCTGGGAGGATATTGTCTAATGTGAGGTAATGAAAAAACACAGGCTTAATGGAGCCCTACATTTCAAAACATTAGAATTAGACCTCCAGAATGATCTGAATATGTATATATGAACTCAAAAGCAAATTACATGATACTGCTTTCCTTTCCATGCTGATAACAAACACAGAACTACACCCACCTCTTGAGCAAAGCCCTGGCTCGGGGTTGTGTGTGGTGGAAGAACCTGAGCAGGTTTGGGGATTTCAGGAACCACTTCTGGCTTTTTAGTGTCAGTGGGAAGACCTGCCACTGTGGCGTGAGCAAGATTGCCCAAACTGGAAATTCATTCATATCCAAACACACAGAAAATGGAGAAGATTTTTTTTTCTCATTATGTTTTTTTTTTCAAATTGTTTGTTTGAGGCAAACATGACAAAAATATGAAAAACTGAAGGAACAATATAGTTGTGTTTGCTGTCACGTGGAGCTCACCCTTCTGTTTGCTTTTTCTGTGGTTCAAAGTCTCCTCTGTCTGCTGTGTGGGGCTGTGTGCGGTGCTCTTCTGCATCGGCTGGCTTGTCCACCAGCTGAGCAAAATTACATTAATGTTATGAAGACGAAAACAGACATCTGGGGCAGAGTAACAACTGACTTTTGTGTGATGTGACTCACTGCGGCAGCAGGGGATGGGTCATGTGCTGGTTCAACATGAGGAGCCATCTCTGTAGCAGTTGCAGGATTTGCTTCAGGTTCTTTAGTCTGGTTTGATACTGCAACAGACCTAAGAGCAACATTATTCTAAAAACATGAAAGTCTGGAATAAAGCTTGTCAGACATAATACCATCTGAATGATGCGTCCTGTGCAGTCCTAGTGCAACTATGTCTATATATTTAAGTGGTATATGACATCAAGGAGCACGTTTCCTAAACCTTCACTCACCAACAGGGAGCACATTTAATATCTTCTATTTATTAAGCTTATTTGTGTTTAAATTAAAGGTGTATGAACTGCTTATTTTCCTTAGCAGCACTTCTAACTTTGGTTTTAACTGTTTTTGAATAAGACTACAGTCTCGGGTACAGCAGCATTAGCTTCAACGTGAGATTATAGATTTCACACGCAAATGACTCACTTGTGCGTTGGCATCTCTGAACTTTTTTCCTCCTTGCCAGCTGCTGCGGATGCCTTTTCTGTGTGGGTGCTGGTGTCCTCTTTCTTTACAGTGGTCACAGTCGGCCGTGGAACTTCATCCATCCTCGAGTTAAGAATCTGTTAATGACACATTTTCAGTTGGGGTTCCTTGATGTCAGTCACAGTAACATTAATGTAGAGTGTACATATCTTCATACCTTGAGCTCAGCCCTCAGGAGGATCTCGCTTTCAGGTAATGCTCCATCAAGAGGCATCCACTGGTCCAGGACCAGCTGTGGTTCAGAGAGAAGCTGTCTCACAGGAACTACCAGAGATCCCATTGGCTGGTCCCACGCACTGGAGAGCTACACAGCGAAAGGACACATTTGTGATATCAGTCAGCACTTGAAATGAAGAGGGCAGCAGCAGACTTTAAATGCTATTGTACTGTACTGTGTATTGTACTGTAACAAATTCAGGACATTTACCTTTATGATGAGCATCTCCTCTTTGGGATTGTGTACTTTGAAGTAGAATCCTTCGTTCCACTGAGGAGCACTCGTGCGATCGCACACCTTCAGGCAGAAAATGGATAAAGAATGGTAATAAATTATTTCTCTTTTAAAAAAAAAATCAGGTGTGAAGTTATAGTATATTATGTCACATATATTATTAATTTCATACCTTAGTTTTGTAGACTGTGTTACCAAACACCAGCTCAGCTCCAGCCTTGGGCTCCTTTCCACTTTTTTTGAACTGTACACAGAAATAAAAAAGATTAGATTACATGAATAGTTTGAATTCCTTTCATCTATTTTCTTAACTTCTCCAATTTAAGTGTGATCAGAGTTTATCCCAGTAGACATTATTCTCCGTAATTATGACATCCAATACTATCTTATAAAATATAAAGTGTTAAAAGTGGCAATTTTTCACTTTATGTGCGTAAACGAACTCATAATCAAACTGTCTATCATAATGATTTTCACTGTGCAAAATTACAAGGGACTCACAGGCAATGAGTGCGCTCTGTCCACATAAACAAAGAGGAGTGCTGCACAGGGAGTGGCCTTGTTCTGGTAAGACTGCAGAGACAGCAAATGCATTACCTGCAGCAGAGAATCAAATAAAAAATACATTAGTGACTCAGCACCGATGTGCACAGCGAATCAGAGAAGGAGCATTTTGTTTGTGTACAGAAACATGCACTGACTTGGTCTAGGGTGTTATTATGGGACACTGTTGAAACCCACTCCAGGATCAGACGGACACGGCCAGACTTTACATCATTCAAGGTGTACCACTGAAACAGAGGTGCTCAAACATTGGATTACAGTTTATAAATGCACAAGGCGTACACACATTTAGTAAGAAAATATCTACAATACCCACCTGGTCTAAGTACTGGGAGCTGATTATGTCTGCCACGCTGATTTTGAATCTAGTCAACAAAGAAGATTATGCACATTATGCACAATTCCTGTTTCAGCGATTCTGAATTTAGAAACAGTGTTTTGTTTTTTTTACTAGTGTACTGTGATAAACATCATATCATGGTCGACTGACACTGGGTTTTTTTGCCAGTATACACATTTGTTTACCAACTGCTATGCTCAGGTAGTTATCTTAGTGTGATCTGACTCCTCTGACTCAGTTCTGAACAAGTGTAGACCTCCACATTAGCCCCTACCTGCCCAGGAAGTCATCTTTGTCCATGTCTTTATCATACAGCTCCACTTGCATTTCCTGTCCTGACTGAGGCCTCAAAACCACCTTAGAGAACACAAACAAGTTTAGTCAAAGTCACAGATGTTAGGTGGTAACAGGCCTTCTGATTTTATGCAGCCCCTCATACACACCTCATACATCTCATTCCAGACCGGGTTGAGGTTTTCCTTGATCACGTTGCTCTTAAAACTTTCTTCACCGACACTGATCTTAGCGTAAGGGTCACTCTTGCCTTTTGCCATACCCATCACTTTATCTTTGGCAACAAGACTCTGGGCCTCCAGCAGGATGATCCTCAGCAGACCCTAAAGGGAGGGATATTTTCATCCATGCGGCTTTTTAACAAACAGGATTTTGTCGTGCCCTGCTTCTCGTATCTGCTTCTGTAGATCAGTGTGTTGTGATGTTACCTGACTGGCAAAGCTGATGTCTGGGGAAGTATGAGGGGGCTGTGTTATGGCAGGACTTGGTGATTCTTCTTCCGTCTCATCTGGAATTGAATCAGCTGCCTTTTTTTTAGCATCGGCATCTTCATGCGAAGTCACTGAAGAGACAATAGTCTCCACGGGAGGAGTGTCTATTGAGCTCGACCTAAAAACACAGCGATTAGAAATCAGTCAAGTTTAAGAGGGAAATCTGGTGGCTAAACAGAAATAGACTTTACTGAATAAATAATCTTACTTGAGCGTTTTTTCTGTCTCCTGTTTCTGCTTAGCAGCAGAAGGATCTGACACCGCAGTCACCTTAGTTTTATCAGCGGTAACAGGACATTTGCTTGGAATCAGCATCTGTAGTTAAATGGACATTGTTCTAAATTAACTATGTTATTTATTACACAGTCATTACACCCGTTGCAAAAACAAATTAGAAAAAGAACAAAAAAATGAGCAAAAAAGGAAATAAAAGAGAGAATTAAAGTCAGAGAAGGGGACTTATCGCGAAAACAAAAGTTAATGATATTCACTTATTCATATGAAATATGTTAAATATTTCGGTCTAAACCAACATAGTTAAAACTGAAGATTGATATTTGTATCTGCAGTGATTTAAATTAAGCATAGCTTTGTTCTGCCACCTCCTTTGGTTGCACTATGCTAACATGGAAAGCCATGGGCAGAGGGCGCAACAGCAAGAATAATAACAAGAATACAGAGCAGGCAACAGTGACAACAGCTATGACACCGATATGTCACATAAAGCAGGATACTAGGAGCTGGAGTAAAGGAGGGTTGCAAAGCAGCTTGCAGGGGTTCAGCAACTAAAGCGGCTCATATAGTGTGCCCTATATGAGCCCTCAGAAACTGTGGACTGGCACTGAGATCAACTGATATGTTGGGAGTGAAGCTGAGCTTGATGCTCTGACTCACTTAAACTACAACTATGCTTAATTTAGAAGATAACAAAAAAACAAAACAAACAAACAAAAAAAAAGTTGAACTGAAAAACTGAGAGAGACAAAGACTGACATACCTTGAGTTCAGTTCTCAAAAGAATCTGGCTCTCAGGTGAGGCTCCATCCAGATGGAACCACTGGTCCAGGACCAGCTCTGGTTCAGAGAGCAGCTCTCGAATAGGAATAACCACAGAGCCCATGGGTAAGGTCCAGCTGTGGGAGAGCTGGAAAAACACAATATTTGGTATTAACAACTTCTATATGAGAGATCTGTTTACATGAGGATAAGTTTTATAATACACCGAAGTCATCTTACCTTAACAAGAAGAATAGCCTCTCTGGGGTCACGAACCAGGAAGCAGAATGCTTCATTCCACTGAGGTGATGTTGTACGATCACACACCTTAAGACGAGACAAAAGAGTCAATCCATAGAGTTCTTTGCCAATCTTAGTACTGAAAGAGAAGCAGAAGTATCAGGATGAGGGCTTGAAGTCTTACTGTAGTTTTTCGAGACTTTGCTCCAAGAGTTAACTCTGCTCCTACTTTTGGATCTTTTCCACTCTTCTTCACCTGCAGGATAAGACAACAGTCAGTAATATTTATTTGGAGTCCAAAGGTCAGCTCCTAGTTCTACAGTCTGTCCTACAAAGCAGTATTAAAAGACTTACTGACAATCCATCTGCCTGCTCGACAAACACAAACAGCAGGCCTGCCGAGGGAACTGCCTTGTTCTTGTAGGACTGTTGGGAATAGAACTGAAGAACCTAAAGATGCAGAAAGCAACCGCAGAATATAAATCAAGCTCAGCACAAGGTGTTCATTAATCCGTGGCTTGTTTCGATATTACTGACCTGGTCCAATCTGTCTGACTCTGAGGCTGTTGGAACCCATTCCAATATCAGGTGTACACGACCAGACTTCACATCACTGAGCGTGTACCACTGAAAAATAAAGAGAAATCATTTTAATGTCTGAACTATCTTTAATTAAGTAATTTTAGAGAAAAAGTTCAAGCAGATCTATCATTTGCATTTTTCTAAAATTTCATATGTGTCTGTACCTGAAATACTAAAACTCTATGTAGGTGGCTAATCACATTCCTACAGGCTAACACTGTAGCACATGCCCACCTGATCAGTGTACTGAGCATCAATGAGATCCTTTAGACTGATCTTCAGCCTGCATGTCAACACATACAAGATTAGAATAGATCATGTAGATGGTAATAAGCATTGTGATGCTTGATTTAGATATAGTTACCTGCCCATGAAGTCATCCTTCATGTTGATGTCTTTATCAAAGACCTCCAAATGCAGGTCCTGGCCTGGAAGCTGGGTTAAAATAACCTGAGGGGCAAACCAAGTACACATCTCAAAGGACCCTTTTTAACTAATTACACTGCAACTAAATGAACTACTCAGCCAAAAAGCAGCTGAAGACTTGTCTTTTTAAACTTGGATTTAGATTTTATTTTAAAATGGTTCTCTGGTTCTCTATTTTCTTGTTTTTTGTTTTTATTTGATGTGAACCACTTGTCTTGAAATAAAATTCCTTACTTAATTACACACAAAAGCACAGATTATTCTTTAAAATTTTACAGCAATTTCTTACCTCATACATCTCGTTCCAGGTGGGGTTAAGATTGCCTTTGATAACTTCGCTTGTGAATGTTTCACCCCCAATGCTGATCTTGACATAGGGGTCACTCTTGCCTTTCACCATGCCTCCCATCAGGTTATCTTTCGGAACAAGATTCTGACCTGCCAACAGGTGAATTCTCAGCAGTCCCTGAAATAAAAATGTGCATTTTAAATTTTTAAAAAATAAAAAAAATACTAGCAAGATCCTAAGAGCTATCAAGTAAAAAGAAAAAAATAACTGGACTGTCCTGTATTACCTCTGTAGCGAAGCTAGGATGGGCAGAGGTCTGCTGTGGGAGCTGTTGGGATAAGCTGGAGGACACATCAGATGGAATGCGCTCTTCGTCTAACCACAGGACCTTTGGTGAAATGGGAAAAAGGAGAAGCAGAAAGACAAAAATTCTTAATTGAATTTGGAATTAATCACTTCCTACACTCCACTTTTTTGTTAGTGTGTTTATTAGACATTATAACAGTGCAGGATCATAGGTCTTAGTCCCATTTACCCTGAGAATCGCATTGAGGTAGATGCGACTGGCTGATCCAGAGTTTTCCAACTGGAACCATTGGTCCAGAGAAAGATTGGAATTTGATAAGAGACGGGACAACGGGATGGTCAGGTTTCCCAGCGTCTGCACACGGTCAGCATCCTTCACCTAATGAAGAAAAGACAGTTCAACACCATCACCCGTCAGATTATCAAAGATGAGTTTTATTGCATAGTAAATGGTACATAATCTCATCATCTACTACCTGAATGTCTATGTCCTGGTTGCGAGGATCGTGGATGAAGAAGGTAAAAGCTTCTTCAAACTCTGGATTAATGGTTGTGTAACAAGTCTAAAGAGAAGACGGAAAATGTGCATATGACAAAAAAATAAACAAAACATATCAAGAGAATTTTAAATGGCTTTCCCAGGAGATGTACCTTGCTCTCTCTAGTGACGTCCTTCACAGATAACTGCACCATGGGATTGGGCTCTTTATTTCCCTTCTTCATCTAAAACGTACACAGTTGTGGACAGATATGAATGCAGAGTAAGACACTGACATTCTGTAACCAAGCGCAGCACAACAAATAGATTTATCTACTATTATAAGAACATGAGGTCGGTCACAATGAAAGTATGTGCATGGCTACCATAGCAACAGCACAAATAACTGAAATGAAGCACCGTGCTGCCTGGCACAATCAGGAAGTCTAAGTTTGCAAAGAGAAAAAACAATAAGCCGGGGGTTTTCTTCCAAAGTTTCTTTAACTTTTGTTTTTCTTCTTAAATATATGACAAAATTAGAAGAGTCTGAAAAGTGTGTAACAGTTTTGGATAGAGTTACCCATATTCATCAACAGTGGAACAGACTAAACTGGGTTTGAGGCCAAGGCAACAAACTTGTGGAATGCGAAACAAATAGCAGTTTCAGCTCAGTTAGTTTAACCACACACAGGAAGCAGCTCTGAGCTGTGCACGAATGTGGGCACAGAAAGCACACTTATTTGACTCACAGGAAGCGCCTCAGCCTTATCCAAATAGATAACCAAGATGGCTGAAGAAGGGAGATCAGCATTCTTGTTGGTGATGCTCTCGTTCCTCTTCAGGACCTAGATGATGATTTTACAACATTTCTTTTAGTGTAATTGTTTGACAACAAACACAAGTCTCCTCGATGACACACGAAAAGCTGATCATCAGTGAAAATTAGACACTCAGACCTGCTCTAGTTGATCAGTGCTTGGCAGCAAACTCAACCACTCTAGCCTGAAGTGAACCCGTCCAGAATCTGTGTCCTTCAGAGTGAACCACTGGGAAGACACATTCAGACATACTTTCACCGTCTTATGATTAAAAAAAATCATCCTCAGTGTGGCAAAGATAAAAAAGAAAACTGCTCACTTACATCATCGACAACTATGGATTTCTTCACAATGCCCAAATCCAATTTGGTCCTATAAGGAGGAGGAGTGCAAGACAAGAAGGATTAAAAACAAAATACAGTAGTGCAATTTCAATGATCAACAGAACAGAAAGGAGACTCTGTACATTCGAAGTACTTTTCCCCACTGTTCATGCAGGTGACAAATGAAAGGTGACAACATGAGATTCAACCAGGACATGAATTATGCATATGTACCTGCCCAAGAAATCATCCTTGTCTGGGTCTTTGTCATATACCTCAACCTCCAACTCTTGACCAGGTACTTCATGGACAATAACCTGATGTACGGAACACATATAAGGACATGACGACTGACAAAGGGGCTTGTATGGAAGCTGTCTGCAGCCTCGTGAATGAAAATGAACAATGCCAGTGACTGATATATCAGGAGAAACACTCAAATACAGAACAAAGTGAAATGATGTGTGAAAGACAACATTTTCCAATTTACGTGCTGATGGTTTACAAAGAAAACAAAAAACCTTTCTCCTCACCTCATACATCTCTCCCCACTTGGGGGCATCTGTGTTGTCAATGTGTTTGGAGGTGAAGGTCTGAGGTCCCACCCTTAATATGGCGTAGGGGTCAGACAAGCCTGCCATGACCCCTTTCACATAGTTGTCCTTGGCTACTAGTTTCTGTGCCTCCAGTAGGTGGATGCGTACAACACCCTGAGAGAGGAGAAGAGGTTCATATACTAGTGTTTTAAAGCTTGAAGTACAATTGTAGTCTGAATGTGCAGATGAATATTCAGGCCTTACCCTGGGCAAAGGAGAGCGTAGCTGGGCCACAGGCAGGCCAGGAACCAGCGGGACAACCAGGCGGTTGGGCAGCACCAAGAAGGAGGCAATAGCATCCATAATCATGCTGTCTGACATGACACTAAAACATAGAACAGAGTAATATTTCAGTGGCAGCACTAAAAATCATTTAATTTTCATTGTACAATAAAAGTAAATTATTGAAACGACATTTTTGAAGGGAAAATATTGTACTTTCTTTAGTTTCTCTTATAAATATACTGTTAATGTTGCATGCACATCTTAAATATGACAGAAGTTTCAAACAATGAAGTCAGCCTATGTACAGGTGATTCCTCTGAGCCAAACGATCTTGATCAGGCTCACGTCACTAAAATGTTCATCTCTTGCAAGCAGAGAGAAGCCCCGCCCACTTGTCTGTTTATGAAGGGCATTCAATTAGCAGAAATTTGCCTTGAATTTGCAGAAGGGAAGAGAGGTAAAGCTAAACTGTGGGGCTTTACAAAATCACTGCATAGGATGAGTAGGGATTATTTTTAACTGTGAATCATGATCATGCAAAGCTTCTTGAATAGCGTACATGAAGTTGGAAACATTTAGTTGGAAACAAGCAGACTTGGTTCCCTTTAAAGGTTATGGTTATTAATAATGTGTAAAGCAAGATTTTTTTCAGCATGACTCACTTCAGTCCAGGAATGTCCAACAAATTAGTCAGTCCAGTCCAATTGATGTCTAGTTTCTGGGAAGAGATAAGAAGGAACCGTGTAGAGCAATCTTTAAGGACTGATAGCAAACCAATAGCATACAAGACTATAGGACACGTGTTATTGACAGAAATGGGGGTTGGAAGGTGCAACAAGAGAAGGACTAATGGAGGTGAATTGTAAATATAAATTGACCTACAGGCCGACGGATGAAAAACATAGAGACTGCACCCACAATGGGCACATCTCCAATCAGAGGCTCAAGGATCACTCGCATCATCCCGTGTAGCTGAAGCAAAAGAGAAACAGAAAGGCCAATTATCACTAAATAAAGAAAAGTAGATTTTCTTTGTATTTTACTGAATTCTGGGTCTTTAGATTGGCATTTAAAAGCTTTACATGAAATGGTTGTCTAATAATGTCACCACATAGTAGTTTTAAGCTTGGATAAGAAGACAAACCTGTATGCCTTTGACTCCAGCTTTGCAGAAGTACCGTTTCACTTCAACATTGATCTCCACGTTGCCAACGTAGCTGAAGATATAAGCACAAAAATGTCACCAATATGAGCACCCTGGAAACATTCCAGTAAAGAGAGAGTAAAAAGCAAAAGAGTAAAAAGTCACCTAATATACAGATCCAGCAAGACTTGTCCCTTGTCATTTTCTGTGTGTGCCTTGATCCCTACAACCTTCATGGCCTAAAGCAAACATAAAGGACATTTGTTTGAACAGTATAACTCCATCATGCATCACTTGTGTGGATCTTTGCTGCAAATCCATAGCATTGTGTAAACTCTCAGTGTCATCACCTTGTCTCCCATGTCCACCTTGGTAAAGCTGAGGGTCTGGAGGTGGCTGCTTGAGGCTCGGATAGAAGGAGCGATGGTTTCTACCAGCAGCTTCTCGAGGTACTGGCCGACAAAGGGCCACACCTGCTGCAGGACCTGGCCAGGATATCAAGCACATGCTTTAATACGATGTTTTTATCTTTCATAAACATAACCGAGACGACTGCTTCAAGTAAACTTTCGCCTTCTGTTTGAAATACCAGAAAGAATGACAGAGACAGCTGCAGTGTACCAAACCTCCTCAGCTGTTAGTGTTCTTGTTTGGGGTCACAACATGCTGTATGACATCTGTGGTCTAGATGTGGTTCTTTCTGCACAATATTAATACCGCTATGTAAACCTGTGCAGTCTTCAGTCTATTGTCAATGAGAAAGAATCTAAAAACAGAGCACAGTTTGCTTGCGTGCCTCTGACTTTGTCAAAAAAACAAAAACCCCACAGTTGGTTAGAGTCTGGCATAAGTGGAGAATGAGTCATCAGCTGCCTGCTCTTATGGCGCATGAAGCCTGAGCAGTAAAGCAATCTGCTGACCTCCCCTCCAGTAAGCAGTCTCAAACCTCTGCTTTGTCTGCTTTCTAATGCTTACGTCTTGTGATCCTGCTATCTTGAATGCTTTTTATTTCTTTATGTCTGTATTAGAGGCCTTTCTCTAGGCTAGAAGAGCTAGAAGGAGATGGGGGTGGGGCTGCAGGGTTTCTTTTTAGTTTGGAGAGCTATGTGGCTCCTCCTCTTTCCTGTGAGTCTGGTAGGCTGCAATGAAATGGAAATGTTGAGTGGGCTGTCTGGCACCGGGCCTCCCCTCTGCAGTACAGACAGAGTGGCCACAATGGTGGGGGTGTGGCCTTTTTTCCACTAAGGTAGCAACAGTACTTATCAGCAAGCACACACTAAGTGTCAATCAACACAACAGCTGGGCTGTTGAACAGCGTGTGTTTGCTGGGCTTGAGGGGAAATGGACAGTTGTACAATAAAATGATGAAGAAAAAGAGGAACTTGTTGATGTTTTACCTTATTCAGCCATTCAACCTTCTCAACATCCGGAAAGTTTACCTGAAGGATAGAAACAGAGGGCAGGGACACGCTTAAATTTTATATAGAAACTGATAAACAAACAAGAGGAAAGGGAAATGATTCATTCACAGATGACCGGTAACTTTGTTGCTATCACAACAGTGCTCTCTCCCTGAGGGTTCAGACTGAAAAAGCTTTTCAAAAACTATACAAAAAAATGGATGAAGATATGTTATATAAAAAGATCACTTTAAAAATGATGTGGCTATTACACATTAAGCATTGTAAGTCAGTTGTCAAGATACTCTTGCAATATATGTGCTTGAAGTGTTTCCCCCCCATGTATATTTCATAGGTTTCTCTCAGACAAAGCACTGCCACGTGACAATGTTGAGAAATCTGTTTTGAACCTTTCAGTGAGGAGATGCATTCTGTCTGGTAATGCACGCAATCATTTTAATCACTCCTGAAACAGGAACCCACAGAACCTCACTTGGGTGTGGCCAGATACTCCTAGATGACAGAGGCACATGTGGGTTTCTGAATTTGCGTTCTGTCTACAATTACTACAAAGATGTACTATAGACTGCAGGTCTAGTGCCCTCACACATTCTCCATTCAGTTTTGATTAGACAGTTTGAGTGTTTTTGGAGCTGTTTTTGAAGCAACAATCCCCTTGTGTGCTTTTAGACATGTTTCGTTTTAAAATTAAACACGTGTGCAATGAATTTAGGAAGTGTCTTTGTATGAAAGGAAGAGGGACAAAGAGTTCTACAAAACTGAATACTCCTTTGAGGAGCTAAAGAGCAACGGTGCAGCAAAGTTTTTCAAGGCTATACTAGGCTGTGGTGCATGCCATAGTTCCATTGCAGCAAATAATAATTACTGGTTGGGGATAAATCACTCAAAAATACTCATTACACCCTACAGTAGCCTCTGTAGTGGTATTGTGATTGCATGGTTCAGTGCCAGGCTTTGCTTGATTTGTGTAATGTAAGGTTACTCTAGGCCAAAGTGGGCTAAGGGGGAGACAGTGCAGCAGCAGAAAGTTTAATATGCTCTCAGACCATCAGGTACATTCATGTCTTACCCATGCAGGAAGGTCTCGCTTGATTTTGGACACTCTCGTGGATGTGTACTCTTGCTCGTTGTCGAGCAGCTGTATGGCTGACTTCAGGCGCGTCTCCTTGCCTTCTCGGGCATGTTTCCATCCCGTGTAGATCATCATGCCGAACACCAGCAGACTGGTGCTGACCCGATAGTATCCGGCAAGGTAGACGGGCAGCAAGGCACCCAGGCATTTCCCAAAGGTCCAGAGTACCGCCACTGCACTTATCCCCTTGGGTTTGTCAGTTTCTGCCTCCACGTTACTCATGGCTTTCTTCTCGCGGTCGCCTGTGCTCGGACACTCGGCGCCCTTGGATTCGCTCGGCTCCGGCTTGTCGCTCTGCATTATGGTTATCTTCTAAAACCACTAAAATACCGCAAGGCTGTTCGCTGAATGATATTTGCTGTCTTTAAAACGGCGATCGGACTTCCCTAACACTTAATCTGCGGTTTCATGACTCGTGCGAGCCACTGCCTGAACAAACGCACCGCCGCTAATTCGCCGTTCGCGAGTGTTGCATTTTATACGGACTACAATTAAAATGTGATCGCGATCGCTGGATTGGATCGGTAGTATTGATTGAGCACAGATCTCGGAGAAGTCCCCGAAAGCTACTGCTCACCCAGTCCCGTTAGCTGGATAAAAACACGCCCACTAAAAAGGCGTTTTTGACTGTTTGCTGCGTCAAATTACCCAGTCACTGTTATTACTGCAGCATTATGTAGAAGTTCGTAAGTTTTCTATAATCAAACTATCCGAAAAAAGGGTATATGTCTGATGAAGCACAGACCACCCATTAACTCAACAATACACGCTTGGAAATACTTCCTACTGCTTTATCATCTCTCCCCAAACCCCCAAATAGCGCACAGGCTATTGCCATGATTTCAGTAAGCAGGGTTGGATAGTAACTAATTACATGTAATTAGGATTACGTTATCAGATTATAAAAAATAAGTAGTATAGTAAGTAAAGATTAACTGTGATAAATTTGCAGTAAGATTATAATTCAGTTGTTAAGAATTGTCTTGAACACACAAATTTGGAAACACTTGCATTTAAAACTGCTTGAAGTCGATACTTTTTTTTCCTCCTCTTGGCACAAAATGAAGCACTTTCTAAGAGACACCACGTGCCCACACTTTTCATTATCATGCGGTTTCTAAAGCATGGCCACTTTATTGAGTAGATAATACCCTACCCCCCACACCGAGAACTGCCCCAGTTCTTGGTGGCATAGATTCAGCAAGGTGCTGGAAACATTCCCTTCAGATTTTGGTCCATATTATTATATCAGATTTGTTGGTTACACATCCATGATGAGAAGCTCCCCATCTACCAAAGGTGCTCTCATGCATTGAGTTGTGATGACTGTTGAGGAAATTTGAGTAAAGTGAACTTGTTCAAGTTCATGTTTAAGAAACCAGTTTGCTGTCCTTTGTGACATGAGAGGACAGGTACACCATGGACATGATAGATAATATTCAGGTAGGGTATATGGCACCAGTGATGCACAATTGGTCCTAAAGGCCCAGAGAAAATATACCTCCACACTGTTACACCACCACAAACACAAACCACTGATAGAAGGCACGATAGATCCATACTTCCAGGTTGTTTGTCAGGTTCCAATCCTACAAACCAGCAGAAATCGAGACTCATGAGACCAGGAAATACTTTCCAAACTTCAGTTGTACAATTTTGATGAGCCCATGCAAATTTCAAACCGTTTCCTGACCTTTGCTGGCTGGAGTGATATCATCTGCTGCTGTTCACTATTTTATTTTCAGAGGTGTTCTTCTGCATACCTTTGTTGTTAAAAGTGGTTTTCTGATTTCCTGTTACCTTCCTTAAAGCTTGAAGCAGTCTGGCCATTCTGCTCCGACATCTGACTATTTTACAACCACTTTACAACTTTTTATTCTGCCAATTTCAATGCCCACTTTGAACTAGACATTTGCATGAATGAACAATTAAACAAGCATACCTAATAAAGTGGGTGTATTTTAAAAGCTAGTACGGGCTTGCATTTGAACCACTTTCCCCAAAATAATGCTCTGATTAAAGAATATGTTTTGGTTGCACCATGTTTAGTATGAAGGTGCAATATCTGGTTTTGAAGTAATTGTTTTCAGAAATATTTGCTTTGCCGTGATTACATAAATACTAAACTGACAGTAACTAAATACAACTTGAAGCGCTCCCACCAGGCCCCAGAGTGTGAAGTCAACGCCAGATACTTTAGCTGTTTAAAGAGCCACACGCACATGAAGTTACTAAACAGAGATTAAGCTCTAGTTTACACAGCATGACTCCTCCCAAACAACTAGACCAACAGGATATAAACATGAGCACTCATATCACTTCAACATGAAAATATATCCATTTATGACATATGTAAACATAAAAAAGCAACTGTAAAAAGACAGAAAACACAGGATTCACTGTTGAGTGGTTGTAATTCTTTTTTTTTGTTGGTTTTGTTTCAAATGTGCAAAGTACCAAAATTAATTTACACCAGAACAATCAAACTGTTTCCAATGTCTTTAGATGGACAACGCTGCAGCTTTGCCAAAACGATTCACATTTCACACACCACAGATGACGGCATGAGTTTTAAGTCTTGTCATTTTTAGTGTATGTGTGTATGAAAAGATCCCTTTGGTACAAAGACCTTTGCCAGGGATTGTGTCAGTCAATCTGCGAAAACAAAGCAAAAAAACCCCAAAACCCTCAACATTTGTAACGTTGCCATAGAACAAAGTTCTGATTTAGGGAAGGATAAGCATTTATCCTGACCCCTGGTGGAGAAAACGAAGTGTCTCTATCACACATCTCTCTTTGTTCAAACGTCTTCTGAGTCTCATACACAGAAAAAAAATCCATCTGTGTAAAAATTCAAAACCCATTAAAGTTCAAGTACATTTCCAGTTCGACTCATTGGTATTGCAGCCCCTGCAATCATTCAGTGTGGCAGGGTTGTGATCCTCATGCTTTGACTTGCAATTGGGTACGACACCATTGGGGTGGTGGCGTGACTCATAGTGATCCCGGGAATCGGCTGAGTCATGGACACTGCCACAGGTGCCACAGATACTGCCACTGGCGCCATAGAAACAGGGGGTGCCATTCCCTGGGCAATGGTCTGTGCGAGGGCGGCTGAGAGGGGGGTTATCTCAGGATTGAGGTGTGGTGGAGGAGCTGTGGGTGGGGCTGCATTGGTTTGGGGGGCTGCAGGGGCACCAGCGGGAGCTACAAGGTCTTGCTGGGTGACTGGCCGAGCCTGTAATGGAGCACTGCTCAAGGTGGTGTGAGTCTGGGCGATGCTATGGTTGTAGGAACTCACTGAACCTACGGGGGGCGCCAGATTCTGCTCAGTGGGTGCGGGAGTTGAAGACAGTGTCATCACTTTGGCTTGGCTTCGGAACTGGGCGTTCTGCTCCAGGAGAACCTCATTTGTGGCAATGAGATTGGAAACCTGAAAAACACATAAGAAAGAGTTTAGTATAAACAGGCAGAAAGTTCATGACAGGAAACACAGAGACATTAAATATTTGAAATACGCAAAGATATAAAGGAAATCATTTACAAGTAGTCTTACACTTCGTGTTAACTTATCACATAGTTTTACAGAGACAGAAGGCTAAAAACGGCAGAATCTGAGTGTTTGCGTGTCTCATGATGTTACAGAGTGTCTTTTCCTTTTACCCCCAAAACATCCAGTGAGCCTTTTTGTCAGGTGACTAAAGGGGAAACAAATTCTTCCCCATTTACTCCTGCACAGCTTCACTTCATATTAACTCTTCAGTAACAATTTCAGCTCATTCCCCTTCAAGTCCACCATTCTACTCAATAGGCAGAGCATTTACAGCAGTCTAAACTCTGTGCTTTTGGACATCAGATGATCTCAGTTCTTACTAATAACATTGACCATTTTAACAGTGTGTTGCTGGGTTCTTTTCCAACATTTCGATCCCATCTGATATGATGGGATCTAAATGTTGAAAAAAAGCCCAGCAACACAAAAATGTGTCATTAGCATCCTCCAAAGAAGCAACACATAAATAGGTTCCTGGATGACTCTTTGTTTAGATCAGCAAAGTTTGCTTAATTGTAACTACATGAAATAAAGTCCCCCTTTGTCACCAACTCCTTTCACCTTATATTTAAAAATTTATTGTAATGTTAATGTAAACTGTTGATCGCTGGGATTTTAATATACAAGTCTGTCAGCAGACACCTAATCACACTTCTAACAAACATGGGACGAACATTCTGGTGGATTTTTGGATATACCGCTGAGATGCTGTTTGGATCGGCGTTTTCTTTGAACCTGTCATGTTGAAAAATCTTTCCAGGATGTGTCATAAAACACCTCGATAAAGTTTCCGTTTAGTTGGAATTTGGCAATGCTTGTTTTGCATGTATCTCAGTAAAAAAAAAAAAAAAAAAATGACTGAAGCCATTTACATTCTGCATCAGTGGCATGACTCCATTCCCAGGAAGTCATATTATGATTCTTATACCTACCTGCTTTTTCAATTCTTCCACTCTCTTCCTTAGCAGGGAATTTTCTTCCTCTAGAAATCTGTACTCCAGAGGACGAGGCGGCAAGGTGGCTTGAACTCCCAACTCGTAGAGCCCACCTCCACTCCCATCTGTCAGACGCAGCCCCTCCAACCGTCGCCTCTTTAACTGTAAAGTGGTGTGGTCCATAGAGGTCTCCAGGCAACCAGCATCAAACAGACCACTTTCAACCAGAGGATCAAACATTGAGCATGTGCTCCTGTCATAACGTCGCTGTCCAGATGAACTTATGGACAGACACCCACTCATTCCACTTCCTCCTACTCCTCCAAGACCTGAGATACCTGGATCTCTGCAACCACCCAAGCCAGGGCAGCCGGTCCCCATCATATTACCTCCACCCCCTGCGCCACCTCCCACAAGTCCCTGCATTCCTCCGCAAGCACCTCCTCCTCCACCCATGCCTCCTACAGCATTCACAATGCCACTGACACCTGGCCCCATAACACCACCCACTCCAACCCTGGTTGGTTCATATTCACAGTCTTTTTTGACATGGCGAAATTTACATTTATTGCCCCTCTGGCACTCTCCTTTCAGGAAGTCTCTACAGATGGGAACCTCACCACGGCTATGGGGGAGATCCATGGGGGAGAGGCCTAGCCGTGCAGCAACTTTCCCTCTTAGTCTGAGAGGTAACTCTCCCGTCTTCTTGTAATAGTCCTCATCCTCTTTGGATCCGTGGACAAAGCGACAGTTGGAGCGCATGCACTCCTTATTTTGATGATCGTGACAAAAGATGAATTCGTTCTTCTGCACTCCCAAGTCTGGTACCTCGTTAAAGTCTGGGTGTCTGAAGCGACAGCGCTTTCCTCTCTTGCAAACATTGCGTATGAAGTCCCGGCAGACGCCATCCAAGGCCAGTCCCGCACCTTGGCCTCCACCGTTCCCATAGCTGTTGCCATTTCCGAGCGCTCCTCCTCCACCCATACCCCCAGAGCCAGAGACGCTTCCTCCGACACTACTTCCCGAACCTCCTCTGCCCTCTGCTGCACTCCCTGCCAAACCAGACCCGGGTCCCCCTTCTTCACCCAGACTACCACCACTCCCACCACCACCTGACAGGTAGGAACTGTCCCGGTCAGGCATGGCGCTCGGCCCAGCTCAAGGAGAAAGGAGCACTCATGTGTGTTTGGGACTGGCAAATGTGAGCTGGCAAACATTCACATACACAGAAGTAGTCATTAATTGTTTCTTCACACTCGAAGTATTGCAATCTGCTGTTTAATTACCTGCAAGACAAAAACACGAACCCAGCATGAGATACTGGCGATAGAACTAAAACGGGAGATTTGAATATCGGCATGTAAGACAACAGGACATGTATATGATTACCTTAGACAAGGTAAGGACAGAAATTTAGCACGTGACAACACATCGTAAACAATAAATAGCCCTGCTTCTGTTTACATGGTTCTTTGGTAAAACACTACAAAACATCAACTAAATTGAATGCAACGGATTTCAACCAGTAAATAATGCATACTCTGTCGTATTATATTATATTCCAGAATAAGTTAGCCTAAATGTTACTACGAAACCGTCGTCTACCCTGGGTAGCTAATGGCTAGCGAACATCTAGCTAACTGGGTACTACTGCAGTCTTACCAAATCGAAGGATAGAGAAGGTTCCAAAGTACAGCTGAGAAGCTTCCACGAAGAAACAACTTCCTCTAACTGAGTCAACAGACACCGCTGCTAACAAAAGCAAAAAACTTGCTTTATTTTAGCGGTTCCTCGAGGCCCTGGTGCTGTTTACCACATTTCTTAATGCAGCTTTCAATACCAACGAAGAAGAGCGCCGGCGTCTTCCTTATTTTTTCGCTGATTGGGATTTTCTGCCCTCTATTGGTGGAAATGCGGAACACCACCTTAGCGTGTTCACAATTTGTTCATTTTTAAAACCACGAAATAATTTCGTGCACGACGTAAAGTTGGATTCACGGAGTCTTGCACAGTCTGTGAACGAGGTCACTTTTTCTTTCGTGCCCGTGTATCACAGTTTTTGTCGTAAGCTCCATAGAAATTGTCGTAAATACACCAACAACTGATACTTTTGGTGTACTTTTACTACAAGCAGTGCTGACTGGAGACTTTACGGCGTTGTGTGGATATGAAAATGAGACGCTAAACCACAAGGTCTGCCACACTTCCAGATAAACTGTTGTGCACATGACGACGTTTGTTTTGAGTTCCTCCTCACGCTCTCTGTGCTGGGGCGCTCCTCAACATGGCAGCGCAAGGTGCTTCCTACTGGCTGCGACTCTGCATGCTTCTGCTGCTCTGTCTATCTGAAGCCCTGTCCGAAGTGATAAACAGAAATTACTACGACACTCTTCATGTTGAGCCAACAGCAACGGACAGCGAGATAAAAAAGTCTTTCCGAAAACTGGCCGTGAAGTACCACCCTGATAAGAACAAGAGCGCAGATGCTGAGAAGACCTTCAGGGAGATTGCTGAAGGTAAAGGATGAAAGGATGCTTCATCCGACACACGGAAACGTTTACATTTTACAGTGTAAATAAGTGAGGAGTTTTATTACTATTATCATCATTATCATTAGTATAATATTTTGTAGTAAACTGAAAATTACTTCACTCTGGAAGAAGCTGAGGAACAACAAAGCCACAAAATGGAGTTTAGTTAACTGAAACTACTCAGAAAAAAGGTTTGAAAATAGTTAAAATTAAATTAAAAATTATGTTAAAAACTAAAGGAATGTGTGATTTCAGAAAAAAAAATCCCCCTGATTAAAAAAACCGCTGTTCTTCCTGGCAAAAGTGCAAAAATGTACTTGCTATTCCCATCAAAAAAAAAAAAGATGTAAATAACTGGAGGCCAGCTGGCTCTTGCAAAATGAAGTTAAGCTGCTAGTTTAGTTAAATGTAGCTCACTACTCTCTAACATTTCACACAGGTTGGTGTCTGGGCAGCTTTAGCTTTACTATTTGACTCTAGAGGACTTTGGTACACAGACTAGTTCATAATTGAGTCAGTGACTGCAAGGTGCCGAGGCGTTGTGGTTGCTTGTTTGTAACCACACCCCTCCATCACCAAAGTTGACCTTTTCCCCTCTAACTGTGTTTCCTTAGCCTACAGAGTCCTCTCAAACAAGGAGCAAAGGAGGGCGTATGACCATGTGGGCCACGGAGCTTTCCTGAAAAATGAGGACCTACTCAAGCCTGAGGATGAGTATCAGACAAGCTTCCACTTCAGCTTCCCAGACTTCTTCCACGACTTTGATGACAGTCTCTTTGGTGGACAGTGGCGCTTTCACCAGGAAGAGGATGAGGAGGATGGTCGTTATGATCACTACAGTTTTGAAGGGGAAAGATTTAGCTTTTATTTTGGAGATCCAGATGAATATGAAGAAGAGTACTACTTCTAAAAGTTTTTTTCTCCCTGTGCTTGGAATGACTGTTACCTTTTAGCATGTTTTCTTTTATCAATAATAAAGTATTCTGTCTAAAATGCTCTCTCAGTATCTGTTTCTTGTATTCATTATGTAAAAAAAATCACCTAAACAGACCCTTTGAACCTGTTTACATTCTTCCCCCTTTTATGGTCTCACTTATAAATTCAGCAGCTGTGGGGTTGTAAGGCTGGCTGCTAGATAACCGACTGAGCCGTTATGCCACTTTTCCTGTGTGGGTGTGTCGAAGGTCCAGAGTTACTCACACGCCATTTACTCATCTTTTTCCTTGCGCCAGCACTTTAGATTTGGCACAGTTTTACTCCATTTCTCATGGGACCATTGTGCACTTTGACCCAAAGGATATCCTGTGCATTCTCAACACTTGGAGCTCGAGCAGACTAAAAGGCAACAGGCAAGAGCTCTTTCCAGTTTTATGTACTTTTATCACGCTAAAAGGACAAACCACAAAGGCAGATAAAAGACAGACTGCTAGTTTGCAAAGCTGACAATGATGGTGAGTATGCCTGTAGATTTTGCAGGATTTGTAAGCCTCTGAGTGTCATGTGACAGGCGTTTACTCCTCGCAGACATGAGTACAGTGTGTGCTGAATTACATTTTTTTTCTCCCTTTAAATTTAGTTTGAGCATGAAAGCGACTTTAATCTCAGCCTGTACAGATACCATTAGACTGCTTCTGCTGTGCTGTACTGCTTTTGACCGCTTTGTTTTTTTAATTGCAGGAAGAAGTGAAAGAAACTGCATCTGTTCTGAGTGTCCATGACGACAGCATCAAAGTTACAGAGGTGTTGAAAGACGGGGACACTCTCACCTTTATCATCGTATCTCAAAAGGTGAGATTCATTAGACTGTCATCTGGTTAGATCCAGGCAAATGACACAAGAACCATAGAATCTGTCAGCTTATTTATTTGAATTATGATTTTCCAAAAGCAGTTGGTTGTCTTTCCTTTCTGTTCCAGCTCTCTGGTACAGGGGAATACCATGTGGACCGGACCTATGAGGATTTTGAATGGCTGCAGCAGCACTTGTTCTCTCAGGGGGATGTGCCAGGAATACAGGGAGTCATAGTCAGTACTTGTTATTCTTTAATGTAGCTTGTATGTGCTTATTTGACAGTAACAGGGTCAGGGCTGGAGTACTGGTGGCTTTAGTGCCACAAATGTTGAATTTGTGTGGTGTTTCTATCCAAGAAACAGTCGTGGTTAAAAAAAAAAAAAGTAAACCCTCTTTAAGTTCTTGTATTTGAATGTCAGGATATAATAAATTATCCAGTCCTTAGAAGTTCTTCAATCAGGTAGGTACAACCTCACATGAACAATAGCACATGACATATTACAGAATGACATCATTTATGTAACAAAAACTCTGCCAAGCAGAAGCAGTGTGAGAAAAACTAAGTACAACCGTTGATTATATAGCTTGTAGAACCACCTTTTGGCAGGAATAATTTGGAATAATGTTTTTCTGTAAGACTTTGTCAGTCTTTTACATTATTGTGGAGAAATGTAGACCCATTCTTCTTTATAATGTAATTTCATCAAGATTTTTAGGCATTCATTTATGCACAGCTCTTTTAAGGTCCCACCACAGCATTTAGGTCAGGCTGATGTCTGGACTTTGGGTCGTTGTAACATCTTTTCTTTCTTTTCCTTTTTAGCCCTTCTGTCACAGATTTGCTTCTGTGCTCAGGATCATTGTCCTGTTGTAGGACCCAGTTTGGGGCATTTTTAGCTGTTGGACAGATGGCCTCACATCTGACTCTAGAATTCTTTGGTGTACAAAAAGCATCTCTCCTCCACCACCATGTTTAGCAGTTGTTAGGAGGTGTTTGTCTTGATATGCTGTGTTTGATTTTATTTGTCCAAATGTGGCACTGCACATTATGGCCAAACATCTCCACTGTGGCCTTGTCTGTCTGAAGGATATTGTTCCCAAAGTCTTGTGATTTGTACTAATGCAACAATGCTAAGCTGTGCGAGAAGAGGCTTTCTCCTTGCAAACTTTCCAAACAACCCATATTTGTTGAGTCTTTTTCTAAATTTACTCCTGACCATTAACATTTAAAAGGCTAGCTCTTGAGATTTTTCCATAGATTGCAGTCAGCCCTGGTGGGCTGGGTGGGATGCCCACTCCTGGGAATATTGGCAGATGGCTTGAACTTGTCAATAAGCTTTCTCACAGAAAAAAAGATGAACTTCAAATTCTCTGGTAGTAGCCTCATAACCCTTCCCAGACTGATGAGCAACCACTATTGCTGATGCAATTCTGATGAATTTCTTGGAACTGGGATAAAGTGAACATCTGTTAAGTATTTGTACACAAAGTTCTATGGCTGCATAGATTCAAACCCCCCAAAATGCGCTGGATTCACCCAGACCCACAAACATGGGCTGAGTAGCCAAAACATGAACACCACACAAAGGTTAAATGAATAAAGACACAGTGTAATATGTCATGTATTGTTGTGTATTTGAGGTTGTGTTTAAATAATGATAATGATGAGTTTAAAGTTAAATTATTTAAACCTGCCAAGGACCAGATGACTTTTATTGTGTCCTGGTATGTAAAGAATTAAAAGAGCGTACTTTCTTCTTGCTATGATTGTACTGCTTTTGTGGTTTAAAGTCCTTCCTGCTTTTCCTTCCTGTGTCCTCCTCTTTTGTAATCAACTGATTTTATCGTTGCTATTTTTGCCAGCTGCCCCAGTACTGTGGGGAATTAAGTAAACAATGTAGGGACTACTTTTTTCAAAGAAAGTCAACAGTACACCATCAGGGTGTATTTTTTTTTATGTTATTTCCTACTATGACAGTGTGTGTTGATGTTCCTTGTAATGTATTACACAAGCACATTGTGTAATATCTGATATAGTGCATAGAGTTTGCATATCACAACGGATCTAAGCACAGAGTAACTTTAAAATGCACGAAACTTTCACAAGCTCGTATTTAAGACATGTTTTAAGAGACAAATAATGGGATAAAAAATTTTGTATAAAATAATATTGTCTTCTTTTTCAAGTTCCCTCCTCTTCCTGCAAAGCCCCAGGTGAATGCATCTCCCAGATCTATAAAACAGCTTGGTGAGTACATCTGAAGACTGCCTGTGCACAAAGACAAACACTTCCCAGTTCTGATGTACAGTGTCAAATGTGATGTGAAGTGGTGTGGTTAAAATGTCAATAGTTTGCTTGCAGGTTTCCTTGCTTTAGGAGAGTGTCAGCCCTACTGTAAAGCATTAGAAACGTTCCTGCAGCAGGTTGCTGCACACAGCATACTCAGCAAAAATAAAGCCGTGGAGGTCTTTCTGACCAGCTCGGATGTAAGTGAACAGAAACAGCTTTTTGGCAGCTTTGCCAAGCTTCAACTTTAGAGCTAGAATCTCATGTTACAACAGGTTGTCACGTGAAACCTTGTGATGCGGGAGACTGACAATAAATGGTTAAACTTTCACCAACGTGATAGAGATCCATGTGACAGTACTCATTCATTCGGCTCTTTATATATAAATATATATGGCCTTCCAAATGAGATTGTATCCACAAAAGAAAAGTTTTTTAAAAGGGTGAGAGTTTGCGTATGTAACCTCTACTGATGAATTCACATCAGTCAGATATCACCCTGTAAATAGCCAGCATACAGTTCTTGTTACAAGAAGGTGGTTGTTTGGGTTAGAGCAGGGTGTCTAATAATCAGGTCAGTGGTTAGATGTGTGTGATGCTGATAGCACTGCATATACAATAAGAAGCACTGTAACTGTGGTCAGTGTGGCTTGTAGTGTAAAGAAGGTAGAAAATTGTCATACAAATGCACAAACATACATGGAAATACAGTCTATAAAGCCAAAGCAGAGTTTGTACAATTCTAAAAAGATTGATAGTCACTATTTGATATGAGAACCTTTAGTCTTCAACACAGCCTGAAGTCTCTTAGATAAGCTTTCTTATCATTTCTTCAAGTAGTGTTCAGTTGTCCAGATTTCTTTAAAGACATTTAAAGCTCTTCTTTGGATGTTGCCCTCCTTTTGTTCCACCTTGTTTTACATGTTTTACATTGGCTATAGACATTCACTTTATAAGAACTGTTGCCACTGAGGCCTGTCAGACTGTTATCTTTGGATATTTTTCATTAATTCAGCTGAAGAAGTGGAAACAAATGACGTGTTTTTGTCACAAGTAGCCCCAACACTGGTTCAACCCTCGAATTAGGTGCTCTTTTTATGCTTGAATTATTCATAGGCCACTCATAAGTGGCTTAATATGGTCAGGTACAAGGACTGTACTGAAAATGAGTGAAAAAGCAACCAGTGCCCAAAGAAAAACTTTCAAAGATTTTCAGAAAGCCTGGAGAACTATTGCTTAGGACAACCTTAAAAATGACAAGAAGGTCTGGCTACTTGGACACAAAATATCAGGAAATGAGGGTCAGCACAAGACTTGTACAGACACATGTAGAAGGAACGTAGTATCTTGAAATATATAAAGTCAGTGTTGCGTGTGTTACATCTCGATGATACGTTTGTTTCCTGTGTGTCGAATTCTGGCCAAACGTTTATTTTATTAAGCTTTAATAGTTTTCAGCTTGTACATTTTACCAGCATATTTCAATGGACATTTATAACAAAATGCCATTTGCTGTGATATGTTATGATATTCTGTGTAATGATAAATGATTTAAGCTTTTATTATGTCCTTACATTCAGCCTCCAGGCAGACAGAAAGTAAAGAAGAACATTTTCAACAGACTGAGTCAAGCTGTGGAGGAGATGAGAAAAGAAGGCCATAAGGTACGCATCTGGGACTCATATATAGGCAGAATGTGTCCAGAGAAAGTGGGGGGTTAATGCTGTTATCAACGTGTCTGCAGGATGTGGATGAGTTCTTTCAGAATGAACGGGATCATAACCTCGTTCTAACCGGCTGCACCAAGACTGCAGCTGAGGTGAGACGGTCACCTATTGCTTCTCGGTCTGTTTATTTGTCGTCGTCGTCTCCTTTTCTTAGTTTGATTTCCAAACATTTCCCTTCTTCTTGCAGAAATTCCTAGATGTGGTGGCAACAGAGCAAAGTAAGAAAATTATATAAGTGTGAAAGCACAGAAAAAGAATTGATCCGTCGATGTTGTTTAAGATTTGTGTGATCAGATTCAGCAGATGATAATTATGGTGTTATGTACACATGTTTTTGGGGCTCAGTGTCAGCTGAATTCATCCAATGTGTTGTATTAGAGTGCTCTGTTTGCTTGCAGAAATAGCAGTGGCCTGTGGACACTTCTCAACTGCTCTGCATCTCTGCGTGGAACCAGGCGAGGATCCTGACAAACAGGCTTTCTCTAGGTTGGAAAAAAAAACATTAGTACTGGACTCACACCATTATCATGTGTATTCAAAGGAAAAGCATCTGAATGATTCATATAAGTTGTGATAAAGCTGCATACATGTATATATGTGTCTTTTCTTACAGGGTTTGTGTGAAATTATCAGAAGTGTTTGAATCTATAAAGGTAAGCTGTTTGTCTTTTCTAATAGCATCACAAACAGCAGTGCACTTGTGCTTTGCCGCATCGTGTGTTTGTGTGTGGGCAGAAAAATATGACGAGTGTTGCTGAGAACAACGTGAACACTCTTGGACTGGGCCTGGACCTCGAGTCACGTTATCAGGAGGCGGAAAGGGTGTGTTTTCTAGTTCTGCAATCATTTCATGCTCATCGTATACATGCTGCCTTCCTTCCTATATTGAATCTTAGATTTCTGGTTAGATGCAACATGTTTGGAGTGAATATTGTGACTAAATTGTTCAGCGTGTAACACAATTATTATGTCCAATAAAGGAGATGCTCTTCAGGAGAACCTGCAAACTAGTGGAGTTAGAGAATGCCCAAAGGAACGTAGAGAAGGCGAAACCTGTAAAGAAGGCTGCTGTGAGTGTCTGCACCCATACTTTAAAAGCATGGTCAGATCTGCACATTTTCTTGTAACCAGCAGGTGTCAGCAACGTATCTGTTAGTAAGAGGAAACAGCATTTGTTGTGGGCTTTCTGATGTAGACTTAATGATAATAACATGCGCTTCATATTCATCAGATGGAAGAAGTGAAGAAAGCAGCAGAGACTGAGTTTGAGCACACTTCTGGAGTGGCTAAGCAGGAGGTAAAGTCCACAATAAATAACTGCATTCCACACTTTCACGTGTCTTTCCACAGTGGATTGGTTTGCTGAATTCATGTTGTTGCCATGCATTTTCTGCATCTATTAATATTGATGTGACGTGATTCTTTCAGATTGTACGTTTTCAGGGAGCGCGCGTGGAAATGCTGCAGCAGGCTCTGGTTGGTTGGTGTGAAAAGCAACTTCTTACAGCCAAAGAAAGTGCTGACCAGTTCAACCAGCATCTGGAAGTCTTTAGGGGAATGGCCTAGTGACCTCTCTGGCACCCTCTCAAATTAGCATCCTCAGTAAATCTAATCATAGCACGGAGCAACCCAAACCTGTCCTTCACTGTGTTGTGCTGCAGTTTGATGCTTTATTGAGTGTAAATAGGGAAATGTAAGCAACGGAGAAAGGATGGCTCTGCTGATAATTTCACACACACACACACACACACACACACACACACACACACACACACACACACACACACACACACACACACACACACACGCGCGCTTTCTTATTTTCCCCCATTCTCTATTAAGATGTACTCACTCCAATAAAATCCAGGTAGAAATGATTGTTTTGAGATCTTATCAGTGGGTTTCATCATCCAATAACACTGCCGTGCGTGAGCGAAGGTTTATGTGTTCTATATTGCACTGCTGCGTTTGTGCTGAGAATGTATTGTGCTGCTCTCTAGCCAGTACATCAGCTGGGGTCACACAAAATAAAGTGTGATGAATTGATTCCCAAAGTACCTGCTTGCCTCTGTGTGTGTTTCTTACTCCTGGATCATTAATCAGTTGGTTTGACTGCTTCTGCAAGGACATGGCAGCAAGGACAGCCTGTGTTGGCCTTTTTGAAATGATTCTGGCTCTTTGAAAATCTCTTTGAACATTTTTTGACACCATTAAGACCTCTTGTAAGGTTTGCCATGATACACATAAGCTAAAATTTTCTAATATAGTCTCAATATCTGCTGATGTAGGCCTGTAGGTTCATATCTCAGTCCTGCTGTGTTCTTCATTGCCTCTCTTGTGACCTGTGATCTCTTAGCTGGCAGAATTAGGAGTAATGGTTTGCATCCTAAGGAATAAGTCAGGAAGAAAGATGAGTGTCCTCTTAAGAAGAGAGGATGGAAAAGCGATTTAGCTAACAAAGGAATTAAAGGATGTAATGCGATGCTAAGAGTTTCCTCCCAAACTGATAAAAAAAAAAAACGAGGGGAAGGATTTGGTATCGTTGTGGCTTGCAGTGAAAGACTGCCTGCACTTGGCATTAGAGGGCATGCTCTCATCCCCTTGTGATACATTTCCCTCACGGTCTGACAACCTGAGATCATTTTATATCGCTATCTTCCACCCTCACAATTACTGCCCTTCCTCAACCTCAGGCAGATGCTTACCAATGAAAAAATATTCCTAACCTGCATAGATTGTGTTAAAAACATCCACCATTGTACCTTTTTGACGGTGGTCTCTTGAGAAATTCATTAAGTGCGATGTCATTTTCAAGAGACCTAAGTGCCGATGTGCTCATGTATAAGATTGCAATGTTAACCCTTTTTGGTTCTGCATGTAACCTTGTTATCATTTTCTACAGTTAAGGAGATTTAAAACATAATTTTCAAAGAATTGATCTTCAAATAGCACAAAGGTCCAGCGTTCATCCGAGGAGGTCAGTACTAATCTCCAGACAGGCCTATTTCACAGCAGCCACTTTGCCATGAAATAGCAGGTAAACACAGGTGTTCAGTGGGTACAGAGCATTAAATTTATGTGCTATGAAGCACCTGGGTTTACCAGATATTTCTTGTCTAAATGGCTGCTGGGAAAAAAAATCTCATCCATCTAGTTCTTGGACATCTTACTGCTGCTAGGACTAAAAGCAGGGGATCAATAAACTCATACAATTATGAGTGTACATTATTCCTTGCAATCTGTTCACATGGATCCAACATATTTCTCCGAGGCTCTGCTTCATGTGACATGTGAGAGAAACGGTTGATCAAGTTATTAAAATATTTGAGATTTCTCCCAGGAAAACCTTCATCTGATGGTGGTGCAAAAATCAGATCACCTACTGTAGGTCTACTTAAACATTCAAAAAATGCTACAACGAGATATTCACTGCTCAAAATAATTAAAGGAAACGCTTTCAAAATGCATATATACTGATGTGCACTGGGTATTGTGTGAGGAACAAACTGATGCCACTTTGCTTGATAGAAATTTAAAGGATTAATCAACAGAGGGCTAAATCCAAAGACAAAAAACTGAAGTGAAAGAAAAGATGAGGCAAGCCGGTCTATTTTACTGAAATGTCATTGCAGTCACTCAAATACTGACCAGATCAATATCTCTGACTGACTTGATGCTAAAAAGCTATTCTTTAAGCTAGCCTTAAATTTTCTTGAGCAGTGTATTTACATGTCAAACATGCATTTTAATCCCATAAATGTGTCCAGGTTAAAACCACCGAAACAAAGAAAAAACAAGTTTTTCAAATGAGCTTTCATTTAAAAAATGCACGTCATTATTTTAGTCCCATGTTTATTGGAAAAACAACATTTAGACTAAGTTTACAGCAGGTCACCGGCAGGTCACTGCAATGCTAGTCCACATTTTACACCCCTTTTTTAATGCTGTCGAGAGGACGATAAAAAGACATTAGTTTTCGGCGCAGCACGTTTATTGATCATTAAATCCAGCAGTTTCATCATTAAGGTTTTGCTCCACATTTCTGTGGTTTATTGGTTTTAATGGAACACTGTAAATGGTAAATGTGGGAAGTTTATGGAGCATTTCTATTAAGTTTTAGATTTTACTTTTATCTACCCAAGAAAAACATTATGAATGTGATACAAAGCTACATGGTGTGTAATGGGACAAATGCATTGGGCTGTGCTTACAGTAAGCAATCCAAAACAGAAAAGCCTGCATGTTTTTTCTGGAGAATTCATCATATTGCAGCATTATACTTTGTGTTATTATTCATTATCTGTGATGCTTCCATCCCTACTGCTTGTCAGTAAAACCAGATGAATTTCACATCAGGGGAGCCTCATTTTTGGTGCTTTCATTCTGGTGTTCGCAGGTAACTAGCACACGATGAGTGCTCTCTCTCTCTCTCTCTCTCTCTCTCTCTCTCTCTCTCACCTACACACACACACACACACACACACACACACTAATGAGAGCTGTTCTCAGCTGCTGAGAGCATGACCCAGATCAAGGACAGAGGGATCATGGCAACACTGTGTATGGAGTGTGTGTGTGTGCCTGAGTGTACCTCCCCCTCAAAACATGGACTTGGAGCTGCTTCGCAAAAGTAGCTCATTACTGGTAGATAGGCAGCACCAGACATACCAGCCTTGTTGAGCGCAGAGAGACGAAAGCAGCTTGTCTGAATAGTCGGCGTGACAAGGCATTATGACTCCACCATTCCCTTGAAACTGCACTACACCAATTTGATGAGCATGACAGCCTGTTAGGTAGGGTGTAGCTTCTTTGTTAAGTTTATTCAGTGTTTCCACTGGAGGTGTTTTAGTGTTGCTTGTGTGTTCTTTGCATTGAGTTAAAAAAATGTGATAATCGGCCAATTAAATTCAAAGCAAAACCATAAAATGAATGTACAACAAATCAAAAAATGAATACACCATCTGCATGCGCTGGCTATAATAGATCAGAAACTCTGTTTCTTCTTGACTTGTCCCTGGATTTCCCCAGATAGCTCTTTCCCATCTTCAAAGTCATCTTTGATATCTTTGAGATGGTCTAATTCCTGGTAACATAAAAGAACAAAATTTGATTACAGATGCTAATGTGAAAGTCTCTCCCTTTAAATCTTCCAGACAAGACTTGGCATTCCTACCAATTACACAGGGCTTGAAGTCAAAGGGAAGCAAACACACTTTGAAAGCTTTAATCCTGTCTTTTCTTGCATGGGGCTTCTGTCATACGGTCCAAGGCTTGGCTGTGGTCTATCACAAATAAATGAGAGCGTTGCAGCTCAGCTGAGTCAATCCAAGGTTGTTGGCACCTCATTAAATCTAATCACCGCCGTACACAGACTCATTAAAAGTTGGTAGGATGGAGAATGAGACAGGAGGAGAAGGAGAGAAAGAGACAAATGCCATAATGCAGATGCCCCAGCCATCTGTAGTTTATACAGCTTCATAAGGCACATCCTATTCTGAATGCGGAGTACAGCACAAGGTAAATGTAGAACCCCTCAGCCCTATAATCAACCCTGATGGCAGCGCTCCACCAATGATTTGGATAGTGCATAGTATATCAATTTCCACCCCTTCGCAGTGCAAAGCATTAGACTTGCTAATTTTGTCTGTTTTTTTCCTGTTCACTACTAAATGGATCCATAAATATTAATAGATTCACACTCCCCTCCTGGTTGCCTGTCATGCATTCTAGGGATTGTGGATGATGATATGATATTGCTAATTAGTTTTGCAGAAATAATGTTAGCGGTGAAGCTATGGACAGGCTGACATGCTGAGGTGATGACATTCCTGCCATTTTAATACGCAGCAGAGTCCTCTGAATATACCGTAACATGGACACTTGCAGGAAACATGGAAAGGGGAATTGGGGCTGCCCATCTTCTGAATTTACAACATCATGATTTATTCAGAAAAATAACAGCGCATAGACACACACGTGCGCATGTTTTGCAATGCAAAAGTACAGTATAATGATGCACACCATTATTAAACACACAATAAAAATGTGCCCATTAGAGTAAAATCAATTATTCATCAATGTTTCCGACACAGCTTTGATCAGAGAAGCATCAACACACATTCGAGCTGTTCACTCCAAAGGTCATTATTGTCACATGTTCTCCAACGTGTGGCCTTTTTTTGTGCGCTGCTGACATGTGCTTACTACAAAATCTACTGTAGTAACAGCTTTAAAAAAAAAGGTTCACAAACACAGCGGAGCTCAAAGAATGGGAAAGGCTCGAGTGTTGCATTTATTGTTTTCCAAAACAAAACAATTTTTCACTGTCTGAGCAACTTTTTTTTTTGCCACCGGAGCTGCACAGGACTCTCAATTTTGTTCAAGGACATCTGAGTGGGATGACACTCGCTGCCACAGGGGCTCAAACACTTTGCACTACTGTAGCTGAAGAACAGCCTCTCTCTGCTCATCCAGACACCTTCATGTTCCAAACACACATTCAAGGGCAAGGCAACTAGATGGAAAGTCATCAACAAAACAGAGGTTCAACATCTGTTGCCGGGATGTTTCCAAGACAAGTTTCGCTTCACCTTTCCCCCGCGGTTGTTTCCTCCCATTTGTTCACGGCGATGGGATGCAGACGGGATAGCGAATGCCCTCTGGATGCTGCTATTAAATTTCACTTTGCGATTATGCTTGCTAAAGTCTCATTAAATCCCAGTCAGAGATAATGCATGGTAAACTCCCATTATGGTTTGATTAGAAGGCGCGGGGCCTGCCATCCTGCTGATTGTGTTTTTAATCAAATCCTTCCTGCTGCAGAGCAAATGGGGGCTAAGATGAGAAAATAACAAAGAACAAAGCAAAACAAGCTGAGCAAGCAGGAACAATTTACCTTTTTTGTTTTGTATTATTTTGCGGCACACTGGAGGCAATTAAGACGCACTGGATATTTTTTTCTCACTATTATTTCAAATGAATATTTTGTTGGAAAGGAAACCAATACACAAGAAAACAGAGCAAGTGATTAGCTCAGTGTCTTTTCTCTTTAAATGCTTTTAAATAATCCTTGGTCAGCTTAAAAAAATCCGTTAATCTTCTGTCACAGTTCTTACTGGCAATGTGTCATGCAAAAATCAATCATTTTGACACAATACTCTGCAGTTACACAATATATTTTGCACAATATGATTACATCATTTATCTGGATGAATGTGTATTGCAAACTGCCTCCCACGAGTAGTGTTCACTACACTGAAAATTTACACCTTAGTGTTAGAAACGGTTGAGTCAACTGAAAGTGAGCAACTTCTGTGCATGCTGTGGATGAAAGGATGGGAGTACAGCTACTGTATCTGCACCAGTAAACCCTGTCTGCAAGCAAGGTTTAAGTAGTGACAGAGAGGTGAGGTTCTACTGTAATAATTAATTTCAAGGGCACTAAAGTTTCTGCCTTTGTTCCATTAGGGAGTATGCAGAAAAGCTCATTTTGGCTTTTGCTGAGTTGACCCTTTGTGTTGCAAACACTTAAAGAGAATAAATGGACTTTTTTTGTAGAATTTTACATGATAGGAATTTATAACTATATTAAGCTACAGATTTCACACAGATGGCACGAGGTTTTTAAAGTACTGTCAAGAGGAGCAGCGATGAGAGGAGCAGCTGTCTCTGTGCTTCTTGCTTGCTTCAGGCTTGGAGATCTATCACTGCCTCCCCCAGTATTATAGGAGTACACTATGTTCAGCAAACTCAAATCAGGGTTGGTCAAAAATGAATTATTACTCTATACAGTATTTAAAGGCATGGTTGTAATTAAAGAAGAGAAAATAAAAGAAATGGGTGATTTCACTCTCGTTTAATTGAAGAACACAAAATGTTCACAATCTGTCATTAAGTAAGGAAAATGTTCGTCTTGAAGAGCATTTAAGACGCATGTTGCCTACATGTTCTTACTGTAATGTGTTCTCATGCATGTATACTCAACAACCATCAGTGGGAGTGGGGAGAGAGACTGCATCCAAATAGAGATGAGCAGTTCATAAACACACAGTACTGCACAGCAATGCGATAATGTTAAGGATGATAACCACTCATTAGGCATCATTAGGGAGCTCATTAAGAACTACAGTGCAATGCATGTACTTTCCTCTCATATATATACATGAAACTGTTATGTAGACCTCTAAGACTACAAGAATAAATAAGGTTTGAAGTCTGGATTTGAGCATCCCAAGTGGGGTGCTTCTTTAACTCATAGATCACCCTCTTTAAAAAACAAACAAACAAACAAAAACCAAAAAAAAAGACTCTTTTTATGGTAAGGCCACAAAATGCCACAAAATGTAAAAATATTATATAGTAATATTTTTTTCTACTTTAAATGACTCAGTCTTTTAAAACTACTTCAGCCTGAAATATCCATTCTCTTCCACCTGGAGCCTATCCCAGCTTTCTTAAGGCAGGGTACACTCTAGACAGATCGCCAGTCTGTCGCAGGGCTAACACATAGAGACAGACAACCATTCGCACTCACATTCACACCTATGGGCAATTTCGAGTTACCAATTAATCTAACCCCACTAACTGCATGTCTTCGAACTGTGGGTGGAAGCCGGAGCACCTGGAGAGAACAACAAAACAGAAAAAACAAGTAGATTTTCATTTTTTCTGTAATGTCAACTTAAAAGAAAGTCTCACTCAACATCCTAAGGACAAAAAAACGACAGCTTCCCAAAAACTGCTATTATAGAGTAATATTTTTTTCAGTTTAAATGACTCAATCTTTTAAAACTACTTCAGACTGAAATATAAATATCAGTGACTAATTATATTTAATCATATTTTTTGGATTTTAACCCTTTAAAGAATAAGGGACACCAGCTGAGGTGGGACAGAGGCCGCAAATGGACAGACTGTCCATGCAAAAGTCACACTGCCCTTACATTTGCTGATGAGAGGAGCCTGCAGCAACACCCTGCAGATCTGAATTGCTTATTTTTTTTTGACCTGTAAACACAAAATGAGCATCTCTACACAAAACTGCAGTTCCTCTGTTTCCACATAGGCCACTGAGTGTTTCCCATGCAGGCTTGTCATGGCCACAGTTTCCTGCAGGATTTCATCAATTAGCAGCAGTGCATAGCTGGTGGCATAGTGTGTAGGTCCTGGGATCAAACCTCTGGCTGCTGGGATGTAGGGGAGCATTGCAGTCTTTGTGGAAAACCAAAATATGGGGATGACCAAAACATGGAGATGGAGACACCCATCCTGTCACTGCTTCAACTATCTCCTTTCCAGTCTCACCATCAGATGAGTCAGAGTTGGACTCCAGCTGGTCTGTAAATGGTAAAAAAAAAAAAAAGTAGCGCCACTTGGTGAACCAATTTAAAAATTAAAACTTAAAAATTGAAGGTGAGCAGTCCAAAATAAAATCTTAACATAAAGGAATGCAGTACTAGTAGTAGATGTCGAGATAAATGGGGGTTAAAAATGTGCATTTTCAATTATTTTCAATGAGACATTTTGGCCTGTGAATAAAATGTGGTCGTTTTCACGCAGCTTGGCCATTTTAAGCTAAAAGGAACCTGAGACAACGATCGTAAAAAAAAAAAAAAAATAGATATCTTCTGGCAAATATGAGCTATGTTTAGTCAGCGCAGCCAAAATAGCATGAAAATGTCCCCTCGACTATCTAAGGGTTTAGAGTAGAGAAAGAAGAGGGCTCTAGTGTCTTGATAACTTTTTCTTTGAAACAAAGACATCAGCCTTCTGTGTTAAAAGGTTAAAATACGCTAGTCTACTATTTCATAGGTAACAATTTAATTGCATCTAGGGGAAGCCAGTGCTAGGAGGCAAAAACTAGAGAAATATAGTAAATCATATGGGTAACTAGAATTTGTGCTGCGCTATTAGGAGCAAACATGTTTTGTTTTTCATAAATGTCACAGCAAAAAAAAAAAAAAGGACAGGGAGGGAAAAAAATCATTAAAATGGATTATGCACACATTAGCATTTAGCAAGCTTTACAAGCCATGTTCCTGTTTACTCTCCACCATAACACGTGTCTGCTGATGTACATGTACAAACGACTGCTCTATCTCTGCCATCCTCTTGGTGTGAAGCAGCCAATTAGAGGCTGATTGGGTGAAAATGAATAGCACACGAGGAAGACATGAGGGGAAATTGGAGAAGAGGTTGTTTGTAGTGGCAGCGGGAGGAGAAAGGCGAAGAAAATGGGATACAAATGAAACAAAGGAACAGTAGAGGAAACAGACACACAGTGCATGATGAAAGAAGGAAATTAATTGGACAACCTGTAAAGAATCCAGCTTTTTCTTTGTGGCTGTGGCGTTATCAATCAGTCTGATAGCTGAGTGAATTATTCTCTGAGAGTGACAGTGAATGATTAGCGAGAGCGTGTCCAGTCCTTTCTGTGACAGGAAGAACTCCTCCACTCACGGAGTGAAGTCACTTATGGGAGCTATCATTACTACACCCACAAGCCCAAGATAAATGATGACAGGTGTTTACTGTCACAGGGTACTGTACTGATGTATTATTAGGATGTGAATAATTAATATTGTATCCTCAGTGAAACAAGTGGGAGCTTCTCCGTGTAAAAATAATTAAGTATTAGATGACATGTTAATGCTGAGCTGATTAGCACATACAAGCACTGGTGATGTACACGACTGCTGTAGTTATAGTTGAATTTCTGTTAACTTTGCCTGTCTGCCATTTGCTGCAGACAGGCAAAGTTTTTGTTATTGTTTTTGTTGTTATTATTTATTTATTTTGCTGGCCTGGTTGTTGCAATGAAGTACACTCAAATCTGAAAATACACACATACACACACGGAGGCACGCACACAACAATTATTACATTTTCTCCATCTCCAACCCGAAGAGGATAATCTAATAAATTTTCTGGCTATGAAGTCCAATTGTCTGGAAAACAGTATAATCACTTTAAAAAGGATATTCTGCCCAGAGTCTTTTCAGGATGAAGTTTAATTCAAACTCCACCAGTAAGATTATAGAAATCCTCAATGTTTGTCCTCTCAAACAACAGCGACTTTCAGCTGCTCCCTTATTCACAAGATACCCGAGCAGGTAGCTCGACATATTTGATTCGGAAGATTTTTAGGCTAGATGCCCTTCCGAGGAATTTTTTTGTTTGGCTCCTCCTGGGATGGAACCAGGGGTCTTTCGCAGGTTAGGCAAACGTGTAAACCACTACATTATGGAGCCACTGTCAGCTCTCAAACGATGATCCGCCGAAATGCACACAAAGCTCTCTAATCTGCTCTGCGTGTAACCAGTGATGAATATGAATGAGTGTATGAATATAGATGAGAGGAAAAAATAAATTAATATTAATGAAGGCCGTGCCTTCTCCCTCTGACTGATGGTGTGGGCACAGAGAGTGGAACCAATCAGTCATCACACAGGAACCCCATGATTGGCAGGCAGGCCGTTTGCTCTTTTCACTATTACAAGACCACCTCAGGGTGTGTGTGTGTAAGTTTTTAACTAAACATATGTGCTCGAGTCCTTGTATGGTGCAAACACACCTGGATGCATTTATAAAACATTATTTTGCAATGAACTACATGCAGTCTGAGGGATTTTGAAGCAGTACTTGTTGTGCTGGTTAATTTGAAAATAGAATATAATGAATGCATCCACCCTGATAAACTAATGACATTAGTGCAGAATGGTTGTTGGGCTTAAAATTACATGCAAAACAAGTACACGTGTTTTCCCCGATGGTTTTATTATCATTATACTGATTAAACCAACTCCAGAGCTTAATGAGGCATGCCAGTCAAATGGGAGATGCATTACAGGGTGAGGTCAGAGGTCAAAATTCCTTATTGGTCTAGTCATTAAATGATACAATATCAGTGACGCTGGATGGCACAGTTTTGATCTTTTCAGTGCCACGGAGTGACTTCCCTCAGCTTCAACTCTGCTCTCAAAAGAAAAACCTTTCACAGGGCAAAGCCTCTCAGTGCTTCATTAAAAGACTAATGCAGCGTCTCCTGTACCTACAGCTGTGGGATCATTTGCCACCTCTTTACCTTGCGCTTCTCCCCATTTACTCCAAGCCTCCTATTCCAGGTAATTGGAATTGGTAGCCTCGAGTGGCTGCACGGATTACGCTGTTCCCCAACCATCTGTAGGGTATCGACTGTTTAGTCCTTGAACTCTTTAAGAGATAAATGAGTCTTGGTCAGAGCTTAAATGTCATAAGGAAAGCCACAAATGACTGCATTAGTAAAAAGTCACAGCCAGTTCAAGGGTTCTTCATTAAATGATTGAGGGAGCTTACATGTCTGCTATTAGAGGACTACAGTGTTTATGAACGCGAACCTGATGCACATAAGCAACACCAGTCAGTATTTTCTTTTGCAATGCTATTGTCTTAGTAATTCCTTTTTTAAGCCTTTAGAGATTTTTAAAAAATATTTTATTATATTTCACATCCCCTCACCAGCACCAATACAGTTCAAATTACATCTTATTTACTTTAACGCTGGCATTTTTAGGTGTAAAATATGCCTTTGCTTTTCGACAACAAACATTTCAGCCGAGGGCTAAACCCAAAATTCAATAAAAATAATAAATCAAAAAATATGTTTTTACCCTCAATAAACATGAGGCAATAATTTTGAGTGAAATGCAACTTTTTATTTGTTTATTTAGACAAATGTTTTTTTTCTCTTTAAAAAAATGTGCTTGATATAAACTGAGTGCAACAGATTCCATTAAATGTAAATTTTATATTGACCTTATGTAACAAATTGCATGTAAAATTTACATATAAATAAATATGTTAAAGCCAGCAGTGTGGGTAGAATTGTTTTTTGAATTTGTACTATTTCTGTTGTTTTTCTATTGATTTTTCACTATATTTCATAAAGACTGCATATAAAATATGAGCAGAGCCACCACATCATGTTTTACTGTCACCATCTTAACATTTTGAAGTCTAACATGACCATTAAAGAGTGGATTTGACTGTGAAATTTAGAGATACTGTGAGGGATACATTAGAGCAGGCCCACCTTTCCTCTTTTTTGACATTAAAGAGGATCAGACTTGAAGACTGTTCTATCCTGTCAGACATGAAACTAGAAACATCCAGAAATAATCTTTAACACAGTCCATGACAACTCGTCTTTAAGAAATTTGGGGAGAATGAGTGCACATATGAGAAATTATAACAAGGAGATCATTCGTGTAAATCAGATCAAACTCAGAACAGAAGACTGAGAACAATTTGTCAGACTGATAGGGGTGGGGGGGCTTGTTCTGTGCTCTCCAGTGAGCGAACTATAAACCCTTTTTTTTTTTTTTTTAAATGAATTGATGATCCAATAATTTTTTTAACAGATTAACATGTGGTCTCCAACTGTAACATATGAAATAACATCCGTTTTATGAGTAATTTGCTTCATTTTAGATGAATTTGAAGGGAAAACAGTTATTTTCTGTGGCTCTACACCAAATAATAGGATGTTGTAGTGAACAGATGCATGATGCTCTAAACAGTTAAATAATCCTTCATTGGTTTCTATTGTATAGTAATTTGAGCTACCCTGCTTCTAGCATTTTTCATATTGTACTTGTGTAAATAGCTCAGAGCTAAACCAGTCTGTATTTCCTACATTTCAAATAATTATTTGAATTTAATCTTTGCTACAGTTTTTTATGCCACACATCCCTGATGCCAGTCTCCCATTCCACCACATCCCAAAGGAGATGTTGGAATGTGATAGTACTGAGCGGCCCATTCTGTCCGTGTGGTGTTGAAGCAAAAATCAAGACTCACATCAGATCAAACAACATTTTTCTGTTATCCATTTTTTTTTTTCAAACTAATGTAAACTGTAGCTTCCGTTTCCTGTTCTTAGCTGACACAACTATGAACTGATGTAATGTTCTGCTGCTGTAGCCCATCTGCTTTAAGGTTTGTTGCCTTCCTATCAGCTTGAGGCAGTCTGGCCATTCTCCTCTGACCTCTGGCATCAACAGGAGGTCAGAGGAGAATAGCCAGCAGTTATTTTCACCAGAAAACTGCCACTCACTGGATATTTTCTCAATTCTCAGAACACTAAAGATGGTTGTGTGGGAAAATTCCTTTAGATCAGCAGTTTATCATCTGGTACCAAAAACCATGACACATTCAAAGTCAAAAATGCCTTTTCCCCCCTCATTCTGATGCTTGGTTTGAACTTCAGCAGGTCACCTTGACCATGTCTGCATTCCTAAATGCATCAAGGTGCTGATATGTGATTTGTTGATTAGATATTTGTGTTAACAAGCAGTTGAACACTTATACCTAATGAAATGGCCCATAAATGTACAGCAGTATGGGCCAAAGAGCCATATTAGACTAAAAGTTTATGATGAGTAGGAGACTGAGAGATTTGGTGAAAACAGTTTAAAATCGTGTTTTCTGCATAAAAAGGAAAATAAGTGTTATTTCTCTAAATAATAATGCACTGAATAAATTCCCCTTTATGTTGTCTTCTTCTCTAGTATGTCACAATACGCAGCGAACAGTGAAGCTCACTAAACTCCCAGTTAAGGTCAGATATCCGGAGTGTCAACTTTGAACTACTGGTGTGAAGCTTTCTTTTCCCGCAGTCTCTGTTGCTGTCATGAGAAGGACGTATCAACAGTGGCAGGAATCATGTGACAAGTGTGATGTTGGAAATGGTGACATGTACTGTATCCATGGTGTCAGTGCATTGGACTAGACAGGGCTGTCTTGGCACGACATACTATGTCAGCACTGTGTGTCACATTACCCTAGGGGCACCATTTCTGTGAAAGCGCCACTAAAACCACCAATGTCCCTGTTAAACCCTGTAGAGAATCTCGCCATAGAAAGAGATAGTCCACAAATTATGAGTGAATAGCTAATTAGAAGCCATTGTGCACATAATAGGCGAATAATTTGTGGCTACCCAAAATAAAATGTTACATGATCATCTCTGGGGGAACATAATCGGCTTATATGGTTGAATCTTCTTTTGTACAAACCCCCTCTGAAGGCTTTTAGCCTGCCAGAGGTGGTGTCGCCCGGGGTTACACATTTTTATTGCTCTTCTGCTTTACAATACACACAGAAAATACAAAATGCCCACAATTACCGTGAGATAGATGGCTCTATCACGGGGTGTATATTAAACAGGAGGAGCGCACAGAATGCCGTAAATGAGATCATGGATTACAATTTTTTAATTGGTAAATGGGCTCTGAATTTAAACTTTAATGCAAGCTGATAGAGAAGGACAGATACTTTAAAAGGGAGAAACTGCATCCTCAGGCCCCATAAATCAGAGTTTTTTCCTCTGTCTGCACTGTAGAGCCAATTAGTCAGATGGATGTGCAGTGTTATCTTCACTCCGGCTCATCTCCACCACACAGTCACACAGCTCCTGTAAACTACTGTGGCCGAATAGGCCCAGATAAGATCAGTAATAAAGAGCCACCATGCTGATATTTTTGCCGTCGTAGCAACTAAAGAAGGAAAAAAAAAGCAAACATTACCATCGCACATGCTCATCTAATCATATCACTTAGCATCGGAATGTTATTGAATACGTAATAAAATGCTTCTGTAACTGCTACACTTTCATTTCACTCATTTCATTTGACTGAAGCGTTGAGCTAATAAAATATTTCACATTCGCACATCTTGTTGTTTCAGTCTCTTTATTGCAAACACCACAGTGAGAAGATTTCAGAAGTGACAGCTTAAAGAGGTACTCAAAAACCAAACACGTTCGTAAAGCTGCGGGAACAATGGGAGAACTGTAATTGAAATAACACAATTCAAATTATACTGGACATGTCACCCTTCTCAGCTTGCTCAGAAGAAGAAGAGTTTAAAATACATGAAATTGAAAAATTTTCCTTGTGAATCTGCTCTGTAATTGTACAGAGACAGGAAGAAATCATGCTGTGTCATTTGGTGACTCAGCCCTCATCCCGATGGAATTTTGATTATCTCCACAGTCTCACTTTGTTCTTTTTTAATAAGCAGTTTCCTTAGCACAAAAAACCTTGTAATGGCTTCCTTTAAAATAGAAAGGAAGGAAAAAGACAGCGCAAACTCATGGTTATATAGATAAAGTGACAAGTGGTCACATACTGTGTTGATCGGTCTTGAAGGTCACCGATTTGCAGTTGCTATCTTTATTCCCATGATGATTTGGTTTGTTCGTGATCACGAAAACATCCTGCGAGGAGTTCAATGGCACACTTTTGTACATGGATGGCTTGGTCTGACACCATTAGTCTGCTTTCCGTGACTTTGTCTGCATATCAAGCCTCCTCCACCCCTACAGGGCTCCGTGTGGATGGGACAGATGTTCCCTTGTAGATGTGACATCCCATCAAAGCCTGGGAAACCACGTAAAGGCTCGCCTAGCTTGGGCTCAAACTGGTATTCACGCATTTCCATTGCCTACAGTCAGCGGGGTCGGCCACTCACCCCTGGGACTGCGGGTGGGTGTTGATGTGCCAACCCTCTTCCATATCCCATTGATGTCCTCAAGAGTCCAGGTTAGAGGTCAGCCCTTAAGGTGACAGGGTCAAACTTCATCTCATGAATATGGAAGAACACAGGACTTAGGGGACCATCTGGTAAGCTCTATGGAAACCAAACAAATGAGCCTGCTGAGAGGGTGCCGCATTAGTGTAATTACTGTGGACGTTGCAGGCCTAAAAAGCAGTGTCAATACTTGTTGGCTTCCACTTTATCCCCTAGCATCTGCAGGTGGATTAGACTAAAGTGAAACAGGAAAAACACCCAAAGCTTCCATTACTGAAACATATAACTAATCCTCTGCTAGTTTAGCATTGCTTTAAAAAAATGTAAGCTATTATTCCACATGGGCCCATAAGCCATTCAGTTTCCTCTGTAGTTATTGCACTGTCAGATGCTAAACTGTGTTTTGCTTTATTTGTTTTCAGCATTTGCTGTGCAGTTTTGTCAGTTTTGATTTTGTTCAGGTATCTGGTTGTTGGTTGCATTGCCTTACTTATGATGTCTTCTCTCCCGGCCTGTCTTTGTGGCCTTAGACACAGACTTGACCTAGCTTAGGTCCAGTCAGGGATTTTTGCCTTGCTTACTTTATTTCCCATGTTTCCTGTAACTTTTCCCTGCTTTAAACATTAGCTATCTAAATAAAGTAAGTAACAGAAAGACAAAAAGGCCAAAAATAAGCCCTTAAAACAATTTTCAAAAGATATCCTTATTGATAAAACATCATTAGAGTGTATCGATGTCCATCCAACAGAAATCTATATAATTAAAAGTTGGAAGTCTGACACTTTATGCACAAAATTATACTTCAATATTACATTTTTCCTGAAAAAAAAAGACCTTTCTACAGGCTATAAATGTCTGAGTAATGGAATACAGCTCCCTGTCTAGTGACCTTGATAAAAATCTCATCCTGTTTCTGACACTGTGTGTGGGTCTTTGTGGGCCTTTCACTGGAGGCGAATCATGGGTCAACTTCTCGCTGTCATTCTGCTCGCCTTTCTCTCTTTCCTTCACTTACAGCCCCCAAGAGTGGAAAAACAAAACAAAACACAATGCTGCTCTGTGTCTTATTGTCTGTCATCACATATGTTTGTCTCGAGAATTTTTTTTTTCATGTTTGACTGTAGCCAACAGTGGGCCTATTCTTTTGTTTTGCTCACTGATACAGGTGACCTGGAGTCAATGAAAGCAGAAGCACAGGCCTAAAGATTTCAGAGGGAGTGTCTGGATGCTTTTTACATCAGTGAACAGTGTCTGAAAGCTTGTTTCTGTAGAGGAACTAAAAGTGACACTAGCCCAGGTGGCATCAGAACAGCTGTGTTTACATGTATCATTTTTTTTGCGCTAGGTTTGATGGGGTTGGGCTCAGTGAGTCTTTCTTTAATTCTTTATTGTCTAGTGCTTATTACTACTCGTCAGAGTTCAGTCTCTCAAATAACATGTTGTCTAACAGTATACTTGTCATCCAAAGCCATACTGGAGTGTGATGGATAATCAAAGGAAAGATGAAGAGCATAAAAAATGAGATGGAGCTAAATGTTTAAAAATAACTACTAGCTAGAAAACACGCCAGTCAGAAACACCAACCGAACAAATACACTAAGCCTTTTTATATTTTTGTAGCTTGGGTTCAGTTTCAGTCATTGTTCAGTTCTTTTAATACTTGATACCTGAATATAGAGATCATGTTTATTAGGATGGGCTATGATTATTATATTCTTAGTGAGTTTTTGAAGGTGCATCTACACCTTTAGCATACCTTGAAAACTCAGCATTCAAGCAGATTGGTTAGTTTGAAATCTTTTGCATATGTATTCTGGATATCTTTCATCAGACAAACATGGACAAATTTCAGCCTTGTATAACTGACCTTTTGGTCATGGGTGCAGACTCTCTTTCCACCTTCCTCCATATTTTGGGAGTTAATAATCACCTTTTTCCAAAATTCCTATACTAGACATCCAATAATGCCATTCATATGTGATTTCTTTGGTCTTGATAATCATGAAAGGACATCTGATGTCATGAAAGTCTTGAATAAACACACAGGTTCACGGGGCAAAGTGAGAGCCCTAGGTGGAAGTCAAGTTTCAGGCCTGAATTGATGTTTCAGTCCTCCCCTGAAGAATCACATCAATGTGCAATAATATCACCTGGAGTGCCAAAAAAACCCATGCAGCAATAGCAAAAGCAAGCTGCAGTTTGAATAGCTTTAAAACTATGAAGCTGTTGTGTAGCTAGCTAAGCATTTAGCATGTTGTCAGGCACTGTTTTATAAGGAAAATATGCATGTAAAGCACTGTCAGTCATTCATTTATCAGGTGACTGGGAAATCTATTATTTTCACACCTAATATAACTACTGTACAGTTGTCAGTAGTTGTTCATAAGATACTGATTGGTGGGATGTTGCCATTATTGCGAGACTCTAGCTAGTATTTGTGATTTTTGTCCAGAATTAAAATGTATTTTAATACGTGACTTTGGCCATTTAGAAGAATTGATTTGGATGAGGTGCTTTCATGCTAAAGGAGCTACAGTGTAGTACACATGACTATGACTGGTTACACAATCTTCCCTATCTTGACTGTTGGATAGTGATAGTGTTTTTTTTTCCTGCTTGTTTGAATTCAAAAGGCATTGCATTATATGCATCATAGTGTCTACCCATATGGAAAAGATACATGTGAAGCTTTGTAGTTTGTATCTGTCTTGTGTAGAGATGGCACGATACCACTTTTTTATGTCCGATACCGATACCGATATCATAAATTTGGATATCTGCCGATACCGATATGAATCCGATATAGTGTTTTTTAATCAACAAAACTGTTTTTTAAATATCTTGCTGCATTTTGTATAAGTTCATACTCAAGTTTAAAACAACAACTACACTAAAGCTATTCTGTTATACCTGTATGCAAAAAAAAAATATTTCATAGTTCAGCAATACTGATCAATCTAATAAACTTAAACCTACACCATCCTCCCTATTCTGGTATTTTAAAGAGTACTTAGCATAAATATTAAGCAACCTAACTAATAGGGTTCCAACTCCCAGCAACAACAAAAATAAATAAATAAAAAATAGGGAACCACCCCTCACGCTCCACCTCATGATGCTTAATCGACGTAATCAACCTTAATTTGATGCAGTGTGAAAAAAAATGCACAGAAATCAATTATTTTTCAAGAAATATTAAATAGATTCAACATCTTTCTTCAACAAAATTGCAGACTGCACAGATGGTACCTTCCCAAAGGAAAAAGTACTATAGCTTACTAGGGTATATATATTAGACTTAATAGTTACTATATACAGTAATTGACTTCTATTCATTTTACATCAAATTAAAACTTTGGGTGTCAGATAATTATTTATTAAAAGCTAGACATTTTAAATGAGAATAAGAAAGAAAAGTATGTCTTTGTGCCCCCTTTTCCCTGTTAATGCCCTATCGGCCCCCCTGGCTAAACTTTGCTAGATCCGCCCCTGCACAGTTACCAGCGTCAGCTACGTAGAAAAAGATCCTGGTGTAGAAAGTAATATTAAATAAATTCTAACAACAGCTTATCAAGCTTAAACATGCTGCTGTTGTTCAGCCGCTGGTTTCCTCTTTCTGGTGCAAAGTGGGCCAAAAGCAAACTAGAGACACGGACTCACGACAGAAAAGCCGATCAGCTGATCGTTAAGCAGTTTCATGATTGAAGTAGCAGCAGGAGAGGCAGTCGCTTGTTAAGCTTAACGCAGGAATGCTTTACAAACATTCAGAGATGGACTTACACACTTGCTTTACTTCTCTCGGGATAACTTTGTCGGAGATGAAATGCCGGGTTGCTAGCGAAGCTCCAAATGCTATCCAGACCACTGACAGGTCCCGCATGCCACAGCCGCTCTATCACGTGATGCATACTGCTCCGACGTGCTAACGTTCTGAGGTGAGTTACGGCGTGTTGCAAGTTTTGTGAGGTGCTTTCGTGATATTTAATGGATCGGATTACATTTTTTATTTTTCTCCGATATCCGATCCAGTAATTTAGGTCAGTATCGGACCAATACCGATACGTAATATCGGATCGGTCCATCTCTAGTCTTGTGTGAAACTTGTATGAAAAGCATACAAGAGTGAAAACAGACATAAGATCCCTTGAAAAATTATATAAATGAGACTTGTATGTTTTGGATACTTACTAAAACAATATATGAAAGTAATGAGAAAGTGGCCACTTTCATATGATTCACTATATGAAGTAGGCCACATCTTATGCAAGTCTTTTATAAATTTTTACTATTTCTTTTCCATATGGGTGTGTACATACAGTTTTGTGTCTTAGGGCAACCTTTCAGAGTAAAGCATAATATTCCTTGATGAAAAGAAACACTGCTTATCATGGAGAGTAAGTTTTATTTCATCTAAATTTACTGCAGTAAATCCTGTTTTTCATCTGAAAATCACACTTGCTTTCCTGACTATGTATGAACCAATACTTTATTAATTTGTGAATAAACAGAGTTAAAAGGGCCCTGAATTAATAATTGTTTTGGTTGTATGACTTTATTGAGTTGTTGCTGGAATTCTACGATTTGTAGTTTTGTTAGATACAGGAATATTACCCTGAATGACTATAGTGTAAATATATTTTACACACATTTATCTTAAGAAAGGGTGACTGCAAGTGTTATGCACAGAGAGGGTAAGCCTGAAGCTTGCCTGTCAGGCTGAATTTCACTAAAGACTCAGGGCATGAATAAATCACCACATTTTGACCCATTTAAATACCAAATGGAACCATACTCTCCACTGGGGAAATACATGCTTGAACACACCACCTTATTTCCATGATGGAAGGTGGATGCCACTGGTAGACACTGGAACTGTGGGAGTCATGCAGTGATCTTAAGAGGGCTTGTGGCATGACTATATTGCCTTTGGCTCTGGGTCAAATGGAAAAATATATCCCCAGCTATAGCCTGAGGTTGGTGATAGCACCATAATGTAATCACTAGAGATGGACCGATCCGATATTACGTATCGGTATCGGTCCGATACTGACCTAAATTACTGGATCGGATATCGGAGAAAAATAAAAAATGTAATCCGATCCATTAAATATCACGAAAGCACCTCACAAAACTTGCAACACGCCGTAACTCACCTCAGAACGTTAGCATGTCGGAGCAGTATGCATCACGTGATAGAGCGGCTGTGGCATGCGGGACCTGTCGGTGGTCTGGATAGCATTTGGAGCTTCACTAGCAACCCAGCATTTCATCTCCGACAAAGTTATCCCGAGAGAAGTAAAGCAAGTGTGTAAGTCCATCTCTGAATGTTTGTAAAGCATTCCTGCGTTAAGCTTAACAAGCGACTGCCTCTCCTGCTGCTACTTCAATCATGAAACTGCTTAACGATCAGCTGATCGGCTTTTCTGTCGCGAGTCCGTGTCTCTAGTTTGCTTTTGGCCCACGTTGCACCAGAAAGAGGAAACCAGCGGCTGAACAACAGCAGCACGTTTAAGCTTGATAAGCTGTTGTTAGAATGTATTTAATATTACTTTCTACACCAGGATCTTTTTCTACGTAGCTGACGCTGGTAACTGTGCAGGGGCGGATCTAGCAAAGTTTAGCCAGGGGGGCCGATAGGGCATTAACAGGGAAAAGGGGGCACAAAGACATACTTTTCTTTCTTATTCTCATTTAAAATGTCTAGCTTTTAATAAATAATTATCTGACACCCAAAGTTTTAATTTGATGCAAAATGTATAGAAGTCCATTATTGTATATAGTAACTATTAAGTATAATATATATACCCTAGTAAGCTATAGTACTTTTTCCTTTGGGAAGGTACCATCTGTGCAGTCTGCAATTTTGTTGAAGAAAGATGTTGAATCTATTTAATATTTCTTGAAAAATAATTGATTTCTGTGCATTTTTTTTTCACACTGCATCAAATTAAGGTTGATTACGTTGATTAAGCATCATGAGGTGGAGCGTGAGGGGTGGTTCCCTATTTTTTATTTATTTATTTTTGTTGTTGCTGGGAGTTGGAACCCTATTAGTTAGGTTGCTTAATATTTATGCTAAGTACTCTTTAAAATACCAGAATAGGGAGGATGGTGTAGGTTTAAGTTTATTAGATTGATCAGTATTGCTGTACTATGAAATTTTTTTTTTTGCATACAGGTATAACAGAATAGCTTTAGTGTAGTTGTTGTTTTAAACTTGAGTATGAACTTATACAAAATGCAGCAAAATATTTAAAAAACAGTTTTGTTGATTAAAAAACACTATATCGGATTCATATAGGTATTGGCAGATATCCAAATTTATGATATCGGTATCGGACATAAAAAAGTGGTATCGTGCCATCTCTAGTAATCACACTATAAACTCAACATTTCTCAGTTGCAGGGGCTGAAGAAAAATTTAGCAATGTGTTTTTCTTCTTATTAAGCTTTTCTACTCTTAGTCGTCCATCTGTAACTGGTCATGGAGTTGCTCAGCAACAGTAACCACTGCTAGTTAATGTAAGCTTCTGGTCGTCGAGGTCCTCAATGTTCTAATGATTCCTTTAATGTAAGACAAAAAGGAGAATATTAAACAATAATTTATATAAAAACAGATTCTTTTTTTCAGATCATACGGCTTGCATCCACCATTTTTCCAACTTTTTTTTACTCCAAGACTTTAAAAGTTAACCTTCGTGTACGACTTGATAATGAAATGGCAACATTTTAGCCATGGTTGGTGTACAGATGTACTTTCACTCAGATGATTTCAATCTAGTACTGACAGTTCCACTGTCTGTACAACAGCCCCAGAGTGTGTGTCACTTTTTGTCTGAAGGAGCCTGTTAATATTTAAATTTCATGTTTGTCTGGATTTAACAAGTGCAGCGGGAGACAGGATGATGTGCATAAGGGGTGTGCCAAAGAGGATGGAGGATCAGATAAAAGGTCATCACAGCTCTGAATACTTGATCATTATGTGTGCTTCTGTCTGTCTGGAGAAAGACTGACTGTCACAGGATCATAGCAGGAAAGCTATTTAGTGACTGTTATACAAAGTGCCCAAAACAAGTATAGTGGCTCCTGCTGAAGGTCTATTTTACTCTGCAAATGAAGATTAAATGATATCACCCACAAGCTGATATGAGACTCTATCTCACAATAAGGTTTGTGTCAGAATTTGCAGAAAATAATGCAAACTGCAGGATTCAGTGAAAAAAAAAAAGAGAGCCACAAATCAATCTGTATATCTTAAAGAGTAATTTGTTATACAGATATACAGAGGTATATCTGTAAAGATATACAGAGGAGCAATGTTTAGGATATCTTTGTATGTTTATGCAACTTCAGCTTTACAAACCACTAAGCAAGTTAACAAGAACAGAGAGGTACAGGCACGGAGATGTCCATGATGGAGAGAAACGACCAAAAGGCATAAAATGAAATATTTCCACTGAGCAATGGGAGAACATAGCATATTGTACAATGTGCCTCTCTTTCTCTTATGGCTTCTTAATAATTTACAGAAGAAACTGCACTCTGTGCTATGCCATGCCTACGAGTGTTTTTGCAAAGAATTGCTTCAGTAATGTGTGAAAGTTTGCCACTTAGGAGTCAGCTACTGAAAAACTGAATGACAAAGTTAGAGGTAGGGCCCCACTGTTTACATGGAGTAGTGTTATTCAAATGTAATGAGGCTGGCTAGCTGAAACCCTGCTTCACTGCGGTGATTTAATCAAATAAAGCTCTTAAAAGAAATCCCAAATCTGTTCCAATTACTGCACTGAATCCTGCAGCTACAATTAGTCCCAGAGCTGATGGTGTGCTGCGGGCTGTTCTTGGATAACCTGCAGATGGTGATTCGTGCATGCTGTATCAACATTGCCTGAGAGGACACTGGACCTGGTGTGTATTTACATTTTGTGTGGGTTGTATTTTAACACTAAAATATAACTACGGGCATAATTTGTTTTTGAGTCATCTGAGTGTATAGAACGCACAGTAGCAGCAGCTGAGGGCAGTCTGATAGTCTTTAGCAAATTAATAGCTTGACTAGTGCCCGAGCGTGAATTTCCTTACTGCAGCATGCTGCCTATGCGTAATTTGGTCATTCTGCTAAAGACTCTTTAAGGTACATTCTCTGAAGTTTTCCTGTCCTTGACACCCTCCACCCACTCACTACTCCTCTGAAGCACTGGCTCTTTCGTTCTAGAATCAGCATGATTTATAAGAGCTAATAGCCACCCACTCTCTTCACGCTCTTTAACTCTCAATCTATTGATATCAGTCAGCCAGGAAATGGAGCTAAATTATCCCATTCACTGAGAGACTTTAACAGTCCAAAGGATTTACCCTCTAACTGAGAATTTTGCACATTATACAAAATTTTCACAGACCACACAAACTGACATTTGCATTATGAACATGCCGATTAATTATGCATACTTTCTCATCATGCTATGGAAATAATTAATTGTGACATGCACGTTCTTTTCTTCCTGGCACAGTGCTAATGACTAGTAATATAAACCAGCATGAAAAGGCAATCAGGGCTCTGAAGACAAGAAGAGGAATTATAAAAAATAAAGACAAAGAGATATTCCACGAGGAAGCAGACTGGTTAAAGAGGCCACCCACCCTCTACCCCCCACTTACCCAATAACACAGACTGGTGAATCACTTCACCGCCCCTCCCCAGCGCACACCAGTCTTACCATATAGAGAAAATTGAGTGGGGCATATATATATTTAAATCCATCACTCCCTTAACTTCTCCTAATGCAAATCCTCTGCTGGCCCTAATCACTTCACTACATTTTTATTCACCTTCCTTCTTCCTAAGTGGGCCAACTTGCCCTTTCCCTCAACCCGAATCCTTGTTGCTTTCTGGACACTTTTTTTTCCCTTGCAAAAATGCACTGGGATGCTTCAAGGATGAAGTGCTTTGATCTCTGAGAACATCTCATCCTCTTGACAGCAAAAGTGCAATGTTTCTTTGTAAGATATTTTTCAGCTCAAGCACGGAGAGCAGCTGAACAAAAAGGTGGAGTGTTTTGAACGAGAAAAGGTGCCGGGTAAAGTGCTTTCACAAAAACAGCTGCTTCAGCTGCCTCTATTGAAAATATCTGCAAAAACGTACTCCAAACAGAAACCTGGTGGGCACAAAGCTTAATGTTTTCTTTTGGATTATTTCTTTCTCTGCATATCTGCTGCCCATAGACGCACACATTAGCAGTACTTCTATCTCTGCCACAAGCATCAGTAAAAAAAAGAAGAAGAAAAAAAAGACACATTCTGACTTCAAGCTCAGACGGAGCATGAAGCAAACAAAGAACAGTTGTCTTTGTTCAGCTGGCACAGGCGAGGGAGGGGGTACAAGGAGGGATAAGGATGGAGGATGGGGAGAGACAGATTTCTCTTTTTCTCAGTATGAACGTAAAAAGAGCTGAGAAGCAAAATTTCCTGCTCTAATAATACACGTACACACAATGCAGAATCCTGAGTACCATGCTTTTAAACAGCGCTGTGCTTACTCAGGTGGATCTATGCTTACACAAAAGCGTGTAATATAAAGCATTATACCAATGACTGCTTAAGCATACTGTGTATTTCTATTCTGAGGGATGAGTTAAGCTTAAAGCAATGCTACAAAAGCTTTTTAAGGGTCTGCAGCAGTGTTAGAAGCCCTGTGAGGCTGGCCTGCACCCTGCTAGAGAGGTCTGAACAAAATGCTGAATGTAGCATGCTAATTTGCTCATAATGATAATGCTATCATGCTGATATATTGCAGCTTAAAAGCTTGTTTACCATGCAGTTCACCAACCACTTTGGCATGTTAGCATGAAAATATATGCAAATTAACTCCAGGCACAAATTGAAGCTTGGGTGAATCACATTAATTTTGCAGGTATGTATTCATCAGGTAAAGTATGCGTACATTTTATTGTTTTTTCTCGATGAAGACGTTCTTTTAGTAGTTTATTGATTTCTGGAGGAGAACCATCTTGCAGCTACTATCAAACTGATGACGTGATATTTCATAACATGAGTGAATTGCTGTTACAGGAATGATCAAAGCCAGAATACATCATATTTCATGCCAGTCTGTCCAGTAAGTCTTGCAATATCTGAGTCAAAGATCGGCAGTGATATCACTTAAATGCACAAATATGTCTCTAGGATAAAAACTGAGCCAAAAAAAATATTACTCCGCTTGATACAAAAGTAAAATTATTCCATTAGTAACCGATAAAATAAAAAAATAACTTCTTTGGACACAAACTGAAGTATTCTGGTTTCCCTGATCTCAACATACTCCCAATTACCTCTTGATGATGACACATAAGGCATATTTAAGTCTTGCTTTGAAATGGAATGAATAGAATAGAGTTTGATTCATTCGGAATATTTGAACTTGACAACATTTTTCTTTTGTGCGTCCCCAGCTGTATCTGTGAAATTGGAAGTATAAAAAAACACAAAACAAAAAACCTCATTCTTCGACTTGAGGCTGTCAAAGCATTTTTTTTCTCCTGCTTTGCAAGACATCAGTGATGTAAAACCCTACTCGTGCCACGTGTGATTGAATTTTTAAGGAGTTGTTATTGTTGCAGGAATGAACAGAAAAGAACCAAATTGCTTTTAATATTCTCATTTGTCTGAGAGAGGACATGAGAAGGATGGATAAATACAACTGATTAACGAGATGCTATTATTCTATTATACTTTTTCACCACAGTACACCCAGGGGCAATTAGTGTTATTAATATATTTTTGCAAAAAGAAAAGCAAAACGTAAAGGAGTACACACGGCTACTTTATACACACACACACACACACACACACACACACACACACACACTGCAAATGCTTCAGAAACTGTTTTAATTTTGGATTGGGCCAAAACAAATCAAGCAAGGCCTGCATTTGACAAACTCAAATGAAAGTCAGTTCCCAAGAGCCTCTGCTAAATTGCTTTGCTAAGGAGCAATTAGAAAGGGATCTGTTGATTTTGTTTTTAAGTGGCTCTGATTGGTTGCAGAGTAGAAGGCCCTAATGTGGACACTAATGCAAAGTGACATGTGTAACAGAAGTCAGGACCTCATCACCTCTGTGGCTATTAAGACCAATTCCGATGAGACATTTCACACAAATTCACCTTGAGTCTCAGCAGTGGAGCTGGACATACAAAGTCAGTGGTATCACTCTGCCCTGCATTTCTAAACAGCATGTTTAACAGTATGGTTAAAGATTATCAAATATTAACTCTCCCAGGATTAATAATGCAGTCACGCTCTCTCATATAACTATCACTCGCATTTTTTGTTAAATAGTTCGGGTTTGTAGGCACAGTTTACCTTTATCTGCGGGTGTATAAGAACGTACTTTTGTGTGTTTATTTGAGTGGACCCTAAGTGACTTGAGAATTTCGAAGAATGTAATAAAATACTTTACTCATTAGAGTCACAACATACAGATACAAGAACAATATCCTTGTAATATCTGAGATTTAGCTTACCTTAAAGCCAGTCTGGCTCCATCCTGTCAGCACCTTTAAAGTTTACTAATTAGCATGTGCCAACTGCTTTTTGGGAATCCCCTAAAAAAAACCCTATGTGATATGGACAAACTGTCATAATTTGTAGACAAAGAGATGTGGGGGTGATTGATTTGGTTATGGGGTTGTTTTTTTTTGGCTATTTATTTGCTATTTTTTGGAAAGATAGTTGAGCTAGGTTAAGTTAAGACTCTGGGCTGTAGCTGTAGTTGTGGGAGTGATATTGCTGATATCCCCAAAACAATGATCATCAGTATTATAGTCTATGGTTTGGTATAATATAACAGAGCCAGCTGAAAGTCACAGAAAACACAGCACCTGTACACTGTTGGTATAAAATGTGAAAACCCTGCAATAAATGCAGTGAAGCTTAAAATGTTCAATCTACGTTGATACTGAAAGGAGCTGATTCAGCTGAGGGGAGATTTTCTGAGGCTGGTTGTGCTAGTTTTTGTTGAATTGCAACATGCAGTATTGTAAGATGTTTCTGTTTCTCTGCCCATCCCAAGTCTAAATTATTATAAAGTTAGAAAATTACAAAACTCACAACTAGGCCAAGGCCCAAGCACTATTCAAGGAAGTGAATAATAATCATTTCAACTGCACCATCTGCACCAAAATCTAACTTCATAGTTATTAAGTCACAGAGAAACTAAACAGAAATAAAAACACACCTCTGTATTTGTCATGTATACACACACCGGCCACTTCATTACGTACATCTTGCCATTATATTGGGATGGATCCTCTTTTGCTTTTAGAACTGCTTTAAATCTTCTTGGCAAAGACTAATCTAAGTTTTGGAAACTTTCCTCAGAGATTTTGCTCCAAATTTCTGGTCTCATCCATGATGAGAATCTCTCATTCCACCACATGCCAATCGCGCTCTATTAGAATGAAATCTGGTGACTGTTGATGTAAGTTGAATGCAGTGAACGCCATGTTTAAGAAACCAGTTTGAGATTAACTAAGCTTTATCACATGGTGCGTCATTCTGGTGGAAGCAGCCATCAGAAGATTGCACACTGTGGTCATGAAGGGATGACTATGGTCAGCAACAACACTGAGGTAGGCTGTGGTGTTTGTGATAGTCATATAGTGCTAAGGAGCCCAAAGTGTGCCATGAAAAAATGTGCTACACCATTTCACCACCAGCAGCTTAAAACCTTTCATGCAAGGCACAATGAATTCATGCTCTCATGATATTTAACCTTAGCAGGAGAAATTGAGACCAGACAATGTTTTTCTAGTTTTCTATTTCCAGTTTTGGTGAGACCATGTGAACTGTAGCCTTATTAAATCACCTTTCATTCCCCAGTTTGAACCTCAGCAGGTTGTCTTGAACATGTCTGCATGCTTCAATGCACTGGCTCACTCCCAAGTGATTGGCTAATGTATTTGTAGTAAAGAGCAGCTAAACAGGTGTTCCCAATAAAGTGGCTAGTGAGTGTATATGTGCTCACAACTTCACACGTGTAAGTGTCTGTTTATTAGCGTTGGTGGAATGGGCATCTGCAGTTCCTTAGAAGTGTTTGCTGCAGTTTGGCAGAAGGTGGTGATGGTACCAAGGATGGTGTAATTATGGCATAATGTCACATCAAGGCTGTAAATGTGTTAAATGTTCAGAGGCAAGCAGCATCTGCTCTGGTTCCATCTGAAAACAGCATGAGACTGTTAATAATAACATCAGTAAAGCTCAGTTAAAAAAAATCTCTTCAAATAAAACTCCCTTGAGATCTTGTGCTCCAATAAATATTATTTTATGTGTTCCAAATAAACCGTGGGTGAACTCAAGCAAATGCTTCTGGATAAAAAAAAGGAGGCATTATCATGTCTGTGAGTGTCTCCATCTACTTCTCAGCATGCATTTTATTTCAGTATTCATCTGATCATTTCTGCCTTTTATAGTCCACCCATCTATGACCCCAAACAAGCACTGACAAGAAAAATGACATCTTATCGTCTCTTCAGCGGAGTGCAGTGCAGCAAAATCACGAGAAGACCTGCGAAAGGTAAAACAGGGGGCACATGTTTCTTTGCGACTGTTTTTCCCAGATGGTCATGTGGAGGGAGCTGTGTGATCGGAGATCTAATAAACCGGTGGATATGCTGCATCGCCATTCCTGGGAGGGAGTTGTTGCCAGAGCAACCACACCACAAGCACTGCAGGTTAATGGTGGGAAATTATGATTTGCTGGTTGCAACCTGCGCACGCACTGACTGCTGAATCAACTTTGAGCTCTCAGTGGGGGTAGCACGATGTGAGCAGTAGCGAGTTTTATACATCACAAAGGACGTAGAAAAAGTTCCAGATGGATTCTGCAAATTGGCAAATATAAGAAAAAAAAAAACATTATACCTAGACGCCCTGCAACTATACGGAATAATTCAAAATGTAAATCTAGACTAGAACATCATCTGAGATTCAGAGGATGCAGCTGTTTCCTCGTCAGCCTGCTCGCTTTTCTCTTTTTCTGCTCTCTTTCCTGCACATCCAAAATAAATTATGCAAAATTAGTCATTATTGCTGACATGTTCTATTTGATTTTAGACTAAAATATGACCTATAATTGAATTCATTCATTTTATGTTTACTTCTGCAGGAAAACTGACTGCTAGCCTACAGAAGTGAAAGAAAATAAGGTTAATTTCTTACTTAATGCTGCCTAATTCTCGAGATCAGGGTGGTAAAAAAAAAAAAAAAATCTCCTGATGCACTTTCTCACCTTTAGTTTACTGACATCAGGATGTTGACATATAGAATATTATATTGTATCCTGTGCAGAACAGGAGTTAGTCTGTTGGGTTTCCATCAACAAAGTGAAATGCATAAACCTTTTTTTTGTTGATGGATGCAACTCAAAAAGGGCTCCACTACAATGTGAGGGGGTCTGAGGAGAATGTTCAGAACCCTCTGATTTAAAGGGTTAGGGGGTGACAAATCGAAATGGTGAATGGACTGGTCCTTTCTCTTCAAAAAAGATTCAAGATTCCAACAACAAAACAAAAAGAATAACCTAAAATGCCTACTATGTGGATGTCACAAGAAGGACGCCATCATATTAACTTCCACTACCACTGAGGTTTTCTTTGGGGTCTGCTCAGTATTAAACGAATGTATGTATCTGAAGAGTCATCTGTTTCCTGGGGTCAACAGTTCATAATCCTTTTAACTGTTTGCGTCTTTCTATCAACAGTCCATCATAACCATGTGAAATGGTTGAACACTGCAGTATTTCATCAGTGGTACACAAATCCAAACTTGGTCTACTAATGTGGAATGGAGAATCTATAAAAGCTTTGATAAAAACCAATAAAATGGCAAAAGTGTCTTTGTGCTGACAATGTATATACATATATCTGCAATTATCTCCTTAATTCTTTTGTAAAAGAGCAAACCCTGCACGTGACATCCTTGCACACATTCTTGCACACTTTGATGATAACATCTGTTCTCCGTAGCTGTAGTTTGGATGAAGTACCTGACAGGCAGTGCCCAGACTTGCAGCTCAAACAGAAAGTGATGAAACAGTGTCATTTTCACGGCTCCCGCAAGAAAAGGAGGGAGGAGGAGGAGGCGGCGGAGGAGCAAGAATGAATCCAAAGAAGTGACAGTTGTGTAGGAAATATGTATCTTTCTTAAATTCCCAAAATGGACTCCTGTGTTTGTGTGAAGAGTTTGCGTATTACTTGCCTTATGCCTAAATCTGTTTCCACGTCAGTGTGGGGACTCGCCTTCTGTATGTGGATAAAAGAAAATCCCTATGACGTAAACAGTTTAATTTAATGCTGAAGATCTGGTCAAAGGGTTCTGGTAATGTTCAAGTTGAGTGATTCTTAAACTTCAGAAGCTCCACAAGCCACAAAGTTCACACCCAGCAGCCAAAAATCATTAACAATTCAATTATAATAAAAAATTACATTATCATTATATCACTGAACCTAGCTTCTCTTCATGTTTTTCTCCAGGTCATCCATGCCTGCAGCGACTCCATGTTCCACCAGTTAGTCTTGAGAAACCATTGGGTAAGGTCCAGTGTGTAAAGATGGTAAAAGTCCAGGAATTCAATGTTAGTCATTAAACTTCCGAGTCTGTGCGTGTGTATGTGTGCGCGCGCGCATGCACATGGAAGAGAGAGCTAGGGAAATGGGGGAAGAAGTGGGGTGACTAGATCCACTTTAAAGTCCATTTCAATTCATAATTATTATGAATTATTAACTCCGAGCTCGTGGCAGACAAAAGATTTTCTACCAAACACGTTCACACATTTTTTTCACTGGTGATAACTACTTTTCAGTAAGGTTTACCCGAAGAGTGAAAATACGCACAATGTTTAAGCGCTCAACAATAACACTAATAATCTAAAAAGAAAACATCGAAATAGTCTCAGTGTAGTCACATGTCATTGTTTCCTCAGCCTGAGGTTCAATCACAACATAATCCGCGCATCGCAGTTTACGGCCGGTAGGGTGGGATTTTCGTTCCCATGGTTGTGATGACAGAACAGATGGTGAGGCTGCTTGTTTGGGCACCAGAGTCGGTGTCAGAGGCTTTTCTGTCCAGCTGACCTGTACAGGGCAGCTGCTCTCTGGAAGCTGCGCGCTGCTGCTTTTCACTGCTGAAGTATCGCCTGTCGCCGTGTCTCAAACACCAGTTGGAGTAGAAGGGGAGCGAAAAGCCGGGGTACGGGGTGCTTTGCTACAAAATCTCTTCGTTCGGGTTCACATCTGTATTCGAAAACATAGTTTGCGTCGCTCAGTCACCTTCCTGGAGTGGCGGATGCTGCATGGGTCACATACAGTAGCCTGCAGCATTCTTTGGTACGGAGGATTCGGCGCTTCGTAGGTGAGAGCAAAACGCCTGTTTATTTTATGCATGTGCTGATGTTTTTCGGTGCATGCCCATAGAACAGCTCGGGCGATTTTCTTAATTTCTGACTTGTATGACGGCATTAATATTTTAATCCGTTTCAGAACGATACAGATGAAGTCATCATTTTGCAGTTCTTAAAAAGATTTGAGAGCTGCACTGTTCAACAAAGATCCAATGTGACAATAATGGATTCTCGTTAAGAGACAAGACTGATTTGATTGCCCGAACAAACGGAAATATAGATTATTCAATAATAGTAATATTAAAAAAATAAATAAAATAATAATAATATTAAGGTTTATCGATGTTTGGACGTTATCATTCTGCGGTGTGTGCTCAGTCAGTCTTATCAATAAAATGCTTTTTTTGCTGTGATTTTTCGAGGAGATTGCGCTCTGCAGTCAGTCTCTACAGGGCATATCTTCATTATGAGCCGTTCCAAGTCTAGACAATCATCAATGTGTGACGTTAGGACGCAGGAAAACAAAGAAAACATGAACCAAACCTGGTGTTAAAAATGGCTTTAAGTGAAATTATTTCTGTTTTAATTGTTATAGTTTTCTCCATAAAAGATCTAAATACATCTCTACATGGATGTTGTTAAACGCGCAGTATTGCAGACTTTCCACTGTAGTTGGTTGAACTAACAATGTAGTGTAACATTTAACATTTACACATACTTACCCGGTGCAGTGCAGAGTGCACTGGGGCAGCTGAGTAGTATTCACCTCTCTCTCCACACACACACACACACACACACACACACACACACACACACACACACATATATATATATATATATATATATATATATATATATATATATATACATACACACACACACATATTTATATATGTGCATGCCAAATAAGGGTGAGGAAATGAATCCTTAGGAAGTGTGTGAAATTATGACAAGGAGAGGAAAGGAGACAACAGACAACCCTGTGTTTCTACTAAAAAGAAAGCGGGGGGGGGGGGGGGGGGGGGGGGGTCTGCATTGTTCAGGTCACCTTTGTCAAGTTGGCTCTGTTGTTTCAGCTGCTGCACTACAGAGCACCTGTTACTGAGGTCACTAATGCGGCACCAAGGGTTGAGGATCATAACTGTTTATTACAAACGTCTGGTTGAGTTTTGTCATCTTGTTTACACAGACAAAAAGATTGTGCATGATTTGCACACTGCCAATCTTCCAGCAAATGCAAGCACACAACTTTGTGTAGTCGCCCAACGAGCCAGTGATATGAAAGCTGTGGATCCCCCCCCCGAATCTTAGCATCAACAATGCACAGTGACGTATCTCCTCAGCTGGTAACAGGGAGTGTGAGAAAATACCGACACAAAGACACGACTTGGTGTGTCTGTGCGCCATTGTGCGCCATAGGGCTACCGCTGCAGCATGTTCTGGAGCTGCAGTTCCCACAGTGGTGGAGGGGAGTTGCGGGTGTCAACAGCTTGACCTTATTCCTTTGAGAGTGTGATGTGAATTCAAACATGGGAACGCAATGAGCCATTAAAGGTCTTGTCGTTTTGTTGTGACTGAATGAGTGTTTTTATTTTATTTCATTATCAGTATATGTTTTTTCACACTCTACATAGTACTTTAAAAAGCCTTTTTAAAATAAAATATGATGCTCGGTCAATTTAAAGATTAAGTATGTCATTAAAAACAAACTAAAACACTGAAAATGTAGGTAAAAATAAGAAATAGTAAATGAACTAAGTTTGTGAAGACTTATTGTCCATTCGATGCAAACCACATTCATTCACAACATTTTTATTGTACACATGCAGTCTTCACTGTCCCTTCCCACATGTAAACTCACACATAATAAAGAAGCACATTTCCTAAAATTCCACTCAAAAGAATTAATATTGGCACGATTTCTTTGCTCTGTGCAGTAGGTCAATTTAAACAGAGAAAGTTAATTTCCCTTGACCTCTGAGTCTTTCCAAATAGGGATTCCCCAGAGATTAGAGACCTTGGCATGTCACTATGATTAATCGATACTCCAATGACAACATATTGGCTTTTCACACACGCTGCAACTTTAAGGAGAGCTGAGGTGGAGAGGGAGAGTGTGGACAAAAAAAAGGGACAGAAAAAAAAATAAAGCCAAAGAAGAAAAATTGTGTCAAGATCCATCTCTGTTCCACAGGGAAATAAGCCTCCTGTATGGATTTGCGGTAAATGGAAATACAGAGACAATTTGCTGCTCTGCGACTTTTAACCTTCAGTGGATTCTGAAGAAATCATGCAGCGTACTTTTCCGTGATTCCATACATACTATTCGATTTTGTCATTGCTCCTTGAGTCCTGTGGCGTTTTCAGCTCCTCCTGTAGTCTTCGAGCTCTCCACCTTCTCTCTCTTTGCGCTCTGTCTTTTTCCTGACTGGTTGGACATGCATCCCTCTCAGCTACACCTCTGCAATCAGCAGCTGCACCAAAGCCCTCTGTGATGTGAAGTGAGACACTTGCATACTAATGGAGCAGAAACAGGATGTCTCTCAGGCAGGCCAGCACAGTGAGGACATGAAGAAAACATCAGGCGGCATTGCTTAGGTTTCAGTGCCACATTACAGCTCTGGATTGATGCTGTTTGTCATGGCAAACTCGAAGCATTAGTAAATGAATAAGTGTCTTATTATAATATAGCGTATGGTGATGCATGTGCAAAGTATAGTTTTATTTATTGGTTCCTCTGCGAGGGCAGTGTTTTCCTTGCACATATGGTTGGCTGTTTAATCATACCAGTGGGTTTCTATTGCACCAGCCCAAGTTTTTACTGGCATATTTCATTCGCTGCCTGATAGCACTAATAGCTGTCTTCTCATATCTTTGGTTATGGAACAAATGCCGGTGGCATAGCCGTTGCCATGGTGATGGGATGTCTGTGAGCCTGTTGTGTGGCTGCTGATACAGAAACACTGCTCACATTTTGCACCCGGTGAAACGGGCCCCAGAAACAGATGGGTGAAAGAATTGCCTCCTGTGAAAAATGATGTGGTGCGCTATCAAGTGAGGTCCCTCCTGGCTGTGCCAGGGGCATATGGTGAAATATAATATTAGCGGCAATTCTTAGAAGGGCGTAAAATCAAATGAACTGAAATTACTCATAAAACAACACAAGTGTCATGATTTTTATTCAATCAAAGTGTTTTCAAATCACCTCTTTAATGTCTGTGATTGAAAACAATGACTGCCAGGTGCACCCATAAAGACTTGCACGCCGCAGATCTAAAGAGAAATGATCTTGCATCTGATTGCAGGTTTGTTTTCCTTCAGGGGCTCTCATTATCTCGCCACTTGTATTGTCCAAAGAAAATGTCTTATAAATAGATTTATGGAGCCTTAACATAGAACAGACAAACTTCGTTATGTGCCGCAATTACATCCTGCTGTCATGCTTCGGACCCTCAGGGCCAATGAACCTCTGAAGGTTCAGCTGAACCAAGTGCAGACCAATTGTAGATTCCGTGCAGCAATTGTAGATGGTTGTTGACGCATTTTATATATATAATGTGAACTTGGATTAAAACCTCATAACTACTGGGTGTGCTGTGAGAGTAAATCCCTCAGCTTGAGCCTTCAGTTTAGACAGTCAGCTGGATAATGCCGAGCTACTGAAGGATTTTTCTTCCTCCTTCTAGTGTTCTGAGTATGCATGCATGTAAAAATCAGCAAGTCAAATAAGAATAGGCAAGAACGGGTATGTGTCGGGGGATGTGTTGCGATGGGACGAAAAATGTATTTTGTGTGAAAGTGTAGATCCAAATGTAAGAAGAAATATGTTTCATACAATATCTGTGCTCTCTGCTGCCACAGCCGAGTGATTAGCAATAGATTTTCAGCATAAAGGTGCTCGTACCCAAGAGGTGCAGCCCTGCTGTGGCAGTGAGTGTATTATATTATATCTCAAACCGAATCTCTGCTGCATCCCTGAGAGCAGTGAAAACAAAAGTTCATAAAGTTGTCCACCACCCACCCTCTTGTTGATATGATCTGGTAGGACTTTACAAGTCCTCTGTTGCAGTTTAAATTGTGAGACTGAAGTGTGTTGCCCACTACAGAATATATAGTTATCATGAGGAAGTTGTACGTGGAGCTTCTCAGTTACAGAAGCAGTCTATAAGACTGCACAGAACACACAAGCTGTGTAGAAAACTGTAAGAATGTGCATTAAAGGCCATAACACTCTGACACAATGTATGCAAAAAAAGCGATGGACATAGATTAAAGTTATCCTTCAAACACGTTAGTAAGAGTAGCAGTGAGCAGGGGGTCAGAGCAGCAGGCTGCATGGCTTAGCACTGGACCAGCAAAGGCTCGATGTTATGAACAGGTGGGAAGCCATTCCAATCACTTCAGCAGAACTGGTCCGTGGCCAACAATATGTGTGTGTGTGGGTTGAGAGAGAGTGTACGTGTAAATTTGTGTACTGCAATCATTATGAAGCAAACTACCAGTGAAAAAGAGCATATGTGCCCAACAAAACTTCCCAGGGTCAATAAGGTCAACACGTACACACAGCAAGACATAGGTGGGGACCGGATGCTGACTCCCACAGTGTTGCCAGGCTGCCAGAAACCTAGTGGCAGGTGTCTGAGTTTTATGGCCTCAGCATGAAAACAAACATCACTCCTCCTGTCTTCTCCAATTTAATACCCGAGCAACGCAACACATGGAGCAAGAGAGAGAGGACAGATAAATGTGTTATCGAGGAGATTTCTACATATATTTATAGGCAAGTAATTAAAATGAAGAACATATGACTGGATTATTTAAATGATGGATGATTAAAAGCAGAAGGAGAAGCCACATGTTCAGAGTTTTCTAATCAGGATCTATGAATAGTAGGCACACGTTCCTGCTGCCTCACTTTAGTCACACTGAGAGAATCATTAGATCGGATAGTGTGTGACCAGGTCACTGCAGAGATCAGCCACCTGATCCAAGGTAGCATATGAATTCTTTTGAGAAACTGGGGTGAGCGCTGAAGCTTTAATGCTTAAACTTTCTGTGGTATATTTCCTCTATTTGACTGAATTTGCCTTTTTTTTGTATGTGCAGTTCCTCTCCTCTGCTGCATTTCAATTTCTAGAAACAACTTATTTCTCGACATGGCACAGGCTTTTATTCTGTATCTGTCAAGCAGTTTTTACATTATGGTGTATGCGATGTTAAGGGAAAAACAGCGAGAATCTGTCAACACATCGCAAAGCGTGAACAGACACCATATGAAAGGTGAGGGAAAACAATCTGTATCTATTTTATGTTAATATCTGAGGAACCTGCTACTTACGATCTGAAATAAATGTTACCCATCTCGCACACACACACACACACACACGCACACGCATGCACAAACTCAACCTCAGTATGTGAGGATCAAAACAAGCGTTAGTGTTAGTCACACTGGAAGCTGAAACTGCAGTTGTTTGTTTTAGTGAAAGAAAGCCAAGAGCCTCTTTTGCTTTCCCATTTCTCTGTCTTCTATTATAGGAATAAATGGAGATTTCCTTTCAGTTGTTTAGGATGCGTACCGACACATAGACACAAACACAACCTCACATACAGACAAGATACCGTGTCTGCACGTGCAAAACTAGCTAAAAGAAGAATGTTATTTTTCTAGTTTGTAACAGTATAGAGGAATTCTTTTTATTTGTTCAAAGAAACTGACAGCAGTTCCTCATTCTCAACACTCATATTGCTTGTCTGTGCCGGTCATTCTTAGTAATATTTGTCAGACTGGGTGACATCAGACTGTAGAACAAAAGCAAAAAAGCATAAAATCTTAAAAATGCGCTGGTGGCTCAGGATGACAGTCAGCTCATCTTAATCTCAACAAACCTGGACGTGCACAGTTATACAGCGGGCCCACAGCTCAAACTTTTTTTGTGACTGCCTACCATGGGTCTTTATCATAAGCAGTGAGTGATTAACAGTGAAGAGCACTCACTCCCAGTATATTAAGCCTGTTGTGTAATGGGCTCACAGCCAGAGTTGCCGGCTGCTCCCACCCTGCTCGCTCGTTGAAGAGGATAACTGAAACTAAGCTGGTATGCAGATAATCTAACCAAACCAGAGAGAGAGCGAGAGAAAACATTTTCATAATCTCCAAGGAGACAGATACATCAAGGAGGCACAGGCAAAAACAAACCTATCATCCTACGTGCTGAAAAGTGTAGTGCTCAGTCTAAAAATGTTGCCTCTTTCTCCCTGTTAGTTAACCTGCTTGGGTAAAATGGCAGTTTTAGTGAAGGAGGAGCAAGATTTTAAATACGTTGCAATGCCTTGTGATTTCATTGCTGTAACACTAAAGCTTTACATGTAAATAAAGAGTGCCTCGCTCAAGAGCAAATTTCAAGCAGTCCTTTGGGATGACTTGTTTCAGCTGAAGTTCATTTCAAGATCTCAAATTAATTAAACACACTTCTGCTTGTTATCAGTTATGTCTGGATGTGTGAGCTACAATTTAAAATGATGATAAATTCCTATGTGACTCAAGGGGAACCACATGAATTTGACAGATTCTTTCTGCCCTGTTAGACACATCATTTTAAATATCCCTAAACATCTGTGAGGTGCTGGTATGGAAATGTGACGTGTCTCATTTTTTTCCATCATCTTGAAATTAATAATGAACTCATTACTTTCTCACTTCATTCTGTTATGCCGTTTTTCAATTCCCCCCCCCCCAGTTACTTATATCCCTTAACAGCTGCTTTACTCTTTTTCTTTTTCAGGTCAAAACCTCAAGTTGAAGTTTGGATCTAATGCCTGTCCTGCCTGTCTTTTGCAAACTCCGTCCTCTTGGTTAGAAATCACTATTCTCAACCTACAGCAGCTAGCTACAAAGGAGACTAATGCTTATTAACCGTACCCTTATATCCTCCTCCCAAACGCTGCCTCTCATTTAAGCCTTTTGTGAGCAGGGAGAGGAGACAACATGGCGCTCAGCTGTCAGCCTTGGCCTCCTCTAATCTGGTTGTGCATAGGATTGCTTCTTTGCTTTCTGTCACCGGCACACGGCAAAGATTGCCCTCATTTGTGTGTTTGCGAGATCCGCCCTTGGTTCACCCCTCAGTCAACCTACAAGGAGGCAACTACAGTGGATTGCAATGATTTAAGGCTAACACACATCCCTACCAACCTGTCAGTGGATACCCAAGTGTTACTGCTCCAAAGCAACGCCATCTCTCGTACCAGCGGAGAGCTGGAGGTACTGTTTAACTTGACGGAGCTAGATTTATCCCAAAACAACTTTAGCACTGTGGAAGCTGTCGGCCTCACAAGCATGAACCACCTGACCACCCTGCATCTAGAGGAGAACCAGATCACGCAGCTGCCAGACCACTGCCTGCAAAACCTCTCCAACCTTCAGGAGCTCTACATCAACCACAACCAGATAAGCTCCATCTCCCCTCGAGCATTTGCAGGACTGCACAGTCTGCTGCGCCTCCACCTTAACTCCAACAGGCTCCATGTCATAGATAGCCGCTGGTTTGAAGAAACACCCAATCTTGAGATTCTCATGATTGGGGAGAATCCAGTTATTGGCCTCCTAGACATGAACTTCAAGCCCCTAGTAAGGCTGAGAAGTCTGGTTCTGGCTGGAATGGATCTCACTGATGTTCCACCCGATGCATTTGTAGGTTTAGATAATTTGGAGAGCATTTCTTTCTATGACAACAAATTGGTCAGTATCCCCCAACTGGCCCTTCAGAAAGTTCCCAATCTCAAGTTCTTGGATTTAAACAAGAATCCAGTCCAGAAAATTCAAGAAGGAGACTTCAGAAACATGCTACGTCTGAAGGAGCTGGGCATCAACAACATGATGGAGTTAGTGTCTATTGACCGTTATGCTATGGACAACCTCCCAGAACTGACTAAACTAGAGGCAACCAACAACCCGAAGCTGTCTTATATCCACAGGTTTGCATTCAGGGATATGCCATCCCTTGAGAGTCTGATGCTTAATAATAATGCTCTTACTGCCCTTTACAAGCAAACTGTGGATGTGTTGCCAAATCTGCGGGAGATCAGTCTCCACAGCAACCCATTGCGGTGTGATTGTGTCATACAGTGGATGAGTTCCAACAGGACCACGGTGCGCTTCATGGAGCCCTTGACTATGCTGTGCACCTCCCCACCAGAATTTAGAGGTCAACGAGTCAGAGAGTTCAGGCTGCTGGAGTCAACGGAGCAGTGTCTTCCCCTTATATCCCATGAAACCTTTCCCAGCCACTTGAATCTAGAGCTGGGCATGAGCGTGAGCCTGGACTGCCGGGCAATGGCTGAACCAAATCCAGATATATACTGGGTGACTCCTCTTGGAAACAAAATCACAATGGACACTGTGTCAGAGCGCTATCACTTGAGCAGCGAGGGCACCCTGCGGCTTTCTCACGTGCAGGTGCAAGATTCTGGTCGTTACACCTGCGTGGCCCAGAACACTGAAGGGGCCGACACACGGGTCGCCACCATCCGCATAAATGGAACCCTGCTCGACAGCGCTCAGGTGATGAAGATTTATGTCAAGCAGACGGAGTCACACTCCATCTTGGTGTCCTGGAAAGTCAACTCTAATGTCATGTCCTCGAACCTGAAGTGGGCTTCGGCCACCATGAAGATTGACAATCCACACATCACCTACACAGCCCGTGTCCCTGTAGATGTCCACGAGTACAACCTCACGCACCTTCAACCTGCCACCGAGTACGAGGTATGCCTCACTGTCTCCAACATCCACCTGCAGACACACAAGTCTTGCGTTAATGTGACAACACGTAGCGCTACCTTTGCCCTGGACCTGACAGACCAGCACCCAAGCGCAGCTGTGCTAGCTGTCATGTCAACCATGTTGCTCTTCCTCAGTCTGGCCACTGTGGGCATCTACATGGCCCGAAGATGGAAGAGGAAAAATTACCACCACTCCTTGAAGAAATACATGCTGAAGACATCCTCCATTCCACTTAACGAGCTCTACCCTCCACTCATTAACTTATGGGAGGCTGACGGTGAGAAGGACAAAGATGGGAGCACAGAGGGAAAACCCTCTCCTGTTGACACCACACGCAGTTATTACATGTGGTGAGGATTCACTGAGGATTTATTGTCTCCAGCAGCACAACGACACACTTTTGCCATTTTGGGGCAAAAGTTGACTAAAGTTGCAATTTTTTTGTATTCTCAGCTTTGCTAATAAGAGGCAGAGTGATCAAGTGCAGGATTTTTATTAGTATAGCGTATCGCCTTTGTTTGATTCTTTCTAACGTTCTGGACTTTCCAAGATGGCAGCTGTAGTTAGCCTCCAGGTTGTCTTAGTTGCTCTGCTCTGTTTCTGTGGTACATTTTTGACTCACTTATTTTTGGGAAGCTTCTACAGCAGCAGGGTCGATGAACTTCTTCCAGCATTACTAGAAATGTTTCTTTCTCGGTTTTGTAAAACAGTTAATCTGTTGCGCACTGATAGATAAAGGAGTTTGTACAAACTTCGAAGCTGACAATGGGGTTTAGACTTGTTAAACTGTCTACTGAATGTTAGCAATTGTGCAGTAATGTTGTATCAACTATATCTTTGAACTTTCTCATTTACAGCGCAAGATATTAGGATTTTAGTTTGCAGATAAATGTGATGTTAAATGCTAGAAATGCAAATGTTTGATAAGTACCTTTTGACTTCTTTTTCCTTAAGGTGCACTAGAAGCCTTTTGACTTTTTGTTCATTCTTTTATTTGGCTAGACATTTGTTGGCTGCTTAGTTTATTATTTTCACATGCAACATGTATACTAAACACGTTAAAATAAATAACATTTTGATTCTTTTACAGAACTTTGGGAGTTTTCTGTGACTCTTTGGCATTAGAATTGCATCTGTTCGCTTTAGATTAACAGTGTTAGTGGTTGATGACACATGCTGTATTTAGGCTCTGAATCTCATGTCTTAATAAATGGTACTGTAAGCTCTCAGTTCCACAGATAGACGTGAATGTGTGCTGCCCTCTGGTGGATGCTACATATTAAAACTAATCATGTTTAATATGGCTGTTTATCAAAGCTTTTACTTTCAGTACATAACTAATACAACATACAAAAAAGAGGAAATACTGCTTTATTACAACAACTTTATAATGGAAATATATGAAACAGTGATTTTGAGCAAAAAAAGTACAAGTTTCTATAATGATTTTACAGCAAAGTCATTTTCTGTACATTAAGATTTACTTTCAGCACAACCAGCTTTTAGCTGATAATGGCAACAATAAAAAAAAAACCACACTAATCTGTTCCAGTGAAAGGTACAGTAACTTGAATTATTAATATTTTTCCCACCAGTGCTCAAAGGTGGCCAGAGAAAGCTTTTCCATTCATTTCTTATGAAAACATCTGAAAAACTATAAAAAGTGAGAATACTGTGAACATATATCATAGTAGAGAAGATTTACTGTCCATCATATTCAGATGTTTGGCAATGAGATCACAGATCACAGGTTGCATGTCCTTCCTGCATAGTCAACAACAGGTTTAGGCAGCAGCTTCAGTAAAAGTGTGTTTAAGACAAGCAGGTGAGATTATCGTTTCTCCTGAGAAACACAGCGGAAACCAAGATTAGAAGCTGAGCTGTCCGGTGTATTTTGGCTTCTTGCTGCACAGCGATACCTGTAACAGTAAGACTGAAAAAGGGGGGGAACGGGGGGGAAATGTACTGTGAATGAACTGAATAATGTCAGTAACAGACACTGCTTTGTGATATTTTACTGTTTGATAGTCAAGACTACTGATATTAATCTTGTAGAAAGCCTGCTTATGCACAGTCTCCAATCACTGACCTCTCGGGTCCCTCACATGTGTAACTATAATGTGAAACAAGAAGAAAACTGTGGCCAGTCAACATGTGACAAGGCTGTCACTAGCATCAAAAGCCCCATGAACCAGAAAGGAAAGAATGAATACATCTATCCCTTTGTTATCCCACAGGTGGAGAGTAACAGAGAGCAGAGAGCTACCCTACTTCCTCTTAGAAATGCTAATATCAGTTGTCTGGATTCAGTGTTTCCAACAATAACATGGTTTCTCCAACAGCCAGAACCGCTTTACTTTCACTGATCACTTTATTCCAAAAAATCCCACAAAATCCCAGTGAGTGAGGCCCTTGGTATATTAAACAAATAAATAATTAACCACGTTTTAAATTTCAGATTTAAAAAACTGGATGTTTAACATAATTTTTTTCATACCCTGTGGCACATGTATGACCCTCCCTTCTTCACTTTATCTTTGCCTGAGGGAGGCCCCATCTGAAAGAGAGCAATGGTAGATAATAATTACAGAAAAAGAAAAAATCAACACCCACGACAATTACAAAAGCCTGAATGTAATCTGCCATTACTGGGTTGCGTTGCGGGTCCGTGGTGTGATGCACAGTCCACCAGTCTGCTGTCCATTCCCATGCATTCCCCACCATGTCGTACAGACCAAAAGCATTGGGAGGAAAGGACATCACCTGTAGGGTATAAGGGCACTACTGTCACTTTACTGCAATGTTTTTAAAAATACATTATTGTTAATATTATCATTTCTAATTTCTAAATTCTACACTAATTCTAAAAGTAGTCTAATCTATCTATCTAAAGGATATTTAAGCCCTGTGGCTTGAAGAACTATTGTGCATGAATATTTGTGTCTTTCAATGGTACACACAGTATATTATGGTAATTAGAACACGCTAATGCTACAGTATTATTTGGCCTGTTAGTGCTGCTGACAAACTGATATCCTTAATCACAGTGAGAAAATAAAATGAATAAATACATAAATAATAAAAACTATATCAACTTTTGTGAACATAAATTAGACATGAAATACCAATGATATGATACTATTATGAGGCGCTATAGGTTTTAAATGCATAAAACGGGTCATTTTAGCCCCTTGCCAAGTAGTTTCTAGAAAACATGATGACACTATAATATCTGATATAGATAAGAATCTTTAAACTTATTTTGGTTGCTTAACTCCTCCCAGTATAGAAGGAGTTTGTAGACAAAGGAACAAACACAGAGATTTTCTTTTATAGTAAGATACTGTTCATTGTTGTTAAAATAACTTGCAAAAAAGATGACTGCAGAAAATTGTATATTTACACATGCACAGATTTTTAAGTTACGTAAACAAAAAAAGTGTCAAGTTAGTGAAGCTGAGGGTTGACTTTACAGGTTTGATGGGTTCAGTGACATTCTTGGAAAAAAGACTGGGCATTTACATGGTAGATGGAAACTGAAAAGCTTTGTTATCTTAATGCAGAAAGCAGAATGTTGAAACACAAATCAAACCTCTAAACCCGCTGGACAACTAAAGGGATTTCTTAACTGAGCTCAAGTTCCCCTATTACTTCAACATCAGTGACTGCCTTTTACCCTAACAAGGTGACATAATGCAGATTAGAATATCATTTTACATCAACACCGTATACTCTTAAAGATTTCACACAGAAATCGGATATTCAGGATTCATACTAGAATTGGAACTATGAAGTTGCCTCTGTGAAGAAAGACTGGATTTATGTTGTCTTTTTGTAATCTATGTAATCTCTCAAGGCTGCAAGCTTCTTTTGTGACTTCATCGAGCTTTGGAATGCGTAATTATGTCTAGTATTTTCCTGGGCCAAACTTTTTCTGACTAAACCTGAAATATGAGATCCCTCAACACACCCATAATTATGGCATTTCTTCATTCTTGCTTGTGTCTCTTACCGGTGAAGTTTTGATATACCCATCTTCTCCAGAGTTGTGTGTGGGGAAGTCTCCCTGCCAGAGGTTAGCAAAGTGTTGTCCTTTAGGGTTCAACTTGTTTCCCCATGGATAAAGTCTAAATGTAGGCGTGGTATACCAGGAAAGTAATCTGAGACATATTTCATGTAGGAAATGCACATTTTCAAACATCTTTCACAGAAAAGTTCCTTTTGCATTTGTGCTTATGAATCTTCTGCTCACTTTGGTCATACGTTGTTATTATTCCCATTTTTGAATGCACATTTCAGACTAGAGGTTTGTTAGTATTTCCCCCTCTTATAAACTGTGTGTTAAGCAACTGTAACAAAGCAGTTTCCCTACATGGATCAATAATGTGTTTTCTGATTATGATGCATCATCATCATCATCAGTTAACATCTTACCTGTCTTTCAGGCCACCCCTGCAGGCATACTCCCACTCTGCTTCTGTAGGGAGTCTCTTGTTAGCCCAGGAGCAGTAGGCAACAGCATCTATCCACGAGACATGCAAAACAGGATGATGGAGCCTAAAAAACACAGATTTAAAGTAATTTACCGAGCTCTTATCATCTTTTCATAAATAAAAGAAGAGTGAAGGTTTGATGCTTGATAGGTGTTTTATATAAATGTGGAGCGTATTATTGAAAACATTACGAAGTTTTTAGTAAAAGAGAGTTTTTCTACCTGTCTGTGATGTTGGAGTCTGGGCCCTCAGGGTGCCTCCAGGAGGCTCCTTTGACTGGAAGCCACCAAGGGGCAGCGGCCACCTAACAACAAATGGTAGTAACAGTTGTTACGGACCGCATTATGCTTTTCACACTTTCTTTTCTGTTTTTCTCTTGCAAAGCCCACTGATGTGCAACTCCTCAAACAACAGGCCATTTTCAACACTCTTAAACAGTTGTAGTATAAATCATCACGTCCAGCTAAAGACAAAAACGTGCTCTCTGAAGGTGCTGGGTTAAAACTAAAATGTAATTATTTAAATGAATAAAACATACTGTGCTGCATTTATAAAATGCAATCCCTGTCAAAGGCTGCCTTATTTATTTTAATATGATTTGACTGGAGCAGCTTACAGTTCCCAAGAACAACATTTGTCATGATGCTAATATTGATGCTGTGCTGCTAATTTTTAATATATCTAAAATGTTGAATGTAAATATGTGAGATATATTATATTAAAGTGGTCATTTATACATTTATGACTTTATTTTAGGTTCAGATAGCTATAGAGAAACATGCATGTGCACAATAATTGTTGTAAAGACCCACCTTTTAGCACATCCCAGCCCACCCACTCACTCACTTCACCAGATGCACCTTGTTTAGTTCTCTCACCTTTGATTGGGTGTGGTGCTTGTCCTTAATTGCACTCACCTGTCACACATTATATAAGGACTGCATTCACTTTTGGCTCACTCTTTTATAATAAAATATGTGTAACTTTAATAACAGCATCACACTTTTAGAATAAAGAACTTTGTTGCCAAAATCCAACAAATGTATAACTTTCAAACTGGGACTCTTTGGGAAATAATTAGCAGTAATTAGTGAAGTTATTGTGCCATATGGGTAAATGTGTGGAAGCCTCTAGGTTTGAGGGTCATACAGAAGACTTCTATAGGTAAACCTGTCAAGCTGTAGGTATGTAATGAACACACAGTGAAAACTAGAAACATCAGGAAGCATCAAACAACAATCTCTTGGAAATGTTCTGTCCAAAACCACAAAATCTATCTTTAGCACGCTCCAAAGTTCATCGACTCATGTTGCTGCTGAAGTGTGGTAAAAGTCTTCAGTCCTGTGTGCATAAAAATAAAAATAAAAATACTGGAAGCTGCCAGTGCTACCCCTCCGCCTCCTAGTAAATACACCTAAAACATCAACTTAAAATTTCTACATTACTTCTTTATCAAGTTACTGCATTTACAGACTTGTGTATTCACGCCACCTGCCTGCCCACCTAGCGGGGTGACGACAGTACCCCCATCAACCTTTTACAGCTGACAGGTAAAAACTGTTTAAGGTGACTTTCTGTGAAGGAGGTGCTTTGAGGCTTCTTCCTATTTGGCATGATATTTTTATTTTTTATTTTTGCAAAGCACACGACTGTAGGTGAAACTGTCACATGCCGAAGAACTGGATTATCAAGCCTCTGGGCATTTGATAAACAAATTAGCCACATTTTGTCATGCAGCAAGCTAACATTAGGGTTTTCCATCTGTTGTGGGGACCCTGACATCAAAAATAAAGCCGATCCACTGTGTCCTCAGATTCAGAGCATGCATAAAGACTCCTGTGTTTCCTCTTTTGCTGCCAAAAACAGAAAATTTGGCGTGCTTTTCTTGTGACTGGGACATTTTAGAGTGTGAGAAGTGGCTCAAAAAAGGGTGGACTGCTCATACCTTTGTTTGAGGGCATATAAAATAGCCACAAGGTGGGCATGATGAAAATGTGATATAGAGAACTCAAAGGAGAAAAGCATGGGGTTCAAATGAAACCTTTGACCTAGCTCAGCATCAGTGTTGTTTGTGGGAGAGAAAAACTCCCTTTGGGAACTTTAGCTACATGTACTTATATGAACAAAAAAGCTTTTTTACACATAAACATTTACAGACATCTAAACACAGCATGAAAGCCTGTGAGGTTACATTTATTACAACACTTTATATTTACTGTTGTCTACTAAACATAGTGTGTGAACTTGGACCTCTAGTCCTGCAAGCTACCAATATCTATGTGTAAGCAATAAATAGTTTGTTAGATCGTTGCATAAGTGCAAACTAATGTAGAGCACATCTTTGACTGTGTGCTCGTTTTGTGCAGTGAAATCGAAAGCATGACATGTAGCCTGCACATGTCTTCCTTCAAAGCTACAACTGATGTAGCAGGTAAAAAGTGAGCTGCACAGGTAAGTCGCCTGCTCAGTGGTACACTTACTGCTTGAGTGACTTGGCTTTTCACTGGCTCACTCAAAAGTCCCTCAAAAACAAACGAGTCTCCAAATTTCTCTGCCTAAAAATCAGAAAAGACACAGATTTTATGGGCAAAAAAACAACACCAGGATAATGAAAACCACTCACAGAAAAATATTGTTTTATTTTTTAAATATTTTTTAAAACCTCAGTCACATATCCTGTCGCAAGGACGAAGCTCTGAAACTGTTGGTTAGTGACTTCATGGATGTCTATGTTGAAGGAGTCCACATACACCACTCTCTGGGGGCCCTCACCGTCTGGGGGGATGCCTGGGTTGTCTGTTCCCATCAGGAACTCCCCTCCAGAAATCTGCACCATCTGCACGGAACAAGTACAATTTTTTATTTACATATGCAAACAAACTGTGCTAGAAACTGGAATGTAGATTCAGGATTAATAACTCTTATGAGCTACAAGATCATAACAACCAATAAAGAACACAATAAAACAATGAAGATCTATAATATATCTAGTAAAAATCTAAGTTATTAGCCACCTATAAATAATAGAAATACTAGTAGAAATAAAAAAAATATGACACCAGAGTGCCACAAATGTGCAATATTAAGAGGGTAACTTACAGGAAACAAAGGCTAGGCTGTCAAACTTCCTGCTTCTGCATTCAAGTCATATTTACAGCACATGGTGTTATGGTTTATTTAAACACACAACTAAAATTAGCACATATGTGGACACAATTTTGCAACCCTTGGTTTTGGTGTTAATCGACAGATCTGTGTTGCAGCTGATTGGCTACAAGGCCTTGCTTATGCATGGGAACCTCAGGAGGCCTAATAGTTCCAAGAACGATCAGATTCGACTTTGGTAACAACTTTATGACATTTTGCACGCATAACCTTATCTCCACACTCTCACAAAATAGCGGTGTTTTTTTTTTTTTTTTTCTGTAACGGGAGTCGCAACATACCGGACTTTGTGTTTCCCGCTCATTGTCCTGCACCTGATTCGTCCTGTCATTTGCGTCTTTGGAGTATTTGAGATCAGGATCTGTGGAAGCTGCTTTACCCTCATCCTCGTCCAAGGGATCCACAGTTGGAGCGTCTCTAGTCAGCTTATCACAACCGCAGCCCGCCGCTCTTTCCGGGCCTGGAGGTTCTGCGCTACATGAACTCTGAAGACACAACACTTTGCTCACACATCCAAATATGAACAATAAGGTGAAATAACGCAACATTTTGATGGTTTGTTTCCAAGGCATAGCTCAGGGTCCATGCATGATGTTGACACTGTTGCTTCCGTAAAGTCACGTGGTCAGTCAGCTGGCTACAGTGTAACAAAACGTAACCCTTTCCTTCCCGAAGTGAATGTTTGCTGTGGACTAAACTCTGTTAATCCACAAAAACACTGCAAATTCTGATCACGGCTCGCAAATACAGCTACATCCGGGGGTGTATGATGATATTAATACAATCGCTTATCTGAAATACACTTCAATGACTTATTCGCCCAAAATCACACAGATTTTTGACCTTTCTGTTTTGTTTTGTTTTTTTTTACAGAAAAATAGACTTCTTCGTATAAATCTGGGCAGCGCAGTAGCAGGAGTGATAACCCAGCTCAGATTTTCTTAGCGGTAGGATGGGGCGACGTGGACATCATTTCCCAGCTATCAACACTACGGCCGCTTGAGAAGAAGAAGTGGAAGTGAGCCAGGCAGTTCAACCAGCCTGCCTGCCTGCCTCAGTGAGCACAAGCTGCGGGAGCACTGAGAGGCGCGGAAAGGTGTCCGAGCTGTCAAAAAACTGGATTATTACAGTCGCTGACGCCTGGATGTCATCCCCCGGCCCGGAGGAGAGGAGAACCGCAGTCATGTTGTCTTAGCTGGCCCAGAGAAAGCTAAATACCCGAGCACAGCCGAGGTAAAGTTGAGAGCTTAACTTGAGCAGTTTGCCATCATCCTCCTTTCATATGTCTATCTTCTCGCAGCGGAAAGGGGGGAAAAGGATTTAGTTCTCCTTAAATGGTTAAAAAAAACCTCAGAGCTCAAAAGTGGCGCTTTTTAGTGAATAATATTTTTGTTGAAGAGAAGCCCAACAAGATTGTATCACGGTCGGGTGGATCTTACACCGACAATGATTTCGGGCTGCTGTGAAGCAATGTGATAGTGAGCCGCGATTACAATGCTAACGCTGGATGTGCTTTCTCAAGTTTCGCTGGCGCTTCGGTGCTTAGATGAATAAGATCCGAACTTTTGCTGTGTGATCGTTGATCGTTTGGTCGGGCTTGCAACAGACGGCGGTCGGAAAGCTACCAGAATAACTTGTTATGGGGCTTTATCGACCTCAGTGAGAGGCAGTGCTTAAAAAAAGAAAAAAGAAAAACACACAGGCAGATAACCTGAGTGGAGGGGACCTGCATTGCTCTCTATCAGCTTTCAGTGGCCATGACCTGTTGCAGGTGCATAAACCTCGCTGGCAGCTGCAGCTCCTAAACATGTAAGGCGCAGCACAACACCAGCGGGGCTACAGTAACATCTAATAGACATTTTCTCTTCCTCTCTATGCAAATCCTTGCAGCCTGACAGTTGTGTTTGTGTAGTCTCCACCTGCAAGGGAACCCGCTCTCTGAAAACTGCTTCTAACTTGGAACTATTAATTTGCATATGGATACTGAATAAATGCATGATGGTATGTGTCCATGACAGGCATGTTATATTAAATGATCTAATAATATCCATATTTTCTCCCAATTTCTCCTATACAGGTGCTCCCTTGTGTGCCAAACATGTCGGACAAAATGTCCAGTTTCCTACACATTGGGGACATCTGCTCCCTGTATGCAGAGGGATCAACCAATGGTTTCATCAGCACCCTAGGGTATGTCCCTGTGCCTGTGTGGAGGGCCCACTTCACACTTTTCTTAAAAAATGCTGCTCAGTCATGATACTGAGCCAGCAGTTTTTGGAAGGGAGGAAATCACACTTGTAGTAGCAACTGTTAACCATTTTGATGACAAAGTCGAGAACAAGCACATTTCTTCCCTTTAGTCCGATGCCTGTGTATGCACGTGTTTGCTTACACGCAGCGACAGGGTCATCATTTGGTCTCGGAATGGGATTAAGTAGTGAATGTAATTTGTTGCAACAAATGCAAAAAACATGCAGATTATGCTAAAGTTTGGGCAGGCCTGGGTTGGAAGGGTGGAGTTAGAAGACAATAAATGGTCTGGTGGTACTGTTGGCAAGCCACTCATTTGCCCACACAGTCACAGCATCATTTTCCTCCATCAATTCTCCTTACTTGTAAAATGCATATTTTTGATATGGTCTGTCTGTTGGGATTACTTACACTGGCTTACTGCTTGAAATACTGGCCTTAGGATATGACAGAACTATCACAAGCGCAGTAAGATTCAGTTGTGCTGCTTTTAACCTCTCCCCTTTGTTCTGAATCTAAACAAAGCAACAAGAGAAAGTTTGCATTAATGTTTTTGCTGGTATGAACCATCAGGAAATCACAAGACGGTAAACCATGGCATTAGCATTAGTAATGGTATCAGGGCTATCTGCTCAGTGTCCTGGACCTCCCCTCCTGGCTCATGAAAAATGGAATGACCTACAGCGAAGACTGAGTCACTATAGAGACATTGTGGCCTTTCTGGAGTTCATGTGCTTCCCACATAGACACACACACGCACGCACATGCTAGCACATGTATTTAGAAAATTGTCATGACGGTTTTGGCCAGAAGCCATCCTCTCCACGCATAAACACCAACTCAGCAGCAGATCAACTGCCCTTAAAGTAAGACACCATACTGAGAAAATTCTGTACACATTAACTCTTTTTCTTCACTCAAATAGCAGTCCAAGTCAACAGCTGCAGAGGGGAGGGGGCTATATGAGCAAATGAAAGGCTACATTTTTCTCTTTCTTCTTTTTTTGGGGGGAAAATGCTGCTGTGTGCATTGAGTATTTAGCAGGACCCATCCTGTTTGTGCAGAGGTGTAACTATTAAACTTGTGTTAATAACTGACCTCTGTGAAAGCGAAGTTGCATGAAGCATGCTCATGTGACGAAACCCCCCCCCCCCCCCAAGTACAGTAAGGAGTTTTGATGCCAGATTAACTTCAGCAGAGCTTAGCGTTGATTCAGTAAGACTCCACTGAAGGGCTGCAACACCGTGTTTCCAAAAGATACTCCCTCATTTGGTGTTTTGACAATACTGGTGTTGAAAACTGACTAACATGTTGATCCAAAGGCTAATTCTCGTAGTAAATTAGGTTTAGATCTGGTAACTGCAAAGGTCAGCGCATGTGATTCATGTTATTTTCAGCAACAACTTTGTGTTGATTTGCAGTTAGTATTCCTTCTAAGGGGTCAGGGAGATTAGAGCTTCCACAGTATAGTGGAGCAGTTGAATGCCTTCACTTTTGAGGTGAAAAAGTGTGAGTTTTTCCTTTAATTTGGCACTCTGCTGTTATTTGTCTTAACACGCATGGGTATGTTCGCCCTTTGTAGTCGGTCTTGTTCCTCGAGATGTGCAGGCTGATGGAACAGTGAGGTCTGTTTGGGCAACTTCAGAAGGCTGAAAGTGGATGTGGGATTTGGCCTGTGTCCAGACAAGTGTTATTCTAAGCCAGTGAAAGCTAAATTTGTCACCAGAAATTCCTGTCTGGCCACCGGTCATTTAATCCAGAATATTTCCTTATTTTGTGGAAGGGGAGGCTAAAACATGCTGCAACTATGTAACGATCCCAGATAATTCATGAAACAAAGGTAGAGTTTTTGCACACGCTTTTGTTGGAGATACTTTTTTGCCCGAGTCTCTGTTTAGCACATACACAGTAAGCTTAAACACAAACCCACAGGAATGATGAATTACAGTGACTCTGATATCCAAGAACAATGGCAATCTTAGTACATCTGCAGAAATGTTGACCAGTTATGCTGAGTTGTAGTTCTGAAAATGTGGTGTTGATCACTTTGACTGTCTCAGTATTATCAACCCTCTGTTCCTCCTGGCCTTTTAAATGTTCCGATCATTGCTGTGCTATAAAATTATTAATCAAACACACTCAACTGATGCAGTGTTTTTGAAATTAGCTTGCAACTGGTACTTTTTCTTTTTAAATTAAGCAGTGTTTAAATATTTTTTGTACCAATTGATTCATTGTGAGCTCTAAAAATATCATAAACATCAAAATGGCCTAATTGCAGATAATTCAATTTTTGTTAAAATGGTCCAAACTTCATAAGCATTCAGCTCACTGTAATAGAAGAATAAGAAAATGATTACATACTTATTCGAGTCTTGTTTAAAAAAACAACTTTAAAGGTGAACTTAACTATTCCTCATTGCTGCTGTGGTTGTTATGCTCGGGGCTTTGCCAGCTTTGTCATGGTAACTTGGGATATGATCTTATTATATGTATAGCGCTTACATGTGTCATGTGTCCGTATTTACAGCCTGGTGGATGACCGCTGCGTCATCCAGCCTGATGCTGGGGACCTCAACAACCCGCCGAAGAAGTTCAGAGGTAAGAGGAGCAAATTAATCTCCCCTCTTCCTCGTGACACTCCTCCTCATAGCACTAACTCCTATCTGTTTATACTGTGAAGCGTGTAAGACCTGCTGCTGAATGTGTTATGCTGTGTTTCTTTGGTGACAGCCACAATATCTCAGCCTCCTGGACTTCAAACAGGCGTGTGTGTGTGTGTGTGTATTTATTAGCTGTGTGCCCTAGCTCGCACAGGTCTGTGGAGGTAGAGGCAGATGGAGAGTCATCTCTTCTGCTGATTTGTTGAAAAAAAAAAAAAAACAAAAACACCCACTTGAGAATCTGTTTTCTAAATAAAAATCCTTCAGCTGTGTCTTTGGGTGAATTTGCTATTATTAGTTCTCATACAGGAAGTAGAACTCGTGACCTGCAGTTCTCAGGCTAGAGGTTTATGTCCCTTGGGGAGAGCTGGCTAAACATTGTACACAGAATATGATTGAAGGCCTGAGCAGTCACAGGCACTGGTACACATTTATAAGAAACGTGCACTTTAGCTTGCTGCTGCTGGATGACACTTAAAGAAAATGTAATATAGCTAGACCGTTGGTAGAGCTTCAACCGCATATTCAGATTTTCATTTTAATTTAAGTTTTTTGAAAGAGAGAAATGTAGTCTTCCTTGGTTCTTTGTTTTCATTGGCAATTCAAAGTAATTGTATCGGCCATTTCTATAAAAGCCTACAAAAGAGAGTAATTACAGCCTTTCAGAATTGTACGTTTTGAGCATATAAGACATATGAGTACTTATCCATTTGAATTATTTTATTTGTCTTTTAGTTCTTTACTTTCCCATTAGTATATAATACAGATGCATTTGCAGGTGTGAGAATAGGGCTAAACACTGTCTTGGGGATCATAAAACATCTAAATAACACATTCATTAAACTGAATAGCCGTGTAATTATAGTCAGATCTACCTGTTCTTTAGCAATGGAGCAGTGATACGATAAGTCTATTAACTTACAAAGTAGCAACGTTTGACATGTTTTCTTCCTGGGCGTGATTTCAACTATTGTGTTGCTTTTAGTCTTAATGACTGTACTCTGTCAGTCATTAATGACTGCCTCTGTCAGTGCGCCCCAGGGTGGCTGTGGCTACAATGTAGCTTGCCATCACCAGTGTGTGAATGTGTGCGTGAATGGGTGGATGACTGGATATGTAAAGCGCTTTGGAGTCCTTAGGGACTAGTAAAGCGCTATATAAATACAGGCCATTTACCATTTACCATTTACTGTGCAAAATTCTTGAGTCAGCCCTCCTTTCATTATGTTTTGTTTCCAAGAAGCCAGGCTTGCAATTTCTTAAAATTCTTGAGCAATAGTTCTCCAGGCTTTCCGAACGTCTTTCAATGTTTTTCTTTGGAAATTGGCAGTTTATTTCACTTCAGCTCCATTCAGTAATCTGGCAGATACTGAGCATAGTTTTCTTCTGCACAGTGTTAATCAATATTGGCCTTCAACTTCCAAGATTGTTACTTTTTCACGTTTTAGTTTGTGTTTTACATGGTTTAACTTATTATTTATTTTTGTATATGAACTGTTTATATATGATGTGTGTGAGTGTTTATGTATGTATTACTGATAGGAGTTCTTGTTTGTTTAAATGTCTTTCATTATATAAGTGACGTTCTCAACCTTTTCGCTTTCGGTTTTTTTACACCACTTAACACTAACCAAGGATAAAAAGACACCGAGCACAAGGGATGAAGTATTGCTGTGTCTACACATAACAGACAATTTAGCAAATAACCAATTTGAAATTGTGTCTTCAGGCATTTTTTATTTTTTTTTTTAGCAGCCTTTCGCAAAAATACATTATTTGTTCACTTTTTGTCAGTATGACACACATAAAATTGTATATCTGTTCCAACAAGGTGATGTCTTGCCTTGTTGTACAGCATGTCCTTAAAAACATTTATGAAACTGGACAAAAGAAGAAGTGGCAGGCCTAATGATGTGTAGGAGGTCAGGAGAGACATACGACATTGATCATCTACGGTCGTGTGTAAAACATCATGGAGGCTCTGTCGTGGTTTGGATCTTGTCAAAACTGATGGAATTATGAATACAGAAAGGAGAGGTCAGATTTTGTTCCACCATACAAGCACCACGTAGAAAGACTCTGCAGAAGCTTTATTTTATTTAGGACTGCAATGATCCCAAGCACTGGCTGTTTATACTACTAACAGCTGAGTGTGGAATATTAAGTAGCGAGAAATTATAATGACTGGACTTATTGCACAGGTGGCATCTTATCATGGTACTACTCTGGAAATTACTGAGCCTGACCCACTCTTTCACGTTTGTTTGAAAAAGCAGTCTGCATGCATAGGTGCTTGATTTTATAAACCTGTGGCCATGGAAGTGATTGAAACACATAAGTCAATGATTGAATGAGTTAGTGAATACTTTTGGCAATATATAGACCTTTTGTGTCTAACTGGAGTTAGTAACTCATTCACTGTGTCAGCTTGATCAGAAGAGGCCTTAATGCCAGTGAGAGAGGATTCTGGGTGTCTGCTAGAGGGGAAAAAGGTGTTATTAATGGATGTGGACAAAGCCACCTGGAGAAGGTTCCAGTAAAACCATACATAGCAAATTCCTTAAAGGTTAGTTTACTCAAAATGTAGAGTACTACTTAACCTGTACAAATATTATAATCCTTTTGGTTCTGGTAGAGTTTAAAATGTGACAAAGTAACTCTGTGTTAACAGCAATGATATAATGGACTTGGAGCCTGTAAAATTTAAAATAGCAACCCTATGACATTTCTTGGATCCTAAGCGAAGGTATGCAAATAAGCAGACATGTCCTTATACAGGCAGGTAGGATGCAATGAAAAGAAGCCTGGACGATGTAAAATGGAGTAAACATCAGGGTGTCTCAGGCCTGCGCATTTCAAGTTTGACCATAATAATCTGTTTGAAATTTTATAGCTTCATTAAAGTGTAGTTCCTGTAGTACCTCTTTGAAATGACCCTGGGTCTTTTGGCTTCAGAATGTTGTGAATGGTTTCGCAGAGACATCTTTAACTAGTCTGTTTCTGTAAGGAGCCAAATAGGAAAGAGGTAGTGTACTTACTTATCTGCTATAACGTGTGCAATATATGTCCCATTAATGGTATAGCATATACTGTAAAGAGAAAAGAAATGGAGCGTTTCACAGCAGAGACTTTAAGATGTCAAAAGAAGAAAAGGCGGCGGTGTTTTTAAACACCGTTAACAATGGCTCTGTTGTATGAAAGTGTCCCTTTTAAGTCAATGTGACAGTGAACCAGGATTAAAAGGAAACTACAAGTACATGGAAGACGTTCATTTTATTATTGACACATTTAACTTTTAGCTGTGACATATGCATGAAGCACGAGCTATGTGGTGAAAATTTACTTTTCAACCATGGGGGGGGAAAACCAATCGTAAAACGTAAAAATCTGACAGCTGCCAAACTCATGTATGTGTTCACAATACATGTCTTCATTGTTTGCCCCCCACCCCACCCCCAAAACTATGAGGAGTTGCACAGCTGGAAAGAGACCCAGTTGTGTAGTGATAATCCCACTAAGTGGACACCATAAGAGCAATAAGGCCAGACGAGCCATGTCCACTCTGTGATACGGTCACTGCTGAGGTATGCTTAACATTTCCTCCTAATGTAAACATGAGCACTCTCCACACAATTTATACTCCCACTCGTGAAGCCTTTGTCCATAGGCTTAGACATCAGCCTTTTCTTTGCATTTCACCTTTACAGTATTTTAGATACCTTTACACACATGCTACACACACACACACACACACACACACTGAGCGACATCCACACACATCTAAGGCAGAGACTGCTTTGTGTTTCGTTCTAGTCACTGTGATTTAAGGCTCTCTTGCACAACCAGTCAGATCAGTTGCTTTCATCAAAGTTACTACATGTGGAGGAAAGCTGCGTTATTCAAAAATGCCCTCCTCTTTAAAATCTGTTGCAACTTTCACTTTTAGCTGTTGCAAAACCTTCAGAACTGTCACTTTTTCTATGACTGAAAATGCATATTTAAGACTGACAAAGTATGTAAAGGCCCTTATCTAAATCATTGATGGTGAAAACTTGACCTACTGGCAGATACTTTCAATCAACGAGTGTCTGTAGAAACCTTGTCTTTCTAGCTGACTTAGGCAGCCTTTATTTAGCTACTTACTCTGTTGACATATTAGGAGTCATTTGGATCAGTTTAACAGCTGTTTCTTTTATATTTTATGCACCTGCCATTGCATTTAAATGTTGTCAGCAATGTGGTTATATGGATGGTAGTTAGCATTTTGTAGATTTGGAGCCAAGAGTATAAATCTTGACGTTCCAACCCATTTTTAAATTTTATTTATATTTTTTTAGACCTTTTTATTCAGCACTTTAATTAATAAAATACTTTGGTTTCCACCCAAAACCCCCATGTAATGATAGTGCATTGACATGACAACTAATGTACTAAACATACAATACATTTTATTTACTGTATATGGGCACTTGACAAAAGAAATTTAAGAGACAGGGACTTTCTACATGTAAACATGGCACACTTTGGCTTTGTCACTCTGGGACTGTCATCATCACACTGGCCTTTATTTCTCCTAAGAGCCAAAGCTGCCTCTTGACTCAACTTGTATTAACCAATCAGACCTCTTGGCACTTCATGTAATAAACAGCTGAAATCTGAGACATGTGTACAGTCTCTGGTGAGTGAGACTCTGACCTAAAATTTTGTTTTGAGCTGTGGGTATTCATAACACTCTTCTCTTTGTAGCTTTGAATAGACCTTTGTGTACCACTCTAAAAAAGTCTATAATAAGCCCCATAGTGTGGATTTGCATTTATCTTTGTTGTAAAGAGAATGTGTAAAACACTGTATAACAATAACAGAATGGTCATAGTTTGTATGAAAGATATTCATTAAATACTTGATAAATATAATTTCTCAGTCAAACTATCTTTTATTTCTTTTTTTTCTGAATTTTTAATAGATTTGGTTTATTTGCCTGTTTTATGAACATGGTAAAATGATGCTTGTCAGTTTGATGTGTGACAGCATTGCTTTTTTTTTTTTTTTTTTTAACCACACCTATTCTGGGTTGTAGTCTAAAGTGCTTTGAGAAGTGAGACTAGAAAAGTGCTATATAATTGCTGGTCTATTTCTAGAATAGTGTTAATTATAAAGCTCTGGTGTGAGAAACCTGAAACAAACACTAGAAAGGACTCCATTAACAAAACAGGTCTCTGAACAACAAGTGATTTTTTTTTTTTTTTTTTTTTGCTTGCTTGTTGTACTCTGACATTTTCACTGCTTAACTAGTAGCATGTGAAGGCCATTACACTGGGCAGCGTCTTCTTGTGCTGGCTTCAGATGTTGCCACCTCCTGCCTATCACAACTCATACCTTGGTTTACCTGAAATAACTTGAAACATTTAAATAGACTCAATTATACTTGAAGTGCCAGCTCCTTACCACCACTTGTCTGTTGTCAGGCCGAGCCACTGATGCTGTTACAGACGGACTGCAGAAAAACGCTGGGTGGCTCATCTGCGATAAACACCAGAAACGGGCCTGTCTTTAGTCCCCCTTCCCCTGCTAACAACTGCACAAATTCCTCTCCTGCCTATTGAGATGAGAGGTCTTGCAGGAAACGGTGAAGGGAAGCTGTTGTCAGTAGATCCATTTACTGTCTCAGATGCACTACAAGTGCTTCCTCTATAATACCTCCAACAGGATAAGAGGGATGCAGTGAATAGCACTTTATACAAGCCAGATTGTTGGTGATGTTTCAGATTTAGCAGAGAATAGAAAACGTGTAATGCATTATGTTTCCCCAGTTCCTGAGCTAGACTATGTTGTATATTTACTGCAGGAGATGCTATTTATGTTACTACTTCTTTGTAAATTGTTCAGCGTAGTTTTTAAAAAATCCAGTACTGTGTTTTGGACAGGGTAGCAGACGGTTAAGAGGAGATAAAGTGAAAGGCTGAATTTCCAATTTATTATTTTTTTCAGCTACAGTGAAGTGCGCAACTTTATGTTGTCATTCAGTTGAATGAGAAGCTGTCGTACCTTCATCCTGCCGTCCAAGTATGGTGGCAGTTCTGTGCTGTAATAAAACTTTCAATCATCTCTGTGTGCTTTACAGCCCCTTAGAGTTTCTTCAGTTGCTGGCTGCACGGCTTCAAGCGTCGTCCTTTTGATCCTCTTTAATCTGCGGAAGTTTGTCAGCATCTAAAAGACTTTCTCATAACCTTGTCTTTAAAACCAGTCTGACAGTGAAATCAAACCAGCACAGATACAACAATCATTTCAGTCACATACTTCTGTTGAGTCAACCAGCTGATACAATATGCCTGATGTATGAAATAAAGTGTTTTCCATGACGTCTCCCATTTACTGTCAGTGAATGTCTTCTTATAGTCAGTTTGTTGCCTCACTTTGACTTTCAGACTGTTGTCACATTAGATGGTGGCGTTACTTTAAAAAGATGCCCGAATTTGCAACGTTTATGCTATTTGCTAAGTTAAGTCACATATGCATGTGTGTGACACTCGCAGCTCACTTGTTCTCTGTTTATACTCTAAGGCACTGTCACAATCTAACACCATCTTCAGCTGTGAGTCAAGAATCACTCAGCACTGTGTGTGGGAGAGATGGAGGAAGAGGACTTTGAATAACTATGAATATATGCGTGAATACGAACCCAGCCTTAAAGCTGCTTTCATACTTTGCACATGTTATGGTGATTTGTGGATTTACCCTTTTCAGCACACTGACTGGCAGTAGATCAATGTCCAGCCCATTCATGCATAACTTACTCTATGTCACTGTGGCTGTGCGTGAGCAAGCACAGGGCACTAGCCACCGAATTTCCTCAGCCTATCAGGTCGGCTTTTTTAAACGACTTCTGACAAACTCACTTTTATTGGCTAGCTTTCTCTTAATCCTTTCCCCATCCTTGGTTTACATCTATTTGTGTATGTGGAAGTGCGTATGCAGGAATGATGTTGGGATATGTATACTTATGTGTTACTTTAATCAAATTGTGAAACACTTTGAAACTCTGTTTTGAAAAGTGCGATACAAAGTTATTACTAATATTAGTTACGGACGTCCTACAAAACAATGAAAAGAGATGTGTATATATTAAAAATCCAGTGCTTCTTCTGCATTGGCTTAAGATTTCTGTCATATGACTTAAGATAGGCTTTTAGCCTTTTCAGTTGTTTTATCATGTACCCGCCTTATAGCTAAACAATTGTAGGTCAGCATTTATAAGTACATACGAGGTGGCCAGTATCAAAGACAGATTTATTTCTGAGCTCAATTGTGTACTTGCATGCTAAAGAAAGAAATCTGTGACCCTGGAAGAAATTCTCACCTCTGTCTCACTTAAATAGCACGTTTCCCCTCACAGCTGGCTGTGATGCAAGGTAAATGTCTATTAGCTGATCATCTATCTGTCACATGCACCAAATATATTCCATGGAGTGCTGCGCGTGAAACAGGCTGTGTGAAATATGTATTCATTGTTTCATTTATGTTTACAAGTTAAAGCCACATCCATTATTGTATGTTTTGATTTATGTGGAACACATAAACGCACACTGATTATATCTAAAAGCTCAATTTCTCCACTTAGTTGACCTTTCTGTGCTCTATCTTACATTCTTTCATTCTCTTCTGGCCTTTCTCATTTCTCTTTCACTTCCTTTTTGCTTTGTTTTTCTAACCATGTTTTGGGCCAAGAAGTAAACCATATTTAATGGGGAGGGGCTAAGGGAGGCCCGAGGACAATTTAGGAGACACAGACGGAGACGTTGACTCCGAGGGAACAAGTTCTGTGTGAAATGGTTGGAGGAATTCAGAAAGGAGAAGGAGAGATGACAGAATATAGGGCTGGGGAGTCTCCACCCTCCTTTCTCTCTTTCAGTCATCCCACTCCCCTTCTTGGCCGGCCTTATTTGGTCATGTTACTGCAACTAGAGCTGAAGAAGAGAGAGAATGGAGAAAGGATGGACACATTGCTCCTTTTTTCTCCTCTTTTCATCCTCTTAGAAAAGAAAGCTGTGGTTTGATGAGAGGTGAAGTCAGAGGAAAGCCAGGACTCGCAGGGAGGAGTCACTGTCGAATTGTAGTTGAACTCAGCAGGGAAAGCGGCTATAACTCTGCAGCGAAATGCTTTATCAGTACTCATCCTGTGGAAGTCTCTGAGGGATTCAACTGAAGTTGCTGTAGAGCTTGTTACAAAAGAGGAAGTCTCCCAGGATAGAAGAGGAACTCTGTTAAAACTGCATCCACATGCAAATGAAAAAAAACACTAGTTTCCCTGCAGACCGGTTTTTGCAGTATCTATGCAAATGAGCAGCAAAATCAGAGACTCCTGATGACAGCTGCAAATCATCGTTGCTACAGTTACAACTTGTTGTGTTGCTGGATCACATTGCAGACACATAGGTGTGTGTGTGTGGTAGTCCAACCACAGCTTATAACCATACATTACTATGATCATACATCTGGTAAGCACACATAACAAACACATGCTGTGTTGTCTGTGATGACTGCTCCGTGAAGCAGACAAAGACCTTTGATCTTCATGCAGGCAAATTATTAATGCTTTTGAAGTGCAGGAACACACATGCGTGAATTTTTTTTTCTGGAGAACTGAAAGAATAATGTGTGCTTAAATGTTGTGGTTATTTAATATTTGAGCACATAACTTAAAATGGCAAAAAAGTCTAATTTATTTAGGTGAGTGTCTTTAATAATTTTTACTGTGGTGTTTTTGCTGTTCACGCTGTTGGTTTGTGTGTGAGCTGTGGCTGTTACCCATCTTCCACACAGCATCAACCTTCCCAGGCTTTACTCCCAGTAGATGAATATATTTTGTACACATTGTTTGATTTTTAACTAATTTACCATTGTCAGCTGTAATAAGTGTGGTATACAACCAAAACCATTTTTGAGAATTTGCTCTGATTTCAACTGGTTTGAGAACTGAACATTATGTAGCGTCTGATGTGGACGGATTCTGACTACAGCAGGTCACATATCCACTAACATCAGTGAACCCAGCTTTCATGGCTGGGTAAGGATCCACCAGTTTGTGAAATGAAAAGACTTGGAGATGTACGAACAGTCATTAGCCATAAAGGGAAAATAGAATCATGTGTAATCTTTTTACTTTTTCTGTTCTTCTGTTTCTTCTTTTTTCAAAATTGTTACACAAATTATTTGCATTGGACTCAGAGGTATATTTTCCATCTGTATTAAATGGAGGAGAAGAGAAGGAGTGACTGGAGAAGACAAATGTGGACAGAAACAGACGGAGCAAATTGTGACCATTTTCTCTCTTTATAACCATCTGGACTGATCGTTTTTTGCCTTTTTTCAAAGTTATATGAACATATGCATATTTAGTAAAAATGTCGATTTAGCCCTGGGTGACCAATTTATTTTTCTTTCCTGGGTTTTATTTTAGTTTTAATGTTAGTTATTAAAAACAGATTTTAAAAATAAATATATATTTATTTAATTTACATAATTGAATTGTTTCTAGACTGTGCACCAGCATGATGTCATTAGAAATCATGTGATTAAATGATATTTAATGTGATTAAATGATACACACATATATCTCTTTTTGAGTGTGTGTGCATGTTTACATGTTTTTGGATCCAGTTTTTCAGCTAAAGCCAGTGATTTCTATCTCTGTGCAGACTGTCTGTTTAGACTGTGTCCCATGAACCGCTACTCAGCCCAGAAGCAGTTCTGGAAAGCGGCGAAACCTGGAGGGAACACAGAGTCAGTGCTGCTTAACAAGTTGCATGTAAGTGAAGTGAACCTCCCAGCAGGTACTACAGACCACTGCAGTTAACACCCATGTTCCCAAAAGCTCCCAAGATAAACATTAAAGAAAGAGTCAGATTTTTTTTTTTGTTATTTTAACTTTTTGGGTTTAAATGGTCTTGATGAAGTCTAGACTTTGTAGACGCTGAATTAAAAAACAGCATAGTGAGTGTATCACTCTATCGATTGTGTGCACTCTGTGTCACAGTTTCAGGTGGGTTTTTAAAGGTTTTGCAGGTATTTTATAAAGTAGAAGTCCTTTTATAGACTTTTCTGACATTTCCCTACTACTGTCCTATCTTTCCACCCTCTACATTTTCCTTTCCCTTTTTCTGCTGCAATACATTACCATTTAAAGCAATCTGCAATCTGACTACACAGTCATAAACTGGAAGATTGCGATCGTGCCTGCGTTTCCATGGAAATGTGAGCCTGAGCTTTAACTAAAAGTCTCTGCTGCGTATATTTTTGACTAAGAACTTTGTTAATAATGTGGTGCCTTGTTAATGGCTAACCAACATGATTGCATCTTTTGGAATTACTGTGTAAGAGTGTTGGCAGTGATTTATGTTGCAATAGCTGTTAGATACGGTTTTGTTTTGTTTTTTTTCTCTCTCATCTCTCTTTTGTATCTCAGAGTGCGGCTGACTTGGAGAAGAAGCAGAACGACTCTGAAAACAAAAAGCTTCTTGGAACAGTGATTCAGTATGGAAATGTCATTCAGGTGTGTCTCTGGGAAATGGCTGTTTACAAGCTGGTCACACAAACTTTGATGTAACTAACACCTAGTTTGCATTCAACTGACATTAGTCATCACTGGCAGAAATAAACTGATTAAATAGAAATTATAAAGACAAGCAGACATTTCATAGAATTTCTTAGGATTCCTATTTTAATATACTGGGTATATGTTACATTGTGCTGACATGTGTCAACTCACTTATATTTATTCCACATGTGATTTTGTGTACACACTATTTTTCTCTCTCTGTTTTTTCATGTTTGTTAAATATATGTAACAGTCTTCCAAGGGGTGCCTCACACCTATAAGAGTTCACTTGTTATTGGAGAATATTAAAGGCACATTTTTCAAGATTTTTCCTTTTTTATGTTTCAAATACATATTTTTGATGTTTTCCAAAAAGGAATATAAGAAAAACACACAATATTTTCTTATTTCTGTCATTCTATATTTTTCTGCTGCATGCTTTAAATTATATCACGTGCACTAGTTTTACAGGAACAGGTCATATGATCATATATAGTGCTGCCATTTTTCACTAATTTCTAGAAATCTTATACAAACAACACCAATCTTTAGCATAACTATTCAACCACATAAGGTGTGAGTTTCATCATCTTGCCAATGTTAGTTTCAGTGTTATGACCATTGGTTTAGGAGGATATAAAAGTGGGGAAAAAACAAAATTTCCTGAATTCCAGAAGAACACTGAAGTTTGAAAAATTCCAGGCCTCTGCTGATTAGTCAGATGCAATTATATCGCTATCAGTCACGCAGCCTGATCTTTGCTGATTGCCTGGGAGAAATCCATGTGGTTCTTCAGGCTGGCAGGCCTGTAAGGCCAGTTTTGATGTCCAACTGAAGTTACCAAATATGGTTATTTGCCTTATAAATGGAAATAGTAGGTTAATAAGATTTAAGTTAGTATTAAAAGTGTTTTTAAAAGTATTTAAGTGCAAGCTTGCTAAAGGTAGGTATTATGGCTAAGTGCAATTAAACTTAAAAAACTGCTGAAGTTTGGTTAAAAAACAAACTACAGTATTGTTTTGCAATACCCCTAAACTGAAATTCATGCTGCACACTAATGAAACTAAACTGAAGTGACCTTAAAAAAGATCCTTAACAAAAGATACTGGAAACAAACAAATTAATGACAAATAATCTCTCCATTTCATATCATATATAAACTTTATTATATAAACATCAGACACTATTAGGAGTGTCTTGATCACAGGCTGATGTCCATCAAACACACTTCCCTTCTCACACCAGATTTCAGCCTCTGATTTGTCTGCCATGAATTTAATTCATTTCATTTGTTTAATGTAATTCTGCTCAGCTCCTCCACCTGAAGAGCAACAAATATCTGACCGTGAACAAACGACTGCCGGCACTGCTGGAGAAAAATGCCATGAGGGTGATGCTGGACACTGCTGGAAATGAGGGTTCCTGGTTCTACATACAGCCCTTCTACAAACTTCGCTCCATTGGGGACAGTGTGAGTCATTGTGTAGATAAGAGTGTGTTGCCACTATACCGTATGTAATTCAGTGTAAGGCAAAGCAAACAACTGAACTGTGTCTGGGAGGTTTTTTTTAATCCTGTATTTTTAAGACATCCCTTTAGAATGATGTGACTAATGTGCAGTAGTATATTAGTATGGTGTGAGTAGGAGATATTAAACTACAAGTACTTAATATTATTTTCATAGCCATCAGTTCTAAGCAAAATATTCACCTTCTTAATTGTAAGTTTTCATTTTTCCATTTTAAACTTTCAGCCAGATTTATGGTATGTTTGTAAGACGTCGGTTATACAGGTCTGCAGGGAAGATAAAACAGGCATTATCTACATTTTTTTAAATGATAGAACTCATACTAATATTAATTATTTGAAAGATTAACTCGTAATGATATATTATACATGGGGCCTTTAAGAGGCAGGTTGCCTTTGCCCTCCTTAGCCTTACTCTTGGGCATCTGTTTGATCACATCCCTGAACAGAATTCAGCTCGCGCCCACTTTCTCTGATCACAAAGCTGTTTTTGGCAACAGCTCTTCTGTCCTACGGCAGGAAGTAGTAGGCTGCTGTCCAAGGACAAAATGAACTACAGTGGAGTCCAGGCTTCCCTGTTAAGCTCCTCTCAAATTAGTTATGGCATGAAGCCTAAGCAGCAGGTCAAGAACAAAAAGATAATTGGAGTCACTCTCAACCTGCTGAGAATAGACAGTGCAGTGGCATATAAATGGATGGTGATACTCTCTGACCATTGCCTGTGTGCATGTCATTGGCAGATGTTTTTTAACTAAGTCGTTTGACACAGTTTACTATAGATTGACTCAATTTAACCTCCTTAAAGTCAAAGAATCACAAATTTTACAAAGCAGCCAGAGCATGTACAGTTATGGAAGTACCAAGAATCAAATGAAAGTCGAGGGATGTCAATAAAATTTAAAACGTCACAGAATTTGAAAATATATATTTTTTAAAGCTGTAAAAGATAAAAGAAATAAAACAATGAATCTGCACAACTATAGTTAAGACAGCGGAAGAAGTAAGACTATTATTTTTTTTTGTTAATGTTTTCTTTTTTTTTCTTTGTTTTAATGGCAGGTGGTGATCGGGGACAAAGTGGTCCTGAACCCAGTGAATGCTGGTCAGCCGCTTCATGCCAGCACACACCAGCTCGTGGATAATCCAGGATGCAATGAGGTATGATTAGCGCTTTTTCCGGCTTGGCTGACAGCTGACTGTTGTTAAACTGCAGGCTTCTTCTGGTGTCCTCCTTAGATTGAGCGCAATCAAACAAAAGGCTAAAACTAACAATACGTTAGGAGAGTTGTCCTGTTTTTCTGCTCTGTGTTACTAAGCAACATTGTTTTCATTAATTTATCAAAGGGCATTAAGTAGAAACACAAAAAGATTAAGAAATAAGTGCTTTTATTTTTCTTCTTTTTGAAAAGCAAACGCAAAAACTTTTGTATCTCATTGATGACTGATGACTGCAAGTGGTTTAAACATAAAGTGAAAACATAAATCTTGGATGTTAATGGCATCAAACAGACTCCAACGGAGGAACCAGAGGAATAAAGTTCAGTTCTGTGTTTGATATGTTGTATTAGTTAGTTTCATATTTACAGTAGTATGTTTACTAGACAGTTAAAATAGGTTTTTAAATATCAGTTTCTTTGGCGTTGACTTAGCGACATGTGTAGATTATTAACTGAATTACAAGTACTGATTCTGGCAATATATGCACAATACATTTAGATATTATCTTTAAATAAGAGTGGTCTCTGATCTAATCTCAAAATAAATGATTTTATGATGATTTTATGTTTTGTTTTTTTGATCTTTGGAGAATATGAGAAAACAAATGAAAGGTCTAGTGTCACTACATGATGCTACAACTCACATTCTTCTGATTGTTTGTTTTTCAGGTGAATTCAGTCAACTGTAACACCAGCTGGAAGATCGTCTTGTTTATGAAATGGAGCGACAATCAGGATGCCATTCTTAAAGGGGTTTGTCTCACAGTAGAAACCAGCCTAGAAAAACTGTCTATGGCTTTTAGAAAATCATTGCATATGTGTTATAACCAGAGAGTAACGCGTTACTGTAATCAGATTACTTTTTTTCAAGTAATGAGTTAAGTAAGGGATTACAATTGCAAAAACGGTAATTCGATTACCGGTACTTTCCCGTAGGAACACTGCGTTACTAAAACCATGACTTTTTTTTTTTTTTGCGAGAACGTCTCATGACAGTGACGTAAGCGAGTGCGACGTTCATGACAACAGCTGTCTGCAGATCAACAGTGGATAATATATCGAGTACGGGAGAGAGTATCAGCGTTTAAAGCGTGGAAGTACTGACCTTACTTTAAGTTTGATTCCATAAAAAGTGACAAAAACATTAGTGTCCATTGTGCGTGGGAAGAAAACGTCTTTTTACAGCGAAAAAAAACCCTAAACTCCCAAGCAAGTACCGAGCGCGCAACAACGTAATGGGAAATTCACAGAGAAACTCGCGGCACTGACCGCCGCGGCACACCTGCACCAGGGTAAACCTCCGCCTACCCTACTCCTGCTTTACAGGTGAAAATAGAGCAACAGGACCGCTAGTCTTTGATTTTATTTATTTTCTGCTGTGTTTTACTTGCATCTATTTGAAAGAGTGAGTGTAAACACACACAAAAAAAATTACAGTGGGGCAAAAAAGTATTTAGTCAGCCACCGATTGTGCAAGTTCCCCCACTTAAAATGATGACAGAGGTCAGTAATTTGCACCAGAGGTACACTTCAACTGTGAGAGGCAGAATGTGAAAAAAAAATCCATGAATTCACATGGTAGGATTTGTAAAGAATTTATTCGTAAATTAGGGTGGAAAATAAGTATTTGGTCACCTCAAACAAGGAAAATCTCTGGCTCTCACAGACCTGTAACGTCTTCTGCAAGAAGCTTTTCTGTCCCCCACTCGTTACCTGTATGAATGGCACCTGTTTGAACTCATCATCTGTATAAAAGACACCTGTCCACAGCCTCAAACAGTCAGACTCCAAACTCCGCCATGGCCAAGACCAAAGAGCTTTCGAAGGACACCAGGAAAAGTCTTGTAGACCTGCACCAGACTGGGAAGAGTGAATCTACAATAGGCAAGCAGCTTGGTGTGAAAAAATCAACTGTGGGAGCAATCATCAGAAAATGGAAGACATACAAGACCACTGATAATCTCCCTCGATCTGGGGCTCCACGCAAGATCTCATCCCGTGGGGTCAAAATGATCATGAGAACGGTGAGCAAAGATCCCAGAACCACACGGGGGGACCTGGTGAATGACCTGCAGAGAGCTGGGACCAAAGTAACAAAGGTCACCATCAGTAACACACTACAACGGCAGGGAATCAAATCCCGCAGTGCCAGACGTGTTCCGCTGCTGAAGCCAGTGCATGTCCAGGCCCGTCTGAAGTTTGCCAGAGAGCACATGGATGATACAGCAGAGGATTGGGAGAATGTCATGTGGTCAGATGAAACCAAAGTAGAACTTTTTGGTATAAACTCAACTCGTCGTGTTTGGAGGAAGAAGAATACTGAGTTGCATCCCAAGAACACCATACCTACTGTGAAGCATGGGGGTGGAAACATCATGCTATGGGGCTGTTTTACTGCCAAGGGGACAGGACGACTGATCCGTGTTAAGGACAGAATGAATGGGGCCATGTATCGTGAGATTTTGAACCAAAACCTCCTTCCATCAGTGAGAACTTTGAAGATGAAACGAGGCTGGGTCTTCCAACATGACAATGATCCAAAACACACCGCCCGGGCAACAAAGGAGTGGCTCCGTAAGAAGCATTTGAAAGTCCTGGAGTGGCCTAGCCAGTCTCCAGACCTCAACCCCATAGAAAATCTGTGGCGGGAGTTGGAAGTCCGTGTTGCTCGGCGACAGCCCCAAAACATCACTGCTCTCGAGAAGATCTGCATGGAGGAATGGGCCAAAATACCAGCTACTGTGTGTGCAAACCTGGTAAAGACCTATAGTAAACGTTTGACCTCTGTTATTGCCAACAAAGGTTATGTTACAAAGTATTGAGTTGTATTTTTGTTATTGACCAAATACTTATTTTCCACCCTGATTTACGAATAAATTCTTTACAAATCCTACCATGTGGATTCATGGATTTTTCTTTCACATTCTGTCTCTCACAGTTGAAGTGTACCTCTGGTGCAAATTACTGACCTCTGTCATCATTTTAAGTGGGGGAACTTGCACAATCGGTGGCTGACTAAATACTTTTTTGCCCCACTGTATGTGCTGGAATGTGCAGAAAATAGGTTTAAATATTAAACAAATTTCTTCCAGTCATAGAATGTTGCATATAATTAAATTTTTGCTTGATGCATAAAGTTGATGCAAACTAGGTGTTAGTTACAAGTTAAAACAAGTTTTAAAAGAGACTTTTCCATTTGATTACATTTTGTATGATGCATTATGTAGAAAAAGTAGAATTGGGCTGAAAGATCTATCGCTTTATCACCTATTCATCGTGTTTTTAAATCGTGTTTTTAAAAAGTAACCAAGTAACTAAGTAATTAATTACTTTTGAAAATAAGTAATCAGTAAAGTAATGGGATTACTTTTGGGGGGAAGTAATCAGTAATTAGTTACTGATTACTTTTTTCAAGTAACTTGACCAACACTGGTTATAACATAACTGTATTTTAATATAACATGAATAGAATGACAGAAACAAACAAACCAAATAATACAACAGCATCTAAGTCAGTTCAGTCTGGCTTTATGGAAAACCTTTCAGACGCTATAAAATGCCAATATAACAAGAATTCAGTTAGTTGCATTCATAGTCTATATTTGACTGAAATAGTACAAAGACTACGAGTCCATACGTTTTTGGACAATGACAAATGTTTTGTAATGTTTCACATTACATCACGGAGGATTTTAAATCAAACAATCACGATATGATTAATATAAGTATTGTATTAACTCGTTAAGAATCACAGCTATGTTTCTATATGCTTTCCCACAGACTGACGAGCAGGTCCCTTCTTCCTCAATGACAAATGAAACAGATAAATTAGCTTGATTGAGTTGCAAGTGTTCAGTTTCTATTTGGTAGTTTTTTATGCAAGCGGAGGAGGCGATCATGAAGCTAAAAAAAAATCTAAATGAATTAATTACACTAATTAAATGAGTAATTTAACTATTTATAAAAAAAAAAAAAGCTTCCCACAGCAAATGATTATTTCAGTGTAATTCAGTTGGAGTTCACCACTCTGTGAAAGAGTGCGTGGGTAAATGGTTCAGTTATGATGGAATAACGTTTCTCACTAAAGAACTGAGGGTTTAAATCATCTACAGTGATGATGTGATATTAAAGAATTTATGAATGTAAAGAAAGTGGCCAGAAACCAATACTGAAGAGTCCTGCAGCAGCACTACGTTAACAGCTCTTCAAATTCAGTAGTGGAAATCGGTAAATCGGCTCAAGGACACAGGAAGTGAGAACCACAGCTGGTGAACCAAATTTGTTGCTAGATCCACAAATGCAATTTAAAATTCTACTGTCAACGGCAAAAGCACAGGTAACCTTGACCCAGAATTTCAGCCGTCTTCTCCATTCACAGTACGTTTAGGTAAATTCAGAAAATGTCCTGTGGCCTCACTAATCGAAATGTTAACGTCTTTTGGAAGTCATGGAAGCTACAGGCTCAGAGACTGCCGGTTCCGGAGTGCAGAAAGATGTTTTATTTTATTGTAAAGCTATAAAGCTTGTTTTAGTAGGATTATATCAAACCACATTCTGCATATATACAACTGGAGCTTATGAAATCCTATTTATACTACCCAGATGCTTACAGTGTTAGCATTGTTAAAAGAAGTGGTGATGCAACACACCTCTCGCAGACCGCCACAGCTTTTTTTTAAACATTTTGCTGGCATCAAATTCCATATAGGAATTTAATTTCCATCCGTCTGCCCATCTATCCAGTCATTTTTATCTGCTTGTCCAATTCAGGGCTGTAGAGTGGCTGGAGTCTGGAATATCTGGAATTTCTTCTTTGCTTTTTTTTGGTGCTGTTTTCCATTTCCTATAGAATTCAAATAATTTGCATCTTATTGCATCTCACAGTGTCCACTTTTTTGGAAACTGTGCTCTAACTAAAAGCTGTTGCATAAGGTTCCCTCACCAGAGTTGAGTGGGCTGGTTGCTTGTTTGCTTGTTTTTTTATATATATATATATATATATATATATATATATATATATATATATATATACATTTTCCCAGTTGAGTATCATCAGTTTATAGAACATTTTAACAAATGTGTATTATCTCTTACAGAAACAGCTCTACATTAGGGGCTTTAACATCTAAAACAGCATAGGCAACTAGGTCTGCCATGCGACCTCCATGAAATGAAATGTTTGGCAGCAGCCAGAAAATGTTTAATTATTTTTCTCTTATTCCTCATATACTGAACTAGTTGAAACTAGTCTCATTTCATACAAGTTTTGGTGGTTTTAAGATTAACCTGAGAAAAGTAACCTACATTTTTCTTCTCTCCAGGGTGATGTGGTACGACTGTTTCATGCAGAGCAAGAGAAATTCCTTACATGTGACGATCACAGAAAAAAGCAATATGTGTTTCTACGCACTACGGGACGACAGTCAGCTACCTCGGCAACCAGCAGCAAAGCCCTATGGGAGATAGAAGTGAGCAGGAATATTGTTAGAGCTGGTTTTTCCTATTGTGCACTTGTATGCAATCCCAGGTGTAGATTTTCTGAACTGCAGCAACAAAAACCTGAATAGAGACTGTGATCTGTTTCCTATTTATTTTATATCATCAACTTTTTGTGCTCTTGCATCAGGTCGTACAGCACGATCCGTGCCGAGGGGGCGCAGGGTACTGGAACAGCCTGTTTAGGTTCAAACACTTGGCCACTGGACACTACCTGGCTGCAGAGGTCAGCACGCCTCCAACCTCCATTTGTTTGTCTGTCTGTCTCTTTAACAGCAAGATTACGCAAAAACTACCAGGGCAAATTCATGAAAGCAGGTGAAGAGGGGGAGTGCAGCAAAAAAAGACCCCATTTTTATTTTTGCTGTGGATTCAGACCTCTTAATTCAGATATGTGAAGCTGTGATTTTTAAGGCCCTCTTTGGTTATAATTGGAGCCAAGTGATCTAAACATCCTATTAATAACATGTTACTCATCAGCTTTTCTATTCCAAGAACTTCCATTAGACTTTATTTACACTGAAGAAAATATCAGTGACCCAACATTCAGTTCATTTTCCTAAGTTACAATCTTCCGAATGCTTTTTGGACTGGATTTATTTATTTATTTTACGAAGTAGTGAATCACTTTTGTGTTTTTTGCAGCTGAACCCAGATTATGAAGAGGAGTGCCTGGACTCACGCTCTTCAGTAAGTAGACATTTTTTAAAAAGTCATAATATTTAGAAATATTTAATTGGAATCCAGTGCTTAATAAGCCTTAGTAGGTGAATGTCATGGCCACAGAAAGAATTTGTGTAGTGTAGAAGAGCATCTCCAATCTAATTCTTCAGTTTTTAAAAATATATGCTAATGTGTAATTATTTTCACATATCACATATGTATTTGTATTTTATAGTTTAGTTTAACAGATACCATGTTGGTGAAACTCACCTACTCATTTCTTAATATGGAACCTTGTTTATAATAATTATAATGGCATTTGGGTTTCCTCGAAATCTCAACTTAATAACTCAGAATTTTGAGACAATAACCCCAAATTGTGACTTAAAAATAAAATGAATAAAAAACCAGAAGGCATAGCCTCTTTTCCCGTGTTATAATCAGAGCTGTATTGTTTACCATTTCCACCAATAGAGGGCTCAGTGTAGCTTTACTGGATGTGAATGCTTTAACTTTCAGCGAACAGCAGATGGCAGCCTTTCACTGTGAATGTGTGTTCCTGAAACGTGCAGTAGCAGTGTGCCTCAGCCATACACTGCACTTGCAGGAGGCCTCATCTCACAGGCCGGGCCGAAGTTGTTCACATCTGTTGGCCAAGCTGTAACAAGTGAACCAAATCCTAGCCAGTCACCTCCTCAGTTTACGGCCTTGCTCTTCAGATTAAAAGGAAATTAGTTTCAATTCATTATAGTTAAGTCTTTTTTGCATATAACATCTTTTGTTTATTGAGTTTTGACTTATTTAAGGTAGTCTTATGCCTTCCGTGGGAACCATTATCAGTTACTGAATTAAGACTGTGACGTTTTACGAGGGAAATGCAACTTACAAGGGGAAAAAAAGGAAGAAATATTTATGGTCACTGTAATATATTAGCAGTATCTTGCTTCAGTTCCTAGAAATCTTTCCACACTGAGTTTTAACACTTTCACTGACATATCTCTGACATTTTTTAAAATTATTTTGCTGTTTATTTTTAATCAGACTTTATTTTTCCCCCTTTCCCTCCAGCTTGACTCAGAGCAAGAAGCTATGAGAGCCCGTTTGAGAAATGTCCAGGACAAAGTCATGTACACTCTTGTGTCTGTTCCTGATGGAAATGACATCTCTTCCATATTTGAGCTCGACCCTACCACTTTAAGGGGGGGAGACTCACTAGTTCCCAGGTATGAAAGATAAAAAAGATGAAGCATTTCAGACCCACCCTGATTATTGTGTTATTGCGATACAGAGAAATTCATTGCCTGGTTCCTGCCCTGTCACTTTTTCCACGGAAACCCAGACAGCAGACACATTACAAGCAGGGGACTTCCACAGTATATTACCACTGTTGTAATATGTTTGCAAAACAAGCATGGCAAGTGTGTGTGATAATAATTGTTGTAAGAGAGTCTCTAACTGATGATTATTCACGATAAAGTGGATGTTGGAAGTTACGCAGGTGTAGTTGTTCTTTATGATGGCAATGCAGATAAGGATAATAAAGTGTGTAAAGGAGACAATTATTCTGTTCTTATGTGAACGTGTGTCTGTGTAAGTTTGGTGAGGAGTGAGAAAATATGACGCAGACTCGCAGTGTCGCAGAAGAAATGCACCGAATTTCGCTAGAATAGCTCGAGGAAGTGAAAGCTGTTGCCTAGCCACATTTATGGGAAGTGGTCGACTGACCATGTAGGCCCCAGATCATATGTATATTTGTGAACTTTTGTAAGGTGATCAAAGGTTCTGCTTCAAATGCATGATTTTTCTTAAAAAAGAGCATTTTTAAAAAAAATGGAAACATCACCTTTTTCATGAGTTATGTAGCCTTTGCACTTATGATGCACAAACAATTTGCAGATATAAACAAGAACAAAGCATAACAATAAAATGTCTTTTCAGAAACTCGTATGTACGCCTCAGACACTTGTGCACCAACACGTGGGTTCACAGCACCAACCAACCAATCGACAAGGAGGAGGAAAAGCCTGTCATGCTGCGTGTGAGTGACACTTAATTTACAATAATGTCTAAATATGTAGCAAATTGTGCAGGATGCTGAGCTATAACTATGCTGGAGATTTGGATCAGTCAAATCTAAATCACATTGGTTCCCTCTTCCTCCTGCACCTGCTGTGCAGTAAATTTGTTATATATTAAGTGCGGGTAGCTCTCTTTCTTTTTCACAAAAAATGCTCTTTTGCAGTTTTGATTATGGGTTCTTGGCAAAGAGCTTTAACAAGTGTTTCACAGACCAATTCTTGTTTTGTTTTGTTTTTTTCAAGATTGGAACTTCTGCACTCAAAGAAGACAAAGAGGCTTTTGCCATTGTGCCCGTCTCCCCAGCTGAAGTGAGAGACCTTGACTTTGCCAACGATGCCAGTAAAGTGCTGGCTTCTATTGCTGGGAAGCTGGAAAAAGGCACAATCACCCAGAATGAGAGGAGGTATAAAATGCATAGTGGGACAGTTAAACAGTAAACACTGTTAAGTTCTAACTATAAGCACGATCTTACTGTTATTCCTGCATATAAAATCAGAGCCGTTACCAAGCTTCTGGAGGATTTGGTGTTCTTTGTGGTGGACATTCCCAACAATGGACAGGACGTTCTGGAGATCATGGTTAACAAACCCAACAGAGAACGACAGAAGTTAATGAGAGAACAGAATATTCTCAAACAGGTGATGTCTTAATACCGTAAATATAACATTTTCTAGACACTCAAGGTTAAATTTTCCATTTTGTGTGAATTTCTTGAGTCCTACTGACTTACTGAAGTCCCTCTATCTTCTCATGACATGTGGCATCTTTGCCACATTTGCTTTAGCAGTATTGCATAGTTGTATATAGTTATGTATAATGTCATTGTTACAACTGTCTTAACATTTCTCTTAAATTCAGATCTTCAAGCTCCTGCAGGCTCCTTTTACAGATAGCGGCGATGGGCCCATGCTGCGGCTGGAGGAGTTGGCTGACCAGCGTCATGCCCCTTTCAGACACATCTGCCGCCTATGTTACAGAGTTTTACGTCACTCGCAGCAGGACTACCGCAAGAACCAGGTACTTTTTGTCTGGCCTGAAGTCTTCATAAGTGCAGTTCCCATCTGATGTTTGGTACAGGTCTCGCTGTGGTTTCTGTAAAGGTGTATTTCCGCTTAGTAAAATAAGCCATTGTTCTGTGATAACACTGATTTGATAACTGAAGCAAAAAATATTCCGAATCCAAGATGTGTAACTGAAAGTACTCTGAAGTATGCGCTGGTTCATCTGCCAGGTCTCTTTATCAATTTCTGTTGGCACAAACACACAAAGCCAGTGTGATATGAGCTCATTCTATAAAGAATTCTTGTAAAGTAAAGTTACCATTTGGCTTTTCTAGGAACAGTCCATTTCTTTGGTTACAGTGTAATAGTTAGAGGAGTCATTTCATTAGGTTAAATGAAGAGGACATTGTGGACATGCTGTTCTTTTTGCACACTGATAAAGACGGGGCAAAATGAGTCAATGATGGCTTCGACTTAAGGTTATGCTTTTTAGAAAGAGCTTAAAGAGAGACAGGCCAAGTAATGAATGACATTCTTTAAAATGTGCTTAAGCTGTCTTTTGTTGCTTTTTGTTGAGAGCGTCTGCCTCCCTTGCAGGAGTATATAGCCAAACAGTTTCGCTTCATGCAGAAACAGATTGGTTATGATGTCCTGGCAGAGGACACAATCACAGCTCTGCTCCATAACAACCGCAAGCTCCTGGAGAAACATATTACCGCTGCAGAGATCGACACGTTTGTTAGCCTGGTGCGCAAGAACCGTGAGCCCAGGTTTGTGTGTGTGTGTCTGCATCCAATTAAAATTAAATTGAATTTAAACCATTACTTAGTTATGTGTTACCATAACTCTATGTCTGTATTGTACTTAAGAACATTCTGGTGATCAAATAAACATCCGTTGCAACATTTTGTCATTCAGTGGACGAAATTATTATTTGTTTGCTCAGTTACAAGGAAAGGAACAGTCTCTCATTTTTATGGTAGTTTCATTTGAATGGCGATAGAAAGAATATGAACCACAAATCCAGAAAAAACACATTACATAAACATTATGCATTGACTTGCATGTCACTGAGTGCAATAACTATTTTAGCCCCAAGCAAAATATGACTTAGTGCTTGGTGGGTACACTCTTTTTGGCAAGGACAGAGGTGAGACGTTTTTTTAGTTGGTCACCAGGTTTGCACACATCTCGGGGGAAGATGTGTGCAGTCCCACTCCTCTTTACAGAAAATCTCTCAATCCTCTAGGTTTCTTGGCATCCACCTGACAACTCAAGACTTGAGCTCCCTTGAGTCTGGAGACAGGCTAGGTCACTGCATGACTTTAATGTGCGTCTTCTTTAGACATTCCTTTGTTGCCTTGCTGGTATGTTTTGGGTCCCATACATGCTGGAACACCCATCCAAGACCCATCTTCAGTATGCTGTCAGCCAGGGAGGGATTTTCTCATCAAAGATCGTATGATCCATCCATTGGCCGCTTAATGCGTTATAATCATCCTGTGCCTTTAGCAGAAAAACAGCCCCAATCATAATGTTTCCACCTCCACGCTTGAACAGGTCAAGGTGATGCCAAAGGGTTCGATTTTGGTTTCATCAGACCACAGTACGTTCTTCCAAGCCTTCTCTGAATCATTTAGATGTCCTATGGGCGATATCTGTGTGCCACATGTGTTTCTTTTTCTGGATTTTTGGTTGATCTCTCCGCTTTAAAATGAAACCAGCAAAAAAATAGACACTGATCTTTTCTTTGTAAGTGAGCAAAACTGATAAATTGGAAAGGGGATCGAATAATTATTTCCCCCACTGTAACTCTTTGTGACATCAGAAAAGCTGAAGCCTCGCTTCAAAGACTCATCACCTCTCGTGCTTTGAGAGATCGTGGAGGTTTTTAAAAGAAGACTTGGGATTAAATGTTATACTTTTGTTTGTTCAGGTTCTTGGACTACCTTTCAGACTTGTGTGTGTCAATGAATAAGTCCATCCCTGTGACACAGGAGCTCATCTGTAATGCAGTGCTGGATCCAGCTAACGCAGACATCCTCATAGAAACGAAGTGAGTCCTCATCACTCTCTTGACCTCCTCCCTGTTCCCTCTGTTTGATGTCACTGTGAATGTACTGAGGTTTCACTTTGACAGTTGCCCATTAATTGGTGTCTAGAAAAGGCATTTTATCCAGTACTGTGATTAAAAATACAAAGGTTATTTGTCGCCGTTTTGGAATAAATAAAACATTTTTGATACAAAGGCTTTCTTCTGCCCACACGATTACACTAGCAAAGTAAATAATGTCTGTTTTTATTAAGTTTTTTCTTGATGATTTCTTTTTTTTCTGTAGACTGGTTCTTTCGAGATTTGAGATTGAAGGAGCATCACTCGGGGAGAACTCTGTGGAATCAGAGGAAGACGAGGAGGAAGTGTGGTTGTTCTGGAAAGACAACACTAAAGAGATCCGCAGTAAAAGCATCCGGGAGCTTGCTCAGGATGCCAAGGAGGGTCAGAAGGATGACCAGGAGGTGATCAGTTACTACAGGTAAATACCGCACCTCAGCCGGCTCCTTGAAGATGGAAAAGGTGTATCCTGTGATGGCAAATTTACAAAAGGAGAGCCTGACTTACCTGTGTGGACACCTTACAGGTACCAGCTAAACCTGTTTGCCAGAATGTGTTTGGACCGTCAGTATCTGGCAATCAACAAGATCTCTGGCCAGCTGGATGTGGACCTGATCTTGCGGTGTATGTCAGATGAAGACCTGCCGTATGACCTACGAGCCTCTTTCTGTCGAATGATGCTGCACATGCATGTGGATCGTGACCCTCAGGAGCAGGTTACACCAGTCAAATATGCACGACTGTGGTCTGAGATCCCTTCAGAGATTGCTATTGACGAGTGAGGGAGTAGGCAAACTATATAATCATATTGTAAAGCATTTCTCATGTATGTGTTTGCAGTTTCGTAACTTGTTGTTTACATATGGTTTACTTGTAGCTATGACAATGATGGAACATCTAAAGATGAAATTAAGGAGCGATTCTCACAAACGATGGAATTTGTTGAAAACTACCTGAGAGATGTGGTGTCTCAGAGCTTCCCTTTTGCAGATAAAGAGAAGAACAAACTCACCTTTGAGGTCACCCTGGTGCTTTCTTGATATACTACAATTACACTCATGTCATAGTAGTCATGCTCCAAAAATCAAATCAGCAAACTCGCTGAAAGCATCTATTTTCCATGTTTAGGTGGTGAATCTGGCCAGGAACCTGATTTATTTTGGCTTCTACACCTTCAGTGACTTATTGAGACTAACCAAGATCCTCCTGGCTATTCTAGACTGTGTCCATGTCAGTACCATTTTTGCTTTCAACAAGCTGGACAAAGGAGATGACAGTAAAGGTAAGGGGATGGCAAGATGAGGACCGGAATCCCATGGATATGAAGTTCATTTGTGTGTTTTGCGTGCGTGTCAATGCTTCCAGGCAGTAATGTGATGAGGTCAATTCATGGCGTTGGTGAGCTGATGTCCCAAGTAGTGCTCAGAGGGGGGGGTTTCCTTCCCCCATCTTCAACCAGGGCCCCCAATGGTGACGCAGTCAAGACCCAGACTGAACCAGAGAAACAGGACATATTGGTCATGGACACCAAGCTCAAGATCATCGAGATCCTGCAGGTGGAAGACATACAATGTTCTAATGTTGTTATACTTCAATATAACCTTAATAAATACAGCACATTATATATGTATGTCATTTGTTTTTGTTTTTTTCTTCACTGCAGTTCATCCTGAATGTTCGCCTGGACTACAGGATCTCCTGTCTGCTATCGATCTTTAAGAGGGAGTTTGATGAGAGTAATTCCCAAAATGACATATCTTTAGCTGGAGCAGTCGAAGGACCAAACAACATGCCAGGTTTAGAATAACATAGCTACATCATACACAAATGTGTGAACAAGTTATGGACTTTGTTAGTTAGAGAGATTTTCTGTGATTCCAGGGGCTCTGGATTTTGAGCACATAGAAGAGCAGGCAGAGGGGATATTTGGTGGAAGGTAAACACACATTGAGTATCGAAAGAGTCGAAAATATGAAATAGAGAAGTGTTTCTGAGTATATGTTCTGTTTATGTCTAGTGAAGAGAACACCCCTCTGGACCTGGATGATCAGGGTGGCCGAACCTTTTTGAGGGTCTTGCTCCATTTAACCATGCACGACTATCCTCCTCTGGTGTCTCGAGCCCTGCATCTGCTGTTCAGGCACTTCAGCCAAAGGCAGGAGGTCTTGCAGGCATTTAAGCAGGTATCCTCACAGTGACTCCCCTCAACTTAAAACTAAAGCAAGGAAATCAATAACCCGTACACTTGTTTGTGTTTTTGACATTTGCTTAAGTATATTATGATTTGCAAATACTTGTATTGCTCTAAAATGGATGAAAAACATTGAAATATTAAGAATTATTCTTTGGAGGATCTTCCTAAACCTCAGTGACACAAAATGCATATTCAGGTTTTCACAGTAACATTTTGTGGATCCTGTATAGCTTTTTGCTCTGCACTTTGCCTAATCTTCCAGCAAATTTTTGTATTTACAGGTCCAGTTGCTCGTCACCAGCCAAGATGTGGAAAATTACAAGCAAATAAAGTCGGACCTGGACCAGCTGCGCTCCATCGTCGAGAAGTCTGAGCTCTGGGTGTATAAGAGGCTGGGGCCAGACGAGGGCATGGATGTAGTGGACGTGCTCGCCGCTGAGCCAGAACATAAAAAGGTGCAGGGTGTTATTTCCTGAACAGAGCCAATCTCATAACCCTGAAAAGCCATCCACCAAAAAGTATTCCTTTTGTTTTTTTTGTTGTTGTTTTTTTACCACAGTAAGGCTATAACACGCTGTTATGTCGTTCACAGGGTGACTCAGGGGGCATAGACAAACCAAAGAAAGCAGAAAGCACAAGCAGTTACAACTACAGGGTGGTGAAGGAGGTAACAAGTTTTCTAACCTTGTTAAAAGATTGTTTTAACATATCTGAATATTTTGCAAATGTTGTTGCGCAGCACTAGAGTTTTTCTACATATATTTTCCTCATGTTTTTGCTTTTTCTCAACTCTCCCTCACAGATCCTGCTGCGTCTCAGCAGGTTGTGTGTCCAAGAAGGTCTGTCAGGTAGAAAAAGCAAGAAGCAGCAACAGAGGCTGCTGAGGAACATGGGGGCTCATGCTGTGGTTCTTGAGCTCTTACAGATCCCTTATGAGAAGGTGTCAATGGTTCTCAATGGGTTTATTTTTTGTTTTTATTTTTAGTAGCACATTCTTTTGTGTGTACGAGCGGGCAAACCTTCACGTTTGCCCTTTTCCACTCCAGGGAGAAGACTTACGCATGCAGGATATTATGAAGCTAGCCCATCAGTTTCTACAGAATTTCTGTGCAGGAAATCAGCAGAACCAGGCGCTGCTACACAAGCACATCAATCTTTTCCTCAACCCAGGGGTGAGCTGTCTTGTGCACTGATTGAGGCTTGCAGTGTTAATGATACAAAAGCACAGATTTTGATTTTGCACAACAACAACATCTTGGAAAACTGGCTTCTCTTGTCTTTGTTTTCTTGTGTTCAGATCTTGGAGGCCATCACCATGCAGCATATCTTCATGAACAACTTCCAGCTATGCAGTGAAATAAATGAGCGTGTGGTTCAGCACTTTGTCCACTGCATTGAAACACATGGCCGCAACGTCCAATACCTGAAATTCTTACAGACTATTGTCAAGGCAGAGAACAAGTTCATCAAAAAGTGCCAAGACATTGTCATGGCAGAGGTGCTAAATCAATTCTACACAGTTTTTTCCCCCCCACTGTGTTTCACTTATGCCACAGTTTCCTTATGTTCTAATATGTATCCGTTTCTTCCTCCAGCTGGTGAATGCTGGTGAAGATGTCCTGGTCTTCTATAATGACCGTGCCTCCTTCCAGACTCTGGTCCAGATGATGCGATCAGAGAGGGATCGCATGGATGAGAACAGTCCTCTAATGTACCACATACACCTAGTGGAGCTCTTGGCTGTGTGCACTGAGGGCAAGAACGTCTACACAGAGATAAAGTGTAATTCGCTCTTGCCACTGGATGACATAGTGCGGGTGGTGACCCATGAAGACTGTATCCCTGAGGTGAGATAAGCTGGAATGTTTGAGAGTTATGAGAAACAATAAGCTGCACAGTTTGTGATTTTAATGCACTGGAAAAATTGAAGAAATAAAGATAGGGAGCCATATCTAAAGATAAGTGTTACTGCTTGCAATAGGTATGCTATAGAGGCTGATTATCTAAAATACATTTGATTTCGTGTGGATTGCAGGTCTTACAGATTGCTAATGCAATACAGTTATTCATTGTTTTTGCTGCATGTCAAGCTTTAAAAATGTCACATAGTTAGCTTTAGTGACAAATGTATCAAATAGTGCCACATTATGAATTTTGTCCATAATGTGGTACTATTAAATCCTTAACTAGGAGTCTAGAGCTTATTGTGGTGTATCTAAAGTTACAAATTCTACAGGTATTGCTGTTGTTTTATTAGATTAGCGCCATCTTTTTTACATGAACTTTAATCTTAACCTTTCAGGTGAAGATTGCTTATATCAACTTTCTCAACCACTGCTATGTGGACACTGAGGTTGAAATGAAGGAGATCTACACCTCCAACCACATGTGGAAACTCTTTGAGAACTTTCTAGTTGACATTTGCAGAGTAAGAAACCCCATATTTATTTCAATAATGACATAAAAGCTATATTAAAGGAAAAAAGAAAACAACAAACAAGCTAAAAGACAAAATGTGTTATTTCTGTTGTTTAGGTGTGCAACAACACAAGTGACCGTAAGCATGCAGACACTATTCTTGAACGCTATGTGACAGAGACAGTCATGGGCATTGTGACCACCTTCTTCAGCTCACCTTTTTCTGACCAGAGCACCAGCCTGCAGGTAACCTGTTACAATAATGCAAAGGGGTTAAAAAAAAAAAGCTTTTACAGTAGCTATAAATATGCTAATGTCAATATCAGCCCTGGTATACTTCAACATTTTGAAAATAACAGTAACGTGTAGAGTTCATGTAAATCTAACTGCCTAGACTATCTTTTAGGAACTAGTTATTACCTGCTAACTTTAAGCCTAATAGCAAACAGTTTGTCCTTATGTGGCCATCAGAACAAATATAAGTATAAAATATACTGTATGACTGTTGCTTCATGTAATTTTATACCAATAGCCCGAGTCTCTCTTGCAAAAGCAGAATTATGGGAAAATGCCAAGACTCTGCTTCCGTAAGTGGTAAACTCAGCGTTTCCTCAGAGTTCCCGAGAACTGTGTCTGCTGAGTAACATTATTTGGAGTGGTTAGGTTGGGTTGTTGGCACCATGTTTCCTCTCTCTTCCCACTTCTGTTTTCAGCATGTTAGTCAACTTCTGGTAGAGGTAATCGGGTATTGCAAGATCAGACATGGCCAGTAGTTATTTACAATAATTTTGGTTAATGAATCATTTTTTGTTCTTTTCCTTCATAGGGTTTAAAAACTGTTTATAGAAAAAGTTTATTAAAGGTAAAAAAAACCAAAACCCTCGATACAGTGTTTATCTGAGTAATCACCCTTATCCAGTGATGAAACATCTGGGTGTAGTTGATTTCCGCATGACAGCACCTTCATCGACGGGGATCATTAAATGGTTGATGAGCACAAAAATGATATGAATCATAAGCTATGGTTTCACCGCCTACCCGACTGAACATCTGTGAGATTTTGGACCATCGGACTAGATAATGCTTTCCACTGCCATCATTAAATCTAATGAAATAACTTCAAAGAATAGCATTCATTGCTCGAGTAGTGTTTCAGAGAGCTAACAAAGGCACATTTAAGCTGCTCTTGTGGCACAATGTTGGCCTAACCCCTTACTATATCTTGGTTTGCTATTTAATTTGTCACCTGCTGTATGTTTTCTGTGCTCTTCAGGCTTCTCTTTTGGGGAAAATATTTCAGGTATCGGTTACAATTTAAATAAGGGCACAGAAGATCTGGGTGCTAAGATTTCTTTCTTTTTTTAAACAATATGAAAGATTTTCACAGGTGCGTTTTGGGCAAAGGTCTGCTTGATGGGTTAGCAGTAGCAACTGACCACAATAGCATGCGGGGATTAGCACAGTAATATCACAGCAGCTCAGGTACAGCACTGTGTGTGCGTGTGAGACACATCTATCAGAAAACTTCAATCAAGAATAAACTACAGTTTCACTTGTTTTTCTCTTATTCTTATTTTTTTACCCAGACCAGGCAACCAGTTTTTGTGCAGCTGCTGCAGGCTGTCTTCAGGGCCTATCACTGCAACTGGTTGATGCCAGTGCAGAAGGGTCATGTTGAGAGCTGTATCAAAGTGCTCTCTGATGTTGGTAAGACCAAGGTCTTTCTCAAAATCAGTCCATCATATTCAAAAGGTTTAACAGTTTATATTAATCCTAAAGCGATTTGACACTAATGTTGTATGTCTTTCTGAATCCACCAGCCAAAGGCAGAGCAATAGCCATACCTGTGGACCTGGACAACCAGGTGAACAACCTGTTTGTGAAATCCAATAACATCGTTCAGAAGACAGCCATGAGCTGGAGACTTACTGCTCGCAACGCTGCACGCAGAGACTCTATAGTGACCGCGTCAAGGGATTACAGGAATATCATAGAGAGGCTGCAGGTTAGGTTTGTTTGAGTTTGCGCTGCTTTATGTCTCTATATTGCACAAAAACCTTCAGGGTGTTGCTTTATCTGTAATATAGGACATCGTGTCCGCTCTCGAAGACCGTCTTCGTCCGCTGGTCCAGGCTGAGTTGTCCGTTCTGGTGGATGTGCTGCATCGGCCTGAGCTGCTCTTCCCTGAGAACACAGACTCGCGCAAGAAGTGCGAGAGCGGAGGATTTATATGCAAGTAAGGAATGCTGCGATCGATGAAATTTACAATTAAAGCGTAAAGGCCCTCATTAGGATTGAGACTAAAGCTCTAATGTTCATTTGCAGGCTGATCAAACATACCAAGCAGCTGCTGGAGGAAAATGAGGAGAGACTGTGCATTAAAGTTTTGCAAACGCTTCGGGAGATGATGACTAAGGACAGAGGTTATGGAGAGAAGGTAGGAGATGCTGCAAAGCACAGGCATATTGTATTTCTATGGGGAGATGATTCACTTCACTGTAGGCGGTATGACTGTACATTTTTTACATTGTATATACTTTATTGTATCAACGCAGGTTTAGAATAAAAGATGTTGATAGTTTCTTGCTATTTTTTATGTCTTTTAAAGTGCCGGGTTTAAAAAAAAAACAAAAAAAAAAAAACTTTTCAGCAACTAAGTTTCATTCGTTTTAACTAAAAGTGAAGCACAAAACTCCTAAAATGATGCATTTTCAAAAGGCAAGTCCTCACACAAAAACAGCAATCTGATACAATGTTTACTATGATTTTATATATGAAAATGATTTCATCAAATCTTTTGTGTAGTTATATAGAGTTTACACTATATACACACATACTGCATCACACGTACCCCAACCAGTTTTTTGAAGGGATTTGGCTTGTCCTTGGTTTTCAGTTAAACAGGGGTGGTCACTGCTGTGTGAGACTGTACTAATTATACTCACTTTTCCTAATATCCATGCAAAAATACTGCACATGGATATGGCACTGTATCTGTGCTCCTGAATTAGATTTTTTTTTTTTCAGCAGTGTTAACTCACTTAACTAACATGACATGCTTTATCATTGACCTCTGCCTTAACTTCCTGCTTCCTGCATTGTTATCTAACCCCTGAAACCCTCTGTTCTCTTTCAGCTCAGGGCCTTTGATGATGAGATGGATATGCCTAAGGTTGTTTCTCTTTATCTTCCATTCATGCCCTTGTTTCCCAGAGCATCTGTTACATCTGTGAAACTATATTAGCTGTACTTTAACATTAGCCTACTGTAGCAGCTGCTTTGGCTGTGTGGGGGTTTGGGCACAGCTGGTAACAAACAGTCATAGACCAATTCTGTCTTAAACACCTGCTGCATTGTCTGCTATAAAACGGTGTGTAGAACTGAAAACGTGAGAAAAAAGAGAGGCTGGGAGATGTGTTCTGTTGCTGACTGCAGGTTGCTCAACTGAGCTTCCATTTTCCAAGGTAGTCACTTACTGGTTGGGCTATGTGCCAGTGCTATATTTGTATCCACTCAGTGTCCTTGCACTGTACATGACTTTTTGCCAAAGTGTTGGTTGAAAGTCATTTTTGCACACATTTACTGTATTCAGGTCCAGTTAAGGGAGTTATCTTTTTATGTAATAAACTGCAGCCCTGTGAAAAGCGGGGTCAAGAAGTTATATTTTGATATAGATTAGCTACAAGGGAAGACTATAGAAATAACACAATTTTACAGAAACTGAAATCATCTTTAAGATTAACGGACTGATGCAACAGAAATACCGATAAGAGACTGACAAAAAAACTGAATAGACATGAGAGTGCAGAATGCAATGACCATATGACAAACATCACACAAAAAACCCCAAACACTAAAAAGCTGATGATAATATAAAGATTAATCTATTAAAACCATGAGATTTCCCATTGCTTAATTTCCTCTCACTCTGTTCTCATGAAGATTATTCATTGCCCTTTCCTTTTTATATTTTTATATTCCTTTGGGAAGGGGGGCTGGGTGTCTCCCCAGTATCTCCTGCTCCAATAGGGGGCGCTCTGACTGTGTGCGTGCTCTGTATATGCGCCTATTAATGAACGTGTTGGGCTGTGAAGGGCTGAGGCAGTCACTGAGGCTGTGTCCTAGTTTTCCTTGCTTGCGAGCTGCACGATTCCTGGGTGCCTGCCAACTCTGGGCTGAGGTTACATAAGAACCAGGCTTTTTTTTTTCCTGGAACTCAGCCCCGCCGCTGATGTGTGACCTTCAGCAGTAATTGCCAATAAAAGTGTTGAGGAGCTGTTTATCCACAGAGCAGTTGTGTGCGCACGCATACATGTGCATGTGCACACCTGTGGGGGGGAAGTGAGGTGGGGGCTGTATGAGTTTCTCTCATGTGCTGCATCTCTGTCTGGCTGTCTACACGTGAAAAGCTGCTCCTGTGTAAGAGTGGCAGGAAAGTGGAAACCCGTGCCGATCTTCATATTTCTTCTCACCTCTTTCCCCCTTTTGGCCCCATTAAATCATTGTGACACAATTCCTTAACTGCTCCAAATCCCCCCCCCCCCCCCCACCCCACCCCACCCCACTTCCACTCGCACCTTTTCTCACATGGATGCAAACACACACCCGCTCTGTGTAAACGTAATGAAGTTGGCTGTGAATGTTTGCGTAGGTGTGATATGAAAGTGCGTAGCTGGCTCTTGTCTCTTCTGTTGATCTTTGAGCAAAGCAGAATAGCATTATATATGGTATAGAAGAAGGATACATGTTTGTGCGTTTGTGTTTAACAGGAAACAGAGTTTATGTGGGTCACATGAAGTCGATTTATGCAGCAGTGTCTGCAAAGTATTATGGAGGCATTTTTTGAAATGGAGAAATGGAAACAGAGACGGCTCGAGGTATATTTCTGGCCTCGCTGATGTGTGCGTACTATCCCATTGCTAAATGTCACTGAGATGAATATCAGCTTAATTCATTGCTCTTTGACTGTCAGAGTTATGTAAGAGCCAGAGGAATTCAGGATACAGTGTTAGGCTTTCTACTCTCAGGCTTCACCTGCCCTGATGTGTGTGCGTGTGTGTGTGGTCTAGGCAAAGCAGTTATGCAAGCCTTCCATGTTGGAAAATAAGGCTTGTATCATCCCTTTCACTGCACTGTTTCTTCCTGTGGCTTGCAAGAGTAATCTTGCTTTTTTGACTTGCTTTATTTATATCTACTTAACACATTTTCTCACAGCAGGTTTTTCCATCTCTGGTCAAGACAGAAATTTGTTTTACAGCTCTGGTATAGAAGTGGGTCAGCTACAATGTAAATGACAGAGCACAGCCTTTTAATTTAAGTCTGCTCTACTGTCTGCCCATAACAAGCAGTCGAGTGGTAAACCCCAGTTTTCATGTCATTCACCGCTGGTTTAAACATGACTCAGCCTCCACCTGCAAAGATGTGTTTATTTATGCACTGTCAGAGAAAAAAGAAAACACACACACGTAAATTAGCATGAATTTTTTGGTACGTGCATGTGTGTCTGCATACTTTCTTCCTTTTATGTTCAACTGAGAGGTGTGAGACTGATCGAGGGGTTTGCCCTGGGGAGATTCCAGTTTGGTGGAATATACTGTAGTTTGGGCGGATGTGGCAGACGTGAGGGGTTAGCCTGTGGTCGTTGTGGTGAGGTCGGGGGGTGGTGAGAAGCATATATCTACTCTGATCAGCGTTTTGCATTGTGGTTTGATGTAGTGACAGGGAAAACATGTCGATAGACTTGTGAAAGATGCTGATCCTCCAGCGTGTGCATGCGTAGCCCCCAACCTGATGCTAAACTCTGTTATATCTGCTGCTGGGATCAGCTGTTGTGTTTGTCAAAAAGGCTTAACACTGAGAACCCAAGCCACGTCTCATATCACACCTCGCTCAATAATACTCTTCATATGAAATAATTGTTGCAATGAGCAGAAGGCATAAGCTTTTTGATCATCATCAGAAGTGCTGGAAACATTAGAATCAGTAGATTTCATAGGTCATAGCTGCTGCTTATGCACAGATAATCATTTTAAAACCTGCAAGATTCAGGCTAGACTTAATTGTGTCGCTTTTTGATGCCATGTGCTAAAATCCCACTATTTGCATTTCAGCTATTCCAAAGAACTCATGAGTATATTCTGTGTTTTCCCTTTCTTCTTTTCTTGCTATGTCTCCGTCTGTCACTTTCTCTTTCTTGCTCTGTCTCATTGTGCTTTTTCACCCCCACCCACACGCACACACCAACAAACAAAATGCGTATCTCATTTTCCTGTTAAGAAACATGTTAGAACACATTAGAACGGTCACATAACTGAAAACAGTCCTGCTTTTTATTCTGATTTGGGGAGATATTCTTAACTGTGAAGATGTTATGTTTAAGAGTAAAGGGTTAAAAACCTGTATTCTTTTAAGGGTGTGTGTGTGTGTGTGTGTGTGTGTGTGTGTGTGTGTGTGTGTGTGTGTGTGTGTGTGTGTGTGTGTGTGTGTGTGTGTTAACTATGCCACATCAGATATACTCAGGGTGTTCTTTAGCCTCCTCCTTTACTGCTTGACATTCATGTTAGCAATTTTTGCGTATCTTTGAATACTTGCAGAGCTTTTGATGACACAAAAATGTATGCAAAAGCCTTAATAAGTAAGTAGAAAAGTGTTGTACAGCATATATCTTTCATAACTTTTACATATTGAATCCACCTGTCTGAATCTATTCTGGTTCAGCTGTAATCCACACAGGATCAAAAGTGCATACAGGCTTGATAGTGGTGCGCAAGGTTATACAGTATGTTTTAACTGCACAAGGTCTGTTAACTTCTCATATGCAATCCTGCTTGATTACAGTTGGTAGCTTGTTGACAGCACTCATTGGATTGACACATACTGAGAACAATGGGAAAGCCCAAAGACCTCAGTGAAGATCTAAGAAGTGAACATTTACACAAGTTGAGTAGGTCAGATTCCAAGATCATCAGTTCAAACAATCGTGTTTAAAAAAGTATGTAAAATTTTAAATGTATTGAACATTTCAAGATAAACATCACAAAGTGCTTCATAACAAAATTCTAGAACATAAAAACAAAGGTTAACAAGTATTAGTTGCTATTTGAAAGAGACAATGCACTTATTCGATGTGTCACCACTTTGCTGAGGTCTGGGAAAAGACCCAAAATGTTACACTCAGATGGGTGGAAATTGGTTTGGATGTTCAGAAACAACCCAGTAACCACCAAGGCTCAAGCCTGACATGAACTGGAAACTGCTGTAACATCAGTGTCACTGTGGACAGTGACACTGATGTTTTACATCGCCATGGACTGAGAGGGTGCCAACCAAGAAAGAAGCCCCTGCTCCAAAATCGACCCCTTCAAGCTTGACTAAAATTTGCAGCTGCCCACATGGACGAGACAAAGAAAAGGTTTTATGGTCAGATAATGACAAGAGATATGCCCGCTGGAGTAAAAGTGAGGCTTTCAAAACTAAGAACACTGTACTGTCATGTATGGTGGCAGTAGCATCATGCTCTGGGTCTGTTTTGCTACCAGTGGTACTGGCAGATTGCTCAACCTCCAAATAGCTAGACAGTAAAACTTGGACACAACTGTGTATTTCAACAGGAAAATAATCCCACAAACTATTCAAAACAGGTTTTGGAAAAGAAAAATAAGCTAACATTAAGCTTCTGGAAAAAGCCTTCCCAAAACCTGACCTCAACCCTATTGAAAGTTTGTATTCTACATTTAAAAGCCTGGTCTATGCCAGGAAACCAACGATTTTAAATGAACCCTTTGAATTCTGCCAAGAAAACATATGCCCAAAGCATGTTGATGACTACCAAAAGCATCTGGTCCAGGTGCAACTTGCTAGAAACATTTAATCAATCAAGAGGAGTTTATGTGAGTATCTGAGCAAACCTCTGATCATCATACTCTTGAGTTCAGCTTCAGCTCACATGAATACATGAAAACATACTCATAGCATGTTTCTTTTTTTTATTAATTCTGTCTCTGCCTTTCACTGGTTTTCTTGTTGCCCACTGTGTTTTTGGTAACAGATGGCTTCTGCAAGCATCTCTGTCATTGGTTTAGTGGCCTGGTTTCTTTTAGAGTGATTATGTAACTCTAACCTCATCGCCCCTCTCCTGTCTTTTCCCCTCTCTTGCCCTCTTACACTGTCCTTTTACATAACAATGTATGCACAGCAGTAGCTTACTCTGGTTGAATTTTTCCCCAGTGAACAGAAGAATTATATAGTTACTGAATTTTAATATTAATCTGATCTGAACTGCCACTGTTTTGGTTCTGCCAATAGGACTTTAGGAATTAAAAATAGGAACACAATGCATCTCTATATTACTGGAGTGGATCATTGCACTTTTTGTCATGTCCTACTCATAGCATAGTTCAAACTGAGAACCTCTCACCTCATTTGTATTTTCCCATTCCTGACTACCTGACAGTTGCAGTGTGATTTCAGTTTTGGTTCGTGTGTGTGTGTGTGTGTGTGTGTGTGTGTGTGTGTGTGTGTGTGTGTGTGTGTGTGTGTGTGTGTGTGTGTGTGTGTGTGTGTGTGTGTTTTAGGAGGGGAGCACGGTGGGGAAGGTCTAAGTTATTAAAATGATAATTGTATATTTTGGAGAACAGTCCAGTAACAGACTTGTGACACTGCAATTCAACCAACCAAGAAGCCCTTATACTTCATGCAGCAAGCAAACAATAAGCCTTAGGAACTGTAGGGTTTTCAATGGCATCTAGGGTGCATATGAACATTAAAAAAGTTATACCTTTCTAATGCATTTGTATCATATGCACCATCAGGGATTGTAGCATCTAGTCCTTTTACTGAATCAGAATAAAGTAATTACTTCCCTTATTGAAGGCAATAATGGAAAAGGGAAAATATATACATAAGTGACCTCATGCATATATTTTTTTATGAGTTGATTTCAAGCTAAATTGAAGTTTCAACTGTCTGAGTAAGTGAAATCAGACTTTCAGATTTACTGGCTCTTTCACAGGAAATCCTGCATTGAGTTACTGTCCATAACTCAGAAAGGAAATACTATCTGCGGAAGCAAAGTGGAAATTTTAAAGTTGAAAGTAACGTTCTTTTGACTCATACAGTTTTTACAGAAAGAGTACTGTAGACTTTGTCTCTATGACTCCTTCAGACGATGATCAAAATGGTCAGCATGAATGTTTTCAAAAAGCAAAATGTTTTTTTTATCCTTCATTGGGGCATGTGATCATTTAAAACAAACTTAAAAAACATACTTGGATTTTTTTATTTTTTTTTTTAGACAGAGCTACACTTTTTTATAGTTGACTTTTGTCATTCTTTAAGCTATGATAAGTTCAGCTGCAGAGTTTTCATATTTAAAAAGAAAAGCCATATGAGAAAATTATATTGGTCTCCCAACTCAATAGTGAAAAACCATATTATCCAGCAGGTTGGACTATACTTTTAAAAAACTTGATGGCTCATTAGAAAAGTTACAATATTGTTTGTTTGTTTTTCAGACTAGGCTAAAGTGCATATCCTCAGTTTTAGGCTGGTTGCCCTTTTTCACCACTGAAAGAACTGTTTGAGGGGAAATGGCCATTTATACACACGTTATCCAAGTTGCAAAAATCCAAAATCAGTTGGACAGTTGACCAATTTATGTTTAACGGAAAGTTGGTTTCTGACTAAACGACTTCTTTAGTCTTGGTCTCCGAGTCACTTGGATGAGTGACAAAAAGTTTCTCCCACTGAAAACACTACATCCAGATGAAAAGAATCAACTTTCTGGATTTCCTTACCTGGATCCTTGATCATGCATCAAAACTTTTTGACTAAGAGTTAAGATCTGGCATTTAAACTCAAATAGAGCAGGCTGTTTGTATGAAGAGCACATACAACTGAAGATTTAAAAATGAACAAACTTGGTCAGAGTTCTCAATAATAGCTGTGTTGCATCAATTCAGAAGAAACTAGCTGTGAATAGAAAAACAAAGTAGAAAAAGAAAGGAAATAGCAAACAAGCAGGTATGCAAGAAGCGCAATTCTGCTGAAAAATGCACGTTATGACTGATTCTCTGGATGTAGGCGTTGATGTTTTGTGGTCAAAACTGAAGAGAAGACATGACAATAATCTGCAAAGGATTCACTACATGATGCTTCCCTCACAAAACAGGTCTGGTTACGGTTAAATGAATGTAAAGTTTAAGCTATTGTGGCTCTAAATAAAACCTGTCCACTGGTATTTATTTGTTTTTTGTTTGGGTTTTTTTTGCTGAAAAAAGCAATATGCCAACAGAGAGGTAGACAGAAACATCCTGCAGACTCAGATTTGGCCAAATAAGCAAAAGGTCACTGGACAAGATTTCATCATTTTGGCGATTGGCTGAGTCTTTTATCTGATCTCAATCCTACTGGGCATGTGTTTCACTACCCAAAGACTGCATATGAAATACCAAAAGCAAGAGTTTAAGTGAAGCAGTAAAGACTTGGAGGGCATCATCCTCAAGGAAGATAAAAAAAAAAACAAAAAAAAAAAAACAAGACTGATAAAGTTTAGAATGATAACCTTTATTAAAATTGAGATTAAGCACCTATTTTTCAATAGCGTTCTAGGCTGATATAGGCAGCATTAACCTAGCATGTTTTTCAAAGCCGGGCGTGTATTTGAACAGAACGTCATGGTTCATTGATTCAGTGGTTTTGTTTAACTTCATGCGTAAGTGTCTAAACACCTTTGAACCTTTAATCTCTGAGCCCAATGTGTGAAAAAGGTTACAGTTTTGTTTCTGCAGGGAATTCAGAAAATGAACAAAGCATCCACTGGAGAATTTCAACACAGTCACCGCAGTACACATCTCCTATCACAGCTCTCCTAAACGTAGCCATAATGTTTCCTCGGTTTCTGACCTACCAGTAAAAGCATAGCAAGTCACACCGAGCAGACCTTTGCATGGCCACTTGAAACAGCTGAATAGGTACAAGATGTGGTAATTAACCTGACAATTGCCTTCTCTGTGCTGCATGAATACTAACCCTGTGTTTGTATTTGTTCAACCACTATGCGCACACTACTCACTGCACGCAGCAGCTGGATAACAACCAGCCTGAGAAGTTGGTGGAGGACCAAAAGAGGGTAGGTACTTTTTAAGAGCATGGCAACCTAACTGAAAACCCCAACACTAGACAGATTCATACTGAGATTTACATGTAAAGCAGTCATGCATATAGAATGAAAAATTCCCACTTTGTGACCTGATTCTTTTTGCCTTCTAGGTTTATGAGAACTCTTCTTTTAGTGTTTTAAGCAACAGCCAAGTGATCAGTCATGGTGATTGTGTAACTGATGAAGGAAAACATGTTTTTCCTCTGCATTCTCTCTCTAATGGTGTTTATGACAAAGCAGAGACTTTACAGAGCCTCAGGCATGTCTGTGTCTAATCAGTATTTTTAGAGGCCGCCACTGATGGGTTCATCAATATATAGGACTAATCTCCTAGAGGAAAACATTTTTCACACAGGTTTAATCACTGACCATTCATCCAATCATTAAATATGTGTATCCTGACTCCTGGCATCTTGCATGTAGTTATTACCAAATAAGCAGTGAAGGTTTTATTACCTCCAAAGGCCTTTCATATCCTAGAGTTATTGAATGTTTTTGAATGTCACAGAGAAACTCCTGTTTTACTTTTTGGAAGAATTTTTCAACAGCAAAAATGTTGAAGTAAAAAATAGTAGAGGTAAAACTTACAGGGGGACGAAGATGGATGAAACTTATTTTAGCGCAAAATTTGGATCTTTTTCATTTCCCAATAACCATCGAAATTTACTATTGATTTAGATAATGCTTCAAAAAGTTTGTGCCTGCTGCTTAATAGTGGCGAGTGGCAAGACTTTGTTATAGAGTTGCTTTGTATTGACAGTTTAGATAACCTCCTGTTCAAAATGCCATAAGGGTTTGGCTCATGCCTCACGACTCTAGAGATCAGGGAATAATTTTCTGACTCCATCTGATTGTGCTTTGCCGTTAAGCACGATGCATACCATTGATTAACCTCCAACCAATGAACAATGAGAATAGTGTTCCCCGCACCTCCTACATAAAGTAATCCTGACCTCTGGAGCATAACTATGGCAGCGGAGCTTACATAACTCCTCCGTCGTCTATCAAGGACCACCCACAGTTGATGATTTGCACATAATTGCACACAAACACAAAAAAAACCCTTCTCTTTCATTTCCTTCACTTTATCCCATGGGAGGTCTGTCAGGTAGCTATGGGCTGCGGTTTCCATGACAACGCCAAAGTCGTGCTGCTGACTGCTCGACAGAGGATGAGTCACAGTGTGGGAGGGCTGGCCCCAGGTCTGTCTAAGTGAAAATCAGGACCTCACATTGTCACTACACAGAGTCACTGCTGCGATGAAACCCATAACAATATTGTAATGTAGGCGGTAAATATCAGAAAGTTTATCCTATACCTAAAAGTTTGTCCAGCACGGAATTTTAGGAATTTTTCTTTTATTAGAGATTTAATTTACTCTTTATTTAACTTGTCTTTAGTCTGTATTACTCTGAGGCTGCGTTTTCTTGCAGTCTTCACAGAGAAAAGAAATGTACAATGCATCATTAATGATGCACGTTGTCCCGTTACACAAGCTGTTCTTTATTTCTCTCTCTCCCGCCACAGACATCACATCATTACGTCCTTCTCTGTCTTCTCTTGCAGGGCGAGGTGCTGAGACAGATTCTGGTGAATCGTTACTATGGCAACTTCCATAGGAGTGGTGGGCGGAGGGACAGCCTGACGTCATTTAGCAATGGCCCCCTCGGTCAGGTTGGACCGGGCAAAAGCCAATCAGGTGGGACGCAACGACGATTGTTACTCATCTCTAACAACCAGCACGGAAGTTTGTTGTTCATTCTTTTCAGTGGTGTTTTCTTCCTGCATGAAAGGCCAAGGAAACCCATCTTTCAGTATCTCTAATAGACCTGGTGTCTGTGTGAAGCATTTACCAAACGCATGCTGCTGAAGAGGAGGGGGATTGTGCTGCCAAACATGACTACAACTACTATTATTTAAGATCAAAGTCTAGATGAACCTTTTGCGTTTTTTTTCCCTGCCTCTGAAGTTGTAGTGTGGCAAACCTCTTTTTGGGTTGTTATATAAGGATGGGGCTTTATCTGTCTGGCCCTGAGCTGGTTATCAGCTCCTGAGTCAGGCTGTGAACTGCCCTTTGAGCATGCAGAGCAAAATATTCTTATCACTACCTGATAACATTGCTACTTTTTTATTATCTGCAGTCAAAATACTAAAGCAATGTGTGTATTTTCTTCTGTTTTTTGAGCGATTGGTTGATTTTTGCCATGTTTGATGTAAGACATTTTATCATAATATAGATTCGGGGGACACACGGACACTGTGCTGGTGTCAGTACAATGTGCTGTGAGTCTGTTAACCTAATAATCTGAACACTTTGTATCTGCTGTGGCAAGAATGCTACTGAATAATAATAATAATAATAATAATGATGATAATAATGATAGACAAAAGAGGACACAAAATATCAACAGAAAATAAATGCAATTAAGATTTTAAAAAAGGCAATAACAGTAAAAACCACAAAAAAAACAACTGTTTTGACAAGTGATTTAAAGGACATCACTGATTCACTAAGCCTTGTGATAAGTAGCTCAGATGTTTGTACAAAAGCTCTTTCAACAGGAGTCAAGAACAGAGATGATTAAAGTTGTACCCAGGTCTCCATCTTTCCCTTTTGTGCCAACATTTTGGCAAACTTCCAGTCAGCAGGAAGTAAACCCATCCCCTCCATGATCCACTTTTTACTGTTGCTAGGTGACAAGCTGCTACTTCCTGTGAAAACAGACTTTGCACCTGTTGCAGAAACAAGAGCCACACTGAGATTCCATATGTAGCCTGAAGCTTGGGCCTCAAGGGGGGATGTACAGGCAAAGGCTTGTACAATGAATCACACCACTGGACAGTTGCACTGCACAGGTGGTTAGTAAAGGATTGATAGCACGGCATGTTCGGGACCTGTTTAAGTTCATCTTTTTGGACTCTTTAACAAAGAAAAAAGTTTGTACATTTTGCAGTGAAAAACTAAGTACACCCCATGATTCAGTAACTTTTACCACCTTTAGCAGCAATAACTTCAGCAATAACTCAGTTCATTGAGATTCATGGGTGCTTGTTTTTGCACAGCTCTGTCAAGATCACATCACAGCATTTCACTCTGGTTGAGGTCTGGACTTTGATTGCTGTGCTTTGGGGTCAATGTCCTGTTGCATGACCTAGTTTCAGCCAAGCTTTAGGTGTCTAAGCGATGGCTTTGTATTTGACTGACTTAGTGACTGCAACGTGCCCGGGTCCTCTATCTACAAAACAAGCCCAAATCATCACCCCTCCACCACCATGCTGATAGTTAGTGTTTGTGTGGTTGATTGTGCTGACATGCTGTGTTTGGTTTTCTCCAAATTTGACACTTCGCATTATTACCAGACATCTCCACTTTGGCATTATTGCCAAAGTGGAATGGCATCATTATCTGTCCAAAGGCCATTATTAAAGAAGTTATGGCTTGCTCAGATGTAAACCTAAACCATGCTGCCTTGTTATTTTTAAATAAAAGAGGGTTTTTCCCGGCATCTTTTCTTCTTCAAAAAAAAGGATCTTTCTTCAGTCTTTTTCTGCTTATACTGTCGTGAACTTTAACACTTAACATATTAACTGAGGTCTGCAGAGTCTGCGATGTAGCTCTTGGGATTTTTGCAATTTCTCTGCCTTTTGCACTGTATGACCTTGGCATGAATTTGGAATATCCACGACTGGGAAGATTGTGCCATTGTGTTTACACACACCTGTATATGCCAGACTAGCAAACTGCTAAAACCTCTGATTTGACAGTGGTGGTCACACTTTCTGATGACTCACAGCATTATTAAAGCAACAAAAAGTTTTGAGCACATTATTTTTCTTATTTAATTTTAACTGTGTATGTATACTGTTGGGTCCATGAATATTTGGAAAACAGCACATTTTTAGAGCTTTGTCTCTGTAAACAACCACAGGTTATGTGATGGAAGTGAAGACTTTCACCTTAAAGGGATTTAACCAAAATATGGCATCAACTTAATAGAAATTATATAGTCCTCCATTTTCAACTGTCAAAAGTAATTTGTACTTCAACACTGCAACTCACTTGCATATTAATTGTTTGATTTAAAGCGCACTGTACTGGTGTAAAGATGAAAAAAAGTCCAAATACTTAATCTCACTATATGTTTTAATTGAACTATAATTTGCTTTACTAAGAGCAAAGTAGTGTTTCTCTGTTATTATCTCCAGATGATTTAATAAGCTGTTAAATGGTTATAGTTGTAGTTCCCATGTATTTGCAGGAAATTTTCCAAAATAAACCAGATTAGAATGAAAAATTAACGCCACATGTCTGATATAGCCTGTTCTGAATTGTCCCATTGCTTCATCTCGGTCTTTAGGTGGATTAGGGGGACATGGGGGCCTGAGTCGTGGGGAAATGAGCCTGGCAGAGGTACAGTGTCATCTGGACAAAGAAGGAGCCTCTGACCTGGTTATTGACCTCATCATGAACACCACGAGCGACCGAGTCTTCCAAGAAAGCATCCTCTTAGCTATTGCGCTGCTGGAGGGTGGAAACACCACCATCCAGGTCAGTTAACCAAACATTTCAACCTTAAGAATATGGACTTGTGTCTGTTGTCTACTGCGAAACAACTGATTTGTGTATAAATCTGCATCTCACTTTAAAAAATTATACACTTTAAATATGATCTGCTCCAATACGATCAGTGTAAAGAACACTGTGTAATTGAGGGAATTTTTCATCACTAGACAATCTTCAGTAAGTGGGTCAGTGTGCCACCATAGCTGCACATGTACATTACTGCGGCACCTCCCCCTCACGTCTAGCCCTATATAACTTAGCTGGGAGACCAGACCAGCTGCTAATAATGTCAATAGTAGACCTAAAGTAGACTTTGGATCAAAAATGTTCATGTGTTTCTGTTTTTTCATTTTAGAAATTCTTAGGTGTGTATTGGGTAGTTTAAATAAACTCTCCTCCTTTCGGGTTCAGCCCGAGCTGCTCTGTTTCCCCCACCGTCCATTCTTCCTATGTCTGTTGTTCTGTCAGTGGATCCCCATTTTTCTGTTTGTGTGTCCGTCTACGTTGTGTAAGCAAGGAGCTTGCATAATCAGATTAGAGGAAGCCACTGTTTCAGAGATAATGCATTGGCTTCCCACGGCTGCTGCAGAGCCACATCACGTGATCCGTCTGTGTTACATAAGGTCTGTGTGAATGAACAATGAGGAATGTCTCAGCCTTCAAAACATTCCAGCCTCGCTCCCTTGCGTTCTCTTGCTGGCCCAAACTGGGTCACGCTGGGCCTCCGGAACTGGGGCAGTGGGGAGAGAGGGCGGAGGGATGAGGAAACACAGAGCGGACTGAGGAGAAACTGGAGCTCCTCTTACCCTCGCATTCTTAAGTTTGTTCTGGAAAGGGAGATTTATTTGCAGGGAAAGCTATCCTGCAGTGCTAGAACTGCACCATACAGTGCAAATATTTATGTTCTTTTAGTTACTGGATGGCTTATAAAGGAAGCCTGAGATAAAAGCCTCGTTTCATCTCTATAAATACAACAATGATGATTGTGACTGACAGCTTAAAGCTTGAATTTGAGATCAGGCGTTTCTTTTGTTCTCTCTCGTCTCTTCAAGAAAGCACGCCATGGGAAATATAAGTGGGGTTGTGTGACTGTCGTGCTGAGCTGAGCACCTGTTGGATCTTGGGTGTCTTGTACTCACGTAACACCGTTAACTATTTACTCATGGCCTACATAGTGCACAGAAATAAACCACACAGAATAACCCAGCTGCATGCTCAGTTAAGTCACTTACACATGCATGCTGTTTGCTGTCATGCAAGGCCAATGCACGGATCCACTAGAGGTTATATTTTACATTCAGGCTCTTGCACTCCTTTGCTCCTATATTTCAGTCACATAGCGGCTTTTTATCTTTCTTTTTTCTTTTCTTTTTTTTTGCTACAGCTATGAGAGATCTCAGACAGCTGTAAATTCTGTTGTTACATGACAACTTTTAACATTTTACTCGTCAGCCATCTGGCTTCTAACTGCATGGTGTGCTGCTCCGTTTCCCTCCAAAGCCCTTGATGTGCAGGTGTGCTAAACCAGAGTAGTCAGTCTAAAAAAAGGAAAAAATGTGAATGCAGAGGTGGCGAATTTAAAGGAAGAAGGAAGAAACTGAGGAACGGGGAAAAGGTCTCGAAAGAGCGTAGAGTAGAGAGGAGCAGCAGCAGTTCCATTTGGTTTACATGTGGCGCTGCCTGACATGAGAGGGAGGGTGAAAGGAAAAGGGAGCGCGAGTATAAATAGCTGTTACATAACATCCCTTTGTTGATGCCAAGTGGCGGAACGGAAGGAGAGAAGGGAAAGCGCTATGACCTTGTTTTTCAGTGTTGTCCGCCCCCACCCCGTCCTGCTCTTCTCTGTCTCTTTCCACTTAGGGTTTGCCTCCATAGATACAGACAGGCTCTGTGTTTACCCAACACTGCAGGGGCCCGTGACATCTTCGTCCCTCTCATCTATCCTCCTTCGTTACTATCACCGTGTTCTCTCCTTGCCTTGACCACAATGTGTTACTTCATCCGTAACGTCATCTCTCCATTATGCCAGTCTTCCTCCTGCTTTTCAAGCGCCATCAAAACACAGATGGTGTCTTGATACAGCAGCACAGATTTCGTAAACCAATGTGTGAGGACTGTCGTCCAAATGCTACACAATGTAACAACGTGGTTAGATATGAAAGTACAGGTTTTCACTTCTGATTGTTGTCACATACGTTTTCTGAAGAAATCAGAAGAGGAAAGCTTTGCTGTGGTGTTTTTCTTTACTGTGGTGTCCCTTACTTGTGCGCACGTCCTTGTTTCAGTGAGTCACTCAATTTGGTTCAGTTCCTAAGAACTGGTGTTTAAAAAAAACAAAACAAATACTCAGTTAGCTCTCAGGTGAAAAAGAAATGATGCTGGGAAAAAGAAAAGAACGCTCTGGCATGCCCAGTACATTCACCTCCACTGTCGCTATCGCAGCGAATGGCAATAACTCAGTTTAACTTGATTCACCTTATCAAATACTGTAGCTCAGCACTGGTGCTAGTCTTGCTAGGCCTGAATGTAAATGACTAAACATAGTATCTCATAGGATATTTTACTTGAATGACAGGCTATGAAAATGATTGATGATTACATAAGGACAAAGCTGAGAGAGAATACTGTATTGCAGAGCATGTGTGATATGTGGGTGTGTCCTCTCTGAACTGGCATGTGCCTATGGCAGAGACAGCTGACCCACTTTGGTGAGTGTAAAAGTCAGTAGGCGTATTAGCGTATGTGCTTTCCAGCCTGTGTGTGCTGGTACTGTACGAGCGTGTGTGTGTGTGTGTGTGTGTGTGTGTGTGTGTGTGTGTGTGTGTCTGTTTGAGTTATGTAATGGTAGGGGTGAGAGAGTGCTGGTGAGTGCTCTCCTGTGTTTGCTCTGGTTTAATCACTGTGTGTTAACCTACCACCGCTCCTCATGCCTCACCCTTTGCACCCTGCCTTCCTCCCCCACCCGCCCTGCAGGCCCACGCTTTAGCCGGCTGATGGAGGGCAGTTATATGAACAAAAAAAGACGGACAGGCATGACCATTACTGTCCCCTCAACCCTTCCCTCCTCAGGCATGCTGTGATGTGTGAGCAGCGAGTGGGCTGCCAGTGTTGTAGCTAATGCCCGTCTCTGTACTCCTCACTTTGTCATCAACTTGTTTATTGCACGATGGCCTTGGTTGGTAGGTCTCCCCTCCCCACGCTGCTGTCTCCGTGTTCCTAAGTTGGCAGAGTGTGTACGTGCAGGAGTGCTGCTGCTCAGTGGTGGAGGGCCAGGGTGGGGCACGAGGCTCGAGAATCTGCTTTGGGGCACAGTCACACAGTTATGTCATTGTTTCTTTAAAGGAAACTAGGCTGTAAAACCGGCGTATCCCTTCATTGAGTCATTAATAAGCCAGATAAATTCTCACTTTGGCTCCTTAATTGGTTTGTCACTATTTTTACTTTTGAATGAAAAATTTAGCACAGCGAGCCTATTAAAAATTAAATTGCATCGCATGTAACCGCCGCAGTACAAACACATTTAAAACAATGTCCTTGGAGGAGCAGAAACAAAGCTTGCTTTGTCTATTTTTGCTTAACATTTTCCATGTGACTATCATTTACTGTATTTGTTTTCTTAACTAGCCCAGTTCTACATCTAACCTGAAAAGACCATATGGTTATGTAACAAACTTTGAGAGCTGGCCTAGATACCACATCTGATAAGATTTTCTCCCTCCCTATCACTCGCTCTTGTTTCCCCTCTCTCGATCATAGGTTCTTTCCCCTTCTTTTTGCCCCTTTTTCCCCACTTCTTGGTATCTATCTTTTGCCTCAAGCTTTTTTTTTTTCTCACAACTTCCCACCATCTCCATTTCTGTATCTGTGTAAGTAGGCCAGGCTTCTCCCTTTCATGTAATTTTTTTCACCCTTTTAGTGTGGCAAAGCTGCTTTGGCTCGTCGAAGCCATTCCATAGACTGTGCTGCTAACATCTCTTACATAATCAAAACAACAGACCTGTGGGTTGGGACACAGTGTATACATCGGGCATGGAAGTGTCCTAATTCTGTGTGACCTCATTCCACAGCCATAGCTGCAGCGATTAAATCCTCACATCACTGTAAAATTAGACCTGCTTCATTAGAGTTTCTAATATTTTTTTGAATAAAGATTTGTTTTCCTATAAAGAAGAGTTTTCTGATATAAAGTAACAATTTGTTGTTTGTTTTTTACTGTAAGCCGAGACAGTGTGCTAATTTGTTAAGAAAAAGTTTGACCGTTTATTTGTTTTCTTTCTTTCTATTTTATCTCTTAAATTTTCTACAATTTTTTTTATTAGCTTGTTTTGTTTAAAGATCACATACACCAAAAGATATTAAATTTTCCCGTGGTATAACCTCCATGCTATATACAATGAGGGGAAAAAACTCTTTGATCCACTGCTGAATTTTTTTTTATGGTCGTTTTAATAAAGAGAGATGAAACATCAACCAAAAATCAAGAAAACCACATACACATACGTAGAAGTTACAAATATATTTGCATGTCATTGATCGAAGTAAGTATTTCATCCCCGATTACCAAGCCAGAATTCCGACTCCCACAGATTACAGCCAATCAATTACAGATGCTCCTGATCTCAACTCCATATGTGTGTAAAACACACCTGTCCAGAGAATCACTTTCTTCCATTTCAACCTCTCAACCATCATGGGCGTGTCCAAAGAGCTTTCAGAGGATGTCAGGGGCAAGACTGATCTGAGCAAAGCTAGAATGGGCTACAAGACCATCAGCAATAAGTTGGGAGAAAGTGCTGTTGCTTTAGCATTAACTGGACCTGCCATGTTTAGAGGAATGAAATGCTGGGTATAACCCAAAGAACACCATCCCCACAAGCATGGAGGTCGAAATATTATGCTTTGGGGTTGTTTTTCTGCTAAGGGTACAGGATGACTTCACCACATAAGGGGCCAGTGGACGGGGCCATGTGTCATAAAATCTTGGACAGGAACCTCCTTCTCTCAGCCACAACACTGAAGATGGGTTGTGGATGGCTCATCCAGCATGACAAATATACCCCACATATGCCAAGGCAACAAAGTAGTGTCTAAAGTAGAAGCACATTAAGGATAATGAGTGGCCTAGCCTATCTTCAGACCTCAGCCCTGTAGAAAATCAGTGCAGAGAACTCAAGCTTTGAGTTCTCAAGCAACAGCCAAAAAAACCTAAGGGTTTTAGAGAGTTTCTGTAAAGAGGAGTGGGCCAAAGGTGTGCAAACCTGGTGACCAACTAAAACAATCATCTTAGCGTTGTGCTTGCCAACAAGGGTTTCTCCACCAACTGCTAAGTCATGTTTTGCATTGGGCTCAAATGTGTTTTTTCTGGATTTTTGGTTGATATTCTAACTCCATTAAAACTACCATAACAACTACCATAACAACTGTTCATTTCTTTGTATGTGAGCAAACTTACAAATTCAGCGGGCGATCAAATAATTATTTCCCCACCATATATGATAATCTTATCAGCATAGTAGCAGATTGCTTTTCTGTTGATCAACTGCTCTTATTCCGGTTTTTCATATTGCAGGTGAGCGTCAACACATTCAGCAAAGAATCTGACACCACTGAATGTTCGTTTCCATTTTACAGTGACACAGCATGTACTGTGGTTTTGGAATAATTCCAGTTTGCTCTTCTTTCTCTGTGTCTCCAGCGCTCATTCTTTTGCCGTCTGACAGAAGACAAAAAATCAGAAAAGTTCTTCCGTGTCTTTTATGACCGCATGAAGTCAGCCCAGCTCGAGATCAAAGCCACGGTGACAGTAAATACAAGCGACCTGGGAAACAGGAAAAGAGACGATGACAGCCAGGACAAAGAGCCCCCTGTTCGCAAAAAAGGTCAGAGGTCACCTGTAGGGTTGTTAACACTAAACAACGCCCAGTTTGAAAACTGCTGATTTCATGTTTATTTCTAAATTTAAAATAGGAAAAAAAATATTTGAAGGTTCTTTTAGTTGTGACTCAGTTTATAGTACGAGTTCTATGTCTCTATATAGCAAAAGACCCAGCTGTGGTGATGACAGAAGACGTGAAAGAGCAGCTATTAGAGGCCTCGTCTGCCACAAAGAAAGCCTTTAACTCTTATCGGCGAGAAGCTGACCCCGAGGACCACTTTACCTCAGCAGATGGTCAGCCCAGCACGGGGGACAAGAACCAGGATGAAGGAGAGATGAGTTTTGTGATTGTTATCATGCAGCCTATCCTTCGCTTTCTCCAGCTACTTTGTGAGAATCACAACCGTGACCTACAGGTGGGTCAGACTGAGCGTCGCAAATTTAGTTTTATAGATTTACTTTAGAATGAGTCCAGTTTTACTTCCTTTTAATATTAAACTGAAGCCTTTAGAGTCCAGACACAATTTCCAATGGTTTTTATTACCAATGCCAATAGCTTTGTGTGTCTTTGTAAAGTATCTTTATTTGCAGCGATATCAGGGCTTCAAGTTTCTTCTATTCAGAGAGCCTCACATGTATTTGTTTTCCACTGAGCTTGTAAAGCAGAGATTTTCTGTTACTAAGCTCTTGAGTCTTGAGGATTCAGGCTCTGTTTAATCAGTTTTAGTTTCTACTGATGTATCTGCAGAGGATGTTGGTTCTTGGTAGCTCTTTGCGTCAAAGCTTGTTTAGAGACTTAAACAGTACCACTAATTGTACTTCCCTCCCCCAAGATCCTCCAAGATGTACAAAATGAGATTTTATCAACTGTTTACTCATATGCAGGTTTCTAAAAAGACTATTATTTTGATAGAATAATTGTATTTTCATGTATAGATATTTGCTTACCTGCTTGTTAATATATTCCATGTTGTTGTGCAAAAACAGACGTCCACTAGCATGCACGAGCTGTTCCTTGGACGTTTCACTCTTGAATTTGATGTTGTTTACATGCTGGTTAACTGCGTGAAACCTTCACTGTTTTTTTCCTAGAACTTCCTTCGTTGCCAAAACAACAAAAACAACTACAACCTTGTGTGTGAGACGCTTCAGTTTCTAGACTGTATCTGTGGTAGCACCACAGGCGGTCTCGGTCTGCTCGGACTCTACATCAATGAGAAGAATGTTGCTCTCATCAACCAAACACTGGAGAGTCTAACAGAGTACTGCCAAGGCCCTTGCCATGAAAACCAGGTACAAAAGACACTGAGCGGTGAAGGAAGTTATAACTCCTTCACCACTATTTTTTTTATTACAGTTATTCCTTTCTCCCCCAGAATTGCATTGCCACTCATGAGTCCAATGGCATTGATATCATTATTGCCCTGATTCTTAATGACATTAACCCACTTGGGAAGAAGCGGATGGACCTGGTTTTAGAGCTCAAGGTAAGTTGAGCCAGATCTCACTTTTACTTTAAGACTAGAGTTTAAAAAATGAGGGGAAAAACGCTGTAGTTTCCTTTCACAGCAGTAACACCAATAGGCTTGACGTGAAAGAGCAGGAAATTCACCCGTCTGAGCTAGCTTTTCTGCATACCTGCCAAGAAAAATAGCAGCAGTCTATTTTCCTAGAGCACCAGGTTTTCCGCCTGCTTTACTTGGATGAAGAAACTGTAGTTCTTATCTTTTCCAATTCTGACTCTCAGAACAATGCATCTAAGCTGCTGCTCGCCATCATGGAAAGCCGTCATGACAGTGAGAATGCTGAGAGGATCTTGTACAATATGAGGCCTAAAGAGCTGGTGAGAACCTGTTGTTGTCCATCTTGTCATTGAGTCCTGAGCTGCTATTTCTACATCAAATGCAAAATCTACTCAGCTATAACCTTGTTTTTGTTAGTACATAACAACAATTTGATGTTACCTTGTAAAAATACTAGGGTGTTATTTATTTATTTATATATATATATATATATATATATATATATATATATATATATATATATATATATATATATATATATATATATATATATATAATATACACACACACACCCAAACAGAATCCAGGGAAAGTGTTGAAATAGTGAAGGAGAAGGGATGTCATCTTGAATAAGTTTCTGAAGACCAACACGATGAGAATTGTATTATTTATTATATATATTATATATATGTGTATATATATATGTGTATATATATATATATATATGTGTATGTGGGTGTCTGCAGGTGGAAGTGATAAAGAAAGCCTATCTGCAGGGGGAGGTTGAGTTTGAAAACTCAAAGGAGGAGGAGGATAACGGAGAAGAAGAGGAACATGATGCTGCTTCACCCCGAAATGTTGGACACAACATCTATATCTTAGCTCACCAGGTGTCTTATTTATCTCTTTTTGCAGAATCTGTATATGCTGTATCTTAGAAACATGCATTTTCCTTTTGTTGTCCCTTGTAACCAACTCACTTGCTACCTGTGTGTCCTTTATACAGTTGGCACGTCATAATAAAGAGCTGTCCTTGATGTTAAAGCCAGGAGTGTCTAGTGGAGAGGGGGATGAGGCCTTGGAGTTCTATGCCAATCACACTGCTCAGATAGAGGTCATAATGCAAAACCCCTGTCACAGAATGTGAATCGGAACATGTTTTCTGTACATTACGTCACAAATTGTGGGCTTCCCTCGGAGGTGACTGTGAGTGTCTCTCTGCAGATTGTGCGTCAGGACCGCACCATGGAGGAGATAGTTTTCCCTGTACCCAACATCTGTGAGTTCCTAACTTCAGAGTCAAAGCTCCGGGTGTACTACACCACAGAGAGAGATGAGCAAGGCAGCAAGATCAATGACTTCTTCCTTCGAGCAGAGGACCTCTTTAATGAGATGAACTGGCAGAAGAAACTCAGAGGTGAGTTTGTCTTCTGTGTGTGTGTGTGTGTGTGTGTGTGTGTGTGTGTGTGTGTGTGTGTGCGCGAACAACAGTCTGTTTTCACGGAGAGTAACTACAGGTGGAGAAGGTGAGAGTCTGTGTACTAAAACAGGTACTGAAACATGTGGCAACATGCCCCTGTTGTTTCCTAATGGCAAGTACAACTTCCGTGCATTTTTTTTTTTCTGGGAATACTGTGCTTCATGGATAGCTGAAAATTTCTGTGTGTAATTTGCATGCTCTGTTGGGTGTTTTACTTTCTTTTTTTCCACAAACATGCAGGTCATGTGAAAGGGGAAACTCCAACTTAGCCGTAGTTATAAATGTGTTTTTTTTTATGTGTATTTAAGTGATAGACTGGTGGTGACCTCCCTCCTTAATGCAGGATAGAGCTCAATCCCTGCGAGCCCGAACAGGATAAGAGTGTTTGGAAAATGGATGAAAGGATGTGCATCAGCACCTTGATGGCAGGGCTAAATATGTCATCCTGTGTGCGCTCATGTTATGCATGTGCATGTTTCCACTGTCTAAAAGCGGACAGGGGTTTTCCACATTCTTTGAGCCATGAAACATTTATACAGTAACCTTATGAATCACAAGTGAGAGCGTGCTTACGCATGCACACAAACATACACACGCAGACCCACACCCACACTCATTCACACTTCTAATTCACATACCTCATACCCACACAAACCCTTATTTTGTCTTTCACGTAAAGGAGGGGATGGACACAGAAAAGTCCCTGCATCTGTTTTTTTTTTTTTTTTTCTTTCTTTTCCAATTAAACCTGAGTAGGCAAAATGTTGTGTTAAAAGGTCGAGGTGACATGTTTTGCATCTTGAACTTTTAAACCATTCATTTTGTTTTTGACAGCTACGCTTACTTCATATTTACATATCAAAGACACTGAAGCCGAACTTCCTCAGTTCTTCTTTTCAAACTTGCAGCTTGTTGATGCATAAACCAAATACTGAAATCAGCTGAACCTGCTGGTCCCTTATATTTCAAAAAGTTTCATTTATTCTGCATAAGTTTTAAATATTCAAAGCTTCTCAAATAAAAGAATTTACTTTTAGGTTATTTGAATTCAAACTGCTGAATTGGTATTTCAACATAGGCAACCCGCCAACTTCACTTTTGGCTTTTGGAGCAGATTTTAAAAATAGAATCTGTTTTGTCTTTCTTCTTCTCTTTAGCCCAGCCGGTGCTGTACTGGTGCTCAAGAAACATGTCGGTGTGGAGTGGCATCTCCTTCAAGCTGGCTGTGCTCATGAATCTCCTGGTCTGCTTCTTCTACCCCCTCGAAGGGGTACATGGAGGTCAGTGAGGTGGCACCCGAGTATGAACTGTGACTGCGCGCACATCCTGTTGCTAAAATAGGCGCAAGCATTTCTGCAACATTTCCAGTTAATCAATCGTTTTAGACTAAAACTTTGACACATTTCATTTGACGTTTTCTGTCAGGTGTTCCGATGAGGCTGCCTATCAGTCATTCATGCATGTGACATGCTCACAGACAGTATAGAGATTTTCTTTTTTTCTTTGAATGTAGATATTGTTTCGATGCTGTTTTGCTTGAGACGATTTGTATCTAGCGCCATGATGTTGCAATCAGATTTCTTTCGAAACAAGGGTCAGACAAAGGTTATGTACTCAGGGGGAAAAAACCGGAAGGACAGGGGCTCACTGACATGTTTTCTTCCTGCTTCAAAGCACATCTATAACATTCTATAACTCACAATGGGTTGAGAAATGCAAATATAGACAGCTGTGTAGAAGTTTTCTAAAAACGATAACAATGTTGTGAGGCAACAATGACTTAAGAATCAAGTTTTAAAAACGACACCAAAAAGAAAGAATCTGTAATGTACAGCATGCTACACACCCAGAGAGGTACACTTTAAAGAGCTGGGTGACTCTGCTGGACGTGGCCACTGACCCACTGATCTCATTCTGCCACGGTGTTCTTACATGCTGACTTCTAATCACCTGGTAATCTGTGTTTGAGACACACCCGCAGTAACACCATGCCCTTAAAGCTTCAGCTCATATTTACCTTGTAGTTCTATGGAAACCGTAATAAACAGAGGAGTGGTGCACTTTAATTTACTGTAAACTGAGCCTGCATTGTCTTAGGTAGCACAAGCCATGTGTGTATGTATATATATATATGTATATATACATATATATATATATATGTGTATATATATATATATATATATATATATATATATATATATATATATATATATATATATATATATATATATATATATATATATATATATATATACATATATAAAAATCAAACATTTTTATATATATATATAAAAATCAAACAATGAACCCATTTCCAGGAAAGAAGTTTGCCTTGCTTTAGCAATCAGCACTTCATTTTGCCTTAACAGCTTTTCTGATGGGTTTGTGAATTATGTGTGATGACAAAAAATACTGCATTTTGAAATGAAAACTAAAATCTGGTGCGGTTTCTCATAACGTCACCAACAAGGTCTTACTGAACCACTTGACCTGTGTGCGAGACTCCAGCATACCTTTGGCTTAACCCTCTCAGGCTCAAATTAAACTTTTTGTTGCTAATGCACAACCAAGTCCTGCAGTGGTACTTCTGAGTAAAAAAATACGTATGTGGGGTAATCAGGTTGTTAGTTTTTAACTGTTGCAAATCTGCAACGCCTGCTTGGAGAGGGTTAAACAGTCACTTTTATGGCTTTCGGCCTATGCCTTTGCATACATTGCTCTCCTGGCTCAACGCCCTCCTTTGCTTGAGGCTTTAGAATGAGGGTTATAAGAGCAGGAAATCTAGGTCAGTGTGTTGTGCCTGCATGCATGAGTGGCTGGCTTTTGGTGAATAGCTGTGGCTAGCGTCACACACCCATGATACATAATCACAATCAAACAGCGCACGCTTTTCCAGCTTTTCGACTGCAGACTTTCTAGCTGTTTGCACACAATCATTTGCCTGCACATTAACCTTAGGTGTGCAGCGCATGCAAAGCTTGTGAGTGCACGTAAACGCCCCTCTTTCAGTCTGCGACATCACTCGAGCTGTGCGTTCCTCCCCGCTCATCCCTCATGAATCTTTCAGCTGAGGTATTTTTAGAGAACAGTGTTATGCAAGTGGCACCTGTCATGTGATCTCAACAGGGACTGGGGAGGGAGAGGAAAAAAGGAGAGACAGGGAAGGAGAGAAGGGAATAGGGGAAGGCAAGGTGGGAGGAAACAAAGAGTGAGAGGGAAGGTAAAGAGCGGTGCCTTCATTGTAATATTCCCCCCTCTATTTTGTCACCCACTGCTGCACTTTTTCATCTTTTTCAATCTATTAAATTCTACCCCATTTATTTTCCTCATGTATCCGCTCCCTGAGGTCGATCTGTGAATAGAGTTCACGGAGTTCTTACAATAATACACACGTTTTAGAAAAGACATTGCTTAAAGAGGCAGCAGGTTAGATATGGCCTTGTTTTTAGGCTCCTGAAACATGGGTTTAGCTTGAGTGACACACTGTCACATGAAACCCCTGACTAGGACACTAATCCTGGATTTACCACAGGATCAGGAGGAACATCAGGTGCGCACGCTAACGCAAGAAACTGTGTCATACACTTTAAGTGTTATGTAATTGGCTCTCTTTCAGTTCAAAGTCTCCAAAGTAGGAAGAAGATAGCGGATCTCATAAAAAAAAAAAACAAAGTTGGATGATACTGAAAAGTTCCAGACTGTACATGTATCCTCTCAACATGTCCTTTCATATTTCACATGTGTCACAGTTACTGTATAACGAGTTGGCTGGTTTGTGCATTTACCTATAGCTTGTTTGTGCTTTGCACATTTAATTGTCTTCATGTGTTATTTATTACCTGCAGGTACCCTGGATCCCCATTTATCTGCCCTTTTGTGGATGGGAGTCTTGGCAGCGCTGATCATTGTTATCATCATGCCACAACCACTGGGCATCGGTGCCTTGGTCACTGTCACAATCCTTCGTCTCATCTTCTCTGTGGGCCTGGAGCCCACGCTCTTCCTTCTGGGTGCTTTCAATGTAAGTGAGCTCACAGGGAGGGTCATTTAACCCAAATCACCACCACCAGTGCCAAACATCCATTTGTGCATTTGTGTATCCAGCTGAATACAATGAAAGAAAGTTTTGTAAAAGTGAGTATTAGCTAATGCAAAAGAATTAGAAATCGCTATAATAGGCAGATTATAACTGAATCCTTGGTTCAATCTTTCAAGCTAACAAGATAAACATTTTCTTATTTTCAGCAATTCTCTAATCTAAAAAATATAAAGTAATATAAAGAATAACTCAATAAACGAAATATTTTAGGGCTTTTGGATTGGTCATTTGAACCTCCAAGCAGTTTGAAGTAGATGTCAAACTGGGCTCTCAGAAATAGTTTCATAAGCTAACTGATCCATAATAATAATAATAATAATAATAATAAATGATGTGACAAGTGGGCAAACTGTCCAGAGTGTACCCCACCTCTTGCCCTGTGCCAGCTGGGATGGGCTCCAGCCCCACAGTGAGCCTGGATAAGCGTTAGAAACTTGATGCTTTTCAAATTTAGACTGACAGGGCATTTTAAGTCTAAACTACCTACATGACAGACGTTTTTTTTTAAATTTTGGGTTTACTATTTCACCCACACCACTACTTTCACATACTCAGAAACCTTTGCCACACCAGTTCCACTTCTCCTTTCATCTCTCACTCACACTTGAGCCCACTTGGCATGCCAGTGCCGCGTCTGCCTGTAGTGTTGCCCCCAGCCTTATAGGCTGGCTGTGTTTGGCTGTACTTTGTGGTGTTAAGTGCGTCACTGGATCTCAAAGAGGGTTACACCGCCCCTTCACCCGCCAGAGATTTTCTAGATGTGCTCTTATATACTTTTACACACACACACACACAATGCAAAATAAAGACTCAAGCGCGCGGTCATCTCTCCCTGTGCAGGCTGTGTTTACATGTACACACAAAAGCAGGTTATTGGGAGAAACCAGGTTAGGGCAAGAAATCAGAGAACAAGTTACCATGGACTGCAGTAGCTCCGGTACACTGAAATCTAGTTTATGCACAGCAGGTCAAATGTCTTCTGGCTATGTATTTGACATATTTTAACCTTTTTTTTTTTTTTTTTTTTTTTTAAAGATTGGAAATGGAAAGGTGGAAATATTCAAATAAATATCATATTTTTACTGTGAAACTTAATTAATTGGTATTTAGTGTTAGTTTCGTTCTTAGTCAGGCTATAGATTTTCATTATCTGGGTCAAAAGGCTGCGGAGTGTATGACCTTTCTTTTCATCACTCTCCACTATCGTTGCATTGATACTACGCCTATCTGAACTCTTTATCAGCCAAATGTGCTCTTTTAAAAACCCCATAGAGAAATTTGGTTAAACAGATGTGTCTGTTCGAGTCGCCAACTTTCTCAAGCAGGTATCCACTCGGGCTGCATTAACCGGGTTTCTGTTAATCCTTTAACCCGATTCAAGAAACAGAGTTTCTTGTTTGGATGATGTTCAAAAAAATTAAGTTACAGGTCACACACCGGGGTAAACACTTTGTGACTTTGTTTAGCTTAAAAGGCACCAGAGTCATACTGTTGTCAGGGCTTTCAGAGCTTGTCTTCAGTGAAGGCTGTTGTTGTTTTGTTTTGTTTCTTAAATTGAATATTAAAATGCTGATCCATTACTCACTATTGTTGCTATTAAAGGCAGCTTGTCTTTATCTTTCAGGTTTGTAATAAGATAATCTTCCTGATAAGTTTTGTTGGCAATCGAGGAACCTTCACACGAGGCTACAAAGCCATGGTGATGGACTTTGAGTTCCTCTACCACCTCATCTACCTCATCATCTGCTGTTTGGGGGTGTTTGGCCATGTTTTTTTCTACAGTCTTTTGGTAAGACAATCACACAAATGAATTCGCTTTTTAAATACACATCCGTCCTGAGAAGAGATTAATACAGTCTGATTGAAACTTAACTATGACTAAAAGGGAGTTAATCACTATAGCAACCCACAAACCCCACCTATTTTTGTTTTTCTCATTAAACTGCAGCCGTGATGCCTTCAGGGCCATATCCTCCTAGAAATTTCCTTTTTTGGTGTTTTAACAATGTTGTCGTTGGACTGTTGACTGCTATTCCCCAGTGCCTCAGGTCTGCTTTTTAGCGCATCGGTCTGAGTATCCAAGTGTTTCTCGATGTTCTCCTTTCACGTGGGTCCAAGCAGCTCAAAAAATAGCACAATCTTACACGAACATCTAATATTTTGCGGCAGACAGAAAATGCCAAATCATGCAAGGAAGCCAAGAAACCTCATGGTGTATTCTGATTTAGTCGTTTGTTCTTCTGTAATGTGTGCTTTGTTTCCGTAGCTGTTTGACCTGGTATACAGAGAGGAGACCTTGCTGAATGTGATCAAGAGTGTGACTCGTAATGGACGCTCCATCGTGCTGACCGCTGTGCTCGCCCTCATTTTGGTCTACTTGTTCTCCATCGTGGGTTACATATTTTTCAAGGATGACTTCATCCTGGAGGTGGACCATATCCCCAACACAACTATGAGTGAGGAGAGACTGCAATTATTTATCAGTTTTCCAAGTAGACTAATTATAGATTGTTAGCTCCACATTAAAAAAGGACTAGAAAACATTGCCTCCCTTCTTTTCTAGAAAGTGGAGGTAGTTTGGCCGGCGAGTTCCTGTCTGCAACAGTGTGTCATGGAGGTACTGATGAAAACTGCACTACAGATGCCCTCCAGGAAGGTAACCCTATCAGGCAACATCAGAGTCTTCCATTAATCTATAAATAGTGTTTAGATGTTGGAAGAAGGACTGACACCCTCCTCTGAGATGGTTTAAAGACATTAGTTGTATGCATGTGTGTTTAACTTAAGGTTGAGATATATTTTACATTCCTCTTCCCCTGACTACCCTGAGATAGGAGAATATCTTGAGGAAGATGGCAAATTACTGGAAGTCATGTCTAGTCTAGGTTTGATCTGTTGTTGGATATAATTGTGAAACAACAATAAGCGGAAAGGAAAACTGTTGCGCTGTTTCCCTTTTTTATCCGCACTTCAATCCATGTGACTCGATTGTCTTTCATGTGCCTGCCATTTGACCTAAGCAACTCACATGCGACCTTATCAACCTTCATGTGACACAGATTAATGACAGTCACAAAAAAGGAATAAAATTTCTGGGGAACTTCCCGCCAGCTTTGTTGCCATCAATGCTACCCGTTTGAAAAACTGTTTATGTCTGGAGCTGGAACCAGAATGATGGTTGAAAATATTTTCAGTGATGTGACTCATAAACTGGACCGTTCTCCATGTTTACATTTGCTCCACAGAGAAACTATAAACTCTCCTGGGGTTCACCATCTGAGTTTCCTTCCCTCTGCCATCATCACTGACATAGCAATAAAAATACTTTGGCCCAAAACAGCAAAGAGATCACGTGTTCTACTCTGTTTTTGATTTGACTTTGGAAGAAGTCCTTAAATTCAGCATCTATCTTACATTCCAGCCAAACAAACACTTTTGCTTTGACTTAGAGGCTTCACAGCATGAACCAAAACATACCAGCATGGCTGCATCAAAGTCAAGGATATTTTATAATAGAATGGCAGTCGACGTCTTATATTTAATGAATGACTACATGGATAATTCCACTTCCTACTATAGAGAATTATTCTACATGTATTATTTATCATAAACCAATTCATAAATGCTGAATATGAACATTGCAATCACTATGTCACAGCATCTCAGTTATACAGCATCGAAAAGTTTCTAATGCAGTCAATGCATCTTGAGTATGATGTCACACGATTTGATATGAAGTCCATTAACTCTATATGATAGCTGAATAAATGTGGAACAAACTCAACACCTATACTGGTAGATAATAAATATTCATAGGGTATAGGGTGCATTTTTCAAAATCAAAGATTGCTAAATGTATTATAAGACTGTGGGAGCAGCCATCGATCAGCTAACTGCATTGCGTCTGCGCCTCACAGCCACTCAGTGCATGTGGTTGAGATATATATACATATATACACATACATATATACAAATATATATAACAGCAAAAAAAAGGGGCGATTAAAACCTAACAAATTTGGGTCAGGATTTTTTTTTTTTTGTGTAACGACTCGAAAATAAATATGCATTTGCAGTTTATGACTTTATTATATTTGAGCAGGCAGAGAGTTATTTTAAAACTATGTCAGGCTGCTGTTATTTCCAGAGGTCAGTGTTTCATCATGTTATTATCTGTTACAATCACTTCGAGTCACACCTTGTTGTTTTGATGCTAGATAAACAGATGATTGCGGGTTCTATATGTGCTGATTTCCTGGTTGGATCAGTCCGGTCAAGCATTATAGCATAAAGACTTGTTATAGGCTTTCTCTAGTGCTGCAGTGATGCGAATATGCAACAATGATTTGTTTAATAGTCTCTCATTTAATTATTGTAATTATTAAACATGCTGTCTTTTCTGTTTCCTCAGATTTAGGGGATGACATTGAGGAGGACAACATGGAACGGACGTGCGACTCTTTACTTATGTGCATTGTTACTGTGCTGAGTCACGGGTTGAGGAGTGGAGGGGGAGTGGGGGATGTTCTTCGCAAGCCTTCCAAAGAGGTACGTGCAACTGCGATTAGGCCTCAGGCGCTATGTTGCATGTGTGTGCATGTGTATATGCCTGTGTTTTTGGCTGAGAAGGTGTAGCACCCGCAGCTGCGCCATGGATCATGTGAGCTCGCTATGAGCCACTAAACTTGTTTTTGTTTCAAAAGTATGGAGGTTTCGCAATGTTTCCTTACAGCTGCGCTGCCTCCGCCTTGTGTGAGAATTACGCCTCAAAATAGAATTCCACTGAATGAAGGCTTAACCACTTATGATGTCAAAAGAGGATGTGAATGTCTCAATCACGCATTCGCAACTCGACTCTGAGACCCTTACTAGTTGTTAAAGCAAATTACAGCAGTCGTAGGACACGGGTGGCATGGTGGCTCCAACTTTATTTGGTTTGTCACAAACAAGTGGGGGTAGTATGCATTGTGTGGGTGGCAACTGCAGGGTGGTCGAAAGAATCCAGAGACAGGCTCATCCCATGACTTTCTAGAGCAATGAGTAAATAAGCAAAACGAGTCGGTGAATCTAACCGGTGTATCCGAGACGGGCTGCACCGCGTTGACCGGCTTTCCTGTCCTCTCTGTTACTGTAGCATCTGGCAGGTTATACCCACGGCTTTATGTTTCCATGAACAACCGTGAGGACCAAGGTTAACCTCGTTTTATACTCGTAACATCATCCACAACACCTGCTTACATAAAGGCCTGCCTTTTAGGTCATGCCATTAAATGGGACAGGGGGTCCTCATTGTTTCCCCTCCCTATATTAACCTCACTTAAATTAAAGTTTATAATTATTTTAATGTGGGATCATGACCCTAATGTTCATACAACCCTGTTTTTTGTATCTTACCCAGGAGCCACTGTTTGCAGCAAGAGTGATATATGACCTGCTGTTCTTCTTCATGGTCATCATCATTGTCCTGAACCTTATTTTTGGTGTAATCATTGACACCTTTGCTGACTTGAGGAGTGAAAAACAGAAGAAAGAGGAAATCCTGAAGACCTCGTGTTTTATCTGCGGTAAGACCGCTCAATCTAATGTGTTAAAGGGGATGTGTTGTTTTTTTCCATATACGTTATTACACATATATCCTATATGTATGTATATGTGTTTCAACCAGACCCGTAAATGAGAGGCTATAAAGAGCGAGACCCAGTATAACCTTTGAATTATGCAAAGTTACTTTGGCAGAGTCCAGGAATAAAAATATGAGGAAGCTGCATAACTCTGTAGGAAAATAGTAAAAGACTCTCCCTCCTGACATGTTTGGTGCCCTTTGCAAATTCCACTAGTGAGACATTATAGGCCAGGTGACTGCTCCAAAATAAAATAAAATAAATAACAATAGAGATAAAAGCTGATAATGTATAATTGCAGCTCAAATGCATACATACTTTAATGTTGTGTGTAACCTACCGGGTGTTGGGCACAGCTTTCTGTCTCAAGAAGTCCTGTGATGTTAGTCATGGGAAATAAACCTCTTAACTTTCCAGTGATGGGATGACTTGTCTTAACATAAGGGCAGTGTGCCAGCCCGGTAAGGCTGTGCTCTGTTGCTGGAAGGGCTCTGTGTGGTTTTAAAGACTGCTTGTTATTAGAACTCCTCCACAGTCTATCTAATATTACTTTATTCCCAAATTCTCCTCTTGGAATATTAGATTTGATTTGATTTTGGTGTATTTGTGGTTTGTGGTACGCCCATATTAGTTAGTCTATTAGTTTGTTGCTTTCCCCCTCGTCTCTCCCACCCTCCCTCCCCCTTCTCACTCTGCTGCCGTTCCAAAGAAGGCTGAGTCATGAGGGCTTCCTGCCACTGCTCTGCTCGCCTCCATAATTCATGTCTGTCTCACACGCACAGACATTTTCTCCCACTCGCTCGCTCACTAACTCGCACACACTTAATTTCCTTACCATATGTCTCGTGAGGCTTCGCCGATTGCCCGAACTTTGTCCCTCCGTGCGCCATCAGCCGCATGTCCTTATATGTACATTATATGTAAGTAAGTAGCTAAATAAGAACATGCCGTGCAGCGTGTGCATGTCTCTGCTCATTACTGAGTGTAAGCCCAGAAGTACATGCTGTATGTGAGCATGTGTGTGCATGCGTATGTTGGGTCAGGCAGTCAGGACAAGTGGTAAGCATATGGAATGAGAACAGTATTATGTCACCCAGTCAGCCATCAGCTCTGACTCATTCATGTTAAATAAGGCCAGGCCACAGGGGGAGCTGCTGTCTCTATGGTTTCCAGAAGGACCACGAGAGAACAGGAGATGCAGAGATTAGGGGCTCCGCAGGAGGATGTTAAGTGGCTCAACATCCTCTAGCTTGGTTTTATAAGCCATTGATCTTTCGCTCAGTCTCGTATTAGTCTTCAGGTCTTTGGGGGCTGTTGCCAATGATTGATTTACGTCATGAACTTCCTGCACAGGGATTTTTACCTGTAGCTTAATTTATTGTTGTGCAACAAATCAGGCTCACTGGCACGATAAAATGACCTCCACCATCTTATTGGTCTGGTTTTCATGCTGCCGGTGTCCTTGAGTGAGCCTCTGCTTGCTTCTTTTTTTTTTTATCAAACTGTAGAAGGTTTTTATCCTTGGGCCTTTTTTGTTCTGCATTTGTACATCAGTAACACTATTGTGCAGCCCCCTTTATTGAGTAGAAAGATTAGGGTTTATGGGCTTTTAGTGAGGACTAATTGGTTTCATTATGTGGATAATTATTCTTAATGGGTAAAGTAAACCATGCATCACTTTTGTAATGACAGGCTAGCAAATAATATAGACTGAAATTTGAATTGCCATATTCGGGAAAGTAAGATTTTTTTCAGTCCATGTGACAAGTTAATCAATAAATGTGAAACTCGACTGTCTACTTTACAGAAGTGGTTTCAGTTATAAATCCAAAAATACCATCTTGAGAAAATTAACTTTAAGAACAATTCATCCATTTTCCAACCCGCTTATACAACCAGGGTCACAGGGGGAGCTGGAGCCTGTCCCTGCCCACATTAGCTAACAGGATGGGTGCAACCTGCTGGCTGTCAGTGTCACACTGGGTAACGTTTAAAAAACTTTTAAGTTCATATATATATATGAGTTTTAGTTTTCAGATAGATGGTCTCACATTTGACTCTAGAATACTTTAGTATACAACTGAGTTTGTGGTCAAATCATTGTCTTTAAGTGTCCAGGTCCTGTGCCGCTGTGCATTAGGGGCAAATATCTCCACTATGGCCTCGTCTGTCCAAAGGAGTTTCAAGGGTCCTGTGGTTTGTTCAGACGCAATTTAGCAAAAATGTTCCTTTTAGAGAGAAAAAGCTTTTTCCTGTCAGTGCTTCCAAACAAGCCAAACCTCTTCTGTATTTCTCTAACCTTGCTCTCATGAACTTTAACATGTAACATGCTAACCGATGCCTGTAGAGTCAGAATTTCTCTGAGAAATGCACAGCCTGACCTTGGGGTGAATTTGCTGGGGCTTCCACACAGCTAAATGCTCCAGGCTAACAAACTGACAAAACTTCTTATTTTTTCTTTAGGACTTCTTAATTTCTGTATGAATTTTGCTTTATTCCTGGAAACAACAATTCCTGGAAGCAATTTGTTACCAATGTTATCTTATCTTTTGACAGTTTTTAATCAATTTTAATTGTATACTTTGCATGTTGTTTGTCTTGGTTCTGAGCAAATTTTTTAGACATTTTAGATCACTTAGTGCTCTCTGATCAGTGTCAAATGACAGTTACATGACAATAATAATAATAAGATACCTTTATTAATCCCACGAGTGGGAAATTTCATGTCTGACAAGACAGACGGCCCATGTCCTCAAGAGCCATTTTAAGCCAATAGAAGAACAAAGAGTCTTGCAGCAGATGGTTTGGCACCCATAGAGTCCTGACCTCAACACACTGAGCCAGTCTGGGGTTACAGAAGACACTGCGAAAGAGTGAATACAGAGAACAATTGTTGTTCTTCAGGACCCAATGCAAGGAGACCCCTGTAACACCAAAGTTTGATTAGATTTAACATTCACTGACATTCAACATTCACATCATTTTAGCAAATATTTATGAATTTAACTTGTTAAAATAATGTGCATTGCATTACTTACAAAACAGCAAGAAACATTGATGCTTTATTTTTCCAAAACACACTGTGACCTCTATTCGTGCTATTTTCCTCATGGCAGGTCTGGAGCGTGACAAGTTTGACAACAAGACGGTGACCTTTGAGGAGCACATTAAAGAGGAGCACAACATGTGGCACTATCTGTTCTTTATCGTCCTGGTAAAAGTTAAAGATTCCACTGAATACACCGGCCCGGAAAGCTACGTGGCTGAGATGATCAAGGTAAACGCAAAGCATGCACACACCCTTAAAACAAAGAGCTAACTGATCTGGTTGTTTTGCAAGCCTATATGTTAAAAACTGATTGACTTCACTGTGAGACCGCACTGTTTTAGAACTAACAGTGTGTAAAATCAGAGGGAATGTCTGTAAAGACTGTGTAATCTGCAGAACTTTCTGCATAAAAATTGCTTAACCTCACAGCTTGATGACGTAAGTATCTTTGACATCATTCCCAAGAACTAGAAATCAGAGTGCTCCTTGCAATACTCAGTCCTGAATTCAAGAGCGCTTTGGGCAGCATTTCCCTTTGTGTCACATTTTTATGGTAAGCAGTGCTCATCAGTTTATCCTACTGAGTCACACATAAACACGTACCAGCTTGTCACACACACACACCACACACCCTAGTAGATTGTGTTCCGCTTTTTTAATCTAAACTGACAGACATACCTGTCATGTCCATTTAAAGACACAAACAGACCAATGGGAAGTATGTGCACCAGAAAGGCAGATTAGCCAAAACTCTTAAAGCTTAAAAAGGAATCAGTCACGTGCACACTGTGATTTTCATCGCAGTAGTAGAAAGTTTTCCCAATTTTTCCATTGGTAACAATATTTTGAATTTGCCTTTTCATTAACTGTTAATAAAAGTAGTTCAACGCTCGGCTGATGTTCTCTGTCAATGCCAGGAGCACAACCTGGACTGGTTCCCTCGGATGCGTGCCATGTCACTGGTGAGCAGTGATTCGGAGGGGGAGCAGAATGAAATCAGGAACCTGCAAGAGAAGCTGGAGTCAACCATGAAGCTGGTGACAAACCTGTCTGCACAGCTGACTGAGCTCAAAGAACAGGTATATCATGTGACAGTCAACTAACTCCCTCATTTTGTAATACACCATCGAGTTTTTCTGTTTGCGGTTTTCTTTTTTGATTCAAAGCTTTCTGCAACCAATATTAAACTCCAGTTTTTACACTTTGTATTGTTTACATCTTCATTTCTGACTTGCCTTTGTTTGCACACTATTGAGAAATCAGGGGGAAAATGTTATTTCTCATATGCTTGCGTGCTTACAGTCATGTGAAAACAGAAAGCTTTCACAGGACTCTAAGCAGTCCTGTGACAATCCAAATAAACCCTGTGATTCAATAGCATGTAGAACCACCTATAACAACAATATCCTGAAATAATAGTTTTCTTTAAGACTGTGTCAGTGTCTCACATTGTTCTTTAAGTATTTTGGCCCACCCTTTTTTTAAAATAGAGTTTATTGAGTTTTGTGGGCATTCGGCCACTGCAACACCTTGATTCTTTTCTTTTTCAGCCATTCTGTTGTAGATTTGCTCAGCCAACCTTTAGAATGCTTTGATAGGAGTCACGAAGTTCCCTAATGAAAAAATTTGCACAGCTAACTGTCAAAAACTCCAAAGTCTATAAAGACATGAGAATTAACATCAGGGATTCTATACTGAGATGATGCCTTTAAACTGTCTTGTTTTTTCCCCCTATGCAGATGACAGAACAGAGGAAGCAGAAACAACGAATTGGACTTCTTGGTCACCCTCCTCACATGAACATCAATCCCCAGCAGCCTGCCTGAGGGGCCTTGGGGCCATTTTCACCAGTGCCTGAGCACCCGTAACAGTGTACAACATGTTAGCCAGGAGAATGCCAAAACATGTCCATCTCCAGTATCTATTTAGGTCAATGTATGGCTGTATTTTCCAAAACACTCCCTTAGACGTGAGTAAAAGTTATCTTGGTATGTAGTATAGATGTGTCAGTGTGGGTGGAGTGTGCACGACGTGCCTCAGGACCTGAGAAGCCAGTCCTGTAAGTTTCTGTCTTCAGCTTTACTACCCTGAATGCCTTCTGCATCGGACCTGTCAGACAGCATGCCAAAGTTTAGCCATTGTTCCTGAGGGAATATTCCTCTCAAGTGTCCTTGTAATGAGGATTTCATCCTCTGTGTTGCACCAGCAAACTCAGGTCACATGTGGATTTGAAGTTTTGTTTGACCCCTACAACATGATATTTAATATTTTGCTTTCATCAGATGGCAATAAGAATGCTATTTAATATGCAATGACTAATTAAGAACTAACTAGTTTTGAGAATTTTGTTTGCTTTTTTTTTTAATTTAAAGTGATTTATCATGTATTTAAAATATAAGACAAAGCTGTAAACAACACTGAAGAGGTCACCAAGCTTTTCCAAAGCATATAAAGATGTTATTAAATCTGTAATCGTTTGTTTCTTTGTTTTTTAAGTCGAGAGAAAGCATTTGATACTACTTTCAGAATTCTTTGTAATCTCAAACTAAGGGCCTCCTTGTTCCAGGGCAGTTTATATAAGAAAAACAATCGTTGGGAATACGTGGTAACTTTTTTTGAAGATAAAAAATAATTCTGACCCGTTACAACTTTGGAGAAATATTTTTTGTATAATGAACATTATGGACTTCCTAGAGAGCTGAAGCGATTGTTTCACCCTGACACTGGGTCCATGATGTATTTAACAATGTGATTTATGTGGGATCTCATTAAAACCACAGATCCAAACATAAAAGATTTTTGGGAACAACATTATCTTCATTATCCTTGATGTCTGCACTGACTTACTTAACCTTCGTTTAACCTGTTTAGATTGAAGCACTGATATTTTCTGTAGCACAGAAGCAATCGTTGCTATTTGTTTGGTCACTTTGTAAAGAATACAAAGACTGTGTTCATGTTAATGTGAAGAAAGAAAAAACTACTAGATTGAATTTGGAGTGCTGTTAAACCAAACTCAACTTTTATACTTACTGATGGATTCTGTCTGAACTGTACATTGCATTCTTGGAGTCTATTTAAATAAATAAGTGTGTCAAATATGGTTGCTGAAACCAATGTCTGCATCTACAAATGTGACACAAAAGGAAGTGAAGATCTGGTAATTCCCTAAGTCACAGCCATGCACTTTGATACTGCAGTGAGCATGAAAAAAATGCAGCATGCAGAAGTCATAATCGGGAATTGCCGGCAGATTATCTCTTATCCGAAATCCTCTAAAAATGAGGAAGTGCACTTCTTCGATTATCATACGGCATGGGGAAATGTCTGCGCGTACATGGGTTGCACATTTGTAAGCTTCATTTGATCTTTTTGTATTTCATCCTTCCGCAGGCAGAATATTTGTAGAGTTTAACATTTGTGTAGCTTCCTGTATTTGCATTGAACATTGAAACTGAACAGTACTGCCCAAAAGCATTGCGCCACCCTTAATTTCTTTATATTTTGTTAGGAAAATGAGAATGGTTACAGCTATTTATAGCAGCAAACGCACACAGAAATGCAGTTTCTGAGGCAAAAACATAGTTTGTACAATCCTAACAAGTTTGCAAGTCAATATCTGGTATGAACACCTTTATTTTCAACTCTCTTAGGCAAGCCTTAGTGGAATTTATTGACGTAATCTTCAGGAATAGTTCTCCAGGCTTCTTGAAGGACATTCAAAGCTCTTCTTTGGATGTTGGCTGAAACTCTGATGGTGCTTTTTTGTTGTTGTTGTTTTAGGCCTAGCACTTCTTCTTTTGCCCTTCACTTGTCCAGTTTCTTCAAATGTCTGTGTAATAGCTCTTGGGGATCATCCTGTTGGTGCTTTACAAACTGTTATCTGTGGCATTTTTTATCAATTCAACTTTAAACTTGAAGAAATTGCAACAAATTAACTGTTTGGTTTTTTTTTTTTTTTTTGGATGCACTGCTCATAACACTGTGCATAAAAATACAATTTAAAATCCGTTTCTTTCTATGCTGTTTGTTGTGTGAAGATGCAACACTGGTTCATGTCTCGCGTTAGTGCCTTTACGCATGAATGATCAATAGGTCAGTCTTAAGTGTCCTACAAATGTCTCTTAAAATGGTCAGGTATAAGGAGTGGACTGAAAAGGAGTGGAAAAGCAGCCAATGTCCAAATCAAAAAAATTCCAAAGACCTCCAGAAAGCCTGGAAAACTATTGCTCATGACCACTTTTAATAAATTACAAGAAAGACAGGCTATTGGATTAAAATAAGACGAAATGAGGGGTGAGAGTCAAGACCTTTGCACAGTGATAAGTAAGGTTTCTAAATATATGCTTCAGATTAAGAGAGTGTTCGTCTCTATTTGTCGTCTATATGTTGTCGCCTAAAAGGCTGTTGAAATAGCCTTTGACATTCTCTCAGTGGTTTCACAGTATCACATAAAAAACAATATTTTTGTTACCAAAGCTCAAACATTTTGTAAGAAAAAGAAAAGGCTTCATTACATAAAAAAACAAACAGGATGTACTTGTGTTACGTGTCCCCAGACTGCCTTCAGGGTGCTTTCCATCGTTATGGTTATTTATAAAAGATTGGGATGTGACCGGGATTATGGTTGTTTTCCAATTACTGAGCCCCACTTTATTCACCAAACTCTAGGAACAGTTTCTAGGAACAGTTGATAAAATCACAGGACGAGAGATTCTGGAGGGTTTTAGTGGAAATACAGACTGTTACCAGTTACTGTGAAGGATCCTGATTATCTGAAACAATGAAACGTCTGTTTACTCCGGATTCTTTTAAAATTAGTGTCATTTAAGTGAAACTTTCAGAGCTAATGCCTTCTGATGTTATGAATGCATGTTTGATATCTGCAACTTTCTTTTTCTTTTGCTAGATAAGACAGATCGAAAAGATTGCTTTTAGCAGCAAAGCAGGGAGACAAAATGAGCTCTTAAACACAGTAATCATTTTTAGTTTTGTTTTGTTTTTTTGTCAGAAGGAGTATAACAACTGATGAAAATGCAAGAAGCTTCATAATGTAAAAAACCCCACAAAAACGTGCACGACTTCATCTGATTCTCCATAGATTTGACTAAATGTGCTGCTGCTGTGTTAAAAAGGTGTGAAAACTGGGAAAACCCTAAACCTCTTTCACGGTGGTTTCATAATGTGCCTTGAATTTAAGGTGTCTTTAACTACGAGATGAACAATTTATGATTTTCATGTCTTGTATGTTGCTGAGTGACCCCTAAATGCCACTGCTGTCGTTCCTGTTTTCGTCTGACATGTGACACCTACTGAATGTTGGTGTGTTCTCATATTTCCGTTCATTAAGCTGCAGCTGACCCCTATTATTCCTATTAAATGTGGAAATACCCTTGTGTATTAAGTTTGTTAGGATCATCATCAAACCTCATTTTATGAGCTATTCTTGCGTGAGAGGAAAAAAGTACCTTACTGCTTATTTCAACATTACAGTTCTAGGGGATATTTTTAGTGAATGCAAAAATATGAGCAAAATCCTGCAATGTAAACGTCGTCACACCAGTCCTTGTATACCATTTCGTTTTTCTGCGAGAAATGCAATCAATGAAGAAGCACGTTTTAAAAGTGTGCCTGCAGCCTGCAGCGGACAGGTGCAGCCGCCGTGTGCCTGGATGAGCTGGATGTGCCCCGCGCGCGCTCAGCAGGATCCCGGGGCCATGAGGAGATCAACGTGACAGACGGCACCGCCTCATGACAGTAAACACGGACTCCACACAGCCGTCCACGCACAGGCGCACGTGGTTCTCCCACCGTGACCGAGCCGTTCTGCAAACAGACCAATAGACGAGACAATTTCATCTTTCCTCTTCTACAGATTCAATAAGTTGTTTGTCTCCATGAGATTAATGATTAATAAAGTGAACTTTTGTCCTTTAGTGCAGAGCTCGTGACGTTTGAAAAGCCCCTTAAATTGTTTTTATTGCCCTTGAAGAAATATTCCGATATTTTTTGCTATTTTGCAGTCGTACGTGAGATTTATATATTTTTATATACTTATTTATATACATATATATATTTAATGGTATACCTTGTGTTGTGTGTGTGGGGGGGGGGGGGGGGGGAGTTGTGTGTGTTTCTTGTCTTGTTTTTATGGACATGTAGTCTGCCAATAAAGATTGAATTGAATTGTGTGCCTTTAACTGCTCGATATACTCTTTTAATTTTAGTAGTAGTAGTAGGTACCACACCTACTCGCCTCGCGAGGTTCGGGTTTGTTGAACTCCTGCGATGGTTCACTGCCAGCACGTTCCTCGGCGCACAGCCTTGTTTCCATACACTTCAGCATGGTGGTACACGGGATCGGTCATGCCCCGCCCTGCGCTCTGACGTCATCCGCCGTCCGCCCACTGAGGCGCCTCATCTGTAGGGAGTGGGCCGTCCTTTCGCCGAGGATACAGCGCCGTTTAACACGTGAGCCTCATGTGACAGAGGTAGATCAGTCTGAGCGGAGAGTCAGAGGGTTTATTTAACTCGTCGTTCTGTCCTCCCCCACTTTCCCAGCGCGCCACCAAGGCTTGACTTCCTCACCGCTGCGGGACCACGGCGTGGAGATCGCAGGAACTAACTTTACAGCGTTTTGTTTTAAAAAAAATGACAGATTATTAAACAGTTTTAACCTTTTTCGACGCATTCTGCGCATTTTTCGTTGCATTTTATCATTTCCTTTTTTATTTACAAATTGCTTTGCAAGTGCTGATAGAGCACGTAAATAAATTCGTATTTATTTCTGAGTGCTTTTGGAAGAGTACCTCGGTTTTGACAGCAAAATTGGAATACAAAGAATGGAGCGAATTCCAAGCGCGCAACCACCCCCTCTGTCCAAACATCAGGCTGAACTGTCAGACGTGCAGGGGTAAGTTATACTTTGGAGATGTAGCTTTCCCAGACTGCGTCGCCCCCTTTTTAACCTCCAACTAAAATGCACCTAATGTATAATTTTGTGCACTTTACCATCAAAATGACCTGATTCCTTACTCGTGCGCTCTTTTTGTGTTTCTTTAGGATGGATTTCCCAATGTATGTCTATAAACCCAGGCGGGGAATGAAGCGAGGAGAAGAGAGCAAGGTCCGTTCTACGTGTGTGTGTGTGTGTGTTCGTGTTTGTGGTTGTTTATTGCCAATTGGTAAAGTTAAGTAATAACCATAGAGCTCAAACATCCAGGAATTAGATTAGGAGTTGGTCTATAGTCCCATAAATGGTTGACCTAGTTTCTACTATGACATAACTCCTGGATTCCTCCCTGTCGGTGTATCTGCCTCTGGTCATGGAGAACTATGTGCTCTCGTTTCACTTAAATTTACGCAACATTTCTGTTTATTCTCTTAGGAAACCTACAAGCTGCCTCACAGACTTATTGAGAAGAAAAGACGTGACCGGATAAACGAATGCATCGCCCAGTTAAAAGATCTATTACCCGAGCACCTGAAACTAACTGTAAGTTCATAGTGTAGGTGGGAGGGTTAATGGGATTGGCTGTATTGAGCGGCACGCACCATCTAGTGGCTGTTTAGTGCTATCACATCTTTGTTGAGTGCGTCAGCAGCTCATGCCGATGACGGCTCACGTTAAAGAGAATGTGCTGCTGTTAGATTTTTGTTGTTTCGAGTGTATATTTTAAAAAGTTACATTCAGTGTTGATTTCCTTAATGCAAATGAAATTTCAATAAATTGGTGTAAATTATTTCAGAGTAATCACATGTGGTGATGTGTACATGTGTAGTAGAGCTTGGTTTCTGCTTGTTATATAAGAGGATATGCTGACTGTGTGCGTGTCTCTCCATTAGACTCTGGGCCATCTGGAGAAGGCTGTGGTTTTAGAGCTTACGCTCAAGCACGTGAAAGCCCTCACCTCTCTTCTTGAGCAGCAGCAGCAGAAGATCCTCGCTCTTCAGAACGGCATGCAAATCGGTGAGCTGCAGATCATTTTTGCACACGCACAAACACATGAGGAGGAACTGGATGGGTTTTCTAGACAGAATGCAAATAATGCAGATGAATGCAGAATTGCACCACTGAAAGTAACTTCACTTACAGCTGTTTACAAAAGGTCACAGTCTATATTAGATTTCTGAGTGTGTTGTTTCCTTATGTGTTTATAGAGCAGCCTCCCATCAGCCAGGAGAAGTCAGAGGAGATGTTCTGCTCTGGCTTCCACATGTGTGCCAAGGAAATTCTCCAGTATCTCGCTAATCACAAGACTGACGGAGACTTCACCCCATCCCACGTCATCAGCCACATTCACAAGTTGGCTGTAGAGGTGCTGCACAGTCCAGCCCGACCCCGCACCCCTCTTAGCCCTCAACCCGAGGAAATCCCTGCCTACCAACCTCATAAAGAAATGTCTCCCAGCTTAGCCCCTAAGCCCAGCGAGGGCTACGGGAGGAACTGTGTGCCCGTCATCCAGCGGGTGTACGCTTCACCAAGCAGCGAGCACAGCGGCAGTGATACAGACACAGACAGTGGCTACGGAGGAGAGCTGGAGAAAAACGAATCTGGGGCGCCGCAGGGACATCCAGATTATTACGTTCACGGGAGCCAGCAGAAGCGACTGCTGGCTGACAGGCAGAACTCCAGCATCAAGCAGGAGGATGACGAGCCACGCCACAAACGAGCCCGTGTGGAGTCGTCTGAGGATGAGCTGCTCTCAGGCGGAGAATCATCAACTTCTTCATCCTCTAGCGGATATGGAAGTTTCATGAGTGCATCCCCTAACCATCCACCCCCTCCTCCACATCCCCTCTGCATGCCTTTCTACCTCATTCCACCTTCTGCTGCAGCTTACCTACCAATGCTTGAGAAGTGCTGGTACCCTGGGGCCATGCCAATGCTCTACCCTGGCATGAGCAGCTCATCACCTACCATACCCAGTGAAAGGCCCGGCCCACCTCAGCTTGTGCTGTCTCCCCGGGGAGGTTCTCCAGCCCCAGCCATATCTCAGACTCCCATGGACTCTCCTGCTCTCCTTCAGGCACTCAAGCAAGTACCACCCCTCAACCTGGAAACCAAAGACTGAGAGATAAAGGCGAAAAGACTGCCCTGATATATTGCCCTGTTCTCAAAACACGACTGAGCTGTTCCATAATTCATAATCACTCATCTCCTCTTTTCCTCAGCCTGGAGGGTAAAGCATCAAATAAGAGGACTTGTAGAAATGATCAAGGAGAGAGAGAGAAAGAGGTGAGAGCAGCATCCTTCCACACTGAGAGCAATGCAAAGCTCTGGTTGAATGTCAAATGCTCAGCGGTGTTCAGTGGTATATATGTATCATATAAACTGGATCTGCCCTGTGCACACATAAACACACATATGGTTGAATGTAAAGAAAGAAATGTTTTAGCTGCTGCTGTTAAAGTGTAAACACAGATGAACATTGACGCATCTCACTCGCGATTTTGTAATTTAGAACGTGTTGCACCAAATGTTAGCGATAATTTGCCACCCAAAGTTTGTCGCCTATGTCCTTTGCTCACCATTATGATTACTGAGATGGAAAAAAAAGCCCTTTCAGCCATGACCGGCACCATAAAATACAAGGATTCCCTCAAATGTGTACAGACAGCGAGGGTACACCACATGGTAGATGAAGGAAAAGGCCGCCGCATGGCCACGCTGAATGAGAGAAGTGTCGTTTATGATTTAAACAGACGCCTAAGATGGATTTTTCTGTAATTATTGTTCATAGATTTATTGTACATTTCTATTTTTGATACCTTCTCGCACTCTGTCTGCCCCGAGAGATATACGAGGAGGGCAGAGTGTGGACAATGTACGTCGTGTACTCAGAAACTGTGTACATACTGTAGCACTGTGCTGGACCTGGTCTGCATACTCGACATCTGTTTCTGCTCAAGTCAAACCCGGTGTTTGTGCTTGCTGTTGCCTTTTACTTGTGAAAAGCTGATAAATCTCAGATGTTAATTCTCTGTACTATGTATGAATCTTGGAGACAAAGGAGCAAGGAAGTGAATGTAAACGTTTTAACCAGAAGACTAGTTTTCTATAGAAAGAGGTACTTGAGATTTTATATTTTGGGACCTACATGAAAGATGTTTGATGTAAATATTTTGTCTATAATTGTTGATATACATGATATAAGTGTATTAATAAAGTATTTTTTTTCCCGTGGAAACTTGTTCTGACCGTATATGTACGAAAGAGAGTGAGAATGTGTGTGAAAACAAATAAATACTTTTTAGAGGTTTTACAGCACCACAGCATTCACGTCACAGGGAACACTTATGTAATGGCAGATCTGTGGCATGGCTCTCCTGCTGGTTAACCGTCTGTGGCCTCAAATGCAAAAACACAAGTAAACACACGAGTATAAACAGCTACAGTAAATCATCTCAGGCAACAGTCAGAATACATCTGCATCTTGTCTCTATGGCTGTATGAGACGATAGTAAATACCATTATTCCAGATTTGTGACACACCCCTCTGCATTTAGTTTCCCTGCAGAGTGCTTTACCTCCTGGAGACATGCAAAACATGTAGCTGTATAATTTACAAAAAATGCTACCACTACCTCCTGTGTTGTGCAATCACATTTTTCATCTATGCGATAGCACCTCCAATTATAGGTTTATCTCAGTGCAGTTCAACATAAGCCCAGTGCCAGTCACAACATCTTTGTCTTCCCACCTACACATTTTTTTCCAGTGCCCTTTTTTTCGGAGCTTAGTCATTCTGTTGCTGGTTTGTTTATATAATCTACAGTTTGAGATTATGACCAGCCACCTAAATGTCATTTATATCTTTCAAACTAGTTTCCTTGAAGCTGATTTCCATTTATTTGTTTCAGGAGGAGTTGCATGTTGTATTGATGTCATGAGTTTGCAAGCAAAACCATTATACATGTACTCACCACCCACTTTGTTATTTACACCTTGCTAGTGCTAAGTTGAGCCCTTTTTACCTTCAGAGATGCCTTAATTCTTCTTGGCATGGATTCAACAAGGTGCTGGAAATATTCCTAAGCAATTCCCATCTACGCTGATATGATAACATCACACATGATGTGAATCTCCTGTTCCAGCACATCCCAAAGGTGCTCTATTGGAATGAGATCTGGAGACTGTGGAGGCCAGTTGAGTACAGTGAACTCATTGTCATGTTCAAGCAATCAGTTTGAGATGATCTTGTCTCTGTGACATGACCTGTAATCCCCCTGATGGACTCATCAGAAGATGAGTGCACTGTTGTCGTAAAGGGACGGACAATGTCAGCAATAGTACATTGGCCGTGGTGTTTAAATGATGCTCAGTTGGTGCTAAGAGCCCAAAGTGTGCCAAGTAAATAACCCCACACCATTACAACACCATCACCACACACATATATTGATATAAGGCAGGATAGATCCATGCTTTCAAGTTTTTTACACCAAAGTCTGACCAGCGAATGTTTTTCTAGTCTCATCTTATCCAATTTTGATTACCAAGTACTAATTCCAGTGTGGCCATCTGCTGGAAAGACTATCTGCTTTAAGGTTTGTGTTGTGCTTGCATAGATGCTCTTCAAGGTTCAAGGTCCAAGGTTCTTTATTTGTCACATGCATAGTCATACAAGTATAACACACAGTGAAATGTAGCCTGACACACTCCTCGACATGTGCAAAAATAGGGGGGGTGGGGCTGTAGAGGAAGAACATTATATATATAGTATATACATTGGGTGAATGTGCAGTAGTAGCAGCAAGCAGGTGAATTCTGTACATTAATATGAATAGACATCTGACTATTTTACAGGATAGACAATATAAACATATTTAAAATTAAAGGAATTTGAAATGTACATTGTGCCTTGGTTTAGTGTCTGGAAGAGAGTCCTGTCTCAGTCAGTTATTGATGATGTGAGATGATGTGAGCAGGCGGGTGTGTGTGGTTTAGGGCACGGATGGCTTGGGGATAGAATAATAATAATAATAATGGATTGGATTTATATAGCGCTTTTCTAGGCACCCAAAGCGCTTTACAATACCACTATTCATTCACTCTCACATTCATACACTGGTGGAGGCAGCTACAGTTGTAGCCACAGCTGCCCTGGGGCAGACTGACAGAAGCGAGGCTGCCATATAGCTCCTCTTGAGTCTCTCTGTCCTTGCCCGGAAGATGCGGAACCTTCTACCAGAATGCAGAAGTTGGAACAGTTTGTTGCCAGGATGGGACGGGTCCTTCAGTATCTGCGCTGTTCTAGTCCGGCATCTCCTGGTGTAGGTGTCCTGAAGCGGGGGGAGAGCAATCCTGCAGCAGCGTTCTGCTGTACGGATCACTCTCTGGAGAGCTTTTTGGTCCTTCACACAGCTGTTCCCAATGCTCTCCACAGCGCCTGTATAGAAAATCCTGAGGATCTTTGGAGAGACCCTGAACTTCCTCAGTTGTCGTAGGTGATACAGGCGCTGCCTAGCCTTTTTGGTCTGGGCCTGAATGTGGGCAGCCCATGTCAGGTCTGAGGAGATGTGAACACCAAGATACTTGAAGGACTGCACCCTCTCCACTGGAGCTCCATTGATGATAATGGGCTTGTAGTCTCTGTGCTGACCCCTTCTGAAGTCCACCACTAGCTTCTTGGTCTTGCCGACGTTCAGCTGGAGTTGGTTGTCCTGGCACCACGATGCCAGATTCTTCACTTCATCCATGTAGGCCGCCTCATCGTTGTTGGAGATGGCACCCAACACCACTGTGTCGTCAGCAAACTTCACAATGGTGTTGGAGCCATGGGTGGCCACACAGTCTGAAGTGTAGAGGGAGTAGAGCAGTGGCGAGAGGACACATCCCTGAGGTGCTCCTGTGTTGATGGTGATGCTGTTGGAGAAGCACCTGCCCACCCTCACCACCTGAGTTCTGCCAGTGAGGAAGTCCAACACCCATGCACACAGACGGCTGTTAAGTCCCAGATCCCTGAGCTTCGTGAACAGTCTGCAGGGCACTATTGTGTTAAACGCTGAACTGTAATCAACAAACAGCATTCTCACATAGTTACCCTGTTTCTTGTCCACGTGGCTGAGAGTGGTGTGTAGGACGTGGGCGATGGCATCCTCTGTGGATCTGTTGGATCTGTAGGCGAACTGCAGTGGATCTGCGGTGTCTGGGATGGAGGAGGAGATGATGTTCTTCAGCAGCCTCTCAAACACCTTCATTACTACCGAGGTCAGTGCAACTGGCCGGTAATCGTTCAGGGATGAGGGTTTGCTGTACTTGGGCACAGGGATGATGGTGGATCTTTTGAAGCATGTGGGGACCACAGACTTCGCCAGGGACTCGTTGAAGATGTAAGTGAACACACCTGCTAGCTGGTCAGCACAGCAGCTCAGCCCCGACGCTTTCCTTGTGTTAACTCTCTTCAATGCCGCTCGGACGTCATGCTCCGCGATGCTGGTCACCGGTCTCTCGCTGATGACGTCACTGTCCTCGGTAGTCAGGCGGTAGATAGCATTAGCCGCTACTACCACAATGTCATCTTTTATGTGATCCCTGTTTTACTTGACTGTATGTCTAAAATGTGATAAATAAAGTAAAAAAAAAAAGAAAAAAAAAAAAGATAGGATTAGCCGCCTGGCTAACCAGATGCTCTTTAGCATAGCTTGGTTGTAACAAGTGCTTATTTGAATTACTGTTGCCTTCCGATCAGCTCAAAGCAGTCTGGCCATTCTTCCCTGCAATTAAGAAGACATTTTCATCCAGAGACCTGCTGCTCTCTAGAAATTCTCTCTTTTTCTCTGTAAACCCTAGAGACTTTTATGTGGGAAAATCCCAGCAGATCAGCAGTTTTCGAAATACTCAGATCAGCCTGTCAGTCACCAGCTATCATGCCACCTTCAAAGTCACTTTAAATCATCCTTAAATCTGATGCACGCTTTGAACTTCAGCAGGTCATTTTTACCATGTCTATATGTCTAATGAACCGAGCTGCTGCCGCATACATGAATATTTGCACGTAGGAGCACTGAACATGGCTGCTGGTACCAGTCGAGTATTGTTGCTGACTATGTCAATCCCTTTAAGACCACAGTGTACCCATCTTATGATGGCTGCTTCCAGCAGTATAGCAAATTAGTGGATAAGATGAATACCATGTTTTCTCAAGTCATATTCGACTGTCCCTCTCTCGTTGTTTCCTGTCTGTAGTTAAAAAATTATGACAAAGCATATGAAAAAAACTTTATTATTTTATCCACATATGTTATTTAACACACAGCTCAACAAAATCTAGTTAACGATAGTTTACATGAATTTGATTAAACCTGTGGCAGTCAAGTGTGTTACTGTCTGAATGTTTTGAGAAAATGATTGTAATCAGTAGAGTAAAGATTCTTCTTCTTGGGGCATAAAGACCCATATCACTTAAAAAATAACTTTCCAAGTTGTTTTTACATTTAAATTTTATTTTTATAAAAAAGCACCGAAACACTCAATTAAATAGGTGTTGCTAAATGTATCAGCGTGTCTGTGGACCCAGAATGATTTTCTCTGGTTATTTCCTGTCATCACCAAACCTTAAAACTTTTTTTTTTAATCATTGAAACTTTATTGCCACCTGGTGGGGAATTGAAATACCCACATCCTATAAAAAGGCCAAACTTTTGTACAGACATGCATATAGATAAACTAACAGATATTCTGCTAATTTGGCTTCAGCCCATTAAAATGTAAATTATGTTCAGCATTTCTGGCTGTGCTCCATCTCCATCAACTCAACATCTCTTGTACTTATGTTCTTCTGTGAGCTCCCCTTTGTGTCTAGCTTTGACTTGCCTTTGAGAGTTTAGGCATAACTGGTGCTTGTGGGTAGTCGGGTGAGATAAAAAGGCAGAATTATGACAAACGTTAGTTCCAGTCACAATATTTGGTTGCAATTGAAAGATCTCCAGGGTTGGAAGGGGACCCTGGAGTGACGGAAAGACCCTGGAGGAAATCTTATGTTGTGGCTCAGAGCTTCGCTGGGAAAGGAAGGATTTGGACGTGTGTGATGCATGATGATGGATGGACTGATGTTTACCCTCTGATGTACAACATGCCGGGTCTAAGGAAAAGGATAGACTCCTTGGCACCAGGGTTGCCCCACTGACACGGCGACGTAATCCCAAACGCTGTGCTTTCTTCTGAGGTTCAGTGTGTACACTCGCAGGCTGTCCACATGCCACGCTGCGGCAGGATTTGCGAACAGGGCAGGTGTTTTGACGTTCTGCTTTTCTATCGTGCTCCCTCTTTGGACATGTAGATGTCATCTGGCTCTTTTTCACTTGGCTCTCCTTGCCTAAAAGGGGAAAATCAGCAACTGCATGTGGCTTCTGACTGAATTGTTTGTGTCTTGGCTCAGCCACAGCTTGAGATAACTGCTCTGGATGGACCTGATGAGGGAGAGGTGAGTTAGAGATAAAAGACTGTCTGTAATGTCTGGATCTCTTTATGGTCGCTCCTTCCACTAGCAGGTTCACTCCCAAATACTGAGGAACTTCAACTGCAGCCTGAAAATGTGATAAAGTAAAAACAAATCACAAAATTCTCCATGGCATTCATCGTTAAGTAGAAATATCCTGGAAATAAACAGCAATTGGCTTTGAAGCCAGTCCAACCTGTTTGTAAATAAGCTTGAAGCCTCCTGTGTAAGCGCTGGGATCAGTCCTCCAATCTAGCACAACCCTCAGCGTGTCGACTTGCACAGCAGGACAGAGCCGCGCAGTCACAGTGCTGGAGCAGGCCATAGTAGGGCTGGCATTGATCTCTAGAAGCCAAGGCCTCAGATCTCTGCCCAACATAAAATCAGCTCCATAAAGCTCAAAGCTTGCCTTGTGGGGCTCCACCAAATCCTGGGCTGTCTGTAGAGCATGGACAACTGCTTGCTGCATGCCTGGTATCACCACCGACTCCCACTCTGTCTCACGGCCCTCTCGCTGCAGAAAAGAGCGAAACTGTGAGCAGGACCACATATTATCCTCCGGCAGTCCTGGATGGCGGTTACGAGATGGCTGGAAGTGCTTCTGGATGGAGTTGTTGCACAGGTGGACTGAGCTGAGGAAAATGGTAGAAAATGGGAACATCCACAAAGTACTCTAGATAAAAGACACCGTAAAACTTAACTGTAACCTTCATTTTTTGTCTTTTGTTTGAAAACTCTTACTGACCTGTCCAGAGTTTTTGTCGAGTAAGGCTGAGTGGAAAACCGCAGGTAGCACTCTTTGTAGAACCAGATAGTCAGAGGGTTCCAGTCAGTTACAAGGAACCACTGACGGAGGTCAAACTTTGTGCAGTGGACCAGCAGGGGTCGTTCCAAGTATTTTTGAACCACCCACTTACTCTCCTTTGTCAGTGCTCTGTCAGTGTCCACAAGTGCCAAAATCTCATCCAGGTGATTCATACACATAATGCCTAATGATGATGAGGGTGTGGGAGTGAAAAAAGAGGTGAAAGCAGAGTTGATTAAAACACAAAATCAGAACTGCAATTTTGACAGCTATTTGATTCAGCAGTGTTTAAGATGACCTCGTGAATCAAATCTGATATTTGATGATGGAATCTCATATCTTTCCAGTCTTTTTAAAGTAATTTCACTATGCCAGCTTTCAGTCAATACCATGTCAAATTTCCCAGCATACATTCAAAGAATGGGTCATGTTAATTTCTTAACAACACACATAAAGTCAATAATGAAATACAAAGTACTTCAAAAATAAAAAGAAGGCTTGGCTTTACCACTGCTGTGCAGTGCAATAAAGGCCTCTTGTGTGCAGCCAGATGGAAGGAAATGCGACCAAGACCAACAATTCGAGCATGATCGCAGACAGAAAACTATTTGACAGCTCAACAAACAAAAATGATCCCTGGACAAAGTTGTCCTCTGAAATTTGTCAGAAAGTAATAAAAAATGACTTGCAAAGCGCAATAAAAATAAGAAGAGCCCTCCAAAATGAACAGCCATCTACTAAAGATAAATGAGAGTGAAGGCAAAGTAGCTATACCTGCATATATAATTCCACTTAGGCCAGACTTGACTACAAATCATATCTTTGTTGAGATGAAAACAGTGGTGTTAAAAAAACTTATGTGAGTCTTGAAATAAAAACAGTGAAAGGAGGAAAAAAAGAGTATGACATCTTTCTTCTCTATGTATTAAAATTAGTAAAACAAAACCGAAAAAACAGGGATGTTAATAAAATATAGGGTTTTTTTCAAATGTTTTTATGAGAAAGTTTGCACAGAAGACTTGATGCTAGAATTTATGTTGTGCTACTGTAGTCTTGGCAGACTATATTATTATGCACATATAATTTTTACGTAATTTTTATGTATGTGCTGTGGTTTTTTTTCTATTTTGCTGTAATATAACTTCCCAAATAAAAAGGAAAATCTAAAAATATATATATATTAATTATGTCCATTCATCAGTTGAATGTCTGAAAACAAAACCAGGCTTGCTTTCTTCAATATTTTTCACAGCTGTTTACCTGTAAAAAAAAAAAAAAAAAGCAAGCTTGCTATGTAAGTATCATATTAACTATTACGAAGGTAAATTATCAGAAAAAAGCCTAACCTCTTCCTCTTGATTTGGCACCTGGTTTGATGATCCAGATGTTGTTTAATCCATCTGTGTCCAGCTGTGGGCAAACAGCCTGAAGTCTGGTTAACATATCCTGGCAACGCTCCACAAATACACTGCTGCCCCTGATCAGTTTGCCTTTACTGCATATAAACATGTTATTGTTAGAATTGCAAATACAGTTTTATAGTAGTGGTAGTTTTCTGAAGCCCTCTGTATTTTGAACATGTATAGCATGTCATTCTATATTTAACCCCAACCTTTACTTATTGACTTGACTAAGCCATTGCATGGGATGTACCACTGACAGCTACAAGTGGCACCTGACATGAATAAATCCTTCCAGCAGCTAGAAAAGGACAGCACAAAGGCTCTGATCATGGCGGCACAGGAAGCACCAGATGGATGTATGCAGGAGTCTACCGCAGGCGACAGGACCCAGACTGATGCCCCAGAGACAGTCCAGCACATAGTAGCAGGATGTAAGAGGCAAGCCAGGACACCGTACACTGGGAGGCACAACTAAGTGGAGGGAATAGTGTACAAGAGCATACAGAAGTTCCCAAGTCCTAATGAGAGACACCACCAAACATGGTTGGAAACATCATGGCTAAGGTCTTGTGGGACTTCAAGTTCTAGACAGACAAGCAGCTGCGGGCCAATCAATCAGACTTGGTGGTGGTTTACAAAGAGCAGAAGACCATAGTTGTGATAGATGCGACAATCTCAGTGGTCAGTAACATCAGGAAGAAAGAGCACAAGATAATAGAAAAGTACAACTAGAGCACATCCGCTCTAGCTAAAGTCCAAAGTGGTCCCAGTGGTAATGGGAGAACTGGGATCTGTAAACTGTATGTAAGCTGTAAACTGGAAGATGGTCTCCAGCAGATTTGAGACACAACACCTGAGGTCCAGAGGAGTGCAGTGAGCTAAGACATTGCGCAGAACCCTCAAATTCCTAGGTCTCTGGTAGAAGACCCAAGATAAGAAACACACACACGTCCCTTATGGGATCTTCTCCTGACTAATGAGAACTCCAATTTTGCTATTTCAGATACCTTTTAAAGTTGTTAGCAACCTAAATTGATTTTTATAAGCAGACTTCCACTGCCAGTAATGAAAATAAAACGAGTGTAACCCGATGACAATTTGTAGAAAAACCCTGGAAGCTCCCAGAAAATCTCTCAACTCACTGCACAACCATGTAGTAGTGTTTAAGAAACTCTGCCCATTGCGCTTCCTCCACCGAGGGCGGTATTTCTGCTGTTACATCAATGTCGCTGTGCTTTAGAACACTGAGAAACTCTTGACACACGTGTAAGGCTGTGTTAATAATTTCTGGACCAACAGATCGATGCTCCTCATTATCCAACTCTGTAGAGAGAGAGAGAGAGAGAATATTGCACCGTTATACTCCCTCTTGTCCAAACTTTGCATCAAAAGCATTTTTATTCCTATGTGTGAGAAATTATTTCTAAACCTTCAGCGAGACTGTTCTTGGATTTTTGTTTGTCCCCCTCTGGTTCATCTCTTCTCCAAATACTTGTCTCAACCACATACTGCAGCAGACTGGTACATGCTGTTCTCCTGAAATCCTCTTTATGTTCATAAAAAAGAGAAAAACAGTCAGAGAAGCTATTGGACATAAGTAAACTTAAAAATTCTTTGCACCTAAATTACACCTCATTTAGTCTTGTAGAACATCTTTTTTTCTGTTATATGTAATTTACAGCAGACCTATGAATGCATGCTTTTCATCCTCTGCTCCAAGCCTGTAGCATCTTGGGAAGAAAGTGTCTGGATCCGCTGTGTCAAACCACTGAAGGTTACGCAGATTCACACAAAGTCCCACCTGAAAACAAAACAATTACACTGCAGGAAAAGAGCTAAATAAAATGTATGCGCCAGCTAATCATTAGAAACGTTTTACCTTTGTGGTAAATGTTCCAGCATTCGCATAGTGATTGGTCATCTGGTCGTGCCGCAAGGAGCGACAGTCTATGTTGTCCCGTCGTGTCGTCCAGTAGAAATACGTTGTTTCATTTCGAACAAGGCGAGACTACAAGAGTCACAACAAAGACACAAGTGAAAGTCCCTTTGGCTTTACACTGGGCAAGATATCTGTGTTAAGTTAGTGGGTACACCTAAAGCTTATCTTACCATGAGATCATACATGTCATCAAGGTTCTCCCCTTTCTCGCCTTCCTCCGCTCTCTCTGTCACAAGATAAGAGGTGTGTGTATACATGCATGGTTACAGGTGTTAGAGGCTAGCATCTGTAATGCAGCATACGATTTCTTGTTTACCAGCTAAAGGGAAATCCATCTAACTTGTGTTACAATTACTCTCTGTTAATTATTCCCACACTTAGAGGGGGGCAATCCTTTCTCTTTTTGGCCTTACCAGTAAAATAACTGCAGATCAGCCCATCATTACCATCCCCCTCCTCAACGCAGGGGTAAGTAGGTGATCTTTGGACGGGATGTGGCAAACGACGTTCAACCCACCCTCTGGCCCATAATGCAGCACGGATCACTGGATAGGGTCCCTGCACTGAAAACACTTTCCTTAACTGAGAATGACGGGAAGAGAAACGAAGAAAAAAAATATGACACAATCAACTGTGGCATTACAATAAAAATCTGTTTTTACATATGATCACCTTCACAGCTTTGTCCACCAGCGTTTTAGCTGTTTTCAGCCTGTCTGGATTGATCACTGGCAGGCTACGTACACTGGATCGTATCCTTCCCCCCACTGGAGCAACTGTGGATTGTAACACTGGAACAAACTCCAGATTTAAATATGAAGTACTAATTATGTTTTTACCAGCAGATGTACAATGACTTACCTGGCATTTGTCGCTGAGGTCTGTAGGTCTCTTTTCAACTGACCAATGCACAATGTGAAAGAGAAAGCAAAAATGCACCCAGTTGCACTATTTTTACATCATATTATAGGATTTGAAATTATACAGATCTATGAATAGCAAGCTAATATAAGTAGATCCAAATTTATAGGGACATTATTCCAATATCCAAATATACCTTTTCACTGTAGACCTAAACATGCTGTTTAGGCTACTGGCTACTGTTTCCCCTGCAGCTGAAAAATAGAGGAGGCTTTACTATAAATAGTATGGCATGTGGTACCTAAATTTGTCTATGCAGCAGCTGAAGAAGGATGTAAATTGGGTTAATCAGGCATCTTAATCTGAACTGATTTAGGCTGTGATGACTGGCAGAGCTACGCGCAAGAAGGGCGCAGGTGCGCGCACACGAGTAGAAACATAAAACGAATACACCATGACCAGCCGTGGATTGATAAGCCAACTCTCCATGATTTAAATAAGCGATTAAAAAGGCATAACGAATAAATGAATCTCAAATAAAACCAGGTGTTATTTTACAGTGGACATGAATATACAAACCTCTGTTGTCACTTCCCCACTGAACTGGGCTGTATCTGTATGCGTCCATAGACTTGCTCAGTCCGGCTTCCTTCATGCTGCCGCACACTGTTCCCATAACAACCGTGCATGCTCCCACAGACAGTTTATAGTTGCCCCAACAACAGTGTCCAGGAGAAACAGGACGCCACGCCGGTGGATGAAAAATCCACCACCTTGAGGCATGCCTTGAAGAAACTGGATCACTATCGGACACTATCAGTTGCAAACAGCGTGGCTTACAGGTGTATGCGACATGCACACGGACAATTAAGGCACTCATACATGATATGTGTGTGGAAATATCCCGTTGCAGTTGCACTTTGAATTCAGTGTGAATGGAAAAAGTGGTTAAAGAGGGTCAGCTTGCCAAAATTCAATACAGTGCTCTGCAACGTGACTGGTAGGCAAGAGTTCATGCCGAGGTCAATGATGGAAAAAACAAACAAACAAAAACTGTTGCTTTTATTGCCTGGTTAATTAAATCGTATCTCCTTATCTATCAATAAAGATTAACATGTTGCGTAGGTAAAGGAACCCATCTGTGCTACATCGTAAATAACTGCCTTCAATGGTAAATTATGTCATTTACTACGCATGGATCTTTCTTTGCGTAATGCATCAGCTTAACACACGATGGCATCCGAAGACTTCTGGTATATTCTGGATCAATCAGATTCTGAAGGTCTGTGTTCGTTCAAGCCGGTGCGCCAAGAAGGCAACACTAGCGTCTGTTACAGCCTAATATTATGTTACCAATCTGCGTATTTTGTAACCCGAAACCCGCAGTCACAAAGTTTAGTCCAGGTAGAGTGGTTTGCTACTGGACTACATGAAAACATTTATTCTACTGCATGAATTTCATTGTTAGGTTGGAAATTTTTACGCCTTTTCCTACAAAGATCAGTCTCTTAAAATTAATTCAACTGGTAAAGATGAAGCTTTACCCAAATATGATTTCTAGACAGGATGAAATGCATCTGAAATGACAGTTAACCGTTTTTAACAGCTTTGTAATTGAAAAAGAGGAACACATGAGTGAACGACTTTTTTTGCATATTGCATATTGTTATATTTTCGTAAATGGTACGTACATTTATGCATATATGATACAGCAGCCTTCACGTGATATGCCAGACTTTTAACCTGCATGTTTTTTGTTTTGTTTTTTGTGGATTTCAGTATTTCAGACCACTTACTAGCATTAGTAAGATGTGCGTCGTTGTCCCATTAAAACATACCAGCTTCACATTTAGTTTGGTGGGATCTGCGCTACAGTAAGTAAATAAAGTTTATTAATTAAACGTTTTTCACAGACAGAAAGCTAACATACGCACAATAAACAGGAGAAGCACCAATGAACTTTAAACAAGATAAATAATGTTAGTATAAATTATTGTGTAGGTTGAGTTATTTGTCATATTAAGATTATGCAGTCGTTTTAGACGGGATTGAACCTTTTGCTGTACACAGTAGTCGCACAACCGGAAACTGCTGGAAAGAACACTGTAAAGAAGCTCTGTAGGCTCATAATAGTCTTGGCTTCAACGTGTTGGTAGCAGCAATGCGTCGCAGCTCGTTGCTTACCTCTGCGCTCTGATTGGATGGGGCTGCAGTGATGCTCTCCGCATCCTGCTTTCACACAGCTACAGCAGGAGGGAGGGGAGCTCGAAGCGCGACTGGGAAATCATCTCAACACAGGAGCAAAATAACAGTTTTCTTCGCTTTAGTCCTTTGAGATAGATGTAAACACTTAATATGGCCGCAGAAACAAAGGGAGCTGATGTAGCCCATTCGTGACTGTTCACTCAAAACGTCCGAAAACAGCGCAAAGCGGCTCAGTGAAAGTCTTACTTTACACTCCGTGAAGGTAAAGCAGGATAACCAGGAGACCATGAGCGCGCAAGTCAACGACCCCGAGAGTATACTGTGCTACCAGGTAAAGTGGTTTTTTACTGTGTGCTGCATTGCTTTGACACTGTGGGCTGGCACTGAGCAGGGTGCACACAACCTCGGACAATTGTAGTCCCATGCTTCGAGATTCTCTCAAACTCAAAGATTGAGAGCACTCCGGAAGGTTTATAATATTATTTTTATTTCGTTATTCTACCTAAACATTTTAATGGTTAAGAGACCTCAGTAAAACATTTTGTATGATGTTAAGGTGTGTTTCCTGCCCTACAGGATGATGCTGTAATCGGGGGATGTTGTTGATGTTGTTCTGAGTTGCGAACACGTGCACTGATTCCGGAGAGCATTGAAATGCGCAGAGGGGTCGTAGCTCCTGGGACTAACGCACAAGAATACATGAAGGATTGCGTTCTGGAAATGCCGTGGACACGGTGCTGTGAGAGTGCAGCAGATTATTGATTAGATATTTTCCTCCTGTCCAACACAGCGCTCATTAAAAACTGCTGGTCCGAACGACGCGTGTGCACGAGGCAGAATAAAAGGAAGAGATGTGTGGTGGATTTTTAGTTGAACGGCGTGTTATTTCTGCTTAGTTACCCTCAAATGACCTTGACGCCATTCTCACATGGTGTTCTATAAAGAGCCGAGGGTCTGTTTCCATACAGGCAGAAGGGGGACAGCTTGTGGGAAAGCTGTGGTTTGAAGGGGAAATTGTCTTGATCCAGTGTCCTGCTGATGTGCATGTGTCATGTCCTCTAACAGAATCTCAGTAGCAGTATGGATAAGAAAGCCAGTGAGCACACCAGGCTTCATTCAAACTGACAATCATTAACATTTGAACAGACTGATTATAACCACCCTGGCATGCAGTTGGGCAGCTTAATGGACTTGATGCAACCTGCCCTAACAGTCATGTCACCCTTTTGATTCATAGCATCCTGTCTGGGCCAGAGACAGATGGAGTAAGACCAGAGGTGAGCTGGGAAGTCTCTGACATGATTAGCCAGCTTTCAGTAAGGGAGAGGAAATGGCCAGAAGCTCTTCAAATATTAGCGTTATCTAAGCTTGTGTTAAAATCTGTATAATTGTCTCTCCACCATGTCTGTGATGTGTTGTGGACCTTTGCATTTCATACCACCTGCAACCTGTTGATTTCTCACACGGTGCTGCTGATGGGGCTCAGGTGGTGGGAAAAGAGAGGTAATTTCTTTGAGGAAAATGCAAAATGTAAAAATGGATAACAGCAGTAAGGCTGGGAATAGAACAGTTTCACTTAGATATATCTGCATGATTCAAAGATACGTTGATGAAGGGTTAATTATTACATTATTAATAATAACAATTAATGTAATAATTAATAAGTATTAATGTTTCCTTGCCATAAAAGGCGAATAATGTCAGCTTCCACGTTTAATCTATGATACTGCATTATATATATATAAATATTTTTTAGAGGTTTGTTAATTTTTTTTAAAATATTTGGTTTAGATACAAAGTAACTACGTATACAACTACTGGAAAAAGTACAAATCAGTTGAAGCTGAAGTGCAACCGTGGAAGAATATGGATATAGGACTGGACAAACAGATGTTGTTGTATCAAGCAAATTGTCAGTTTTATATATGTGTCTTTCTCCAAGTACTAAACAGGCGAGGTAATGTCACGCTTGGGAAATAATTATTGTGTAAATGTTATCAGATACTCTTTACTGATTGCATAAATTGACTTTTTAGTCCATTCGCCCCATGCAGCCAAATTTGATCTCACAACTAGCACAACCTTTGCATAGAACAAAGAGCAACTTGAACTTAATTAATAAACTACTATGTTTTAAGAAAAATAAGTGAAATTTCACAAAATGTCCACATTCAGCCAGTGTGCTGCCATTGCAAAGAACTCTAAGGTCCAAAATGAGTGAAATGCATCATGACAGCTACTCCGGTTAACTGTCACTGGGATGTTGGTCAAAAGCTTCTAATTGTCTTTTTCAACAAAAGATTGTAAAGCTGACAATGACTCAGACCTCCATCTTTGCAAAGCCCTTTGAGGACTGGATTAAATCTTCTGGCAGGGTGGTTTTGGTCCATGGGCTGTATTTTGGACACCCTTAGTTTAACCACTGATAAAGTTTAGTCTTACTGTTACAAACTTGAGTGCTTCATTTTAGTAGGCACAGTGTAATTTTTTTTAGTGCCATTCATGCACTGCGTTTGCAGTACCTGCAATAAAGGAAAGTATTGTATTGATTGAGACGACTTAATTTTCCCTCACTACTTTCATTTATCTAACAGAAATGTAAATCAATAAATCCAAATACCAGCAAAAACAAGCCTACAGACACAGTCAAAACAAACTGCAATGACTTCCAGATCTCTAACTAAACCAACTAAACAGGTATTCATTTTCAAATGTTCACAGTATCACTCCCAGGCCTGCTACTATAAGTGATTTTCAGTTACAGTTAATAAGTTAGTGCTCTCCACATCGTGCATTTGTCTGCATTTTAAGCCCATCAAGCACAAAACTGTCACAGTTCCCAGTTTAGTCGCTTTACGGCAACTATTTGGCATCGGCCCCAAAGTTTCATTTTAATTAGTTAAGTGGTATAGAATCCATTTAGTGACCGTGATCAATAAGCCCCCATCTAATGAATGAATGTGTACTTTAAAGAGCAACATTCTAGTTTCCAAAAGTCTCCACGTTATGTGAAAACTGTACTAAAACTCTCATTTTTAAGGCGCTCAATACATTATTATAGTAATGAGGCATGACCAGCACGTCCAATTATTGGCAGCCATTTAGTTTGAAAGAGCGTGTATAATCACAGATATGTGAAAAACTTCAAAAATTAGGAAATGGTGTAGAAGAGTCTTTGGGAATCATTTGGTCCCCTGGACTTTGGCACTAGTATTTATTTATTTATTTCAATTTTTGGGCCAGATGACTGAGAATTAGTTAAAAACGCAAAACTCAGTGCTCAGCCCGCTTTAGTGTTTGCTTTTGATTATTTAACCTTATTGTGTACTATATTGTAGAAGGTGTGATTTTTAATTACAGTATATATTACAGTCTTTTACCCACACAGCCATTTGAGCTGGCAGTAATCTTTCTAGAAGGAAAATAATTAGAGAGAGAGCTACAGGGAGGCTGAATTCAACATGTGGCATTGAATAAGGTGTGTATGAGTCATGCTACTCGTGGGCTGATACAGTCAAAACAGCCGTCCCTCTCATCCTACCTCCCCCAGCTATCTCTTTTCCTCTTTCACTCTTTCACCATTACCTCTTCCTCTCCACCATTCATGTTCATCCCCTTCTCTTAGTGAAGCGCTGTCACATGCGTCTGCACCAGATCTGTAATGTCACCGTGCTATGGACACGTTTAAATAACCTGGGGCTATGGCGCCAAGTGCCAATCCAGGCTCTCAGAAACAAAGCTCAGTCTGGAAGTGACAGACCCAGTTGTCTGAGTCAGGGCGTATATCCCTGCTGTCAATTCAGAGTGCTTGTGTGTGGGGAATAGCGCAGAGGGGTCAGCATTGAAAAGGGAGGTGGGGTGTTGTTGGAGTTTGAAGATAAAAATAGGAGACGCCAGAGAAACACAGTTAAGGAGGAGAAGGGAAATTTTGTCTCAAAAGATTTGCTGAAAAACTTTTGTTACAGAGCGCGAAATCAATGTTATGATTGGTCAAGTCAGGAATGAAATCTCAAAAGACTTGAAAGTTCAGGCTTATTTTTGCAACAATTTTTTTGCTCATACGCGCATCATTTTCCTGCCTCTTGTGTTTTCAAAGCTCTCCATCAAGAGCTCAAAGTCTTTACAGTAGCCAGCGAGCTCTGACTCCACTCACAGCTCCTTTGCAGTCCCGTTGGAGTCAGAGAGCATTTTAGTGCCAAGCATCGATTGCCCCGCTCAGCTAGGACACGGGGATTCAAATCATTGCTGCTCTACTTGTTCGGGACGATAAGCAGTTCAATATGTTGTTTTGTTTTTTATCCTCTTTGATGCTTTTCGAGAACACCTTGTCAAATAATACTTATCTTAAAGATGACGTCCTGCATCACAGGCAGGTTTTATCAGCAGTCTAAGTAGGACATTCAACCCTGCTCTGGGAATCTGACATGTTTCTGGGACAGCCTGCTCGGCGTTTTCAGAGGTATCAAACTCACATTTCATTTTCATACTGAGACACTAGACTGAGGTGTTTAAAGTCATCAGCAGGTAGATCTTTGAAATTGGCTAAGTGTAATACATAGAATCATTTGTTTCCATTCTAACAGTTTGTCATTTACTAGGTGAACAAAAATATTATTTCATACCCTTTTAATATTTAAAAAATTCAAAGGGCATAAAACATCAGATTAATTCCCTGGAAAAGGCGCTGTCTTTTTTTCTACGCACAATTTTGCTTCTTAACATTACTGTCTCTTCACTGCACATCAACAAAAAGCTTCAGTAAAGTTAAAAAGACCATCCTTTAAAAAAGTCGCATTACTTTGGGAAAATCTGGAGGGCAAATACCTCTGATGTCCCAAGAAAGCAAAACATAGCTAGAGTTTATTTACAAAAATACAGCGCAGTTAAGTTCTGATCTTTTCCAGCTTTGAATTCACATGATATTTGAATTAACACTATCACGTCTTTTTAGTCACAAAGCAGCTTCGGTGAGGGTTGACTGTTTCCGCCGAGATGCTGGTAAAGGACAGAACCTCAAGGACAGGCAGCCATTTTGGCAGTGAACTGATCCTGTGGTACAGTCGTGCTAATCTGTTGGGGAAATTATTGAGCCATAATCCCACCTCAGTACGGTGGCAGATGTTGATCTTGAGGAAAAGAGTAAAGAAAGAGGTCCGGTTGCCAGGATATAAAAACAGGCAGAATCACACAAATGACTTGCTCTGTCAGTGGAAAATTACGCACACATGCGTGCTTTGAGGGTCACAGATGTGCTCCCACAGAGGGAACAAACAAAACTTTGAGTTCCATGTGAGCCTTTAATTAGCTGAAGCATGTAACGTGACACAGGAGAGGTGAGTTGTGAATGACAGGGAACCATTAACCTGTTAAAAACACACACACTTGCATGAATTTGCCATTAAGGAAGTGCTGTTAGTCAACTGTGACCTAGATGACTGCGGGCTGCGAGTCACGAGCATAGACTGAGGAGAAAGAACATCATAATCATGGAACAGATACATGGTTGTGTAATCTGATCTCGCCCACAGTGGCGACCTTTTATTTCTTTCATGTTGCATCTTTTCCTCTGTATAATGCAGCTTCACTCAGTCTGTAGTTGTAGTTATTGTTTTAGAGTTTAGATGTCTCAGTCTGTGTGTGTGTGTGTGTGTGTGTAAATGGAAACAAACTAATTGATCTGATCTGATGACCTGTCTGGGACAAAGAGCCTTTAGAGTCGTCCCTCTTTTGGAGTGTGTCTATATGTTTAGTAAAGCTGCAGTTCTAATGGAGCTGACTGCCTGCAGCCTGAGCCCAAACCTATAAACTGCATGAAACAACCAACACCTGCACAGCTGCAAAGATTACTGGGGCATTGTGTGTGAGAGAAAATCACAGCTACATGTGAATGCACACAGAGCTTTGAACAGTAGATTTGAATGACCTGGTTTGTATAGATGATATATCTTCCACATGTTCTTCTCGCTCTTATAAATGCAAACCCTAATTAAAAAATCATAAACAAAACTCTGTTTAAAATGTAAATAAAACAGAATGCAATGAACAGCAACATGTCCCAAGAAGTTAGGTCGACCAGTTATAGTTGGCCCAACAGCTGGTCTTTTCAGACATTCCCAGATGTTTACAGACTTAATGGAAGAGGGAATGCTGCACAGTGCTAAACATGGCCCAAAGTGTGTCCCAACTTTTATGTGATGCTACCAGTAAATTGAAAGTGGGCTTCCCAGTTCTTTTGTACATACAGTACAGTACTTCTGTTTGTAACGATCCAGTGTTTTCACTTTGGAGACTCAGTTTCTGTTTGACATTTTCTGTTTGACTTTGTTCTAGTCTTCAATTTGAATATTACCTTTGCTCAGATAAGATTTTTATTCTGATTTAGTATTCATAGTTTTCTTTGTTAGTTATTCTCAGGTTTTTCCTCTCCTCCTATCATCTGTGTGCCTAGTCTGTGTATCTGTTAGGTCTCCCCTAAGGGAGAGGCCAGCCACCCTTCAGAGGAAGCTCATTTCCACTACTTGTATCTTCAATCTCCTTTCGGTCAATACCCAAATATCATGACCACAGGTAAGGTTAGGGATGTAGATGAACCTGTAAAGGGTCTGTTAATTCGAGAGCTTCACTTTTATGCTCATCTGTCTTCACCACTACGAACCGGTGCTGCTTCCGCATCACTGCATCTCCCCTCTCCCCTCACTCATTAACAAGACCCTGAGATACATAAACTCTTAGGGCAGAAAGTCGTCCTTGACCCTGAGCGGGCACTCCACCCTTTTCCGGCTGAGGACCATGGCAGACTTGGAGGTGCTGATTCTCATCCCCGCTGCTTCACACTCGGCTGCGAACCGCTCCAATGCAAACTGCAGTTTTACTGATCAAGACAGTGTTCTGAAGCAAAAGTTGCATTACTATAAAATAAACCAACAAACCAACTGATGCAGCCTCTGCCCCTGTTTGTAAGTCCAGTTATCAGGAATAAAGACATAAATCTTTAAAAACAGATCACCAGTATCTACTTTTATTTTTTAAGATATATAAATCTAAAATAGCTAACTCTAGTTCAAAGAAAACAAAGAGGAACAGGATTAGAAGTGAACACAGTGACAGCTCAGGTTGAGAGAGGCAAGGCTGAGATGGTTTGGTCATGTTATGAGAAATTACAGTGAATACGCTGGACAAAGGATGTTGAATATGGAAGACCAGATAGAAGTCTCATGGGTGTAGTGAAGGAGGACATGCAGTGGGTTGGTGTGACAGAGGAGGATGTTAGGGATAGAGGTAGATAATCCACTGTGGAGACCACCTAAGGAAGCAACCAAAAGGATAAAAAGTAGACATTACTCTGGAGTAAATAGTTTATTAGTCAAGTGTTATTTTCATGGCTCTGTAGTGTAGTGGTTTACACATTTGCTCAACAAGTGAAAGAGCCCCAGTTTGATTCTGGGATGAGACACAAATCCCTTTGGAAGTGCATCTGGTGTAAAAAAAAAAAAAGTAGTAACCAAAACATGTGGAGCTGCTCACAGTGGTGACCCTCTGTGAATAAGCTGACAGCGTTTTAGTCCTATTTTCATCAGCAGATGTATTGTTGTATGGCTGTCCTGCCTCAGAAGCATCTGTAGAATTAAATGAAACTTCGATGCACTTAACTGCTACATGTAGCCCACATACACCTTGAGTCCCATTCGGTCTTTGGCCAAAGCCTGACTACCTAATTAGGTACCCTTAATCTTTGAAATAACAGAATTGGCTTGGGAATATGAAGTGCTCAGTCACCGAAGAAGAAAAAAGAAATCCCAAAGCGCTGATATGGTAGAGAGGATGTGAAAGGAGGCAAGAAGGCAGCACCAGGCCACCCATTGTGTTTCTTTTAAGCTCATTTGAAAGAGGCTGTTATAAAACATAACCGAAGTGTGTTGTGGATTTGAATTTTTGCTTATAATAGAGTAAGACATTCATCTGTCTGAACTGCATGTTAATTACTTTTTCCTTATCAGAATCTTATGTTAATATGCTTAGCTGTTCCATTTTTAGCAGCATGGAGAGGCTAAAGAAAGTGGGAGATTAAATACTGCTTTGGGACTTCAAGTTACAGACACACTTACAGCACTGTCTTGCTTTTAAATCACATTTCATAAGTGCAGCCAGAAACCATTGAGTTCTTGCAATAAAACATGCGTGGGGTTTTATCAGTTAAACCCTGTGAGAAATAAAAAGCTCTTGCTCCATAACACACAGTGATACACACAGGGTACTGGAGTGCAATAGATGTTTTGTGTCCTGACAGGCTTTATGTATCAGGATATGTTTCTCCAACTGTGGTCATAATTTTATACTATGGTTTTTTTTTTCGTCCTTTGTTCAGATTCGACATTTTGTGCAAGCAAAAGGCCATCTCTCTGAAGTGCTCCTTTCATCAGGGCAATGATTTTAGGCGTGCCATCAAATCCACCTAGGGATGGTTCTAAAAAGAATAAATTGAGGGACTGCCCCAGTGAAAGCCAAAGTTTGGAACCCCGTTGAATTTCTGTTGGGAGACTTGAAATGGGCCGCACATGCAAGAAAACCCTGAAACAATTTGCAGTTGAGGGAGTTTCTGGAATTTTAGCAAGTCATCATTCAGATATATTTTCAAATAGATGATTGAAAGAGCTAATCGTCCATATGTATTGTGTTCATATGAATACTTTGTAGCATTGTCCAGGTTCTTGCTCTTATGTGTATGTCTGACAAATGTGAGTCAGTGGCTCTGCTGTAGACCAAGCTAATATTACAATCCAAAAGCCCTTCGGGAAGACATATTGCAACTATTGTTGCTGCTGTGGTCATTATGCAGCAATCCCAGCCACAGCAAAACATTGCTGACAGAGACACTGCAAGTCTTCAGTGTTTCCCCTTTAGTTTTTCCCCTAAAAGGCAATGCAATGAATGGATTATCCAGATACTCTCAGCCATCATTCAGTATATGGTATGACAATTGTGTATTCCTCATGCACACCTGTTGAGACAAATGCTCCCAAAACAGCTTTGCTCTAAATTAGATTATCAGATGTTTTTAAAGCTATTGATTAAAAATCTGTATTTTTTGTTCTACAGAATTCTGCATCCACCCACATGCAATCACAGTAGCATTGCCAGTATGTAAACACAATGCATACAGAGTTGGCAAAAGCATGCATAGTGTAGAAAGCAGATTATATATATCAGTGTCTGCATGTGTGTTTGTATTGTGCTGCTGGTAGGGATTTATGGCATCATGCATCCCTTCATCGATTTACATTTATTTATAGACTGGTGCAGTGCCCACTGTCACAGGCATATTGACGTCAGCAAAAGTAGACGTCACAGTGAGTGGAAGTTTTATTTCTGAGCTATGTTATCTGAACTACTGAAATAATAAATCATCACAGAGGAGTGTGACCACATCTGTGAGGTTGTTACCCCAGACATCGCTTAATTATAGGAAGATGACCCCAAATTGATCTAAATAACTTCAAACTTAACAAGGACAATATGTGATTGAAGTGCAGATGTTCATCGTTATTTCAAGGGGTTTACAAATGTTTAGCATTATATATTTATATATATATATCCCTATTTTTAAAGGTTCAAAAATAATTGGCCCGCTGACAAACAAGAAGTTTCATGAGCAGGTGAGACCTGTTCCCTTGTTATTTCATGACAAATGCATCCATCCATCCATTTTCTGCTACTTATCTAGGTAAAGGTTGTGGTGGCAACCACATCCCAAGCCAACTGAGAGATATAATCTCTCCAGCATGTCCTGAGTCTGCCCAGGGCTGTCTCCTGATAAGATGAGCCCAGATGTGGAGGAAGTAGCAGTTCTACTCTGAGTCCCTCACGAATGGCCTAACTCCTCACCCTGACAAAGGAGACAGACATAATTTCTGAAGTTGATTCAACTTGTTGACTGTCATTTTAAATATGAGGACCAAAGAGAAGTCAGTGCAAGTGAGGAAGGCCATCATTAGGCTGAAAAACCAAGGGTAGATATATTAAAGTTCACAATCAAGTGTTTTCTTCATGAATGGGCACAAAGCATTTACAACAGCACTCAAGAAGAGGAAGGTCACATTAGACTTTGCTAAAATATCTAAAAGAGCACTCACAGTTCTGACAAAAAAACAACCTTTGGATGAATCTGAGACGAACTTGTACCAGAATGATGGGAAAAGAAACATATGGAGAATGAGAAAAACAGGTAATGATCCAAAGCATATCATATGATCTTCAAACACGATGAAGGCAATATTATAGCAGGGGAATGTCTGGCTGCCAGATGGGACTGTCACAAGTCGCAGCATGAATTCTGAAGTGTACAGAGCTATACTCGCTAAAGCATTCAGCTTAATTCTGCCGTAGTGATCAAACGGTGCTTCACAGGAAATACCCAAAACCATATTGCAAAAGCAACTCCAGAATTTCTCAAGGCAAAAAGGGGTTAAAATCAGTCACCTGATTTCAGCCAGGTAGGGCAGCTTTTCAGTTACTGAAACCCACAAACAAGCAACAACTGACGATAACAGCTGTAAACATCTGACAGAGCACATGAAGGAAAGAAACAGCATTTGGTGATATCCATGGGTTGTAGACTTTAGATAGACACTGACTGCAAAGTTTCATCCAAGTAATAAAATAATCTTTACATTTAAAATCCTGTTAGTTTGTTAATTTGAGCCTCTGAAAATGGGAGATTATGTATAAAAATGTCTGATTCTGTTAATGAAACATTTGTGGAAAACCCCTTTACACAAAGTATGCAATTCAATCACATCTTGATTGTTTAATTTAAAATCTACGTGGTGGTGTACAGAGGCAAAACTACAACAACTGTCAATGTATTTTACTGGTAATAGCTCCAACCAACAACATACTATAATAGTTAGGTCCATATATATTTGGACACTTACAAATGTTTTTTTTTTTTTACCGGTTTACTGAAACATATCCCAATTATAGTTATATAATGGATAGACATGATGAGTAGACTGTCAGCTTTCACTTAATCCACATTCAAATTGAATGAAGGATTTAGGATTTTCAGCTCCTTAACATGTGTCGCCCTCTTTTTAAAGGGAACAAAAGTAACTGGACAATTGACTCAGAGGCTATTTAATGGAAAGGTATGGGCAATTCCTTTGTTATGTCATTATCAATTAAAAAGATAAAAGGCCTGGGGTTTATTTGAGGTGTGGTGCTGGCATTTGGAAGACTTTGGTTTAAATAGACAACATGGGGTCAAATGAGCTCCTAAGGAGGTGATCCATGCAAGTGAAACAAGCCATCCACAAGCTGTGAACAGGAAAAAACCCATCTGATAAATTGCTACAATAATAGGAGTGGCCAAATGTACAGTTTGATACACGCCGAGAAAGAAGGAAAGTACTGGTGAGCTCAGCAACACAAAAAGACCTAGTGTTCATGGAAGACAACAGTGGTTTATGATCACAGAATCATTTCACCTTCACAACAGCCAACCAAGTGAACAACACTCACCAGGAGGTAGGCTCCTGTCTAGTCTACCAATTAAGAGAAGACTGCATGAAAGTAAATACATAGAGTTCACTGCAAGGTGCAAGTCATTCATAAACCTCAAGAATATAAAGGGTAGATTGGACTTTGCTAAGATCTAAGATCTTGGAGATTAAAATTCGGACAGAAAGGCCCACAAACAAACAACAACTAAAGCTGCTGCAGTAAAGGCCTGGCAGAGCATTAAAAGTGGGGAAACCCAGAATCTGGTGAACTACATGAATTCAAGACTTCAGGCCCTTTACCTGCAGAGGGTATTTAACCAAGTATTAGAAATGAACATTTTATTTTCAGTTATTTAATTTTTCCAATTACTATTGAGCCCCTGAAATGAAGGGATTATGTGTAAAAATGCTTTAGTTCCTCACATTTTTATGTAATCTTGTTGTTCAGCCCACTGAATTAAATCTGAAAGTCTGCATCTGAGTTGTTTCATTTAAAATTCATTGTGGTAATATATTTGTAAACATCCTGTAAACAGATACGATGGAGCAGTAGAGTTACTCCAAACATTTTGTAACATGTCTTGGAGCAATCTGCCCTTATTATCATAGGTCAGATACACTCACCATGAAAAACACACTGCATGTGAGCTAACTGCACTGTTTCTTAGAACAGCAACATCCTGCAGCAGTCTGCCAACAGATTCATCACCAATGGAAATGGCTCTTTGTTAATTTGATTTGATTTCCCCAGGACAGTAGAGCCTTGCACTAATACTCTTTTTACCTCTGCTGTGTGTGTGTGTGTGTGTGTGTGTGTGCTGCCGAGTGTGCACGCCTGCCTGTCTTCCTGCATGTGTCCATACCAGACATTCTAAGAATAACTTTCAGGAATTTGATGCTTCTTGTGGAAAAACTTCCTTTGCGGTGACAATAGCTTCTCCTTATCAGGAAACTTCTTGACTTAATAACCTTTAAAACTTTCTTTCAGGGCCTAATCTTTAAAGGCTGAAGACGATCAACATTTCCACCGAATCAATATGGCTACTAGAGACAAAGAGCATTGATTACACCAAAAAAAAAAAAATCAAAGCAGAATCATTATGCTTACATGTGTCTTTTTTATATCTGTGTCCATCAGAGGCCTGATGAGGAGGTGGTGGTAGATCAGGGAGGAACCAGCTCTGTGCTGAACATCCACTATGAGAAGGAAGAACTGGAAAGTGAGTAACTTGCAGATTTGTTGAAAGTTGCCCCCATGTGTAAAATACAGGGTCAGCAAGAATCCATCTGTCACAGTTTTGTTAAAATTTATTTTAGACTGTCTGACTTGTACTGCTGCAAGTATGACTTTCAGCGGTACCAAAAAAAGCATTCTCTGTAGTTGTACATGGACCACGTAGCCTTTTAACAACAGGCCTGATAACCTATAGTCCTGAAGTGCCGCCGAGCAGGACACCCAACATAAAAAAAATCCTCAAGAGGATAAAGATCTGATCCAGTAATCCACGACAAAGAAGGAAAATGTATTGTTTGTCCTGAATCTGATGTTCAGCCAGTGGATGGACTGTCCTCTCCAGCACCCTTGTGCACACCTTCTCGGGAAGGGCCAAGGGACGTGTTCAAGTTAGAACACGTCCCTTGGCCCTCCTCCTTAAAAAGGAGGACCAGCACCAAAGTATGCCAATCCCAGACCACAGTTTCCACCTTTCACATGATCTTGCAGAGGTTGCAGCCAAGACAGCCACACAACATCCAGCTCGTATCCAGCATAAGCACCAAGCTTATGGATATGGAGACCAAGTTCTGATTTTACAATGTAAACCAAATTTTACAATATAAAAGAACACTTTCCTGAAACTATCGTTATTGCTTTCCAAAAGCTGAATTTACTCCCACTTTTTAGAAAGACTCAGCAGCCACACAGAAACATGTATGTTTATTTGGGGGGATGTGGGGGTGGTGGGTTGTTATTTTGGTGCATTATCTAAATGAACTTTTATTTCAGTGGTCAACTGAACATAAAAACTCAATATCTAAAAGCTCCAATCTGCTAAAAATTGCTTAAAAGTTTATTTGCTTTTTTGCAACCTGTATATATTGGCTCTACAGTATTAAACTGTATTAAAAAACGTAATTAAACTTAATCAGCTGGATCGCTGTGGCCCACTTTTACCTCTGACCACCCCCTCTCACTGCCTCACACTGAAGGCAACTCCAGAGTGGATTATACTCCAACCACTCACCAGGAGACCGGTTCCAGAACCCAGTCTATATCCTGAGGTGTTCCCAATTATATCTAGCTGTATATCAGTCTCACACACTCGTTTGGGTCCTTTGTCCATAATACAAGTAATCTTATATGTCTCAAGAACCAGTTTCAGCAGAATGGGATCAGACAACCAAAGCCCCCACCTTTGAGCACTTCCTGATCCACATTGCACCAGATCTGTATGGCTAACTATTTAGAGTACACTCCTAACGGGTTGCCAGCCTGTTGCAGGCCCAACTTAGTGAGACAGACATACTCATATCTAATTTAGAATCACCAATTAACCCAACTCGACTAACTGGATGTTCTCGGACTGTAGTAGGAACCCAGAGTTAGCCCACACAGACATGAGAAGAGCAGGCAAACTTCAAGCCCCAGCCAGATGGTAGTTTCAAACCCAGCACTGCTAACATTGTTGCTGTGAGGCAGCAATGCTAACAGTGTAGTGTAGTGGTTAACATATTTGCCCGCCAAGTGGAAAATGAGACCAATGTAGGATCTGGATCTCTGGCTGGAAATGAACCAATAACCTCCTGCTTGCCAAACAAATGTATGAAGTCCTGCACTACGCTATGCTGAGTTGACCAGATGCTGATCAATAACGTGTGTCCATGAGTGCCTGCATGTACGTTCACTCAAATTCAAAAATAATAAAATTCATATGTCTTATGCAGAATTATTCTCTCAAAATGTTTAAAATCTATTTGTGTAAGCCTGTTGTTTATTTATTTATTCAAAAAGACTAATATTCAAATAAAGCTCCAGTATATACAGTGTCACATGCAATCAGTCTCTTGGTTATCACACCACGCTGTTTTTGAAATTGAATCCACTAATGATAATTAATGATGGCAACAGTCAAGACTAATATAGGACAGGAAGGGTGTTGTTTTCTCATTTTCCCCGTGGAGTTTAACACCTATGCCTGAGTTTAATGGCTTTCACTTTTATCCTGCATGCTGAGAAATCATAGGACACATTATTCCTTCATGTTTTTCCCCTCTCAGTGTTTGAAGATAATTCTTTTTCCAAGCGCTAAATGCTCTTAATATTGCGGGTAAACTTAAAAATACCTGTAGAGAGTAAACTAATTGCACAAAAACAGGTCACATAGTCTCTAGTCAAATCTTGTAAAATTACTGAAGCTCTCTCAAGATAACCATCAGTTTTAAATTTTGGTTGCAAATCTTCACCACACAGCAATCAATTGACAGCAGGAGCAAAAACCTCTTCATTGTGAGTCCCTTTGGTCTGACGGGAGCTCTCCTTGTTTCATGTTTATTAAATAAATTAACAATAAAAATAGAACTTATGAAGACATCTTGCATCTCGGATTAGCCTATTTGCATAATAACTACTTGTTTTGTCAATCCACTAAACTCCTTACAGTCTTTTCATCAGATAAAATGAAGTTAAACTAAAGTGCATGCCTGTGTGACATTAAAATGCTCGCATGTTTACTTGATAATCAAATATACTTTCTTTTAATTTTTCTTGTCTTTTTTTTTTGCATTGTTTTCAGGTCACAGGACTCTGTTCGTTGGGGTCCGGATGCCCAGGCAGAGCCATCGTCACCACAAAGGTCATGGTTCCCGCCACCGCAAGAGAGACAGAAGGGCAAGCAGCATTGCAGCACAACAAAGCGAGGAGAATGAGACAACCAGTTCTAGTCATGGTAGCGCATACAGAAACAAACACATCAGAATTTTTCTTAGGCTACCCCATTACTTAAAGTGTTTTACAGTTTAGATGCATTATTTTGATTATTTTGGCTCATATAGTCATTCACCAATCAGATGGAGCCATATAGTGACTTGCTAACAGGACCAGCACCCATAGAGTAGGTAGTGGTTGTTAAACAAAGCCTATCAATATTGTGGGCACTTCACACATGCAGGACTCCAGGCTGAAATTGACAAACCACTAATTAGCTAACACAGAACAGGAACAAATCAGCATGCTGCACATGTGTACAAATGTGTGTTAAAGTATGTATGCATGTGGGCTCAGAAGCCATTAAAAGGCATGTAAGGACAGAGTAAGAAATGTTGTGTTTTGGAAAGTCTTTTGAGAACCTACAGGTCACCTCTCCTTCCTCCCACACATCACCAGACACACCATCCCAGCGGGTCCAGTTCATTCTAGGCAATGAGGAGGACGCTGAACACGTGTCCCATGAGCTGTTCACCGAGCTGGATGAGATCTGTGTCAAGGATGGCAAGGATGCTGAGTGGAAAGAAACAGCCAGGTCAGGATATCTCCTCAGGGAGCTGTTGGTAACAGTGCTTAGCAATAAGGTTTCTGACAGCCTGGCAGCTCTACAGCGGCACTAATATGAAGAGGGAAGTCTACAAGAGGTAGTTACACTTAAAGCTCGCTGAAGGTTAGCTCAAGGTGAAAAGATCAAAAGCCGTGAGTCAAACAAATATGGCTTATTTGTGCTGTTCAAATGCCAAATCTAAGTTTCTCATGCTCACTTTTTTTTATTTGGTGGTGTGAACCACTGTACAAGAGATTTAAAGCACATCTATGCGTGGGAAAGAAAAACAGCTTTCTATTTAAAGTTGAATACTCCCTCTACACTTAACCTGAAGAAGAAGTGTATTCATCATACTTCAAGGAACTCCTTTAAAAAGACCCGACGTGAGTCAAGCAGTCCCTATTATAGCCACGGCTGGGAAAGCATAGCATCTGTTCTCAAGGGCCTTTGGTTTCAGTTCTTACCTAAAGGTTTTACGTCTCTGCATCAGCAACTCCTGCTGGACAAACCAGCAACTTGTGTGGTAGCTCACTGTCCTCCGTGTGTGAGAGGTCAACTCTAAATATTTACAAGATATTTTGGAAACAGAAAATCAGTATAATATCATGTAGCAGTGGAGCAGTAACAAGGAAATTGGAAGCAAAAAAAACAACAATGACACAACGTGACAGATTTTCCGTTTTGTGTCTTTTTTGACAAATTAATAACTCAAGAATAAAACTGGAGCTCCAACAACAGAAAGATTAAAGCCCAAACAACACCCATAGAATTAAATCATTAAAAATAAATAAATAAATAAAACATTTATCATATGATTTTTATTTTAACTAATACTTTATTTAAATATTCCTAATGTCTGCAATCATAAAACTAAAAAACAGTTATAAAATAAATTACACTGTACACTGAACCCACATTATCCACACATATAGAGCGACACTATATGTGCTCTAACAGCCCTAAACAGCCCAAATACATTGAAGTTATATATCTGCAACTAGAATGAGACCAAAAAGCCAGAGGAGACTGAACAATGGGCTAACGGTGCCCTTTACAATCAAGCTCTGATTGCAGAGCTACTGCAGGAGTCAGGTTAATGCTTTGTTCAAAAGCACTAATCAGGTGAGGAACATTTTATCTGCTGGGAGACGATGTACAGCAAATGTACCAAGTGGGGACTTTTGTAGAAAACTGACAGTAGATATACTTAGGAATAAATTATACTATTGACCTTCTAAAAAAATGCAAAAATGAAGAAGTGATAGAAATGCTGTTTGTTTTTTTAATGGTAGCTGAAAAGAAGCTTTTGCTAAAGCAAACATTTCTTTACATGTTATTCTTTATCCACAGTAACAGCTTGTTTTGGCTCAGCTGTTGTCATTTAAATGACACTTTGTCAATTTATAAGATTGAAATTATGTTCTTAAGTTTTATAAAAATAATTAAGCCTTTGTATGGTAGCCTTTGTAATCAATATAGCGAATTAAACAGAAGGAAAAAATCATAATAATAATACTTCACATGTGCTCCAACTTGCAAGTTGCTAAATAACATCTCTTTATGCTGCAGATGGCTGAAGTTTGAGGAAGATGTGGAGGACGGTGGAGAAAGGTGGAGCAAGCCTTACGTTGCTACGCTTTCCCTCCACAGTCTATTTGAGCTGCGCAGTTGCATTATCAACGGCAGCGTATTGCTTGACATGCATGCTGACTGCATTGAAGAGATCGCAGGTGAGAACACTTGTATGTTAATATGACTCTACCCGAGTGCTCTATATAAGAAGGCAGGTTCAGACTCATTATTAAGGGCGAAACAAAACTTATTATTGGTCTTTATCATGTGCTTTTCTCTCATGTTTGGCATATAATTGTGGTCAGAAGTTTATATACACCCATTATGGGCATGAAGGTCATGGTCATTCTGAACTTAATTATTTCTTTGAAGTGTTCTTTTTCCAGGATGGAATCATTTCACTGCATACATCTTTAATGACTTTAAAAAACAAGGATTGCTGTTTGTTTGTTTTGTTTTGTATTTTCTCTAATTTACCGGGTCAAAAGTGTACACACACACACACACACACACACACACACACACACACACACAGCATTTGTTTCAATGCTCCCTAGTCAGTTGAATCTTGACCAGTTGCTTTTGGTAGCCATTACAGTTTTTTACAGCAGCTAGGACACATTTCCCAATACTTAGGTCACTTTTGCAAAACTCTTCACACAATCCTCCTAACTGACCGTCAGCTTGGCAAAACAGTTCATTTCACATTCAAAATGCACTACAACTACCAAAACACTTTATTCAGGTCTCAAATAAACTCATTCTTCCAGAACACTAGCAAAGGTTGACAGCCGACAAACACACTTTGTCACCCACAAAACAATGACCTAAAAAACACTAACAACATGTAGCATTACACAGTGTTTTCCTGTGTAAAACAAGGACACATCTCTGTTTATAATTTCAATATATGTTACTGGAATGAATCAGACATCATGCAGAATTCGTTAATATTTGTTTATGTATTTTTATTTTTTTGCACTAAGTAATCCCAAGAATTTGTATACACACCATCCACTGATACACATACAATAGTAATGCTATTCTACTCGGTCTTCTCCATTTGGCCACAGGTTCTCATCCACATCACATCTTATGTCATCTAGGGCAATACACCTAGGAAAGAATCTTCTGGCTGCCAGAATTGAAGGAGTTGAAAAATTGAAGGAGTAACACCTGTGTAGATGTTCATCTACAATGAGAATAAGCTGTGGCTGGTTAAACTGCATTTTTAGATTTAAAATATGTTTCAATAAAATATTGCTGTTGGATTTTGCTGTCTTTTCAAGTTTTGCATTGTGTTATTGTTTTGGCCATAAGTTTAACAGTTTTGAAAACAGTATGTAAGCACATGCAAAATGTCCTGTCCGTACAAAGATTTTTGGCAGTTGTTGTGTCTGAGTGAGAAGATAATTCATGAAATTTGAGAGATGTAGTCATTGAATGCATTTTGTGCCAAAACAATGATAACTGGTCCTCAGTTTAGCCCACATAGACTTCTGTTGTGCTCACTGTGTGAGGAGTTTTGCAAACGTGACCTAAGTATTGAGAAATGTGTCCTAGCGTCTGTGAAAAACTGTAATGTTAGCTGCTTTATCCATTCCAAAACCAGTTTTGACATGTGTTTGGGATCAGTGCTTTGTTGGCACACCCAGTTGTCAGTTGTGTTTACCATCTAGCTGTTGGAGGTAGTCCTCCTTTTTCATTAACCAATCTGCTGTGTGTAACATATCAGCTGCAGAGCATGATGCTACTACCACCTTGCTTGACAGCTGGTACAGTGTTCTTATGTTTGAAAACCTCACCTTTATTCCTCCAAACATACCTCTTATCATTTTGGCCCAATAGCTCAATCTTTGTCTCCTCTGACAATAAAAGTTTTCTCCAGAAAACTTTTATGTGGAAAGCTAGAAATTCAGTCAAGCTTTAAGGTGTTGATTTTGGAGCAGAAGCTTCTTTCTAGGTTGGCACACTCTCAGCCCACAGAGAGTAAAACTCACTTCACTGTAGTAAGTGACGCTGGTCTTCCGGTAGTTTCTGGTTCATGGCAGGCTTGAACCTCGGTGATTCCTGAGTTATATGTGAACATGAAATTTCCTCTCATCTGAGGGTGACGGTTTGGGTGGTAACAAAAGAGGTGACATGTCAAAATAACTTGTATTTACAGTTGTTTGAACCGATGATCTTGGAATCTCTAGTTGAGATCTTCCCAACTTTTCCATTGGTCTGCATATTGGCCTGTCTAATAGTCCCATTGTCAGTAATCCATCCATCCATCCGCTACCGCTTATCCTTTTCAGGGTTGCGGGGGGCGCTGGAGCTGATCCCAGCTGTCATAGGGCGAGAGGCGGGGTACGCTCTGGACAGGTCGCCAATTTGTCACAGAGCCAACACACAGGGACAGACAACCATTCGCACTCACATTCATTCACACATTCACACCTAGTGGCAATTTTAGATTATCCAATTAACCTATCCCCACAAGCTGCATGTCTTTGGACGGTGGGAGGAAGCCGGAGTACCCGGAGGGAACCCACGCAAACACGGGGAGAACATGCAAACTCCACACAGAAAGACCCCGGCCTGATGGTGGAATTGAACTCAGGACCTTCTTGCTGTGCGGCAACGGTGCTAACCACCGTGCCACCGTGCTGCACAAATTCAACCTTATACCATTTATTTGTCTGTTTTTCTCCACCTTGCTCTATAGAGCCAGTTCTTTAGCTCATGTTACTTTTGTTACTATGAATCAGACTGTAGCCTTGTCAGAATGCCTGCTAGTTGTAATCCAAGAAGAACAACATACACGAACGACTATATTCTTTTGGACTCAGAAACACAGTTTGCTTCTCTTATGGTAACTTTGCAGAACAACCAGCCTAGTTCTAGGCAGCACATCAAGCTGCAGTTTGTGTAATAAACCTGAGCCGAAATTGTATTGCTGTCAGCACCTGTACACCTGGATTTTACTTGGAAATTGCAGCTGAAACTGTGATTGGATAAAATCTACTTTGATCCAAACTCATTTGCATGCAAGTAATAAACTTTGCACCTTCATTTATTTATGCATACTCATGACTGGATGAGGTAATTATGCACATCATGCAAACAAACACACACACACACACACACACACACACACACACACACACACACACACACACACACACACACACACACACACACAAACAAAAATAACAAGAACAAGTGAGTAAGCAAGGCCTGATAAAGTGCAGAAGCGGTAAGAAAGATGGAGAGATGCTGATTATTCTGCAGTTTCATGTGGACAGATATTGACATAACCCTTTAAACTTTCACCTTCTGTTCAACAGTGAAAGATGTCTGACCAGATTGGCTTGTATTTGTTTTAAAAGCAGCGGTTACATAAAATTAACATGTGTTCCATAAATCAAGGAGGGTATAATGTTGAGACATTATGATTTGATGTGGAACACCAACGCTCTGATCATACTAAACTCTGGGTTTATGAGTTTGACCTGCGTTGCAGACATGGTACTGGACCACCAGGAGGCATCCAATGAGCTGGATGACAGCGTAAGAGTGAGGGTTCGTGAGGCGCTGCTCAAGAGACACCACCACCAAAACGAGAAGAAGAAGAATTTGATTCCCATTGTACGCTCCATCACAGAGGGAGCACGCAAACAGTCAGAACCTCATCTGATTGGTGAGTTTGATGGTGGATGTCACACACAAGCGCATCCTGACTTGTGCTCTCTACATCAAAGTAGAAGTCATGTCTTGATATAGGGCTGAAATTGGCTTTTTTTGGGGGGGGGGGGTACTTTGGCTGTGTGCTGAGGGGCCTTGATTGGGTTTTTAATTGTAATATTAATTAAGATTTTCAGTTCAAATTATAGTCAGGGTAAAAATACATAAAAATACATGAAAAGTAAGTATTGATTTGATTAGATTAAAGTAAGTCAGACTGCATAACAAACATATATTTCTTTCAGGGCGATATATTTTTTTATTCATCGTTGTTAGTTTGGACTTGGCACAACAACTATCATATTTACTGACTCTGAATCATTTGTCTCCTTCCATCACACATGCACATAAACACCCTGCAGGGTCAGCCACGTCTCCCCAGCCTATTCAATCCAACGAAGCAGCTAAGAACGGTGCTGGACAGGACAGCACTCAGGTGGACCTGAGTAAGGTAAACAAGCAGGCTGTAGAGCAAATGTTGCATTTCTTTAGATGAATGCTATTAAAAAAAAACCCAGAATACTTGTAAATATGATTATGCTAAACAACAACAACAGATCTTATTTTGTGTGTGTGTGTGGGGGGGGGGGGCTCTCAGCTCTGAGAATGCACTGGAGACCTGAACTGGGATGCTGTAAATATAATGAGAAACAATTGTGTCACATAGTGCCCCCTACAGTGGAACAACACACAGCAGTAGCCCATCAATAAAGGTACTTTTAGAGCCTCCCAAAGGGTTGCCATAGCAGATGCCCTTTCTTACTCAACACTCCCATTTATCCAGGCTTGTAACCCCCTGAGGTTGGGTTTTTGTGTTTCCTCTTAGTATCAAACAAGAGGTTTTTCCACATGTAAGGCAAATGTGATAACCACAACAACACAGAGCCACTAACAGCAGTCCACCAACGAAAGACTAAAAAGCAGTGCCATAAAGCCACAGACAAAGGTTTCCAATGAGCACTGGACCTGCTCGGTTCTCTACAGTTAAGTTAGTTATTACAGTAAATCAATAAACAACACGCTAAAGAGAAGAAAATTAAGGACATTAATTCTGGGCAGACAAGTTACAATAGCATAGAAAAGAAAACTGGAGACAAATGAAGAATAGATATACAAAAATTCACAAACAACGTTTTTAAATACCGTAACAAAAATCCCAATCGACTTACATCATAACATCAACATTGAGATCAAATCCTGTACTGATATTTGCATCTGTCCTGTCTGAACAGGTGGATCTGCACTTCATGAAAAAGATCCCAGAGGGTGCAGAGGCTTCCAATGTGCTGGTGGGAGAGCTGGACTTCCTGGAGAGGCCTATTGTAGCCTTTGTGCGCCTTTCCCCTGCTGTGCTGCTCACTGGACTTACAGAGGTGCCCATACCAACCAGGTAGACAGCTGCAGCTCCCTGCTTTAATCATAAAATCAAATTCAATATTCCAGAAACTCTTTATAAACTGAAATTCATCTGCTGACAAATATTAGGTTCCTCTTCATACTTCTTGGCCCTGATGGGAAGGCTCAGCAATACCATGAAATCGGTCGCTCCATGGCAACCATCATGACAGATGAGGTAAGCACTCTGTCAATCAAAATAAATCTGAGCATCTCTCTTGCAGGTATAAAGAGGCTGAGTTTTCTATTTCTTTTGCTTTTTTCTGTACCAGATTTTTCATGATGTAGCATATAAGGCAAAGGACAGAAGTGACCTTCTAGCGGGAATAGATGAGTTTCTAGACCAAGTAACTGTCCTGCCACCAGGAGAGTGGGACCCCTCAATCCGTATTGAACCCCCAAAAAAGGTCCCATCTCAGGTACATAGCTGCAGTCAATTAAAGATATTTGTACAACGAAAATTTATAACTGTTGGTTCAGTGTATCATAATTTTGCATTCCTTGATATCTGCAGGAGAAAAGGAAGATGCCTGGAGTCCCTAATGGCACCGTCTGTCAGGAAGAGGAAGAGCTGCATGCTGAACACCACGGGCCAGAACTGCAGAGAACTGGAAGGTTTGCCCAGACTTCTTGCTTCTGTAATGGTGACTGTAGAAGGCATATTCAGACAGCAGGGTGTTTTCCCCCAGAAATGTAACCCTTAAAACAGCTTGCAGTTAGGTGCCTTAATGGATGTGTTGCAGCCTGGGCCTGAGTTTAGCACTCTTCACTGTGTTCCCATTTGCTCCGGTCACGAAATCTAAATTTGGATTTGTGAGGAACAGACAAGTGACAATTACCAGTGCGAATGTGACAGCCTGAAGGAAACTGAAGACGAAAGCATTTTACTTTATTCTTTAAAGAAAAGGTTGTCTTTGAAATCTTCTTTCTCAACAAGATTCTTTTTATCTTTTCTATTTACATCCCACACACCACAATTTTTAGTGAGGTACCAAAAAAAGTTCCATTTTATTGAAATAAAGGTTAGTACAATCACATCTTGTCCATTTTGTCTACAACAATCATTTACAGGCAACTTCATTTTAACCCATTTTTTTCTTCTGATCATCATGTTATCAATTGTCCAAATTAATCTTAAAGTAATAACTTGAATTTAGAAAATAGTAGCAACTATCATGCCAAGAGTTAAATTAGATGACTATAATGTCCATTTGTGTGTTAGCTGTGTAGCTTGAGCCAGGAGCTGTTTATCTCAGTTTAGCATAAAAGACTGAACCTTTGAGAGGTAGATGAATTAAATTTTGTTGTTCTCATCCAGCAGCAAATGTGCACATTTTCCACAGTGCAATCTGAATTCTACACAGCATAAAAAGTCACTTGAATGCTGAACACGTGACGATCACAGGCTCCCTCCTTAGAACTGCGGACTGTTTGGAGGAGGTCATGACAGAGAGTGTTGCGCTACAAGTCTAAACTGCTGCTAAACTACTGATAAACTTGCCCTGCTGAGCCACTCAAGGCCTTTATGGTGGCTCCAGATCTTTTGCAGGTGTCTTTCCTCAGCACTTTTCCTATTTACATTAACACAATAACTTGAAATTATTGTGATTTTATTGTGAGGCTGTTTCAAATGTTTGATACAGCACCGATTAAAGTTGAAGAGTGCCAAGATGCTGCTATGGCTCATAGGTTGTAGGTCAATTAGGTGACTTATTACAGCAAGGAGCTGTGATCTGTCACACACCACAATCCCAGTGAACCTTTCTACAACACCACAGAGCCACTAGAAGCAGCCATTAGACTTGAGGACTATAAAGCAGTGCCACAAAGGCGTTACACTTGCTAGTTTCACTATAGTTAAGCTAGTTATTTCAGTAATTCAATAAGTACCATGCTGCTTCCTTACTCACTAGGGCCTGGTACAGCAGGTAGTTACACGTTTGATTTGGCTGATTTTTTCCCCTTGTTTTTTTTTTCCATTTTTTTACACTGAATGTCGTTCCTGACCCAACCCCAGATCAAACAGGGGACATGTTGCTCGTTAGGCAAATGTTAGTACCAGTTTCCCCCCTTTCTTTAAGTGTCCCAAGTCCATGTACTGTACTATTCTTTGCCTTGATGTGTTTTTGCAAATACAAAAAAAAACAACAAAAAAATAGAACTGTTTCTGAAAATATTCCATGCTCATCATGTTCATGCAGTGAGGATATGTCAGGTTAAACTGTCTTTGTTTACTGAACTAGTCCTCTTCTTTCCATATGTGCTGCGATCAGGTTATTTGGTGGTCTGATCCTGGACATCAAGAGGAAAGCTCCATTCTATTGGAGTGATTTTAAGGATGGTGTCAGCCTCCAGTGTGTGGCCTCCTTCCTCTTCCTCTACTGTGCCTGCATGTCTCCTGTCATCACCTTCGGGGGACTGCTGGGGGAGGCGACAGAAGGACGTATTGTAAGAGCTTAAACACACTCAAGGACACATTCACAGTACTATATTGTAGTTATATACTGCCGTGTCTTTAGGCCATTACTACCACAGCATCAAGACTGAATGTTACTGAAGATTGTGTAGCAAAGGTTACAGGCTCTCTGCATTTGCAACATATGTTGTAGAGCGCCATTGAGTCCTTATTTGGTGCGTCTATGACTGGAGTAGCCTACTCGCTGTTTGCTGGTCAGCCTCTCACCATCCTGGGCAGCACAGGTCCTGTTCTTGTGTTTGAGAAAATCCTCTTCAAATTCTGCAAGTATGTACAGGACTCACAACAGCTTCCTTGTGACATCATTATCGCCAAAATGACATTTGTCCCTGTTCCCCGCTGTGCTCTAACTTTAGTCTCTTCTCTCATTTCCTCTCCTCTCCTCTTTCAGGGACTACGACCTTTCTTATCTGTCGCTGCGGACTTGCATAGGCTTATGGACAGCCCTGCTGTGTTTACTGTTGGTTGCCACAGATGCTAGTTCCCTGGTGTGCTACATCACTCGTTTCACAGAGGAGGCCTTTGCTGCCCTCATCTGCCTCATCTTCATCTATGAGGCTTTGGAAAAACTGTTTCACCTGGGAGAACTCTACCCTTACAACGCATACAGTGATTTGGACAAGCTCACCCTGGCATAGTCAGTAACTCAATTTCCTCGAGAGTTTACCAGAATGTTTACGCTGTAGCTTTTTCACTGCTCGTTCTTTTTTTGCTGATCACTTTCCTGCTTTCCTCATCTTATGCTTGACTTGTTCTGACTACTGAAGAAAAAAAACACATTTTTGTGAGCTGATGTATAGTTCAATTCATTGTGTGTGTTATGCGTCTTTGTCTGTAGCTGTAAGTGTGCAGAACCTGATAATCCAAGTAATGAAACCGTGGAAATTTGGACTGAGAGAAACATCACAGCCTCTGCTGTACCCTGGACCAACCTGACTGTCAAGGTAACGTAACTATGTGGGAACACACATCTAATGAAGTCTAATGTTGATATAACTTTCATAATAGCACTTGCCACATTTGTTCCAGCTTGTTTACTTTCCCAACTTGTTAACATTCAACTAACCCCCTCACCTTCCAATGTGCAGCCGACCTCACTTAAGGATCTTTGCAAACACTGACAAGGAGACTTCAATTAAACTCTCGCTGCTGTGTGTTTAGCTAAGCACACCAAAGGCCATTTTGTTTGTCTGTTTTATGTCTTTTTTATGCTCTGTAGACTCTTCCAGTCCGCCACATAATTCTGATAAAACAGTTTTATGTGATGCATGAATGAATGTGATGCATTTATTGTAATAGGATCTCTGTTCATCTCTGTAGGAGTGTATCAGTCTGCACGGCCACTTTGTTGGGACAGCATGCGGTCACCATGGCCCCTACACCCCAGATGTCCTTTTCTGGTCTGCTATCTTGTTCTTTTCAACGTTCTTCATGTCTGCCTTTCTCAAACAATTCAAGACTAGCCGTTATTTCCCCACTAAGGTAACTAACCACATCATGAGTAATAGATTAGTAGGCACTGGCAATAGCATTAAAACTTATTGCATTGTGTTAATGATCATTAATCTCGTAGCCTTGTTGTCTCTTCTGCTCAGGTGCGGTCTATGATCAGTGATTTTGCAGTGTTTCTTACCATTGTTTTTATGGTCCTGATTGACTTTGCCATTGGAGTACCCTCCCAAAAGCTGAATGTGCCAAGCAAATTCCAGGTATAGAGGAACTGTATAACTTGCACTTCATGATATAAAACCATTGAGGATGATTAGCTGCATTATTGCATTATATTTCTGGTAATTACCTCTTCAGCCTACCAGAGATGATCGTGGTTGGTTCATCAATCCAATAGGGCGAAATCCATGGTGGACAGCTTTGGTTGCATCGATTCCTGCTCTTCTCTGTACGATCCTCATCTTCATGGACCAACAAATAACTGCCGTTATAGTCAACCGCAAAGAGCACAAACTACTGGTAAGACAACATTTTTTTAATCATATTCAAATAAGTCCTGAAGCTTTTCTGATTTTCGGACTTCTGCGATACAGAAAGGCTGTGGGTACCATCTGGACCTGCTGATGGTGGGAGTGATGCTGGCCGTATGCTCCATCATGGGCTTGCCCTGGTTCGTGGCAGCCACTGTCTTGTCGATCTCTCATGTCAATAGTCTGAAGCTGGAGTCAGAGAGCTCAGCTCCAGGGGAGCAGCCTCGCTTCCTGGGGATCAGAGAACAGAGACTTACTGGCCTGGTCATCTTCCTGCTCATGGGCTTATCTGTATTCATGACTAGAGCCCTCAAGGTTAGTCAGAGAAGCTATATAATGGTGGCCCCCTCTGGTGTATTACACATGAATCAGATGTGCAATATACCTACTATGACAAGAAATATCTGCTGTAAAAAAAAAATATAATACTTATAATGGAAGTTAATGGATAAATTAGCTGATAAAAATATAATGTCTGTTTGTTTTTTCAGCTCATTCCTATGCCAGTGTTGTATGGTGTTTTCCTCTACATGGGAGTGTCTTCATTAAAAGGCATCCAGGTGAGGAACTATGCAGCATGATTGTGCAGTTGACACAAAAACAAAATATACTGTGATTATGATTATTTAGAAAGCTCTCCTTCCTTTAATCTGGTGGCAGCTGAAGGCGCCTTGTCCTGGTGTGATTGAATACGCCAGCCATTGCACAGATTGCCGATCCACCACACGACTAACACAGAGAGACAGGCAACCACTCATTCTCCAATCCTTACATGCAGCCAAATTAAATAACCAATTCATCTAACAAGCATGTTTTTGGACTGTGGAAGGAAACACGCACAGACACAGTAGAACATGCAGACTCCACGCAGACTGGTCTTTGCCAGTGAGGAGGTTCAAACCAGGAAAAAGTGGTTACTCCGGCCCCTTCTCGATGCATGCTGCTGTATATATTAACACTCTGATGAACACATCAGGAGCTCCTCGGGGTTCGGTATCTTGCCCAAGGATATTTTGGCATGCAGACTGTTTTTGGAGAATGTCTGAAACAATACTACACTATGAATAACGTACTTCCAAAAAACCCCCCCCCCCAAAAAACACCAACTCTGACTCAAAACTGCAAAATAATTAAAACTGTTCTCTTGTCCTCTCTTGCTGGATGCCCCCTGCTGCACCCTTGCCTTTTCTAATTATAATGCTGTTGCAATTAATCATGGCCTGACAGTTTATTGTCTGAACTAACCAGATGCATTCATTCTTTTTCCATATTCACCATCTGTCTCTTTGCTTTGCTCTCATTAATTTGTTCTCTCCTTTGCCAACTTCCATAACACCTGCTTTCATCTTTACCACTTCTCAGTTCTTTGACCGTCTGAAACTGTTTGGTATGCCGGCGAAGCACCAGCCAGATTTCATCTACCTGCGACACGTTCCCTTGAGAAAGGTGCATCTGTTTACTGTCACCCAGCTCACGTGTCTGGTGCTTCTCTGGGTCATTAAGACATCACCGGCGGCCATAGTCTTCCCCATGATGGTGAGTTGACCACAACCATTCCGTCTTACCTAGTGGAGCCGTATCTTCTGTTTAAACACCGAGCCTGTTCGTCTGCCTTTTTCTGCAGGTGTTGGCTCTGGTTTTCATCCGCAAGGTGTTGGACTTGTGTTTCTCCAAGCGAGAGCTAAGCTATCTAGATGACCTAATGCCCGAGTGGAAGAAAAAAAATCTTGACGATGCCTCGAAAAAGATTGAAGAGGTAGTCTAAAGGGAATTTTAAAATGTAAAGTTCACCTTTTGTGAATGCATAAATGTGCACATATTGAGCGCGTACGTCATGGATTTGTCTCGCAGGAGTCACAGGTTATGCTCAGCACAAATAAAGAAGATTCGACTACAGTTCAGATTCCCATGGAGAAGACCAAGCCTGCTCAGGCTCCAAAAGCCCACGATCCCAGGTGAGCACACATGTTCAAATTTAAATAATAGACATCATATTTGGAGTGGTAAGATTATACAGGGAGTGCAGAATTATTAGGCAAATTAGTATTTTGTCCACATCATCCTCTTCATGCATGTTGTCTTACTCCAAGCTGTATAGGCTGGAAAGCCTACTACCAATTAAGCATATTAGGTGATGTGCATCTCTGTAATGAGAAGGGGTGTGGTCTAATGACATCAACACCCTATATCAGGTGTGCATAATTATTAGGCAACGTCCTTTCCTTTGGCAAAATGGGTCAAAAGAAGGACTTGACAGGCTCAGAAAAGTCAAAAATAGTGAGATATCTTGCAGAGGGATGCAGCAGTCTCAAAATTGCAAAGCTTCTGAAGCGTGATCATCGAACAATCAAGCGTTTCATTCAAAATAGTCAACAAGGTCGCAAGAAGCGTGTGGAAAAACCAAGGCGCAAAATAACTGCCCGTGAACTGAGAAAAGGTAAGAAAGGCTGAAAGACGACCACCACTGAACAAGACACACAAGCTGAAACGTCAAGACCGGGCCAAGAAATATCTCAAGACTGATTTTTCTAAGGTTTTATGGACTGATGAAATGAGAGTGAGTCTTGATGGGCCAGATGGATGGGCCCGTGGCTGGATTGGTAAAGGGCAGAGAGCTCCAGTCCGACTCAGACGCCAGCAAGGTGGAGGTGGAGTACTGGTTTGGGCTGGTATCATCAAAGATGAGCTTGTGGGGCCTTTTCGGGTTGAGGATGGAGTCAAGCTCAACTCCCAGTCCTACTGCCAGTTTCTGGAAGACACCTTCTTCAAGCAGTGGTACAGGAAGAAGTCTGCATCCTTCAAGAAAAACATGATTTTCATGCAGGACAATGCTCCATCACACGCGTCCAAGTACTCCACAGCGTGGCTGGCAAGAAAGGGTGTAAAAGAAGAAAAACTAATGACATGGCCCCCTTGTTCACCTGATCTGAACCCCATTGAGAACCTGTGGTCCATCATCAAATGTGAGATTTACAAGGAGGGACAACAGTACACCTCTCTGAACAGTGTCTGGGAGGCTGTGGTTGCTGCTGCACGCAATGTTGATGGTGAACAGATCAAAACACTGACAGAATCCATGGATGGCAGGCTTTTGAGTGTCCTTGCAAAGAAAGGTGGCTATATTGGTCGCTGATTTGTTTTTGTTTTGTTTTTGAATGTCAGAAATGTATATTTGTGAATGTGGAGATGTTATATTGGTTTCACTGGTAAAAAATAAATAATTGAAATGGGTATATATTTGTTTTTTGTTAAGTTGCCTAATAATTCTGCACAGTAATAGTCACCTGCACACACAGATATCCCCCTAAAATAGCTAAAACTAAAAACAAACTAAAAACTACTTCCAAAAACATTCAGCTTTGAGATTAATGAGTTTTTTGGGTTCATTGAGAACATGGTTGTTGTTCAATAATAAAATTATTCCTCAAAAATAAAACTTGCCTAATAATTCTGCACTCCCTGTATACAAGGATTTTTGTCACTTTCCAAGCAACCTACATGCATGCTTGTATTTATATACTAGTGTGTGTTGTTCTGTTGTGCCACCTGTGAGTGAGACCTCTCCCTAAACCCTCCGGTTCCTTTCCGTGCTCCTCAGGTGTGACCCCTCTGATATTAACATATCTGATGAAATGTCTAAAACCACCGTGTGGAAATCTCTCAACACCAATCAAAAGGACACTCGTCCTTTGACTGCTAAAAAGGCAAGGCCACACCCCTTATTTTTCCTCACCCCTACAATCTGGAAACATTCCTGCTTTATATTGTGCTCATTTGTATCTTTAGTATTTTAACATTATTTTGTTATTCAAAACTCAGGGTTGCTGCCTTGTGCTCTGTGCTGTCTTAACTCAGCCTTTGCATGTTTCGCCCTGCAGGTTTGAAGAGATTGCATTCATCGATGAGTAAAGGATGTCCAGATTCATGACAGACTCGACTGCATCTCTTGACTGGACAGGATTTGGCTGCTTCAACCATCAGCCACTTCAGTGCTCAGAAAAAGGAGTCTTTAGTTTCTACCAGCTACCCATAAAACACATGTTTCTCAGACACACAGGGAAAGTCAAGGGTGTAGAACATCCATCCATTCACTTCTACCTTTGTGAAGTTTGTAAATATATAAAATATATATACCGTACTACATATATATTGTTTAATTTCCCTAAATTCAAATCCCTACCTACTTATAGCTCTGGCCCTCACCACTCCTATATCTTAAACACCTTGGCTTGGAGTTTTGTTTTTATTAGGCACATATAATGTCAACCTTCTTACACCATCTGAACAATCTTAAACAATATTTAGCTGTGAGATTCCAATACTACTGAACGTCCAACTTTTAACTGAATTGTGGAGAGCAGTGATATGGAGTTGTACTCTAGAGGCAAGTCCTGGAGCTGCTCCACTGACAGTCACAGAACTGTTTTCTGTTTCAAACCATGCAGTCATATAAAGGTAACTGGGACGTACCATTTCAATTAACCATACTGGTTCATCTCCAAAAGATGGCGGTTTTGTTTCAGCTTGTATGAGTCAAATTTAGTTTGCTTTTAACTAAAAGAACAGTACCATGAAAACAGTGAGAGTGAAACAAAATAGTAAAACCGTTAACCTGTACCGCTCCACAGAGCTGAGGCAAAGCGCAGATTTAAGTAATAATTTATTGCTGGTTATCAAAAAACCTTGTGTCAACAAAAAAGTAAGCAAAAACAATGATATGTTTAATATGGTTGATTATTTGGTAGACTCATCAGAAAACGGGAAATGAAAGCACCATCAACAATGTGCTTTTTGGGGTGTAATGTTTCCTTTATTGGGTGTTCATCTTTAAATTAATGATTGTGTAAGAATCAAGTCTGTTATACCGACAGCACCCTGTGTGTTTGTTTTCTGCTTGTATTCTTATTTATTTACCTCAAACAAGGCCACGAATACTCATGTAAGGCATTTTGGATAACATCAGGTAGGAAAAACCAGAAACGTGTGCGTATCAAAAAATGAGGGAGGCTTCAGGGTTTTATTTTAAGCAATAATTTACCCACGCTCCACCCAAAACTAATCATACTGCAGCTTTTTATTCTTCAGGAACCTTTCTTACTAGTGCAACTTTGTATATTCATCTTGAGCTGGACTCTGAAGGCCTTCCTCGCACTTTCATTACATGTTACACTATAAAACAGTTACAGTTAATAAAGTGAAGCTATTTGAGCAATGTCAACTTCATCTGAGACCTTTCAGTCTGCATAAACAAGGTTGCACTGTAATGTGGGCCCTTGTGTTTAATAACCTTCATTAGACCAACAGTCTCTGCTATAGTTGCACTTTCTGTAGATAAAGAAACGTTGATATATTTTATTTTAAGAAACTCTATTAAGCAACCAAATTATTTTAATAAAATGTTACAGTTATTTATTATTATTATTTATTTTTAGATACAAAGTCACAAAATATCCTCTTTGCTTTCTGTATTCTAAGGCTGAAGAATGCAGCACATAACTAATGCTTTGGTGAATGTCTTGCCTCCATACAGTCGTGGGAGACACCTGTTATGTAATATAGTGCGGTCGACAATAGAACTGGCCCAATTGGTAATGAAGAGTTTCAGGTCAAAGTTATACAGCCATTTCTGCCTGAAGTTCGCTAACATTAGCCATCATGAATTAACTTAGTAATATTTCACAAATAACAATATCCTGTTAACATCAGTTCATTTTCAGGGATACTTCCTGAACAGTCTTCATCTGTTCTGTTTAAGTGAATTTGATCCAAAGTGCACAAGTAATGTGTCACTGTAAAGGTGACACCTCTGTGACACGTGTGAAAGTTTGTGGAGTGTGACTCATGTCATGCACTTCTGCTTTGATTCTGTCAGATATCTGAATGTGAGTTGAGTGCAGCCGTAGCTAAATTCATTAATAAAATATTATTGTGTAATCATATCAGTGAGTGCAAACAGTAGCTGATGCTATGTAAAACTAAGGGTAAAAAAAAAGAGGATTTGACCAAAATGTAAAATCACTGTTAAAAATCCAGTGTTTAAGGATTTTAAATGTGCTGTTAAAAAAAAGAATCTACAAGTTATTTTGGTGACTTTAAACCTGTTGATGTCTATGTGAATGTACGGTAAATATAAAGTAAAATGCCTTCATTGCACCGTAGAATGATTGCATAAACATGTAGCCAGGAGATTCATTCATTAGGTGGATGTGACTATAAATATATGTGCAATACCAGTACATGCGTGCCTGTCATAGACTACATAACCATTTCTTGTTGTGCTGCCTTTTCCTGCACCATTGACCTTACATCCGCTTTTGTTTCTGGGTCCAGTTTTGGATTGTTGTACTGAATCGTTATTTATATTTTCCTGCCCACTTCATTTTTACATGTAGGTAAAGGTGACATCTGTGCACTTTGTCCTTGTAATAAGTATTATGTGAAACCGATGTCTATTTCAAGGACGAGGTGACAGTAGAGGAAAAATGTAGTTGTAGAGGGGGGAGAGGAAGTTTCCACTGAGAAGAAGAACACTTGTACCGCGGTAACATTAATCCTACAGTTTCGGAGCCATAGAACGAGCGATGCCTTGTCTCTTGTATTAGTCTTGAAAGAAATAATTCTGTTTTATATGTATATCAAATTAAATTTTTGACAATGGAAATGGAAAATAAATAACTACAGGTAAAACTGAAGAAAAATGTGTTTTATGTCATTTTGCCACAATTCTTGAATACACGCCACCAAAATGAGTATTTACATGTTTGACCATGCATATATTTCAGTGTATTTAATGACTTTGTCCACTAGGAGGCAGCAGAGTAACAATCCTTTCTAGCAGGTTCTGACCATAAGGACTTTGCCCTTCTAATTTTAAGCTAAATTCAAATCTGTTGCATCATTGTAGAAAACATAAACACTAATCCCACCCAAAACATCCTGAGAAATACTCAGAAGGTTTTTCAAACTTCCTCCCTTGTGTAGCACCCTTCCCCCGTGTGAGAATACAGTGTGCACATCTGGAGGTGATCTTGACTGCAAAGGAGTTGCCTGTGGGAAGGAGTATGCGGTTAAAGATGCACTGCGCTCTGTATGCATACATCTAAGTGTCCGTATGTGCCTCAAGGGTGTCATGTGATCTGACTCCCAAATGCTCCTGATTACAAGCAGCTGGCATCGCCTCAGCCACTGAGAGAAGCTTCTGGCTGTGACATGAGGTTGAGGGAAAGAGCTGGACAGGATACTTAAGTTTATTTTAAATGAATCATCAGCTTTCTTAGTTCCCCACAGTGCTTCGAATGTGGTCAGCTAGTCAAACTATACATGACATTTACCCACCATGGAATTTCAGTTCATCTATTTGTGTATTCCATTTATTATTATCATCTCACTGGTGCAATTTAATTAGAGGTGAAAAACTAGTTTAGCCTCAATGCCCTTTCTTCAAGACTTAAGCATTCATATAAAGTCTTTGTGTCTGGATGAAGGTCCTTGTTTTTGTGAACGAGAACTGAAGAAACATCCTGAATGTAACATTTGGCTTTTCGGCCTCGACAGAAAAGCCAAATGTTGAATAGTGAGCTTCATTTGAAATGAATACATCTCAGTATAATGCAGTAATTTGTCAATGTGTGTGTTTACTGCTGTGTTTTGTTGTGCATTATTCATTTAATCATAAACATGCCCACTTTCTTACTTAGATGTAAAAACTATTCGAATCCCATGCCCGTACAGTAACTGGGAAACTGCAAATGTCATCTGCTTGTCTGGCATGCTTAAGAAGAAACCAGCAGAAAGAATGACAATCATCTTGGTTTCTTCTAACCTAATAACAGCGAACACTCAGCTGCTAACTTCTAACATGCACGGATTGTTGGAGGTAACTTTTCCTTGGTACAAACTGTGAAATACATGTTCACAGACAAAACTGTTGGTCTTTGAGCTTGTAGCTTGAATAAGATCTGACCAAAGCGATGGTGTGTTTGGATTTTCTTCTTCTTTCTCTCTCTTTCTCTTTGAATCACTGAGCTGTTGTCCCCTTTTCTCACTGAACAGAGCTGGCTCTCAGCTTGTCCCTCCTCTCCATCAATCTCTGTCATAAATCTGTCACACGGGGAGAAAGGGAACTGCTGAATACAGATTTGTCAGCAATTAATCTAACCTCTATTACCAGACTTGGATATTGTGTCCTCTATGCCAGAGAACAATAAGCCACTCCAACACTGAGCGCTGTGCTGCATGTGTGTGCGGTGTGCAGTCTTGTGTCTGTCTGTTTGTGCGAGGCAGGGTAAGAAAACAGCAGTTAGCTTCCTTCAGTTAGCTGGTATTTTTAAACACTATGAATAAAATTCCTCTTTTGCCCTTGTTTTCAATTTCTAGACTGACTCAACTCAGGAGGGTTGTTAAAAAACTTTACACCTTTACACTTCTTTCAAGAAAAAACAGAACAATGAATGCCTCTGTCAGAAAGTTAGAGCCTCTAACTGTAATCTTCCAATTGAAATTACTGGAAGAGCAATGTTATTTAACCTTAAAGAGACACTACTCTGAGCATAAGGCTAGCTAACTGACACCTTGCAGAAATAGAGAATCCGGCTTTAGCCGTGTTTTCGGGGCCTAAATCTGTGTATACAGTCACATATGTTCTTTATGGGGTTGAAGCACTAGTTTCCCACAAATGAAAATTACATTTTGAGGTGAAGACATTGTTGGGGTGGGTCTATTAGAGTTTAAGTAAGTGTACTTGGCATAAATTCAAGTTAATTAATAAATCCTCTGAATACTTAAGCAGGCCCATTGCACTCATTATCATATTCCCAGATGAGAAAGTCAGGCAGTTAAAAACTGGACACATTAAAAATGTTACCAGCAGAATAATTATACGCAGCTCTGTATATATAATATAACACATGCTTGTCTCCAGATTTTTGTGTGAAACTAAATACATTTATAACTCCAATATGTTTTATAGACTTTGTGTAGTACATGGGTGTAACTACTACCATCTAGCTATCTATCTATAGATACAACATCTCTGTACACCATGATAGTGGGTTTGAAATCAAACAAGATGTGATTGAATTGTGAATTTTAGGTTTTGCATATCATGAATTGTTTAGGAATCACAGCTATTTTTATAGAGACATGTATTTTCAGAGGACAAACTAAGGTAATTTTAACTATAAAACTATATTTTTCTAGAACTGTTGAGGCTCTTTCAGCAAAGTCTAATCTGGTCGTCTCATTCTTTGGTGTATGCACGGGTTTGCACCTTGTTGTGAATCCCCTGTATTTGCATCCATGGATCATAATTGTAGACTTTAACAATGATACACCCAACTCCATACGACTGTTTTTAGACTTGGTTAGATGTGATTTTTTTTCATCATCATCGTGTAGTTGTCTTCTGCGGTCTTTCTGAGTTTTAGGAGTTTTGGAGCTGGCTAGTGTTTTCAATTTATTTTCTTAAAGAATACACCAAATAATTTATTTGGCCACTCCACTTTCTCCACTTTATTTTGGTTTTTAGCCTTGGGTGTCCCCCCCTTATTTGCTCTGGCATCTCTTTGGATCTCATATTGACACTTCCAGTAAAAAGATGCCAAACACTTGGAATTAACCCAGATCTTCTATCTGCTTGATTTGCCATGAAATAACAAGGAAACAGGGTCTCTGAAAATTAGGGTATGAAAGTAAAGGGGTTCTTGCCGTACATGTCGCACCTTTGAATTAAAGCTGAAAACCTGTACTTTCATCTCAAACATTTCCTTCATAGAGTTTATCTGTTTATCATGAAGCCTACTGTGTCCTGGTCTGTACTCATGTCAGCAGAGTGATGTAGGTGCAAATGACTAAAATAAACTACAGGCCAGGCCATGTTCGTTTTAACAGAACATCTTACCAGTTTTAAAAGGCTCATTGATGTGTTTTACTAATATCTAACAGTAAGCTATATAATCTTTGGCTATGCAGGCAGCATTTATCAGTAGGATGAATTTGCTGTTGGAATTTGACCTTTTTTTGTGGGATTTGTCAGAATCAAGAACGTTCAGATTCAAGCACTGTACTGAACTGACATTGACGTCTTCTGTGTGGGAGACCACAATACACACATTTCCTGTTCTTTTTCCAAAGATTTCCTGTTCCTGTTTTGCCCTTTCTCTCTCTCATTGTCTCATAATTCACCCTTCAAATCATTTGCGAACATGGGTATGCTTGCAGGGGTTAAGCGTTTTGAAGGTACACATTTAACAACAAGTGGGCCAATTATGGCTGCGCATTTTTTTCACCCTTAACTCCATAAACTCCTACAGCACTTTCATCCACACAAGCACAAACACACGCACATACACAAACACAATTATAATTGCTGGGACAGTTCACTGGAGCAGTGGGTCAGTGCTCAGCTGCTAGAGACAGAATTAGAGCGGCAAACAGCTGAGCTTCTCTAGGGTGCTATCATGTGACCTATCCCACCCACAGGAGCAAAGCAGCTCTGGGTTAGAGTTACCAATAATTTCCAGAATGGCTGTTACGCGTGTGAGTGGAAATCTGTCTTCCTGTGTACATTGTGCACCCCAGTTATATGGGGATTTTTCTCTCCTTTGTTTCCAAAAGTAAATGTTTTCTCAAACTTGCTGATAGCCATTGTGTTCAGCTGTCATTAGCACACTTTTTGCTCTTTGTCCCTCCTGCTTTTCCTCATAGCCTGCTTTGGGTTGTGTGGCTAAATGTAGATGTTTTCTGGATCTAATGAGAGGCAGCATCTTGGGTTTGTTACACTACGGTGAAAATGTATCAAACAGTTTCTGTAATGAAAAGAACTGCACAACTGGAATTTTTTAGGTGTATTGTTTCCTGACCTGTAAAATAACAGCATGGCCTTTTTTCAGTGTCTGTCAGCAATGCAGGTAAGGGGGAAAGAGCTGAGTGCCGCACTAGCAATTACTGCTCTGAGTCAGGCAGTGAAAGGCCTGTATCTCCACTCCTATCACTAGCAGGATTTTAACCCAATACTCTGGTATTGCCACACCATGCCTTTCTACAGTTGCTATAAGGAGAAGGAAAGGTAATACTTAAAACAAGATCCTTGTAATAAGCAGTAATTAATAAGTCATAAGCTGCTTATAAGTGAGTCTGAGCTCTTCAAAGCATGATTTGGACCAGGACACTCAGGCCTAATTTAATCTTTTTTTAAGGGATTTTCTTTGTATTAATTTGTATATTGTCTTTTCTTAACATTGTGTACTGCTCCAGAGGACAGAGCCATGAAAATGATTTCTAACTGTATAGGAATGTGTTTATTAACCCTAGTAAAACATTGTTACTTTAACTCAAGCTACTGCGTAAAAGCATAGCTGAGTGTTAATAGGGGCATACCTAGTTAATACATGTATTGTAAAGTATTTATTATTTATATTACTGCTATTTATTAACATTTTGACTATGGATACAAAAGAAAGTTTGTGTTCAAAAACTGTTTTCCACAGTCTCTTTATGCATTGGAATAAAGTAAAATAAGAAAAATGAAATAAAAGTTTCTTAATAAAAAGAATGAGAAGAACAAAACATCTCAGTCCTGATCTCATGCTTTGGGGTCCACCATTTATGATTAATAGCATTCCTGAGCATCACGGACAGAAAGGGGAAAATCGTAAATGTAGAAGTTCACTGTACAACAAATTAAACTGAATTTAGCTGTATAAGCCCATAAATACAACCCATAGTTGTTGTTTTTCACTAATTACCTCTTCACAGCCATATTAGTTGTTGGGTTTTTTTAAGTACAGAAATAAATGGATCAAATTCCCTTGTTGCAGTGATATATGATATATGATCCTCACTTTGGTCCAAAGGTCTGACTTGACCATCTTTATTGTAACAGTGCTGAGATCCATCAGTCTCACTTCATTTTTAGTCATCATACTGAAACTAGTTCTGATCGGACTGTGAGCACCTTGTTACCTATCGCAAGAACCTTAATATAAAGTGTTACTGAAGGGAAACTGTCTGTTTTGTTTTGGGATTATGCTCTAAAAAGATTGAAGTAAGTTTGTCCTGTGTACGGCCATCCTCTGAAGTGCATCTCCCACATGTCACATTGCTCATGTGGTTACTGCCTCACAACCAAAAGAGAAGAGGTAAGCCCTGCAGGGTTTTAGAGGGTTTTCCAACACCGTACCATGAGTGGAGAGTGTTCAGTGAGACAATATTACAAACAAAACTATGTCTGCACATTATAACCATGTTGATAAATTACAGTTGAAGAAATTAACTCACTTCTTGGCCAAAGGTTTGAGGCCAATGTGGAGGTCGTTTGCTGCCGTCCATGCATGTGTGCAGGCTACTGTGTGAATGTGTGTATTTGTGTATAGTGGGGGGATGGTGTGCCAGAGGAATTAGGTAATACTGACATGGCCATTTCAGCCCCCACCTTACAAACAACACTAAGATCAATGTACCAGATCAATAAAAGTCATTGGCAATAACTGAACTTCTCATGTGATCAGTGAAGGAGAAAATTCAATTTTTTTTGCACATCTGCATGTGTCCCAACATGCCCATTCATCAGACTGAAGGTTTGTAACCAAAAGCATGCAGCCACCCATGCAAGTCTTATCAATCCTCCAAATCCGCACGTGCAGAAATGGTACATGTGCACTCAGGCAGAGACACACATAGACGCATGCACACACACCGCAGGGGGGGAAATAGGCTCTTCTCTGACACTGCATGATTGGTCACTTTTTCCCTCTCTCTCCCTTCCTGCTGAAATAGTTTTAACAAAAGAGAAGGGAGACGGAGGGGGAGGGGTGGCGTGCTTGGGGGAGGGGATGCGTGCGCTGCTCTGTTGTCACCAGGCGAGGGAGAGCGAGGGCGGGGAGGGGGGCGAGCTGGAGGGCGAGCGAGGGAGTGTAGGAGAAAAGGATAGGATCCCAGAAGAGGCTCAAACACACTGACACACACATACACACACACACATGCACACATACGCAGAGAGAGAGGGCGAGAGACCTTCTGTTACAATTTGTGGAGTAGTGGATTACTTCCCAAACTGAAACACTCATCGGGCAAATCCAGGCATGGTCAGGTCTGTAACCATTTACTCACTTATTAGGAAAAAATAGATTTTGGTTTCCCTTCAGCAGTAATGACAATGTTTCCGCTGCTGCCTGCACATTTCGGTCCTTTCTGATGTTCTCTCTTTTCCTTACGGTAAATGTCGTGATTTTCGTTTTTACTTAGATTACTTCAATTTATCTTCCATCTTTTCCCCTTGTCTTCATATGTATTAAACTCTAATTAGCTGGCCTTCTGTGTCGACTGTTTGGTGCCTGCTTTAAGTGCGTGCACTTTGGACGCATTTTTTGCCCTAAATTTCCTTGAACTATTCAGCATTAGAGAGGGCAGCATGGAGTTCTCTTTCCTCTGTTGGTTTGCAGTTTTATAATGAAAACCGTGCTTTACCGTCTTGTAGTCACAGGGTAAAGCGCTGTGTCAGTGTTCGACTTTCAGTCTCTCTTGTGCGCTTGTGTCTGTGCGCACAGCTAAGGAAAGAACCAGAAAAGCAAGCGCAATGAAAATACATGCAAAGCTCATTACCACTCAATAACAGCTTACATGACAACAAATATTTTACTTTTTTTGTTAGAAGGTTTGCAGTAAAATAAACGAATATTAATATTGCTCTACGGTGTAAGCGAGTAAGCATGACTTTAATTTTTAATTATCATTATTTTCGTAAAATCTATTAGAATCAAGCGACAGCAATTAAACCAGGACAAGGTGTCTGCTGGCTCTGACACTGACTTGTTTGCATTCTTCAGGTGGCAATGTGTCAGAGTGGTGTTGAACTATGAGATGAACCATGAAGCAGTACAGGAGGCCACTCACTAGCCTTTACCAGCAGCAGTACAGCCAAAAGCAGCAGAAGCAACAGCGGTAACCCAGGAAGACCCTGAAGCATGCAGCTGGGCCCTCACTAGCACCAAGTGGACCTGGTCCTCTCCTCTTCACCTGGGACCAGGGCTGCAGAATGCTCAGTCCTGTCACCCCATACAGTAAGTCTTTAATTTTTTTGGTTTGCATTTGGGAGACACTTATTGGATGAATGCATCATGTTGTACGTGCATACCATGCTCCAGTTCTGCTTGAGTTTGTTTTCCTGTACACATTCTTCTTCAGGCCCCTCTTTTGTCCAGAACTCATCTCCTGTGGATATGCAGTGGGAAGCGAATTGCTGGGGTGAAGGGAGGGGGATCTCTTGAGCAGTCATGTTGAGAAGGCAGATACCCTGAAGCCTTTAACAGCTGAGTCTCCAGGCTTTGCATTGAGGAATTTCACAGAAAGTGTTCAGACACTGTTTTTTGAGACCAAACAGACAGCAGATGTTTGTCTTTTTAGAAACGCCACACATATTTTGCAGAATGAATGTGTGCTTGAACAGGCTTTAGGTCTCAGGTTTAGGGCAGTACACATGTTCAATCTGAATAAACTCCAGTTGTATTTTTACCAGACGTGGTAAAGAGTTGACACATTTGGAAGGCATTTCCACAAAATACTTGTTTGTTACTTGAGTATGTAAAAGCAAAATATATTCAGATCATGTAAACATGTCACAGAATAGCCCCTCCCTTACTCATATGTGTACTGATTATGCGAGGTTCCTATCTAGACTGTTAAATATACCTGTATTGACTGACCGGCTTATTGATCAGGACCAGCTTTAACAGGATTACAACACTAACCTGATTGGAATAATGCAACAGGGATTTACCGCTGGATGTTTTGTGTATTCTAAAGCAACTGCACAGAGAAGCAGCAGCTAACAAACAGCAAAATGTCACGATACTTCGTCTCTGACGTCTCGCGAGGCACAACGATGGGGCTGTCTGTGTAGAAAGAAGCTCTGGTAACATCTACGTGTCACATTCCTTCCTCAAAAGCAACTCACAGCAGTGTGTCAGTTTTCTACTCATAGAAACTAAACACGCTCACATTCTGGCATTTTATTTTTTACTCCCAACCGCACCACCTCCAGTCACGTGTCACACACACTGACAAATTTCAGATCAATTCCCAAACACAAATAAGGAAACAATCACAGCTCGTTAAGGTGTGGGTGACTGCGATTGTTTGTCCTTAATGATGATAATGTGAGAGTGATGAGCGGCGTTAGTGCGTTTTAGCCGCCCGTTACCAGGGTGAAGCAGTTCTGTGAATGAAAGCCAGATCGTTAGTAACCTGGTGTCAACAGCCTCTCATTAGTGCTGTTGTAGTGGGGCGCATAAACATCACCCTCTGTCTCCACACGCATGCATCAGCCCTGCTTAATAATCGCAAAAACCTGATTAAAAGAAAGTGCAACAAGCCGCGGCTCCTTATTAGGTGTTATAGTGTAGATGTGCGGCGCCGGTGGGGAAAACGACAGAGAAAGAGCAAAGTGAAGGACAGATGGAGAAGATGTAGAAGGAGGGACTGGTCAGCTGCAGCCTGATATATGAGTGGACACAATAAGCAAAGAGGGGCCAGGCCAACCTCTGCCACATGTGAGTGTGTGAGCTTAGAGGAGTGGGGGAAGGGAAACTGACCACACAGGCTGGGACACAGAGTCTGGTCTTTGCTATTGCGCAGATAGCAGGAGGGATAGGAAGAATGAACAAAATGCGAGTGAGAGAAAAGAGAAATTAAATGAGAGGGAACGGAGGATTCAAATGATCGAGCTGAAACCAGCTGTGTCGTGATTCAGAGATCAAACTGTGTCAAACTCTGTGGTTGGCATAGTTTGATCTTCTCATTTGGCTTTGGAGCTTTCAAATAGCTTTCAGGTTAGGGATGTTTAAAGTCTGAATCAGACCTGGTACAGTATTTGATTGGCTGACAGCAGCATGGCCTGGTGTAGTGTGCAGGCCTGGAGAAAAGGGGGAAGGGGAAATAAAAGGAAGAGAGAGGGAGGGAGGGTCTTCTCCTTCCCACTGACTGCACACCCAGTTTTTTTTTCTTGGTCAGTGCTCACAGGACTATAACACTAATTTATACCGTTAGCTTGAAACACAGGGATATATGGGTAAAGTGCGTGCATTTCATTGTTCATCTCAGCTGGCGTGACATTCTCCTTGTAAACTCGTATACCGTTTCTCCTCTGATGTGTATTGATCTTGGCAGTGGCATGAATCAACTTCTAACTAATACAAATCACTCAGTAATGTGCAAACAGGCTACAAGGTCATTTGTCAGCACTGTAAGGAATCACGTTCTCTCTTTGTGTTTTCTCCCTCGCTTCCTTTAGCCTGGGAATAGACAAGGCGTGCTGAGTGCATGGAAAGGATATGTGCTTTGTAAATAGATCTCAGGTTAGATTCCTGGCATTCCAGCAGCTTGACTCAACCAATGACCGAGAGTCCATCTGCGTGCTGGCCAGCTGAAGCTGAACCCTCCATGGAAAAAACACAATATAAGACTGTAGTTTGCTGCAGCTTGTGTGTGTGCATTTTTGTGTGTGTGTATTTTTGTGTGTGTGTATTTTGGATTTTCCGTCTTCAGGGGGTGTCTTTGTTTATTGTGGGTGGACTGAAAGCACTTACAGAGACCCTACAGCTGCAGAAGGGTGATTTTTGTGTCCACTCTCCATCCAGCCAGTCACCCATCTCTTATTCCTCACAACCCCCTAAATCTCATTTCAGCTAGCCCCTTCCCCCACATATACTTCCATCTAATTAACCCCTAATTACTCATACTGACCATGCAGTGGACTGGGAGTCAAGCTAGCCTCCACTGACACACAGAGTTGCAGAATTGCAGAAAAGAAAAATTCAAGCAGTTTTGTCAGAGTTTTTGAAATGTACAAGTCATTATAATAGTCACATCCAAATTAGAGCACTGAAACTGGTTCCGGTGGTGGTTGTTGATGGCTGGGGACCATTTATTCAAAAAAGCAATGCGGCTGGAGTTTATAGGCATCCAGTCTTAGTGACCACTCAAAGCAGGTGAGAGAACAAGTTACATTTTAACTGTGCATAGATGCGTTTCTATACACTTTAAGCACTCATCTGTCTCAGATTAGAATCACCTTATGTGTTTGTCTTTGGCTGTCTTTAAACACACAGCACACATGATTACACACTGATGCAAGGCACATTTTTCTGTGTAGTGAACTCTGAGTTCGTCAGTGCGTTTTTGTGTGACTTGACTTGACTTCCTGCTTTCAGTCAGTTTCATTGTCTCTTATTGCAAAGACATGTAAACACAGGACTTGAGTGGGGTGTCATAGTAACAGCAATTTAGTTTGCAAAAGATTTCTGGTTACATGCACCTTTGAACATAAGAGTCAGCGTTTCCTGCATGCATAGCAGTTAACTTTGTTTTCCTGTTTTTGAGTCATCTCAGAAATGTTCTAGCCAGCTTATTATCGGGAATATTAATATTATAAAGTAGATCTAGTCTGTGTATCGACATGAGCCAGACTTTCATGTCATTTTCAAAGTGGGCTTGAGCAAAAGCTCTTCAGGCTTTCTGGAGGTTTTGTAAAGTTTTTCTTTGGGCATGGGCTGCTTTTTCACTCATTTTCAGTCCAGTCCTTGGGCCTGAGCATTTTCAGAGGAATGTTTCTTTGTTTGTTTAGGCACTTAACACTGACCTATGAATCGTTCGGTCATAAAAAGGCACCAAACTCAAGGAATGAACCAGTGTTGTGTCTATACTTATTAAACAACTTCAAGAACTGATTTTAAATTCTATCTATAGTCACTTTGTTGCAAGCAACCTGCAATAAAAATCACATCATTGTTCCAATTTCTTTAGTTAAACCTGCAAAAATGTCAAAGATAAAAGAGCCAGGCATAAGATTTAGGCATAAGTATTTTTACAGGCCTTGATGGAATTATGAACATCAGTGAGAAGCTTTGAATGTCCTGCAAGAAGAATGGAGAACTTTTCCTGAAGATTACTTAAAGAAATTCTGTTTCCAGTAGCAGAACACCAACAGAAATTTGCATAGTAAGAAGTTAGAGTAAAAAATAAACAGGAAAAAGAGAATATGCATAAATATAGCAAATATATACCTATATAAATACAGAATATATAAATAAGCAATGAAATATACTCATTAACCCTTTCGCGCATTGTGGTCACTACATTGGACAGTTATTCAAAGGCTGTTTTCTTGTATTTGTGTCAGTGTTGAGGGCATACTTGCACATAAACCACTACATTGGACACTTATGTGTCACTCCATACAAAATTCAAAGGTCAAAACACATGTTGTCCAGCTTTAAGTGGACATGGAACAAACTCTTTGAAAAGTATGTGTTTCAAAAATAAAGTTCAAGAATCTTTTTTTTTTTTTTTGCCTAAATATGAATAAAAATACTTTTTTCCTGATGTAGCTGCCATATGTTATTAATTTGGAAAATTATGAAGAGATGAGAATGAAAAATAACTATGAAGTTATTTTGAAAATGTAATGTAAAGACTTGTGTTATGTTATGTTGTGAAAGTTACCGCCAGGATTGAGAGTGAGTTTGCAAGTGATGCTTCTTTAATTCTTGGAGCTGACTGTTAGCTTAAACACGCGCTAACGCTCCCATAAGCCTCATGTGCTCTAATCCATCATTAACTCAGGTACCTTTCTCAGTCTGGTTCTTGACAGACGGACTCACCTGTTAACTCTTCATCTTCTCATCTCAGGGGGATCTTTCCATGTCTTCAGGTTTTAAATTCCTTTTGCCAAAATTGGTGAAGGTTCCAGAAATAGTAGATCACCGCGCTCAAATGAGCCTTGGCTAAATTATAGAGCCAGTGGTGGAGATGTCGTTAGAGAACTAGACTGAAGACAACATGGAAAAATGGTTGCCACATGCCTGCAATCAGTATGATCAGTGAATACCACACTGATGGCCACCACTATATGTCATTGATGTTGGCCAGCTATGAATTTATATGAGAATAATTCCATGAAGCCATTTCATTTTTTTTAAAAATGCCAAAAATCTCACATTGCAGATTATCTTCACACATATGTCAGTAATCTTGTTTAATAGTTTTATATGTAATAAAGAAAAATGCAGTATTGAGCTGGAAGCTTTACAAAGCGGGACACAGATTCTCAGTGGGATTGGCAAAAACAACCATCCATCCTCTTCCGCTGATCCAACATAGGATCATAGGATCCTCTCTGAGCTGTTGTTCAGTGAGAGCCATGGTAGCCCAGAGTATTTTCAGATGTGAGAACACAAATGACACACACTGTCCCCTGCTCTGTGCTACATACGAGAAAGGACAACCTATGGAGTTTTTCCTTCCCCTTCTCACCAAGTGCTTGCTCATACAATATAAAGCGGTTGAGGTGACCATTGTTGTGATTTGGTGCTATATAAATAAAATTGAATTGAATTGAATTAAACTGAACTGATTGTATTTGCACTTCCCATTTGCACTAGTGCTTTTGTAGTGTTGAGCCTACTGTGAGCAGTTTCTTATAAACTCCTTCTATGCAGACATAAATCAAACACTGGGTCATATTTCTTTTTTTTCCTTTTGTTTCTTTTAGCTGTTCGTCTGCCATGAAATCAGAAATTGGTTGTAAATTTCCTTTGGATTTATCAAATATTTTAAGCATGCAAGTAACATATAGTTTGTTCACATTGAAAAAAGACAAAGTGAAGTAAAGTCTAAGTAGACACAAAGGAAAATGAAGAGCTCACATGTTGAAAATAAAATAAATGGCAGCTTATGATGAAGCAGCTCAAGAAATAAGCAATCGTTAAGTACAGTATACTAATTAGCATGTAATCGAGTAGTTGTGCTCTCTTCAGCTAAGTTCTTGTCAGTTCAACTAGTGCAAACCTGCTAAAGAAATCAAGCACAAAATATCTGTCTCTCTATTAGGTAACTATAGCAATTGCTCACATTTTTCCAATAAATCTAATTGAAAGTTTGCCATGGAGGAGCATCAAGATTATGAATTCAAATACGACAAAGTGGAGATCTCGGTAGAGCCGTTATCAACACACATTTATAAACTTTTCACACTTGTGGTTCTGTTAATGTGAATGACCTTAAAAACATGACAGTAACAAACACCCCGGAAACATGTCATGAGGGCTTCTTCCTCACAAGTGCTCTTTTTTTATCCCTTAATCTCCTTCAGATACATTTTGGGGGATTTGATGTTGACATGAAAGACTGGCATTGTATAGAAATATGGAATATCATTCACAACACAGCAGGCACAGAGGCTTAGACGACCCCTACTCCCTTGGGGCTTGTGAAATACTATTTAAAAACCCACACTCAGAACTAAACAGAATACGAGTCTGTCTAGTGTACAGGTGTATGACTAATAATTCTCAGGGTTAGGTCAAGTTATTTTGTTTAGGTAGGTTTTGATGCCTGTGTTTGCTGTTTTGAATGTGTAATGTTTTTGTGCACCGTGACGGGTCAGAATTCCCTGGAGCGTGGGGATTTCTCAGCTCAAGGGTGGAGCTTGTGCCAGACAAGAGCACTTGCTATCCCTGGAATGGATGAGAGGGATTATTAGGCTGAAGGATCATTTAATTTAGGGATCAACGTGTGGACCGTTTAGCGACCCATCTGGTGGTCCGTGTGGACTTTTGACCCAACCTGGTATAATCCACTTGCAGACAGTTTCAGACCAGACATGAGTGAAAACCTAAATAAATTACAGAAGTTCATTTTTAAGCAATACATTGCACAGAAATGTCAGATGTAGCAAACATGATACAAATCAAAACCTGCATATGCAAACTGATATATAATTTATTTTTTAAAATTTGTTAGATGTTCACTAAAATACAGTTTCACAAAATTAGAGTTTTTCTTGCAGTTACTTCATGGTTCAGGTTTTACACAGCAGAAACTATTATCTTGTTCCAACATCTCCATTAGACTTTCTTCGAACATTTAGACTGTGATAACTTGATGTGACACAACAAGTAAATGGCCAGTGCCCGTAGGATGGTACCATGTTTGTCCAGTACTGTATATTGATGCAGTATCAGAAATCAATAAAGCTGTCCAGTGGTTGCAAGGAAGCCCCTCTGGTCAAAGCCTGGGGTCAGGACACTTTAGTAATACTCTGCAATGTGTGGAATGTCAGCTTAATGCCAGTTCAAAAAGACAAACCCTGAGCCACTAAACCAGCGGATTACTCTGTGCAAATGTGCGTGTGTAATCAAAAATCTGTCATTTTTCACTCATCAGTCAGTCACTTCACTAATGACACACACTTCAGTGTCCATAGATGCTAGTGGGACAGTCTCTGTGTAATTTGGAGAAAAGCTAGTCTACCTCTCCCCCCCCCCCCCCCCCCCCCCCCCCCCTCGTCCAGCAGACCCCTGAGGTTTGGGCCGAATTAGATCACACGCTTGGTGGGGGTGGCTTTGTGGGCTAAGAGACTCAAAGAGAAAATACAATGGCCCCAATGTGAGAGAGACGAAGGCAGAGGGCAGTGTGCAGGCTGATAGAGGCTTATCGCCGTGGAGACCAGGCTGGGGGCTATGTTGGTAGCTTCTCATACAGATTAGAGCAGTTGGCCTCCGCCTGGTAGAGACTGTTTAGAAGGACATGGGCTAAGCATTGACAAAACTGTGGAAAAGAGCCAGCGTTGCAAGGTGATTATGAGGGCAGATATAAGATCTTGTCTTCTTTAGAAGAAATTGGAATCCCTGTGAAGAGCTAAATACCATAAAGTAGGTGTAGAAATGTTATCTGATCAGGGTTATTATTCTGAGATTATGTGAAATAACATCTTTGTTCTTGTTTGTCAGGTTTGTTAAAGATGCACTGGTCTCCGGAGCACGCCGCCCCTTTATCTCAGTGGCCTGAACAGCACTTAGATGTCACCTCCACCACCTCGCCACCGTCTGCCCACAAGCACGACCCCTACGCTACAGGTCCTCGCCGAAGCTTCGCCCCTACAAGTTATCCTTGGGCCAGTGACGACATATCAGCCCTTAGTGCTTCTTCTCTGCTCAAGCGCTACGCTGAGAAGTACTCAGGCCTGGACCGCCCTGCTACGGGAGCTTACGCAGAGCATGGGACTTTCTTAAAATCAGACTCTGAGCCCTGGACTCTGGCTCAAGGCATGGACTGTTACCCTGGACTTGAGGCACTCACTGGCACCAAGGTGGCCCCTGCCTCTGTGGGGATCCCGACTACAGGAAGTGTAACAGTGGTGAGCAGTAATTTGGCCCCTGAGCCAGGCTTTAGTGGTGCTGGCTCGTGCAGTGCTCCATCATCTCAGGAATACCCTCCTGCTTACAACAGCACCTACTTGTCTTCAGGATACTGCCCTCAGCCCAGTGCAGCACTCCCACCAACCCCTCTACACTCTTTGCAGGCTCCACCTACTTTAGTGTCCAACTACAGCCCTAGCCCACCTGTCTACAACTACCCCCCAGGGTGCTACCCCCAAACCAGCCTGTCCTCGGGATACAGCCGCCCCAGTGCGTCCTACCTGCCGTCTGGGATTAGCGCTCCCACTCCTCTGGCCCCTAGGCCTACCATGGTGGGGGGGACTTACAACTACCCATCTCACAGCCTTGGAGGGACGCTCGAGACAGGTGTACCTCTGAAACGCAAGGCCTTTGAAATGACAGAGGAACGACAAGAGGGAGCAGAGGTGGAAGGATCTCGCTATAGAAAATATGGCAACGGGAACAGTCACAACAAAGCTTCCGACAACGGGCATGGCAATGGTTATGATATGAGTGTGCCCGCCTCAGATGCACAGTCTTTCAAATCTGGAAAGCCCCTCATATCACCCCCTTACGTCAGGGCAGGGGAGTACAGCCCGCCATCAGGCCTAGCAGGAGAGAGTGTATCGGGGGAGCACAGCTTTCCTCAGCAGCAGAGAATGCAGATGAAGATATCTGCATCTCACGCACACTCTGAGGACCCCACTGGAGGGCACTAACAGACCAGGTTGGCATATTGAAGGATTCCCTTGCTCCTTAAAAACCACCCAGGGTTCCTAACCCTGACAGACTCGGGGAAATAACATTGAATTTGTCGATGAAACATTTAATTTCCCGGGTGTTTCCTGTACATTAACGTTTTTGTTTATCATGTTTTCCCAAAGATTCACAGAGGCGTTTTGCCCTGTAAGGCTGAGGTCAGTCTTAGGAGTGAGGTTGAGGCATTCGCTACATAGATATCATTAAGACAGTCTAAATGTACGCGTGTCTGTTTCTCTCAGGATCCTATTTATTCCCTTTTCTGCTACTGTGGCAACAGCACTGCAACATTGTTTTTGGAGTTGGTGTAATTGTTTGTGGCCGTTATGTATTTAAAAGGCCTTTGACTGCAATATGCTCTATCGCACCACAAAAAACCAAAAAAAAAATTAATAATAAAAAAATCATTATGACCAAAAAGTAAAAAGAGCAATAACTGAAGTGGTGAGAATGCCATACTACTTCAGCACAATCCCGACTACACTGCTGGCTGTAAGTCTTTGTGCTTGGCTTGGCCTTGAGAAATGAATGTTTTCAGGTTTCATTTCACTTTTCTTTTGTTTAGATTTTTTTTTTTATCTCCATGTTTATGTTTATCTTCTATCCTGGACCTCTTGTCCTCTGATTAATTATTCTCCTTGCTCCCCAACTTACCATTTTTGTCTCATTTATAGATATCAAGCTGCTTATGCTGCGTAATTATGTCATAATATACATGACGCCACTCTTTTCTTGACAGGCAGTTGACCTCAGAATCAAAATTATGTATTTTTCCTGCAATGTATTAATTTAGAGTTTAGTTGGAATTATGGAATTAAATGGCACTTGCCTTGTGGTCCATGCATCTGCCCATGGCAAGATGGGTGTTTGCTAGCTACACACTACTTTTGGTTGGTGTATGTAGACAGATGTAAAATAGTCCCTACTGAAAACTGGCCACAGTAAAACATTGATGCTTGTTTTTTTTAGGTGTTTTTTGTTTGTTTGTTTGTTTGTTTCTTCTTTGTTTGTTTATTTTGAGCATCACAAGGCCATCGCTATTTAGTCCTATTATTTATAATGCAGAGTTAACAACTGTTGACTCACACCTGAATAATCCAGACTGATGAACAGCACTAGACAACAGAGGGAAAAATACATATATTGGATTTGCAGGTGAACTGTCTTGTTTTTCTTTTCTTTTTTTTTCTTCTTTTTTTGAAGTAGGGAAATACTTTAAATAGCTTTTATTCATGAAAATCCATTGAAAATGTATTTAGCCTTCATAAAGTCGCAGTATGGGTAAATCAAGTATGCCTCAATCATCTTAAAAGCATCTTCTTCACACAGATATTTCTGCTAATCCTTAACCCAACTTTATCTCAGACTGTACAATGGAAAAACATAGATGATTGTACATACTGGGAAGATGTACTCAGTGCAGGTTAGCTACATAAAAGCTCATTATTGCTTCAGTGTGGCTGCACAGGCACGCACGTTGCAGCAGAGGATATATGCGTCTGAGCGAGTGCCTCTTAAAAGTTTTATTCAGCTACATACTTTGTTAAAATTTACCTGCTTGTCGTTAGATTTGACTTCTTTATATGTTTTTCTCTTTACTTTTGCCTGTCAGAAGGATGATTTATCGTGTTATTGAATACTCAGGAAGAATATTGTTACCTCAGAAAGATGAACTACGAATGTATGTTGATACCTTAGGGTGTCGGTGGGGGAGCTTTAATGGAGCGAGATGAAAACGATGCCATGGCTGACACTTCAGGGAAACAATGAACTTTTAAGGCCTTTTAATAGTGTGAACGCACACGTACACATACACATGTACATGCGTTCACACACACACACAAAACACTACATGGTTTCTTAGCTCCGGGAAACTCGAGGTTTTTATATCAAGGCCTGAAATGTTGAATGTAATTCAGATATTTTTTTTAAAGACATGCCATACGTACATCAATGATGTTTTTAGATCTATTTTTTTCCACGTATAGATGTAAGTCTCCAGTAGGTTTTGGTGGAGAAAATATTGGCATGTCAAGTGTTAGTGTAGTTAGCAGTGGGGAAAAGGAAAAGCACTCCTGATAAACACATATCAAGATGTACACACACTACAGTATATGGTGCATAAGCGATATTTTTATTAAATGTCTTAATAAAGTATCCAGTCACCATTTCAGTATTTTAAAACCACTTGATTCAGCTTGAATTTAGCCCTAACTTCAAGTTGAATTAAGTTGAATACCAACACTGTCAGCGCACTGGGGCTTTGCTGCTCTGCTATGCCACTGATTTATGAACTGTGCCAACCTCAAATTTTTAAAAAAAGCCTATTAAATGAACGAATCAGGAAACTCTTACTTCAGTTTTGACCCTTAAGCACCTCTAAACCCAACTGGATTGAGCCACAAGCCACCAGAGTGAAAGTGAAACTCTGGTGTCATAAATTGGCAGAAATGTTCTTAATCACATGCGGTGATTCACAAACAGGTGTGATTGGTCACAACTGGCAGTTTAAAGTAGAAATCTGTTTAAGTGGAAGCAGGAGGGCAAATGAAACATGAGCTTGAGATGTCTAGGTTGTTACAAAGCTAAACTTCAAATCTAAAGTGAATGGATTCCCCTTTAATTTTACTAATTGGAAATTCAGTGTAATTAAAAGCCATTTTAGTGCTTTTTTACTATCTTACTCAGAATGCGGTTTAAGGGGAAAAAGTAGAAGCTCACCAGAAAAGAAATTCAGATTAGGAAAGAGGTGCTAAGTAAATCATGATTTATGCTTACCCCAGGTTTTTACAAGTATTTGGTTACAACAAGTGAATCAACACAGGATGTGCTCTGCATTCAAAAGACACATTGCGGGAAGCATTTGCCTTTTCTTTGTGTTACTCTGATTCAGTGAAGGGGGTGGAGTCAGTGTTGGCGTTCGCAGATGGAAAATCAGACTTCACTGTTATCTTTGTGATTCACATGTACTTTTCTTGTATCTTGTACATTCTCTGTAACCGTTTCTACCTCATGTTGAAGACCTTGTACATGGAAGTATTTATTTCATGTCATTTCACATACCAGTTTAAAGACCAGCGTTTCAAACTGTTGACCTGTTGTAGTCTACCTCACTAGAGACTGTTGTGACATGGAAATGAAGATATTATACCAAAAAAAAAAGAAAAATATTTGAGTTTTCTCTTTTTGTCTGTGGAAATTAAAAATGTTTTAAGGTTTGAATGTACTGATCTTTCACTAAATGATGCTATGATGATGATGGGTTACTGCAGTAAATATACTTACTGGGTTCAATGTGATATTTTAGCCTGGCAGTGGCATATTTCTCTTCGCAAAGTGACATTAAGTTGACGTACAGTTAAAGAAAGTATTGGCTCGGAAAAAGCGTCTGTAGAATAACCAAAATGTAAAGGATAATAAGCTGCAGTCATGCCGCAACCCTGATATAGAAAAGCAGAAGAAAATGGATGGATGGGTCATACGACCACCACCAGTGTAAAGAAAGCACTGATTCAGGGTGGGATGGAGCCATGTTTTTATGTTGTTTACGCCAAACTCTGAATCTACCATCTGAATAAGACCAAATAACATTTTTTTCCCATCTTCTGTAGCTTCAGATGCCTGTTCTGAGCTGACACATGGTGGTCTTTTGCTGGTGTAACCCATCAAGATTCGATGAGCTGTGCATTCAGAGAAGCTCTTCTGCATACCTTGGTTGTGGTTATTTGAGTTACTGTTGCCTTTCTATCAGCTCAAAGCAGTCTGGCCATTCTCCTCTGACATCAACAAGGCATTTTTGCTCAGTGAACTGTCACACACTGGATATTTTTGGTTTTCCTGACTATTCGCTGTAAACCCTAGAGATATTCATGTGGGAAAATCCCAGAAGATCAGCAGTTTTCTTAAATACTCGGACCAGCTTATCTGTCAACAAACACACCACGTTTAAAGCCACCTAAATCACCTTTCTTCTGCCTTTCAATACAAGTCTCCTCTTTCATCAGTAGTGTGCGCTCTATTGATGTTTTAATGTTTTGTAATTTTTCAAGTTGTAGGAAACCTTATCATCATTTATGTCATGTACTTGAGCTCAAGAGAGTGAGAGAGAACAGCGAGCCTGTGCTGACATGTCACAGACAATTTTTGTCCTCTCAGCCACAGTAAGTCTCGCCCTGCTGCAACGTCAGTCATGTCACAGCAAAACTCTCTTTGTTTTGCTTCTGATTAAGGATTGTATTTTAACACACCTTAAACCATATTCCTGACAGCAACTGTTAGTCCATTCATCTACGATAAAGCTAACCTCTGTTCCTATTTAACAATTTCAATTCAGCTATGTTATGTCTCACATTTAGCATTAAAATCAGTGAAATTATTAACCTGACTTAGTTATGTCTCCGCATTTGAGATCTCAGTTGTGATCACAGGTGTGGAATAAGACAGCAAACGAAAAAAAGAAAAATCAGCACATGACCCCTGTTTTGAATTGCTGTCTCTGCCCTTCTAATGACACTCACACTGCAGCAGCTACACCACATAACAAGTATAACAGTGACACCTACAGGGTCCCCTCGAGATGGTTCTCACCATGTTGAATGTTAATCGTTGCATTATCACTCCTGCAAGTTCAGTTTATATCATTTCTTTTCAGTTATTGTCTGGCTTTATTTGTAAAAGTATGTTAATTAACCAAACGCATGGCTGCAGAATGGCAAGCACAGACTGTGATTAAAAGTTTTGCATTAAAAGAATGAGAAAAATACAACGTAGTAACTGCGAATACATTATGTTATCCATTTTATTACTCTCTCCTTTGGATCATCCAGTTATTTTAGTTTCTTCAGTTCCAAAGAAGTCTGCAGAGTTCCTCCTTCAGTCCAAGTAGAGACCTGTGCAGTAGGACAAGTGTACCTTTTTTGGGTTTTCCTGAACCACATATGGTCAAACTTACTTTGAAATTCAGACAGTCAAGTGAAAAAGTTAGTGTTAAAATTATGAAATGAGTAGTTCTTCTAGAAGAGGCTATATTTCTCTTTAGAGCCGAAAAACATTAAATATCTAATGTTTGTGATAAGTCCCCACAAAAATGAGCCATTTCAAAATGAAAAGTTACATTTAATCTTTTAATTGAATTTTACAAAATTAAACATTTAAAAAAAAAACAATTAAATAATTTTGCCCCAATAATTTGTCTGTGAAGCCATTGGAGATGACTGCCAGGGCTCCACTTGCTCCTTTTCATTTTGTTTGGCAAGATCCCGTCTTGATGGGGAAGTGCTGGATTAACAGCCTGAGAGATAACATCTCGCCATACACCATAAGAGCACCAGAAAGTAACTTATAGTGCCTTATATTATTAACTTTTACCCATCCCTAAATCTGTGGAAGTGGTGTTTCAACAAAGCCCACTAGAGGGTGGTAGATATCTGTAAGAAGGCATTTGAAGTATGCCAAAGCCATCTAGAGATTTTACAGATATAAATACAGTAGTCAAAGCCTGTGATATTTGCAGACAGGGGCAGGGATGGAAAACAAAACCCAGAAGGGAGAGAGGGTGCTGCACTCTATTAATAAATCAGTGAGTGGGAGTAAAAACGGCCAAATTGAGCTTTAAATATCAGTTTTACAATCAGTCTTTTTTCAGTCAGGCAAGAAGGGCAAGGAAAGCTGGAAGTTGACAGAGCTGACAAACAAATCTCTTATATGAAAAAGAAGTCCTCGCCCACATTTGGTGAAGGAGATATTGCAGATTACAGCTGAATCCCTTTCCGTGCAACCCCTTACAGACACTCACAGCCTCCCTCTCTCCTTCATAAATCTGTTCCCACAACACACAACCTGACAGATCAGACCAATGTTCTACTTAATCCACGTCCTACCTCTGCAGCGATGCACTTCTATACATTAGGATGCAAGGACAGAAACCTAAAGAGAAGAAATGAAACAAAATCTCTGCACTGTACAGTATTATAATGCGCCTGGGTTATTTTACAACATCTACAGAGGGAAGCAACACATTTAGAGAAACAGTGTGGAAATAAGCTTCGCACACTCTGTTATTAAAATGGCAGTAGCAGTGGTCTGCAAGATGCACGATTCAGACAGTTGCAGCATGTGTGGCAGAAGGTGACGCTTCCATCCTCGGCGGCCGACTTGCTTTTCACTCGCGTGTGCATATGTTCACTGTTCTCATGTGCTCCTCGTCTTCTTGAAGTAGATCCCTCTGCTTTGCTTGCTGTGGGCAAGGAGGCGCTACGCAGCGAGTTGTACAGTCTGAGCCTGCTGGGAACATGCTGCTGACTCAGCCCAGGCCACTGCATTCATCTATCTGCACTGCAGTGCTGTCTCTCTCCTCCCCGCCCCACCACCCGCCTGCCTCACTCAGTGCACCACCTTACACACACGGAGGAGGAGGGCGCGGGGGGGGCACATGCAAGCACACACCTGCCATCTTACTACAGTTTCACCGTGACACACCCAAAACACGGCAGATCAAAGAGTCGCATTCAGGTAACACAAACAGAAACGATGTCATATGCGTACTCCTGCAGGAAGGCTGTGTTCTCGTTCTCACAACTACACAAACTACAGAGTTCTTTAATGTAGTCTCTGTCCCTCCCTGTATACTGCAACCTGCACACATTCCCTGCCTTGCAATTTTTGTGATCATCAGCAACAAACAAAATTACCTTCTTTAAAGTGTCAGTAATTTTCTTAAATAGGTAACACAGATTATGATGCAGCGATACATCGTCCGACTTTGTATGAGAACCATGCATTGTAGAACCAAAAATGACACCAGCCAGAGGAATAACTGGAAGGCTGCTTTATTGTTTGGAAATAGATTCGTGCTCAAATGAAGACATTCTTTCACTGATTCTCATTTAACTTCCAATGTGGTTGTGCGACACGTGTTATCTTTCTGACTGTATTAGTGGCAAGAGACAATGACAGTCAAAAGGGTTTTTTCAGTTAAAGTAGTTTCAAAGAAAAGAAATGTATCTCAGTCATGCTACAAAAGAATGGCCTCATATACCATTTGGTAAACCAACATTAGGAAATGAGCTGTAGTGTAAAACAAAAGGCAAGCTGTTCTTTTGCTAGCCCGAGAGCCAGTAAACAGAACACACAGAGAGCACTTCTACTACATGACTCTACAAGATGTTAGTCCAGACAGTCTAATCTAGGTGGTGAGTTTTTCAGTTCAGGTTATTTACGAACTCAATACATTGCGTCTATCGTGCTCCGTTTTGATTCACTTCGATGGGTGTTGAGATTCTCATTGCTGATTTATCGACAGACTAAATAGAAAGCTAAAAAGGCACGTGCCGTTAAGAGATATTGCACCATAAACAAACACACAGACAGTTAAGACAACTAACCCTTAAAATCATTATTATTATATCATATTGAAAGTGACAGCGAAATTAAAGGTGAGCTCCAAAACTACAGCAGTGTGTTAACGGGAAACATGGAGGGTTAGAGCTGCAACAAGCAAAAGAAATCGTCACACAGAGTGAGCTGTGGCTCGTAGTCGGGGCACACGGGTTAACCAGCAGTCGCCTGCAAAAAGGCTGTGAGTGTGTGTGTGTGTGTGAGTGTGCGTGTTTGTGTGCGCATGTGCGAGGGTGTTAGTGCGCGTGTGTGTGAATCCGTTTAACCTTGTGTCTACAATATAGGAAAGTAGGGGCAAGACATCGTCACATATACAAAAGGGTATGCTGGTAGTGCAATCCTCTAACCAAGGCAGGCTCCACATTTCTCAGCAAGCAGCCAGTACAACACCATGCATTGTACGCTGGTACCCAGTATGCACAAGTCCTGGGCAGGCCAGAGTTTTGGTTATTTCTCTGAACATACCACACAAAGAAAGAAGCATGATCAGTTACACTCTGGGGCTCTGGTTTCACCTCAATGCAAGGAGTGGACAGGAGAGTTGAGTTACAGACACTGTTCTAATGTATATATACTATATATATATATAATGGTAGAATATATATATAATATATATGTAATATAGCTCTGTATATGCACATATGAATTTATACAGTTTTTATTACAATCAGTTTTTTTTAAATATAGATTAGCTTACTTCCCTCTTTTTTGTGAAATGTGAATCAAAAAAGAACGAAAGAAAGAAAAAACCTATTCCATCTAACAAATGCGTCACAGCCTAACAAGTGTGACAAGGGGTGTCAGCTGGAAGCCATTCTATTTATGGTTATTAATATTTAGTGTTAGATTAATAGCTGTAGTTTTTCTTTTTTTAAGTAATCCTGTATTTACAAAAAAACTACACATGCTGTTAAAATAATATAATACATTATTTATAGCCTCTTAAAAAGTCCAGTCTTAGCTTTTGCAGTTTGTGCCCTATAGAACGAAGCCTGAATTTTATTTCTTTTTTTCCCCAAATGGATGTATGTGTATTGATTTTTTATTTTCCCTCTTTCTTCCTGTCAATCTCGTATTCGTGGAGGTCTCGGAGAAAATGGACGGCAGTAGCTTTTACGTTTGTCATTCAGCGTTTTTTATTTGGTTCAAGGTAACACCCACACTGATTTTGGAGATTTCATGCAGCAACTGGACCATGGAACTTGAAAACAGATGAGGAGGGGTTGGGAGCGGCTTATAAACGGGTAGTGACATCACTGGACGACAGGAAGTGCATAAGCTCTGGTGTGGTGCCTAGGCTCACAGCACCGTAAAGATGCATCCAGTGCTCTGCCTGATTATTTGGTATTTGTTATGCAGTAGAGCAATAGGGAGAAAAACATGGCAAATGAGATGCTCGGAGCACTTGTTGTTGGTGAATACTGAAATCTGGGCCGATCCACTGATCCCCTTCTGCTTCAGAAGGAATTAAGAGTGCTGCTCAAACCAACGTGTCCCAATTCACTTTCATGACATCTCCTCACAGTGTTTCCTATATCTGGCTGCTATCAGGGTGAACATTAGTTTGTTTACTGAAATTAACTGAGACCAGACTGCAGTCCATAATGACTATTCATATAAACGTCACCATTACAAGCGAGCGCAATGACGCCGTTTCATCGAGATGCTTCTAGCCCTATAGTTCTAAGCATCGTAAGCAGGAAGCACTAAAGTGGCCCCTGACCGGGCGGCTGTCAGCAACGCGACAACCAGCCGAGATCATCGTCCATCAACATGGCATAAAACAAAAGAGTAAAACATGATTTCATAAATACTCCCATCACATTCACTTGCATTTTGTTGCAGAGCTCATAATAGTACATTTATAATATCTCCTGAGAAAAAGGGATGAATTTTTCAAGCATTGCATACATTTCTAGGGTCTCTGTCTAATAACGACAGCGAGAAAACAGACTGGGCAGGGCATACTTAACCCAATCCCACTCCATGGACAAAGGGCAACAAGGGATAACAAGGCAGGTCTCTTTGGCTTCTCCACGCACAATGTTCTCATCACCCATTCATTATTTCCCATTTCTCAACAAAATAAGATACTACTAATATGTCTCATCACAAGATCGTTTCTCTAAAAGTAAAAGCACAAAATAAGACATGGAAATTATATCCTGAAAGAAAATAACAACAACAACAACAACAAAAGATACATACATTTACATTTTGTGTAAATAAATTAACCTAACAAGGATCAAAACTCTTGTCAGCCCTATCAGAAAAGGTCTAACCACCCACAGAGAAACATTAGAAATAGAAAGGAGTTTGCCAAACCTGTGAAATCCCCACAAACCACTGACAGCAGGATACCCACAATGCCCGATTACACAAAAATAAAGGCAGATGGTATGGAGCATTACATAGGTGCATACAAATTATAAATATAAGCTTCTTTTTTTTCATTTCAAAGTGCTGTGCCCTTGAAAATACTGTATTTCTGTCCAAATTAACAAACGTTTCAGTCCCATGACACACACACAAATATCTCTCTCTAAATCTTACACACTCAAAATCTCCAAAGCAGCAACTATTTACTTATTTATTTATTTTTTATTTCACCCACTGATGGACTGACGGTGCTATCATTTCCCGACATATATCATTCTTCCATCTATAGAGACAACAGGTTTAAACAGTAATTTGAAATGTGCTGAGTAATGAGATTAAAATTTGGATCCATTTTAAGCTGATCAACCCCCCCCTCCCCACATCGCTTATCTTCGTGGAACAAATTACTCTGAACTTTCAAATTTCGAACATGTCTTGATCGTACAGTCGAGCCACCGTCGTGGTCTGAGTATTAGTGTCTTGTGGACTATGATAATTCATGCAAAGATTTCTGATCAAAACATGCCATCATGCAAGTCATTTCTATGCATTGAACAAGCACACTTATTATTTGTTTGGAAATCTTTCTGAGTAAATGTTAAGCCCTTGGCCCGAGTTGACTCCATAATAAACAGACACTTACTCAATTTGGTGTGAAAGCCCATGTTAAAAAAAGGATTTCGATGTGGATTATAACAAAGATAAAATGAGTAGAAGAGTTGATTGACATGGGCAAACTTGTTGGATATTGTTCTTTTTTTTTCTTCTGTTTGCATTTTCGCTGCTCAAAAAACAAAACGAAAACAATTTCTAGCTCAATAAAACAAAAAAGTAGTTCACACTGTTATTTGTGTCTTTCACTCACCTTCTGTTTGCTCATAGAGTGAGTGTGCCATTTGTTCCTTTATACATTTCTGTATTAAAAGACACAGAAACACTCTGTGGCTGCTGCAAGAAGGCGTTTCTTCAGCAGCGAGCAGCATCCTTGTTGTCTTTCACAGTACTGTCTTCCATAAGAAAACCATTCCTTGCATCCAGACGCGTGATTTTTTTGTTGTTGTTTTTTCCATTTCACCTCTTGGTGTAGAGTTTGCTCAACTTATCTGTAAGACCAGTCATACGTGAGCGGTATGGGACGCAGTCTGTTTTGATTGACTTTTTGTTAAGTAGTCCAGATACAGAGTCGCACAGTATGCTGATTATGTTTGGTTTGACTAAAGTTCAAGTCTTCAAGCTGTAACAGACCAAGATGCTTCTCTCTGCATCAATATAAGAATGAAGTCTGTAAACAAAATTACTGAAGACTTTTTTTTTCTGACTTGCAAATGAAATAATCTGTACAACTGTGTTGGTGAGTTTCCGCTCGCATTAGTATCATCTTTTTGTTATTACTGTGAATATACATCCAGTGGCCTAACATTTGGATTCCCTGATGTCTTTTTGGTTTCTTCCTTTCTCTTTCCTTCCCCCTTTGCCCTCATTGTTGTCGTCCTGTTTCTCCTTCTCAGGTTTGGTTACACTGTCATAAGAAGGCAGGGAGGCAGTTGAGGGAGTGCCCTCTTTCTTTTCTTGTTCCTGATTGTTACCACCATTCTCGTCTTTGTTATTGGCTGGTTTGCGCTTACAAACAAAACCCCGACTGGCCAAATGGGAGCGGTAGGCCCTTTGAATGATTCTGGCAGACACATCCTCCTGCTTGCGTCTCAGAGTGGTGGTGATAGGCTCATAAGAGACCTTGGAAGGATTGGCAGCCACGAAACGCTCCTCCATTTGTTGCCTCAACATGTCCAACTCGCCGCTGTCACCCAGCACACGCTTGGTGAAGGCAAAGAGGATGTCCAGACAGTGTATGCGGTCTCCACTCACCATAGGCATGTCCATTGCAATCAGTTCAATGGTATTAGGCTTGGGCACGCGGAGTGGGTGTTCGAGTGCATCTGCAAAGTCAGAAAGCTTGGCATAGGTGATGAACTGGGAGGCATCTGGGTCAAACTTCTCCCAAATTTCATAAAAGGTCTCAAAGTCATCCTCACTGAGTGGGTCTGCACTCTCCTCTGTGGCCACGCTGAAATTCTCCAGGATGATGGCAATATACATGTTGACTACAATCAGGAAAGAAATGATGATGTACATAACAAAGAAGAAGATGCCCACCGATGGGTTGCCGCAGTCTCCCGTAACAGGGGTCCCAGAGTTCTCCAAGTAGGGGTCACAGTCCGGAGGGTAGTTCAGAATAGGCAGCAGAAGGCCATCCCATCCCGCAGACGTGGTGATCATAAACAGGATGATCATGCTGTTGCCAAAGGTTTCAAAATTGTACATGTCATCAATTCCAGCCCCGTATTTCACATAGCCAAAGTTAGACATTCCAAAGATGGAGAAAATGAACATAACCAGGAAAAGAAGGAGGCCAATATTGAACAAGGCAGGAAGTGACATCATAAGGGCAAACAGAAGAGTTCTGATTCCTTTGGCCCCCTTGATGAGACGCAGGATCCTGCCGATACGAGCCAGACGGATCACCCTGAACAGTGTTGGTGAGACAAAGTATTTCTCAATCAGGTCAGCCAGAAACATTCCTGAAATTCAAAGGAAGGAAAAACAAACACATGTTAGTTAAGGCTGAGACAAAAGCCGACTGAATGCTTTACCCCATTCCACACAGCAGGAAAAGAAACATTGATTCTTCATTACTTGTTGGTCTTAGTTAGTAATCCATCTGTTTTTATACAGCACGAGGATCACAACAAAAAGCCAGGAAAAACTGTATGGCAACGTTTGAACTGAAGACATTTGAAAGAAAGAAATTGAAGTTTTTTTTATATTTGATTTTATGTATACTGGGCAAAAGTCCAGCAATCCCTGATTTCTTTATATTTCTTTATATTTACTTGGAAAATGGGAAATATTTCTTTACACCAGCTGTGTTCTTTAACTGAGCCTGAACTGTCTTATGCAGCTTTCCTGAGGCTTATTTTCAGTCCAGTTCTTGAGTAATTTGGCATACCTCAGCCCTTTCTCAATGTTTCCCTTCCATAAGATTGGCTTTAAATCTTTTAACGGCACAGTTGCCCACCATGCTGAGATAAGCCAAGCTTTTAGCTATTTTGTTGGTGCAAAAATAAAATTTTATCCCTGTCAAACTATGTTATATTTTCATAGATTCGATTAAAGAAATGGAACCAAATTATGGATTTTTGTGACAGGCTACTAGCAAGAAAGTGCTATTGCTCAACACCACTTTAAAAATTCCAAGAAAGTCTGGCTGCTTGAAAGCAAAATATAAAGAAAGATTTTAAATTTCACCTTCTGACAGGTTGCGCACATTAGTGCTACATATATTTTAATTCATATATATTACAACTGGTAGAAACACAAAGTTTGGTTTAGGCAAGAGAGCTGCCTGAACAGAGTTTGCAGGAGACCACACACAGGTTAGCTTAAAGTCTGGCTCATGTTTGAGCTGTGTGCATCTGCAGTACGTGAATGAAATTGGCTTATTTGAGCCATTTCCAGTAAAGCTGCTTTGACTTTTCCCCTCATGCATAAACAGCCTTTTTAAATACTTGCCCACAATTGAAAGGATGACCACAACCACATCGAAAATGTTCCAGCCATTGGTGAAGTAATAGTGACGTAGTGCGAAGAGCTTCAGTAAAAACTCGCCAGTGAAGACAACAATGAAGACAAAGTTGACCCAGTAAAGCACGTTCTCTGTCTCCTCCGACTGATTGTCTGTCTCCACCATCATAGTGACCATGTTGAGGCAGATGAGTATCATGATGGAGATGTCAAACACCTGCTGCGTCACAAAGTCAAACACCATGCCCTGGATTTTGTTCTGAGGAGAAAGCGAGAAGACAGAAGAGGGATGTTGGAGTGATTTTCTTAATGATTTTTAGAAATGTAACTTGCGTGGAGGAGAAGGGAGGAGAATATTTACCTGGGGCCTGGGGATTGGTTTCTGTGGTTTCTTGGACCCTAGTTTCTTCATTGCATTGTAATACTTCTTCTGCTCTTCTGTCATGAAGATATCCTGACCTCCAAAGTAAAGGGACAAAAAACAATTTGGTTACAATCTGCAAGACCACATTTTCCAGTGCAGGATCTACTTTAAAAAAAAAGTCAAAGTCAGCGGTGTAGATTTTAATGACATTTTGGGACATACATCTGTCTTCTTGATTATAGTGTAATTGACTGTTTCATCTAACTCTGGTGAGAAAGTAAAAATGTGTATATTTGAGAGATAAATGAAGAAAAGCAATCTTATCTTTTTCTTTTGTTGATTGAAGTTATCAATGATGACACCAATGAAGAGGTTTAGGGTAAAGAATGAGCCAAAGATGATGAATATGACAAAGTAGATGTACATGTACAAGTTGTCCTCATAAATGGGCTGATCCTCCACCTACAAATTGCCATAAACAAAAAAACATATTAAAAAAACTGTAGGTCCTGCTGATGTGAAAGTCAGACTATTTGTAAACTGAAAAAGCTTACCTTTCTAGAATCTATTGCCGCATACATGATGTCCATCCAGCCTTTGAATGTTGCCTGCGATGGTGGCAGTCACAGTGTGAGAAAACAAAAAAATTGTACAAATGCGAAGTAGCAAAAAAAAAAGTTTCTCACCACTTGTAGGAGTGCCAGGTATCCCGCGCCCACATTGTCAAAATTGATCTTGACATTCTTCCATCTGACTTCAGTATAGTTGTCATTGATGAGTGCGAGGCACTCTGTTTTGTTGTTCACCTCATGCGGTAGAAAATACTCCTCAACTGTCTCATTGAAACAATAGTAATACTTTCCAGCAAACAGATTGACACCCATGATGCTGAAGATGAGCCAGAAGATGAGACACACCAGCAACACATTCATGATTGAGGGAATTGCACCCACCAAGGCATTCACTACAACCTAAAAAGAACAGGGGGGTGGGGAGCAGACAAGAGTGTATGTTAGCAATCAAACACCACCTGCTTGTAGATGTTATAACATTTTGCACAGAAACACACACTTACATAGAAATGCACATTCTTTCCCTCCCTTAGAGACTCAAGTTGCGTTATGTGATTGCTTCGTAAAAATTCATGCCAATCACAATAACCTACAAGCGAGTATAACAACAGGGCACAATACAATGCACAACAAGTCAAAACAGTGTAGAACTCTGATTATTTCAACTTTGAACAGAGAGCCATGCTTAAAATAGTTTGTGTTATAGGTTTTGGTAATAAAGGGGATATTACAGATTTTATAAATCATCACTTTTGACTGTCAGCATTTAAATGACGTAGTACTGTTTTATGACAGCTTGGTATATTAAACTAAAACTCATTACAACTAGTTCTAAATCATTATAAAGTTATCCTTTTGTAGCTTCTAATCCACATTATCAGATTTTTTTGTATTGTGCCCCAGCATATTGTTATTCCCATCAAAAGTATATTGCATTCATACACACTCGTATACTATTTGTGTTCCAGTATGTCAAGAGAACATTTGTGTTAGCTGTGGCTGCTCAATGCAACAAATTAATTCAATCAATTAAGTAATGATTGCATGAACTGTTAATATAAAAGATAACTTTACCGTCCTGAATGATATACAGCTGTTAGAATTAGGAGGAAAACACAGGAATGTGCATTTCCAAACACCAAGCCATGAAAACAGAAAGCCAAATAAACCAAAACTATAGGCAAACATCAAATGTCAAAATTATTTGCGTTATTTTGTGTTCTGTCTAATGTTGTAATATAGAGACAATGCAGCTATGCGATAACTTAATATAACTGCAAAACGGTGATCGTGAAAATCATGGTGATGAAATTCACTGAGGAGTGATGAGCAAGGATGTCAGGGGAGGGGTTATGCAACCAGAAGTTTGTTGATCTTCCAGTGTGACAATGCCAAAGCCAAACTGTGATAATATCAGATAACAGGACACTTGAGCCAGAGCAAAAGCCAGAAGATGCTGAGCCTAGGCACGATAAAAATTTTTGTTGTTTTTTTTTGCCCAGCAACAACCAGAGGCTGACGCAATCCATCACATGAAATAACCAGATTAAACCAGATTCTGTTTTGTTTGTTTATTAGTTAAAACTCTGGAGTTACATCACAACTATAGATGTAGAAACTGTGCACACACTTAAGGACAGACTTAACTGTGTGCACCTTGTAAATGAAGTATGCACAAAGATTGACTACTAATTTGGATATCTGTTCATTTGAGCTGGGGGCTCTGTAGCACTTAACAGACTGCATTTTGGGTCTGTGTCATAACCCTATTGCATGGCTCAGCTTGAATTTGTTTTGCCTGACAGTTCAAACCAACCTCTAGTTGTTCCTTCAGCTGGTACTAAACAGAGCTTTTATTGTAGCGTGCTGAATCACTCAAACAAAAAATTGGAGTGCAGTCTACTTTTTTAAATAAAGCATTGGACAGAGTTTAATTTTGTTAATATTTGGAGTCACTGCTAAATGCTTTAAAATAATGCTAAATTTATTATATATGAAATGAAACATGATTAATCAAATCAGATGTATGATGACCATCTGAGATGATCTGCGTCCATGCAAAAAGCTTCTCACTAATCCAAGGAGTCATCTTTAAAAAAAGAAAAGTCCCCTCAGAGATATTTAAAATCTATTCTGCCATCTCTAGCATGCGCTGATACTTCTTATTTATTCGGCATGCAAAAGGACCAGCTGCCTGGTATCTTGGGTCTTACCCTCATCCCTTCAAAACGTGACAGGGCCCTGAGGGGTCTCAAGGCCCTCAGTGTCCTGAGTGATTTAATCGGGCCTAGATCGGAGTAGCCCAACGCATTAGCTATAAGGGTGACTATAGACACCTACACAGATAGGGACAGAAGAGGGAAAGACAGAGGCAAAGGAAGAGAGGACCCACAAAGTTAGAGGGGAAATAGAGAGAAAGGTGGACTCTAAAGTGTAAGGATGGCTGAATGGTTATATACAGATATATATAAGTACATATATAGGTTATATATGTGTAAGTATATGTATCTATATAGCATAACGGTTAAACAGGAGTTATTACAATAAACAACGGTCAATAAAGCGTAGCCGGACTTCTTTTTTTCCTTTTCTTTTTAAAAAAAATGTGTTTGCTTATGTTTGAGTTTGGTTTAGTTTGGCAAGCCAGTCTAGCGTGATAACCAGCTTAACAGCACAGTGAGCACACCTGGAAAGAAACTTGTGGTTGACACAGTGAGAGGAAGAGAAGAGAGTCAAACAAAGGGAAAAATTAGAGGAGAAATGAGTTCACAAACACTAAATCAATGTGACACAATAATATACACACAGTACACGATACAAAACAGTACAGTTTCCACATCAGAGGGCATTGTACTTAAAGAAGGGAGAGAAAACGCAGAAGCTGACGACAACTTTCAGGGTTAGAAGAGAGGAAAAGCCTGTGAAAGTAGGAGTCCCACCACAGCACATCAACCTTACCCTGGACCCCCAAACACCGACCCCTCAGTCCCTCTCGATAGCTGCACAACGTCTCTCTTAACTTAAAGAGAGACACAGTTATAGGAACCTGCTGTGAGAGAGAGGACAGGTCAGTGTTAGGACAGAGGGCTGCATTAAAAAAATCTGGATTAAGTTATCAGACTATATTGCGATGTCTTCATATTTCAGGGTTACGCAAAAAAAAAAAAAATCCACCATGTAACTTGAATAATTGAACACTTTTGTCGTCCATCATGACCCATAGGACAGACCCCTTACTATAATTGTTGGGAAGAGAGGATCCAACTCACACATTTAGAAAATCTGTACTTAGCCTACATGAAAATTGTAAAAAAGTAAGGACAGTTTTGCTACCGACTGCTTGAGGTTTTCATTTAAAATCGTCACATATCCTTCTTTCTTCTTCATTCCTTCCACCTTGATGAGATTTCCAGTTCCAGATGGACTGAAGCATCCCCATAGCTTAATGCTCCCACCACCATGTTTCGCTGTAGGGATGGTGTCATTTTGGCTTGTATGCCTTCCCCTTCTTTCTCCAACTATAAGCAGCATATCTGTGGCTAAAAATCTCTACTTTCTTCTGATCTTCACCTTAGCTTGTTTCAGTCTGGTTTGCAGGTGTAGGGTTACCCTACCCCTCTGCAGTTGTCCTGGGCTCTGCAGACACATCTCTCACTAGTTTTCTTTCCACGCTCTTTGAAATCTTTCGCTTTCTGCCTCTGCCAGGCTTGTTCTGTACTGTGTTGCTCTATTTGAATTTCTCGATCACACTTCTTGCTCCAGTTCTTGACACTCAGGAACTCTGTGATAAACTTCCTGCTTTGTGAGCAGAAGCAATTCTTTTTCTCAAGTCTAAACTGATTTCTTTTGCTTTTGGCACAACACTTTCTAAAGTTATAGCTCAAACCTTTGCTGAAGTTTTTACACTGTGTGTAAATTGGAAGATAACCCTTGATTTTGCAAGCTTCATTACAAAGTTAATGCGCATAAAAATCACTTGCTCATTAATGGGAAATGTTTGACAAAAATTGTCCTTATTTATATCTTTCATAGAGAAGACCTTACTTAACCAGACAATGCAAAACTGCTTAAAAGTCCAGATCTGAAAACAACTGATACTATTTGAAGCACTATAAATGCCAATATTTAACAAAGGAGGCTCTAACTGTGACGTTTCTAAGCACCTACAGAGACAAATAAAAGAAAGATGCTACACATTTGTAATATAGATATCTAAACCCTTTTTAAATGATTTGCTGACATATCATTTAAAGCGACAATATCATTTCTCAGTTTTAACATTTGGTTGTTTTATATTGATTGTTGTTATATACAGCCAAGTAACTGCATATTGTTTTGATTTACATTTAAAGGGCTTTCTATGGAAGTGAATTTATATCTCAGTCCTGTAGTGATATTAACATCTTCTGCATAACATTGTATTATAAGTCTCACAAATGTTGTGTATGCACTCACTGACCACTTCATTTGGTTCACCTGTTCAACTGCTCATTAACTAATCAGCCAACCACACGACAGCAGCTCAGCACATGTAAACATGGCCAAGATGACCTGCTCGATTTCAAACTGATTTAAATTACTTTGAACGCAGTGTGATTGTTGATGCCAGAACAGTTGGTCTGTGTGTTTCAAAAACTGCTGAGCTACTGGAATTTTCCCACATGACCATCTCCAGGGTTGACAGAGGATGGTCTGAAAAAGAAAAAAAATATCCACTGAGCGGCAGTTCTCTGGCTAAAAATGCCTTGTTGATGCCAGAGGTCAGGGGAGAATGGCCAGTCTGCTTTAAGCTGACAGGAAAGCATATTGACTCAAATAAACACTCTTTACAACAAAGGACACGCAGAAGAGCATCTCTGAATGCACAACACATCTACCTCTGAAGCAGATGTGCTTCAGCAGCACTGGGTGTGGTCTTCTGCACTCCTTTTAACTAAGAACAAGAATCTGAGGCTACAATTTGCACAGGCTCACCAAAACTGGACAACAGAAGAAAAATGCTGTGTTCTGATGAGTCTTGATTTCTGCTGCAACATTTGGATGGTAGGGTCAGATTTTGGCATAAACAACATGGGTTCATCCTGTCTCATCAATGGTTCACGGTGTTGCTGGTATAATGTGTGGGAGACATTTTCCTCTGGGGTCTTGTTGACCATGTTTATTTCTTTATGACCACAGTGACCATCTGCTGATGGCTCCTTCCAGTAGGAGAACATACCACTGGTTTCTGGTATCTTAACGATGAGGTCACTGAAATCAAATGACCTTCACAGTTAGCAGATTCAGTCCAGAGCACCTTCACACCTTTCTAGAAGGTGATGTGGAGATTCCAGTAAACCTGCAGCAACTGTGTGATGCAGTCATGTCGACTCGGCATGAACCAAAATCTCAGAGGAATGTTTCTGGCACCTTGTTGCATCTGTGCCACAAAGAATTAAAGGAGATCTGAAGATAAAAGGGGATTGAACATAATGCTAATTAAGAATAACTATTGAAGTGGCCGTGTGAAGACTCACACACTTATTCTTTGTCCTTCTTTTGTCCTTCTTGTGGGCAGCAGTGTCATTTGGTCAGTTTCTCCAAACTTTAACATCTTCTACTGCTATATTCAAATGATTCTTTGACCACCTGATCTTTTCAACATGATCACTGAAAGTTAATGGCCAGATTCCATTTGTAATCTTGATAACTGAGGATGTTTGTTAAAAACAAAGGCAGATGTTTGTGAAGCAACCTGACTACTCCTATGTTCTTTGTTCTCAACAAACTATTGTGACGTTACATATTGTAAAAGACAATCAGACAGTAACTGAAAATACATGATATACACAAATAATCATAAAAAAATGCACACATATGGTATGTGTGCAGGGTAAACATACTTACAATTTCTGACCCCCATCAGGAATACAACATACAATACTACATTCCTATTAAACATAACTAAATGCTTGTTTATATGTATATGTCGAGGTTAACATAGACAGACTGGCACTTCACAATTAAGGGTGAAGATAAATTGGTGGTCAAAGGACAAATAAAATAAATGAATGACTTAGCACAACATAGGACATAATAAAAAAAACACACATATATACATATATATATATATAGAAATCAATATTACGACAAGACAAAAAATATAAATTTATTGCTAAATATATAAAATTGAATTAAATTACACATTTTGAGGAAAAAATCATTTGGATTTGGAAAGGTCAATGTCAGGGACTGAAATGATCAACTAATTAAATAAACTGTCCATAAAATATCATTGAATGTATGCCATCACATTCAGTGATCAATCACTTTAATTCTCAAATTTCCAAATTATTCTTTTCCTCAAAACCGTAAAATAACGAAGTAAAGTGCTATAAAAAGTGTCACTTCCTGAGAAGCACCAGATATTTCACTAGCTATGACATCCATCCATTCGCTTATCCTTTTCAGGGTCGCGGGGGGCGAAAGGTGGGGTACACCCTGGACAGGTCACCAGTCTGTCGCAGGGCTAACACATAGGGACAGACAACCATTCACACTCACATTCACACCTAGTGGCAATTTGGATTATCCAATTAACCTATCCCCACAAGCTGCATGTCTTTGGATGGTGGGAGGAAGCCGGAGTACCCGGAGAGAACCCACGCAAACACGGGGAGAACATGCAAACTCCACACAGAACGACCCCGGCCTGATGGTGGAATTGAACTCAGGACCTTCTTGCTGTGAGGCAACAGTGCTAACCACCGTGCCACCGTGCTGCCCACTAGCTATGACATCATTTTTTAAAATATAGATGCAGGAAAGAATTCACGTGAGAAACAGATCACACACAAATGAGAGAAAAGGATAAACCACATATGAATTACAGTAGCTGTCAAGAGAGGGAAACACTGAATGCCTCAGCAGGCCAGATTGAACATTCAGGACAGAGAGGCCATTGTGCTACTGAAACTAAGCAAAATCTCCAGGCTTCATGACAGAAGCATGGAGCAATGTGCAGATGCGTTTCTGTGGTCCCTGGTGTTTGTAGACACTGCTGACTAGATAAAGAGGTCTGTGACTCAGCAGTGCAGGAACTGTTATCTCTCTAGTTTTTGGCTGAAGCAATAAAACCATGTTTTTTGAGACATTCGCCCATTTGGTAGAAACAAAAAACAAACATACGTGTTTCCCCAATAGAGCATCTTTTCTGTGTGACAAATGACTCACTGACTTTAAACTCTCAAATCTGTAGATGTTGCAATCTTAAACTATCATCATGTGGCCAGTATGTAACCAAGCCACATACAAATGTACTTACATCAACAATGAAGAAGTCCAACCAGCACCAGGCATTTGTAAAGTACTTGACAAAGCCATAAGCCACCCATTTCAGCAACATCTCCAGGATGAAGATGTAGGTGAAAACACGATCCGCATACTCCAGGATGATACGGACTGTCTTCCTCTGTTCTATGTACACGTCCTCAAAGGCCTGAAGAGCAGAACAGAAACATCACACAGACAATATGCATGGCATGAAACAACCAGTGTTATTATCAGTATGAAGGTCTTTTCACTCTTCTAAATCACCTGGGTTAGAATTTGCTGGATGACATGCTGTGTTCATTTGTTGTTGACAATAAGTTGTTTACACCATGCAGAAAAATAACTGATAAACATAACCCTATCAGACTAGGGTCATGGTTCCCTTCATTCCCTGTTTCCATTATTCCACATATAAGTGTTTGTCTTTACCTCCCACCTGGATAAAGCTGCAAGCCTAAGCTAGAAACTCCTGGTTGAAAGCTTGGTGCATTACAGCACTTTGCTGTCCATTATCGGCAATAATATCAAGAGCAGTTGCAGAAGAAAAGCAGAAGATGATGCTTGCTCACATCCTCAGAACTAAGTGTGTGTGTGTGTGTGTGTGTGTGTGTGTGTGTGTGTGTGTGTGTGTGTGTGTGTGTGTGTGTGTGTTCTTACCAGGGCCCCACTGCTGAGCAGGATCATGAAGATGATCAGGGTTTCAAACCAGTTGTGTTCCACTATCAGGTAGCAGGTCTTCCTCAGGAACCACCAGTATTTCCCCCACCCGTGAGTAATGGGAACATCACAGCACTTATATTTGGCCACACACTCTGCATGCCAAATGAAAACACGACTGTTGATATACATCATGGATTGAACTGTGAATAAGCTGTCATTAACACAGTACACCGATAACATATTGTGTGGGCTTGTTGTTATTACTAACCAAAAAGTTAAAAATTAATCACCACTTACCATCTGTCCAGCAGGCTTCTGGGTCAAGATACTCCTCCACAACCTCCACCACTGCCACCTCCTCCACATCAGGCTTGATGTCTATTGTGCTGCCCTCAGACGAGCTGGTGTCATCCAGCTAGGACAAAGAGATCAGTTCAACCTCTTAGTTTCTCTCTGAATGTTATAGGTTCAGCAGTGAGATGCTGAAAGCGTACAATATGTATAAGGCACAGTGCCAGTGAAGCCATTACATTAATGCATCCTTTGGGTTTATATGCATGACATGATTTATAAATGGAGGTATACACGTTACAGCCATGTAGCGCAGTTATTAAAAGTCATGTTAGTCACTAGAGATAATCAGTAATTCTTTGAATTGTTAATAATAGTCATTATACGGTGGCCCTGAGAGGTCAAATGCATTGAAAACACCAGCAAACAGCAAACACTCAAAACAGAACCTAAGTAGAAAAAAAACAAAACCTCACAAAACACAATGGAGGGATTGCACTGGCACACATTTGAAAGAATCGGGGGATTTATCTGTGTTGTGAGGGAAAAGAGGATGTAAGGTAATGTGTGTTTTAATCGCACGATTCATTTAATACTTTAGATACACGTTTGATATTAGTCGTTTACTGTTAACTCGACAAAAACACTCACAAACACTCAGGACAGTTCAGTTCACTGAAGAGTGAATGCACATCAACATTCACCCCTTCTTCCCCTGTTTCCACCATTTTTTTAAAATTCTTTTTACAAAATAGCCATCATGCTTTTCTGACTGGCTTTCGCGCTGCAGCGTGCCCTCTGGCCAGCTGCAGCGCTGGGTAGATTTTTGTGGTTGAGGAAGCTCAGTAGAATATAAACCTGATGCAGGTACAGTAGTGATTCAGCTGCATTATCTCCTTTCTTCCTACAACAAACTAGGTCAAGGTGACCCACCCATCAGACTTCTCCACACACTTTGGGTCTGGCTATCCTTCTCCTCCATTTATACTGTACAGTAGACTGTGACTCTGCTTCTCTGTCATCTCACCAGGGCAGTCTGTTGTCTGCCTGCTGTTCTTGGCTGTCTGCAGGGTCAGCACTCAGGCTCAGTGTTACAGCGCTCCTGTCTAAATGGATGTTCTTAAATGTCAGTTAAACTAAGTCTCTCCAGTGTGGCAACTCAGATGAGTTCCACTTACTGCATATTGCACGATATACTCAACTTTATTCTGTTTACTGCACTATTGCATTGCTTCCTACCATGTTATATTTAGCAACCTCATCACCTCTGACATCAAAACAATAATTTACTAAAACTACCTGCAAAGCAAGGGCAGATGATACTCACATCTTTGCTGTTTTCCACATCGGATTCACTGCTGAAATCTTCAGTATTAAGGTTTTCAAAGTCAGACTCGCCAACAGCGATTGGAACGCAGACAGTGAGGTTTGGGTTGTGGATGAAGGACATGTAGTCGTCATCAATCATGTACTTTCCCACGCTGCTCCCAATTCCGCTGGTGGTCCCATTGCCATTTTTAGCATAGTCCAGTCCTCGATTGATATCCACTGTGTGATTTGCAATGCAGTTGAGCTTCTTCTCATACATTTCATCCAAAGGCTTCTGTTCGTCTTCGACAGGCTGCTTGTCATAGTGATAAAACAACCAATGAAAAATCGCTATTACAAAACAAACTGCCATCAAATAGGAGTCTGACACAAAACAATGTTATTTAAACAAGGAGGTGTATAAATGTTAAATTATATGGTACCTTCTTTAGCATTGTGGCTACAAAAACCCGCATGTTTGCCTTGAACCAGGCAATCCCCAGCTTAATGCGAGCAACCGCGAGCTGGAGGTTGTTGGGCTCACCATCATCATCGGTGGCAGCAAGGTTGTCTGCACTGAATGAGCTCAGCAGCAGGGCCAGAAACAGGTTCAGCACCTCAAAGGGAAAATAGACAGAAGCTCTCATTTTAGCACTCACAATATACAGCGCTGGAAAAAAACATTTGCCACCTTTGGATTTCTCTTTTTTTTTTGCATATTTTTCACACGTGTTTCTGATCATCATAGAAATTTCAATTTAAAAAAACCCCAGAGTAAACACAAAATGCATTTTTTAAATAAAAACTGATTTTATTTAAGGAAAAAGTTGATGTGAAAAAGCTATTGCCACCTAAGGCTAACAACTGATTGTACCGTAGTTGGTGGTAAGAACTGCAATGGAGCATTTGTGACTGACAATGAGGCTTTCACATTTCACATCTTTTCTTTAAATTTAGCCAGACTGGAGGGTTTCTGAAAATCCTGTTAAACCAGCCTGTTTAAGATCGTGCTAAGGCATCACAATGAGATTTAACTCCTGACTTTGACTAGGCACTCCAAAATGAGGTGGACTTTCTGGTGTGCTTTGGATAATTGTCTTGCTTCTTAAGTGTACTTGTACTTGATGGCACAAGCTGATAGGCAGACATTCTCCGTCAGGATTTTCTCGAAGAAAACAGAATTCATGGTTCCATCACTTACGGAAAATCACCATGAAGCAGCAAAACAGTCCCAAACCATCACACTACCGCCACCATGTTTGACTGTTGGTATGATGTTCTTTTTATGAAATATTGTGTCAGTTTTACATCAGATGGAACAGCACTTGAACCTTCCGAAAAGTTCAGGTTTTGTCTCATCGGCCGCAGAATATTTTTCCAAAAGTCTTTGGGATCATCAAGATGTTTTTAGGCAAATTTGAGACGAGAATTTGAGGTTCATTTTGGTCAGCAGTGGTTTTCTCCTTGGAACTGTGTCAATGCAATTTTTGCCCAGTGTGTTTCTTATTGTTGATCATGAACTCTGACCTTAACTGAGACAACTGAGGTCTGCAGTTCTTTAGATATTGTTCTGGGTTCTTCTGTGACGTCCTGGATGACTCCTGGGAAAGTTCACCACTGTTCCAAGTTGTCTCTGTTTATGGATAATGTCTCTCGCTGTGGTCAACTGGAGTTCCCAAAGCCTTAGAAATGGCTTTGTAACACTTTCCTGACTGATAGATGTCAGTGACTTTGTTTCTCAGCTATTTCTTTAGACTGCGGCATGATGTGTTGCTTTCTGAGATCTTTTAGCCTACTTCACTTTGTCAGACAACTTCTATTTAAGTGATTTCTTGATTTAACTGGTCTGGGTTGGCTGTAACTCAGCTTTCCAAAAACTGTGTTTTGACAAGGAGAGTAATTACTTTTTTAGACAAGGGGCAGGTAGGTTTGGATATTATTTTCTTTAATAAATGAAATCATGATAAAAACACCATTTTGTATATACTATCTTTGTCTAATATTGTTAGATAATCTGAAAATTGTAAGTGTGACAAATATGCAAAAAACAAAGAAATCATGAAAACTGCAAATACTTTTTCACAGCAATGTATCTATTAAACTTCAATGGATTACTATAATTCAGGAGCCTGTACACTATGTAATGTCTGTCTTTGCTTACCACTAGGTTACCAATCACCATGACCATCATGAAGACCGTTAGACACATTGTCTGTCCTGCCACCTCCATACAGTCCCACATGGTCTCAATCCATTCCCCACACAACACTCTGAACACAATTAGGAAGGAGTGGAAGAAGTCGTGCATGTGCCAGCGTGGCAGCTTGCAGCTTTCTGCAATCTTACACACACAGTCCTTGTAGCTTTTGCCAAATAGCTGCATTCCCACCACGGCAAAGATGAAGACAATGATGGCCAACACCAGGGTTAGATTACCCAGAGCTCCCACTGAGTTGCCAATGATCTTGATCAGCATGTTGAGTGTTGGCCATGATTTGGCCAATTTAAACACTCTCAACTACAAGAGAAGCACAAAACAAACGAACAGGGTTAATTATAGTTTTTCATATCTACAAAACACAACCTGATGTAATATCTACAGAAGCCAGGCTTAACGTCAGCCTTGATCTGATGATCAGTAAGAAAGAGAGCTGCACAAATTTTACCTGATACTAGCTTGTATATTAAGGCCACAAAAGGTCAAATCAAATGTCTCTTATTTTCCACGTACCAATCGGAAAGACCTGAGCACTGACAGGCCTTCCACATCAGCCAGTCCCAGCTCGACTAAACTCAGAGTCACAATGAAGCCATCGAAGCAGTTCCAGCCTTCCTGGAAGTAATAGTAGGGATCCATGGCAATTAGCTTGGCAAACATCTCCCCAGCAAAGATTCCAGTGAAAACCTAAAGACCCACACAGAGAAAAACATGAAGAATATGTTAATATGTTTCCTCGGGAAACAGGATAAAGAGGCATGCTTAGATTGCATTTGAAGCATTTCTTGTTAAAAAATTAACAAGGATATGTTTCAGCAGAATTCGTAATTAACTATATTACTCGTTGCTTTGTATTGTCCTTCTGCTATGTCCTGTTAGTGCTGCAGAGAACACCCAGTGATTCACACTGCACCATCCATCATACTGCGCAGATTCCTCTGAGTTCAGTTCCTGGACTGCATGCCAATGCCTATGACCTCATTTCCTGTCTTAATATCTGACACTGTGCCAGTATTTCTGCCCTCAGACAGCTGTGCGACAGTGATATCTGGTAGCACAGACAGAGTACAGACAAACCAGAATGCCTGCGACAGATCTTGTTATATACTTGGTCAAATCAGTGTTGAACAGGCTTATGTCTGTATGGAAGCAGCTGAGAGCAAGTTAAGGGTTCAGCAGACTTGAAGGAAGCAAGATGCAACGGATGAAGAGTGAGTGGACGTAATAAAAGTTTGGCAGGCAAGCCTAGTTGGCTACATTAAAATGGTACTAAATCTTTAATGAGACCCCATCAGATTCCTGTATACGGTATGTGTATATATTCTTAAGTGCACATATCAAATGAAGCTTTGATGAGTTGGCTTGAGGTAATTGAGGCACACAATACACCTACGACATTTCTGTACCTTCTGAGAGACATACTGAGCATGCAGTCATAAAACAACAACAAAAAGGAATGGAAACAGTAAGAAAAAAGACTAAATAAAGACTGACTGCAGCTTCTTACCAGGTTTCCAACAGACAGGACTTCTTCAAAATGTGGAGTCATTGGGTAGTGCTCCATGGCCATGAAAAGGGTGTTGAGAACAATACAGATGGTGATGGCCAGGTCAACAAAGGGGTCCATGACAATCAAGTAGACTATGTGCTTGAGTTTTAGCCACATGGGACAGCATTCCCAGATGAGAAAGACGTTAGCAAACTTGTACCAGCAGGGAGGACACTTTCTTTGAGACTCCTCCAATTCTGCACAAAGAGATGGAAGAAAAGGGGGGACGTGAAATGTTTAACATTTAGTTATTTAAGTGACATTATGTGCTGTAACATCTAGACTCCTGAACACCTCACTTATGTGATAATTACATGCAACTTATGGGCATATACTAACAAGTTGCAACAACAGCTGTCACTTAGTTGATACCGAGGAAAACTGATGTTGTTTTTACTTGTGCATTTTCATGTCCTCAACGTATTTTAGCACTAAGAGCTAATCTGACAATTAACGGCACAGGATTAGAAAGAACAAGAGAAACATATAAACTCTCTGTACCCTCTATCAGAGTGTTGGTGACTACACTCATTTGACTGTTGGCACGGTCCTTCCCTTTGAAGGAGGAGTTGAGCTGATCCACAGACACCATGAGAGAGCCAGAGTGCTTCTTCTTAATCTCAACGTCTGTAGTCTGTACTCAGAGAAAGACATGATGTCACGGTCATTACATGAATCTAAACAGACATTCAACCTTGTGCTCCACAGCTATCTAAATTCAATTCAATTCAATTTTATTTATATAGCGCCAAATTACAACAGCAGTTGCCACAAGATGCAACTTGATCCATCTAAATCATGAAAGAGATCTGAGGTCTGCTCACAAGGCAAAAGAACTGTCGCTTTAGTATCAAATAATGTACTGATATTCTACATTTTCCAGAAAATATAATCAAATACATTTCAAGTTCTTACTGTAAATTCTCAAATAGGTGCCTTAAATTAGCACAACCAGGTAAAGAACCAGGGTTTATTTAAAACTTTTTTTTGAAAGAGGGCTCAATTTCAATTCCTCTTTTTTCCATTATGATTTAATCTGATTTGAGGTATTTTTACTTTTGAGAATTTAAGGTAGCACATTCTAATTTTGCCATCATTTAATGTGCATGACAAAAATACAATCCCTAAGAAACAGTAAAATGCATGCAGTGGCATGCATGTCAACAAGAGAGTGGAAGACATCAAGACATCATTTAGTGACACATCATGCTAAACTTTAGAGAAGGTAAAAAGCAGGTAGATTGGTTGACAATAAAAGAGGGTTCAACCATGCTAGCTAGAATGACAAGAGACATTTATTATAGGAAAAAAAAGTTTTCATATTTGTCGTTGCATCATCCATTTCTCAGAAGCAGAGGATAAATGAGGGCAAGGAGGAAAGAGAAGGCAGCAGAGGGAAAGTGAGGCTGAAAGGAAGAAGAAGAAAAAAGAACTCCAGATAAGAACAGTGATAGAAAATAGTATGTGTCCAGATGTACAAAGCCCTCAAGAATGAGGAAGTAGAAGTAAAGAATGAAAAGAATTTCATATAATAATGATTTTTTTTCTCAGTGATTGAACTGTTAGGGCAACTCGAAAGGGCTGATCTCATTACGCATTACTGTTAGTGAAGTAATGGTGATGATTCTGGCAAGGGAGTGAGTTTGCGGATGTTCTTTCAACTGGTTAGTGACTTCTAGTGCTGCTAAAAAAAGAAGTGAAAAGGCATTAGATCAGGCTGGAAGTCTAAGAGTCAGTGTATGGTGAAAAAATAAAACAGATTCTGTGTACTCAGGGAGTGGAAAAAAGGAGATACTGGGTTTAGGGAAAAGAGGAACAAGAGGCAGGGGAAGAGGTTGTGAAGGAGAAGCTGCAGAAACCCGGGCCACCAACATCATGCCTAAACTGTATTAGGTGTCCCATGGACGTCCTTACACTGTCATCAGTGGCTGCCTTATCTATTTTCACCTCAGGCAGAAGCCGTCTGCCGGGCCCAGGGCCGATGAGAGACACCACGCCATTGCAGTCCACTGTGCTGTTCCTCTTCCCTCCAGGGTGGGGTGCCAGCGGATGGATGCGTGATGAGCCCTGGCTGTTGCCACTGTAGCTGTTGCGACGGTAAGGTATAAACAGGGATCCTCTACGGTCTTCGCTCTCCTCTACTGTACTGTGCTCGTCGTCTGCAAATTCATTCTCTGAGCCCATGTCCTTGGAACGGCCTTTGAAGCTGAAGATGCTGCTGCGGCTGTTGTGGCGCGACATGAAGGGTGAGCCTGGGATGCTGAGTAGTGACTGAAAGAGGAGAGATAAATGAGGACAGGGAGAATTAAGGAGTTATTTAAAACAGCAGGAGTTAGTTGATGTGTACAGGTGGGGTATATAAAACAAGAATAAATCAGAGGAAGGGAACTAAAAAGAAATGAGAAACAGGCAGTAGGCACAAAATATAACCATAATATATTTAAAACATGTTATATTGCTTTTCAAGAAGAACTGCATTGCTCCAAAAAAATAACATTACAGTGTGTAAAATCTCACCACTCAGTAGCAGGAGATTGATGACTGCGGCACAGTGTAAGTTGTTAAGCTCTGCTGTTTTTGCCGCTGTTAGCTGTCGTTAGCCTCTGTTAGCCACTGTTATTGTAACTTTCCTTGAAGTGGAATCCTTGTTAGATTCAGACACTTATCGAATAAACTAGTAAAACGTGAGAATGTAATTGAATTGTTTATCAATGAGAAAGTGTGATTTTTAGGACCCTTGAGTCTAACATTAGCAGGCATAATGTTAGCTCAGAACTAGCTGCTCTTGTTATTTAGCCATCTCGTCAGCTGTATGGAACTTGGAGGGTTATATGTTTAATCTGCTGACAATAAGAATAAGACGATAACATTTTACCTAGATGCTGGTCCCATTTTTTTCTATTCAGTTCAATTTTATTTATAGTGCACCAAATCACAACGACAGTAGCCTCAAGACGCCTTCTATTGTAAAGTAAACCCTGCATCACATTTCCGCCTCTTTGGTGAAGGGGATCACTTCTCAGATGATAAACATAGAAATGATCCTTCATATCTTGAGGCTGTAGACACATATTAAATTTTTCTGCACCACGCCACATATGTGGCAAATAGGCAAAACAGTGATGTTCATCTCGGTCCATTTTTTTCCTACTAAAAAAATACATTTAAAAAAAACGATTATCTGTATCTTAAAAGTCACACTTAAATGACACATTAGATCTTAATAAGTGAAGTATTAATGTTGAAAATCTTCAGCATTACACATTGTGGTGTTCATTGAGAAAAAACTACGTAACAATGTTTAACGAAAGAAAAGCTCACTGCAAGCTTTTGGGTTATTTTGATTATTATTTTGTTCTATCCTGTCTGCAACTGCAATGCAGGGAAAGATAAAGTAATACAAATACGTACAAGCACAAATAAAGTACAGAGGACTGGCCAACAAATGTAGACAAAGTAGTAAGAAACCAAAGTCTCAAAAGGTCCTGCAATGAGTGAAAGAAGAGTAGGAAAACTGCCTGTATGACAACTGAAGTGGCAGGAAGAGTCCCAAGAGGGCTGTGGCTCAAGAGAGGCTGATACAGCTGATACCACAACGAGGTCACTGCTTAAACCACCAAGTGCAGGAAGAAGCTGAATCATCACATCCACCCAAGCTCTGGATGAGCACACATGCTCTTCTTGGATCCCCATACAAATCCTGGCCACTGCAATTCCTTAAATGGCCACAAGAGACTGGCTACAAAAGTAACTCAATCCCCCTATACCCACATGTTAAAATGTCCAACTTTATAGCAAAAATAAAAAATTTTTTACACAACTCACCCATTTTAATTTTAAGGCTTAAAGTTATACATTATTATAGGAATGGCTGTTTTGAATGACAGATAGATTTTACTAGGTGTAAGTGCAAGTAATTGTAGTCAATAAACTTAACATGTGGGGGCTCTGTTGGTGCCTTTTGCATCTGGGTAGCTGTGATTCAAGAGTATGAACAGGTACAGTGACTCATCCAACAGATCCCAGCTCCTTCGGTCTGTATGTTAAAGTGATGTAGCCATGGTTGTGTGTGTGTGTGTGTGTGTGTGTGTGTGTGTGTGTGTGTGTGTGTGTGTGTGTGTGTGTGTGTGTGTGTGTGTGTGTGTGTGTGTGTGTGTGACAGCCCAGATTTTTGGGCTGCTCATCCAGGAAACAATAAAAAGGATTACAAAGTTTAACAGATAAGCAGGTAGTTAACTCGCAAGTTTCCTTCTAAAGATGATATACCATGTTCTAAAAAACAAAAACGTACTGCTCTCCTATCAGTTCAGACACACATGAAGACAGAAAACTAAACAGCAGTAATGTCTGTAGGATTATTGAAGTTGGGCTAACTGTCATATAAAGATTTGCTACCTGGTGGCTAAAAACAGAGCTATGGTTAGAATAATGTTAACACATTAGCACAGTGAAGCTGGAGGATGAGCATTAAAGTTTTTACTTCGATTTAGAAGGCCACAACACCACTAGTGACATCACAGCATCCACAGCCATCTTTTATATACAGTCTATGGGGCCATTGCTGAAACTCTCGAGTTTACAGCTTTTCTCGCTAACTTTACCTGGTTCATAATGGACGTCTTCCTTCCCAGTCGACTCCCTGGGAATCGAATGGTGCTTTTCTTGCTGCCATCATCTGACTCGGACTTAACCACCTTCTCACTGTCTCCTTTCTCTTTCTCCTGCTCTTTTTGTCGCCATTTCTTTTTGCGATTGCGACGCTCTTTTGCACTCTTGGAGCTCAGCTTGGAGACCTCCGAGGAGCTGCGGGACAAGTGCCCCCCACCTTCATCTTCTAACGCAGCCTCTGACACAGTACCAGCAGATGTCGCCATGGCAGCAGCCTGAGAGAAAAAAAAGACATGATAACCTAAAACTATGAAAAATGCATATTGGTGTATGTATATTAGAGAGTATGACAGACCTGAGTCTCTTCCTGTTGCTTCTTGAGCTGTTCGAGCATGGCTTTGAATTCTGCCTCTTTCTGCTGTGCCTCTTCAATCGTGGCTTGGTTCTGCTCCTCATAGGCCATGGCCACCACAGCCAAGATCAGATTCACCAGGTAGAAGGAGCCCACAAAGATGACCAGCACAAAGAAGATCATGTACGTCTTCCCTGCAGCTCGAAGAGTCTCACAGAAAACACAGACATAGCATAAAAGTGAATGAATCAGTAATTTATCATGCAAGATTAAGACTAAAATGAAACAAGTAATGATAAAATATAACTGAAATCCTCCTTGGTGCACAGTTATTTTAATGTTTATGGATTTTTTCTGCTGGATTTTAGTATGCACTCTATATTGTGTGCTATGTCAGCATTTCTGATGTTTCGACAATCCGAAGACCTTCTCCGGGAAAACGTCCATACTGAAACGATGCCTTATAGTCTGCGCACACATACACGTACACACACTACAACACAAACCTATTTTGCCAAAAAAGGAGAAGCTATTATGCTTGTGATGGTGATGGTCTACAGAAGCAGGAAATATTCCAGCTCACAGTCATGGTAGTGCAGCTACCTTAACAGATTTTGGTGCACATACTGAATTTGCACATGCATTTGTGTCCCTAAAAGCATCAAAAAGTGCTGAATCATTCAGACATCCATGCTAATCTGATGATTCATATATATTTTTTATGATGAAGTGTGCTGCTTGAGGGAGAGGTAGCTACTGGGCACTGAGAGGCTTTAATAAAACAAGTCTTTACCAGCATGTAGAGATTTTCCCAGAAGTCTTGGGTCATGAGACGAAAGAGGGTGAGGAAAGCCCATCCAAAGCTATCAAAGCTGGTATAACCGTAGTTGGGGTTCCTTCCAGCTTTCATACATGTAAAACCCTCTGGACATCGTCTGATAGAGGATAACAGAGCAATACCGAAAACCATCATTTAAAAAGTGAATGAAAAGCACCACTTTGACATCGACACAGGTAAGATAACATGCATCCTGATCTACATCCCTGCCCTGGATGCAACGAGATGAAAAATATCTCGTGTGCTTTTTGATTTTCTTTAATCTACACACCCTGTGAATCCATCAGATCAAAATACGATCAAATATCCCCTGGAGATATGCAAGACAGGGCCGTTGTTACACCTCCAAATACAGCAATAAGCCATATCTAAGCATCAAAAGTTTAACTGGCTGGAGCTCAACAGAATCTTACAGGCATAAAACCACAGCCCAACATATGACAGGTAGCAGTATTTAGGAGGAATGTGGAGCACTAGCACAAACTAGAAGAAAACAAGAATACATTGATGTCACAAGGAGTAACTGCACTGGAAGAAAGCGTCAACAAGGCCTCGTAATGGCTGTGACTGGAGAAATTAGCTGGGTCATCCCAGGAAAAGGATCTGATGCTGAAACACCCCAAACACCGACTGCCCCCCTGTTAAATTTCTGATAATGTTTTAAGATGTGTGGTGGAACAACAGGAATATGGCAGACAGCTCCTGTAAACATAGCATAAATATAATTGTGAGGATTTACTGAGCGAAGTACTGGCTTACCCTGAGTCAGAACTATTTCCACATAGCAGAGCATCAAGCTGACCAGGGAGGAAGTAGAAATTAGCTATTTAAAAAAGAGAGAGAGAGCAGTCACTTGCATTGGCCACTGGGCAAAGAGTGTGTGTTACCCGAGTGAGTCAGCGTTTCTGTTAATATTTCATCCCTCAGACATCATGACTAAGTCAAAGAATCTCTAATGCTGCATACGCGTCCCAAAGTTTAATCAAGTTTTAAAGTCAACACTTACAGGTGTTCATGATGTATTCACCCCAGTCAAAAGCCCGGCTGCCATTCGGGTACAGAGCCGTCATGTTGATCGGCCAGATCACGCATTTATTCCGCAGGTTCCCCATGAACAGCTGCAGTCCAATCAGAGCGAAGACACTGAGACAGAAGACGGTCAGGATCATCACGTCCGACAGCTTCTTCACAGACTGGATTAGAGCGCCCACAATGGTCTTCAGGCCTGTCGATTAACATATGAATAACACACACACACACAAATGTGCACAAATTCACACACATGGAAACAGGCACAACTCACACACACATGCACACCGAGATACACATTCAAATACACACACACATAGACACATACACAAAATAAGACACAAATAAAATGTTTTCGCACTAGATGTGTTGGGTTCAGTGTTATAGCTGCACTTCTAAGCTGACTCGAATCATGCATGAAAAGGGTAAATTAGGTAATGTATAAACTAATTCTGTCTTTAACCCTGTGCTGTGCAGATTCTTATATAAAGCTAAACTTGGCAGGCATCGGAGTGATTTCTTAAGAATCTGCACCCTGCTCTGCCAAGTCTCAATACCAGAAATTGACATTCAGAGTGTGTTGTGCAGTCCCTTACAGAATAAAACCAGTGCATAGGCATTGCTTTTCATTGTCATTTCTGCCTCGATGCAAGTGTAAGCCCAAACTCTGATTAATTATTCAGCACTAGCTACTGTATGCTGTGTGTTTGTAATTGAACTATCACTTAACTACGTTTTAACCAAAGTTAATTTTATTTTATTATTTAGTAGAATAAAGTGGCGCATTTTCAAAATAATATGCAATTAAATTCCTTCATTTTTTTTGTTAAAGCCCTAATTCATCCTTAACAGAAAACCAGTCAGTTTGTGAGATATTTCATCCAGAATCTGTAATAGTCTGCTATCCAAAAAATAAACAGGTACAGGTAGTCCCATAAAGTAACAAAAAAGTGTAGACAGCCATTGTTTGCAGATACATTTATGCACCTTAGACGTAGAAGAACATGCTGTCCTGCTTCTCCACGTCTCCCCTGCCTACATACTAATTTTCTGCCTGTTGACTTCCAGCGTTCCTTGTATTAATTTAGATTAAGACTGCAGGCTGCTCAGCTGACCTAATATAATGAGTGTTTATATTAAGAGAAAAATCTAACATTTATGCAGGTTTTTGCATTTTGAATATTTAGTCATTGATAAGCTTAGCTTTGGCCACTGTATCACCTCTGGCCTGTTCTAGTTAAAGTTTACCGTACCAATACTGAAGTGTACAGCACTGATTTTTCTGTCATAGACTATTAAAAAGAAATCACACTCAATTTCTACAGAGAGCATATGGCACTACGACGAATACTACCACTGTAGGGGATGTTTCCATTAGAAAGGCACACTTTTGTATTTATATTTATATAAAAAGAAGCTGAACAATTTTAATTCTGATGTTATGCATATGATAAAAATCATCTGGTCCTTAGCTATTCTCCAAATTAAAACTTCAGATGGATGAACAACTGACATGACATATTATACTGTGTCATCATTTTTTAACATAAATAAATGCAGAAGCAGTGTGTGAAAAACAGCCAGGTGCTGATTATCAAATGCACCACCTCTATAAAAGCAGATGTTTTGGAATTACGGTATTCTGAAGAATTGAATGCAATGTTCAGAGAAACTGCAAATAACCCAAGAGCTACATTTCAAACTACAGATCTCAGTTAGCATGTAAAATGTTAAGTTCATATTGGTATAGTCAGAAAAACACTGAACAAGTATGTTTAGGAGGAAAGCCAAGAGAAAGCTTCCTCTCTAAAAAGAACATGACAACACAACTTAAGTTCACCAATTTCCATCTGAAGAAACTACAAGATGTCTGGAACAATGAGACCAAGGTGGAGATGTTTGGTCATAATGCACAGCATCACACTGGGTGAAACCCAAACAGCATATCACAACAAACACCTCACACCAACTGTGAAGCACGGTGGTGGAGGGGTGATGATTTGGGCTGGTTTTGCAGCAGCACAAGCAAAGCGTAAACTCTTCTGTGTACCAAAATATTCTCAAACGTGAGGCCATTTCTATAGCTATGGCTTGGCTGACATTGAGTCACTGAACAGGACAATGATAAAAAAAATGTGGACAAACAAATATCAGTGAACTTTAAGGAACTGAAGCAACGCTGTAAAGAAGGGCGGTCCAAGAGTGGTTTCATCACAACAATGTAAGAGACTGATAATGTCAAACAGGAAATGATGACGTCAAGTTATTGTTGCTCAAAGTGGTTCTATAAGCTGATGAATCATAAGATATATTGTTGACACACTGCTTCTGCACTTTGTCTTAGTTTTTTGTTAAATAAAGAATGGACAAAATGTCACGTGTTGTTGTTGATTTTAGGTTGTATTTAAATCATTTTAAGATCTGAAGAGTACCCTAACCCTTTTTCTTATGTCCCAATATGTAAAACCTTAGACTTGAAACTTGGTTTACTTTCTTTTTAAAAAAACATAACAACTGTACACAATGTACACAGTGAGAGCTAAAGAAATACGAAGCTGATTTATCGGAACTGTACAACTGTGTAACTTAGGATCCATGTGAAAAAGACCTAATTTCCTTTAAATCTGTGTGTTCATCTATGGGAACATCCCTGAGTAGCTTTCTTTTATAATTACACTGCATCCAACAAATGAACTGCACACAACAGCACAACAAACAGATAACAGTGGACATAATCAGGCTCAATCGAGGAAGCAGGAAGTGAAGAGGAGAAAGAGAGGACAGGTGAGGAAGAGTACGTGCCTGTAGGTAGGGGGTAAGGGGGCAATGAGAGGTGTCATGCAGGTCATTTAAACGCTAAGGCTGAAGGAAGTGACTATGTCAGCATCACTCGTCTAAAACGTGGTGATGACCTTGCATTAACCGAAGAACCATTTCCATCCCGGGCATCTGTTTTTCTCTCTCATGGTGTTGAAACTTCAAGCTGGTTTTACCACACTAAGTGTTGTACGCTTGGAATTAACATTATTGTACCCTGTCTGTGTATGCTGTATGTGTGAAGCATGTAATGTGCTGCGATGGTGCTTACAGAGTTGTCATAAAAATACAACGGGTGAATGTGATGTATATAAAAATACAGAAATGAGACCTATTGTTTGTTGCCAACATAAAAAGAAAATTAGAGCATATGAAATATTTAGATTACAGTAGTACACTACACTCATGTACAGTTTTTCAAGGTACTTGGAAGGTTACCTTGGAATACTTGTAACAACTCTGTGGATTTAGGCTGTCTCGCTAACTTATGTCAATTTGGAAATCAGGACTTAAGTTTCTTATCACACCAAAGAATAGGAAATGAGTGCAAAGAAATGTAACACATTATAATATTTCTTTATATTTTCTCTTTCACTCCCAGGATGGATAAAGATCTTCAAAAGAGAAAAAAAAAAGTTTATTTACATCCTGATTAAAATAAAATAAAATAAAATAAAATAAAATAAAATGAAATAAAATAAAATAAAATAAAAAGAATAGCCTCTTAAAGCCAAACGTGTAATAGCATGTACTTCAAAGCTTCATGCAGTTGTCAGATTAGGCTTGGCAGTCTTAGGGAATGAAATAGTGTTAAAAACAAATCCCTGCAGTGATAATTTGGATCAAAGAACGTAGTAAAACTGAACACAGTTGATCTGACAGTTGGTGAAAAAATTCACAATAATTAGTTTGTTCATTTAATCACTTTTAACAACATGCAGAATGGCTTTTAGAGTAAACTTTTCCCTTTAATTTATGCCAGCTCTGGACATTTCTAATTTAATGTGAGGTGCAAGTAGACTGCTAAGCCTATCAAAAATGTATTGCTACCATTTTTGATTATAATAAAAAATAAAAAGTTAAACAACAAAGGAAATAATTCAAAATCAATACCTTCTTTAAAAGTAAAAGAAAGACTAAAATGAAAGAATCAAATAGAGCTAAGAGGTAATGTAACCTCAGCCTTAGTGTTTAAATGGGAGTCTCACCTGGAATGACAGAAATAGTTTTCAGTGCTCGGAGAACCCTGAACGTTCTCAGCGCCGAGACATTCCCAAGGTCCACAAACTCTGTTATATATCTGTAACAAGGTAGGATGACACACAGAACAGAGCCCCATGACACACAACACACACACACGATAACTACACGCACGTATGCGCAAGAACACGACACCAGCACCACCATCGAAGACCAGGAGGGACACCACGGTGAGAGCAAGAACACCTGTTCAACCAGTGGGAAGAGAACGCAGAGAGAAGAGGAGAGGAGAGGGAGTGGAACAAAACCACACCTAACATCAACCCCGTGGCTCGCCCACCCGCAAACACAAACACCTGGACTCTCTTACCTGGGATAACTGAAATTGTTTTCAAAGCCCTCAGAACCCTGAACGTACGCAGAGCTGACACATTGCCTAGGTTTACAAACTCTGTTATATACCTGCAAGGTGGATCAGATACAGTTACTCAGCAGCCATGCTGACCAGGGGAAAGAAAGAAAGAGGTTAATACAGACTATGTGAATAAGCATCATCAGCAACTGTGATGGAGTGATGTGGATTAGTCATTGTGTTGAAGTGTTTCATTTTAAAAATATCAACACAAATCACACCCAAAAATGCAAAATGCAACAGAAAAATATAAAATCCATGATTTATTTATCCAAATAATTAACTGGTAAGGAAAATTTGCTTGGTATAAACTGGATGTATGCAAATCAAGAAAATTTTGTTTTACCTTGTACTGTAAAATTTATATGTAATTAAATTACACTAAAGCGTTTTTGGGCATGAATATTATTTTGAGTGCATTACAATCAACTTTACTTACAACTTACAATCACTTTAACTGTGAATAAAGCGATAAATGGTTTCATTCTCTCAAATTAACTAACCCCTGTTGCCTTCACACATGCACGACTTGGCAAACAGGAAAAAGGAAAGAAATTCATAATCTATACCCAGGCAAGAGCAAACTGGCAATGAAAAAAGTGTTGATAAGAAACATGCCAGTGTGTAGAATCACAAATAAAACCCCAGTTTAACAATGTTCAAATCATTCTGAGCTTATATGAGTATTTAACATAAAATGTGCGTACTGTACTTTGTTACTATGACTGATAAATTGCACAAAAGTGTCAGATTAAAACTCATATAAGCAAACTGATGTTTGATTTTTTTTTTTTAATTTGCCAGGGGGGTTAAAAGCATCCCAGGTAGGTGGGGTCTTTCAGACGTCACAGTGAGGGGAGCTTTAAGAATTTTTGAACCCTAAATTGAGAAGTGTATGGTATAATTTAGAGTTTCTATGCGAGGGACGAGGCTGAAAACCAGTACTGAATGGCCCCAAGCTTCTTGCCAGCAGGTGGGAATGCATCAAGATCAGACTAATAATTCTGCAGTGGAAATCATTAAATGGGCTCAGCACTTCTGAAAACCTTAACAAAACCTAAAATTTATCAGTGCATAAACAAATGCATTTTAATACCATATTATCAACAGCAAAATGCATCCAGAAACTCACTGAGCTCATTTAAGATGGGCCAGAACAAAATAGCTCAGAAACTAAAGAAGTATGACGGCTGAATAGAAAATGATCAAATAAGGAGCTTATTTCTAAAATGAATGCAGGTACTGTGCTATGAAGTATGAGTACAATATGCCAGAAACTTTCATATGGTAAACATGTTAATGTTTCAACTTTTTAGAAAAGTATTGCTGGCATCAGCAGTTAAATTTAAGTTTAGGACCTTTCCCATACCACTTTAAATACGTTATTATGTTAGCTCAGGAAAAAGAGAATAAGATAAAACTAAAGAAAACTAAGGAAAAGAGACTGTCCTTATGTGTTTATTATCAATACGTATGGCAGACTGAAAACTTTTAGGACCCATCCCAACTGAAGTTAAGTCAATTCAATCATTTTAAACGCCTTATAACAGAAAATTTGTTTTTAAGAAGTTTCGAGACTTTTGAAGGATGCACAAACACCCTGATCTGATTCCAATCTTTCAACTTCTCAAAGTCGCAGTTGTTGGCTGTTCTATGATCAATAAAATATAAACTTTAAATACAAATATAATCTGAGTCAAGATTGCAAAAGAAGACTCAGACAGTGCATATTTATCTGTGCCGTTTTCAAGCTGCGAGTTTTATCTTTCATATGGGAGAAGTCGTATTTTTGTTGATTACAAATCAATGTGTTCTGAAGTACTTACGCCATTGAAATGACCATGAAGTCCAGCCAGTTCCAAGGGTCTCTGAGAAAGGTGAACCCGTCGATGGCAAAACCTCGGGCAACAATTTTTGTGAGTGACTCAAACGTATAGATACCTGTAAAGGTATACCTTTCAAGGACAAAAAAAAGAAGAGGACAAAAAAGGTGAGGAGAACATCAAATGAGGATATGACTGCTGAGGAGAAGTATGGAGGTGGACTTACTCTACTTGCTTGGACCACTCCGGGGGATCGCTGAATGTCATGAATATGCAGTTGGTCAAAATCGTACACATGATGATCATGCTGAATAGCGTGAGAACACAGTTAAGGAAAGACTGAACAGTTGCGTCCATAATAACTGAAATATGGCTTTAACATTAAAGACAAACTTAAAGAAGAGCAGTCAGCAGGGACATTTAGTCCTTATAGTTCATTAAAATAACTTACAATGAGCTGGCCACTTCAACAGCAAACAGAAAAAATGTTTTCATTCACTATAAGGCAAACAAATCAAATAACTTGAAAGGATATGAATGTATCAAAATTTTAATAGCTATTCGCCTAAATAGATTAAAAGGACTTATGATGTACAAGGAGGGCGTGGCACTGAAGCGGAAGAGTGTTTTCCCCTTGTTTAAGACTATAAACGTCTGAAAAAGAGAGAGAGACAGAGATAGTGAGACAGACAAACCCTACAAACACTTCTATGTCAAATATTCAGTAAACAGTCTGAAGACCTTCATATTATCTTATTGAAAGTATGATGATAGAGCTTACTGAGCTGACCTCTGAATACACTGGTTTCTTCTGTATCTACAAGGCTGATTGTAATACTGGAGTTTATACTGTGCTTCCTGCTTATTGGTTTGTGACTATACGTATTTGGAAATAATTACCCTGCAATGATCTAAGTATACAGGTTAAAAACGGTAATAAAGAGATAAAGGTACATAGAAAGCAGCAGTAAGAGTCTCTACTGACATGGGTGATCATTCACCCAGGAATCAGGGTTACAGTTCTGTCCTTCTTACATCAGACTGGGACTTTGCCCTGGCCAGCTTTCCCCCTGATAAAAGCTTTGAGCAGCTTCAGGATCAGCAGACAGGCACATGGGAAACTCTCCTTTTCGTGGCCAAATGTCTCTCTTCATCCCAAGTTTAAAGCTCTTACTGGAAGGAGATGGCAAATGCTGTCATCGATCAGGGCAGATCTGCTGACTCTAGGCTCTCAACGACTGCTCCGGTCCCCACCCATAAACAGCACCGGGCCAAGTGGGGCTGGGCACTGGGGTGAGACAGCATTGTGTGTTTGTTTGTGGACGTTTGTGGATGTTTGAGCCCAGTGTTGGACAAAACTATGGGAGGTGACAGTAAGAGGGATTATTTGCAAACAAACACAGGGATACTGTGCATTCATAGCTGCAGCTGCTGCAAGCACTTGTTCTTTTTTTCTGTATCTACATGCAATACAGTTTAGAGATGGTTCACTGACAATTTATAAATGTGTTGTTTGGATGTAAATGTAAGTGAGTTATGAATGTGGACGCTGCCTGGATATTTGTCTTTGTTCACAACAGCCTCTTCTGCGTCTTTATGACATCACTGACAATATCAGCTGCCACTATATGGAGAAAACTGATCATGTTCTTTGTTATGCCCTCACTGAAGAACAGCAATTCTATCCTCTTAGTTCAAAAGCTAATCATTTATATCGCAGTGAGCTTGCATTCATAAAATGTTATGGATGGATATCAATTATCAGTTAGCTCAGTTCATTGAGCTAATCGATATGGAAATAATAATAGTAACAGTAATGATAAGAAGAAGAAGACGAAAAGGACGAGGAATCCTTGTACTTCTGTAGTGATAACCCATATGATAGATGCATTTGGTCTTTAGTAACCACATCACTAATACACACACCGTGAGTTTGGGATATCCACCAGGGGAAAAGAAACGAGGAGGCGACTCAAAGTGTCCTGAATCAAGTGGTGTCCAGAAAACTAATTAAATCAAAAATAGTTCCCTTAGTCTGGCTAAAGACAAAATGTATCCTCTAGATCAGACAACTCCTTACTCTTCCCCTCCTTTTCCCTTCCCTGCTGCTTTTTGTCCATAGATCATAACCACTACTCAAAATATCCTCTTACTTTCTTTTTTTTTTTTGAAAAATAAAAAGGATTATCTACTTAATGACCACAGAAAAAAGAGGAAATCACAGACTTGTCCAAGTCTTGTCCAAAGGGTAAATCTCTCCCAGAGGTCAAGTGAAGGTTTTCGCTCACCAATACATCATTGGGATGGAAGAACAGGAATATCTCATTAGCAGCATATGCCCACTGTGCAAGACTATGATAGGCTAATCAATGTCAAGGATATTGCGATAGATAAGTCATATGGGTTTACTGATGCTTTTAAAAACCTGAGTCATCATAAAACCTGAGTCTCTATTGTATAGTAATCCATATTGTAGTATGGTATATCTTTACCCATCCCGTTTGCTAAGAATACAGGGTGGAAAGGTGCTGCAATTTATTGAAGCATGAACAAGCAAACATCGAAATATAGTCTATAAGGCAAAAACAGAGCTTGTACAATTTGCCAAGCCTTTTTTGTAATTTAAGCAGTCTTCAGGAATAGTTCTCCAGGCTTCCTCGAGGACATTCAATGCTCGTCTGTGGATGTTGACTGTCTTATTATGTTCTTTGTCAAGATGATCCCACACTCCTTCGGTAATTTTGAGGTCCGAGCTCTGGGGAGGTCAATCCATGAGTGATAGTTTTCTACTGTGTGTGTCTCATTATCTATTCATGTTTTTAATGCACTAGCAGTGTGTCTGTGATTATTTTCAAAGGACTGGACTGAAAATGACAGAAAAGGCAGATGGTATCCACAAAAAAAACCAAAACTACAAGAACGTCTGGCTCCTTAGCAGCACAGAAAAGAGGAGTGGATCAAGATTTTTTCACAGTACTCCAGGTCACCCTCTGCTGCATTGGGAATGCAGAAACTTCCGTAGACTCAATTGTAAAGGCTTTCTAACTACTTTATGAATTGTCTCAGCCTGGAGACAGAAAAATCTACTGTTGACGCAAACTTGGCATGATTACTACAAGGTTCGCAAATGTCAGGCAGTTTCCTTAATTGATCATATAATCAATGAATCGCTGAACCTTATATATAGTGAATGAATGAATTCTTTTAGTAAACGTGTCATTTTTACAGGCTATTTTTGCACATCCTAAGTCATATTCTTAAAAAAAAAAAAAGTCGAACTAACGTATGAGTAAAAACATATGAGTAAAAAAAAAGGACAGTCCAACTTTTGTTCCTGATCCCAAAAATGGGAGCAAATCTTTGTGGTCAGATATAAATTATAAGAGTATTTTGTAAACTGGAATTCACTTTTCACAGTTTTTAAAGAATAAAACTAGATGGAAGGACCTGCACAAGAAAACAGGCACACACGTGAAGCATGCCATCGTTAGCAGCCACCATCCTGAGTCCAACCAATGAAATCAGCAGCTGAGTGAATGTGTGAAGGATAACTTTGACTGTTTAAATTCTTCAAAGCGCCTAACTGACAGAACAATTTTCCCTGGTTTAATTAATTTCTTGAACAAACTCTGTAAAGTAGGATCACAGACAGTGAATCAGTTCATCAATATGAAATTAAGGTTTTAGCCTTCACAAAGCATTCCAGCGGGATGAAAATATTTAACATGTAGTGAACGAGTGGTTCAATTGCATCTCTTCAAATGGATAAACATACAATCAAATAGAGTGGCTATAGTAGATAAGTACCAAACAAATGACTGTGCGGCACATAATGATTACTGCAGTCATTCACACAAAGTGCATGAAGGTACAGTGCATACGCTTATCACAATAGCACTGATCTATATTGCTATAAACAAATGAATATGCACACCTTTAAATGCACGACTCAGCAGGTCGGGCTTCATTCTACCAAGCCACCTTTGCTGCAAAGCTGTGGAAATGATAATAACTCTCAACAAAGCACATGCAAGAATCAGGAGACAGAATGCAGCTACAATGGCAGTCTACTTGCAGATGTGCTTGTGTTTGCATGGAGCGGACACATGGAGGTACGGGACACAAGCAAAGAGAGCCAAAGAGAGACAGATAAGAGGATGGAGGGGGAGTGATGCAGAACAGAAAGCCAAAGAGCTGCAGAGATGACAGAGCCAAACCTGAGATGGATGGGTAGATGGAGGGAGGAGGAGGAGTAGGAGGAATTGGTAGGCATGCAGCAGAGAGAGAAACTTAGAGATGAGAAGAGGACGAAAGAGAAACAAAGAAAGCTCAATGAAATCTTAAAGGGGAGATTATAGTAAGTCGCAGGGAAGAGGTGGTTTATTTCTCTTAATTACTTCTTTATGAAACTGACAACAATTAAGTCTTTGTGATCAGCACATGTATTAGAAGATGGACATAAAAAATGTATAAAGCAGATCAAACAAAAATGCACAAACGATTACATTAGAATCATTTATAACCCAAACCAGACAAACATGCAGTTTTTTACCCTTTTAAGATGCTGACCAAACAATAAAGTGGCAAAGTAGATATTATTTCTGTCGTGATCTGGTACACTTTTGCAAGCGAGAACGGTCAAAAACCCAATCTGTAAAGTGTACCTGGTATGGACAAAGTCAATCTAGAATACATTTATGGAAAAGTAAAAGTATTGTTAGACTTGACAAAGTATTATTTCCATAGCACTTCCTTTATGGCAAACCAGCATCACGAGACATGTTAATTAATTACTAAGTGTCAGCAAATATAGCTCATTCGCTGCCGTCGAAACTCAGTGGACAGACGGTCGCATCTAAATATGAATGACTCAAAGCTAATTCACCTGTATCAGAAAAACTGCGTCATCCCACTTCCTTACCCATATGCTGTGCTGCAAACAAAAACCAAACACTTTCCACCCCTTACCCTACCTTCCCTCTTAATACCAACCTGGCTAGCAGTGAAAGCACATTCAACCCCCCTCCCCTCCCTCTATCCGTTCCTCACTCAGCTCAGAACAGGAGGATGCTGTGTCATCAGAGACTGAGGACTCAGACAGAGCACTAAAGCCTGGGCTTCATTCTAATTTACTACACCGCGAAAGAAAAGAACATGCTAGAGAGGAGGCAGCGGAAAGGAGAGGAGAAAGGGGAGTAAAGGAGATAGACAAACACACTGACAGAGATGATGGGATAGGGACATAATGTAATGGTGTGTGCAGTGCTACATGCTGAGCTTCAGAAGCAACCGCTCTTTTCGCTGTGAGCTCCCCTTGTGCACCCACTAGCAGTTGCTGCCCTGCACAAGCCTGTGCAGACTGGTAGACTGGGTGCTGCTAGAATACGACAGTTACAGAAATGCCACATACAGAAAGCACATCAAGCTTTCAAACTAACAAAACCAGAGCTTCTTTTTCTCCACACAGTACCACTTTAACACTGCATTAAAGTGCTGTGATCAGGTTTCCTGCAGCTGCAGCTGATGGTAACACACACGCAAACACACATGAACGCGCTCAGACACACTCATTGACACACAGCGCAGCGGTGAGCGATGGTGGGTTGAGCAGAGGAGACGAGCAGCCCGAAAAGGTGATTGCAGAAACAGGGGGGGGGGGGAGTAAGAGGAACTAACTAACTAGAGTAAATTCCATGGTTATGATCAAAGTTAAATACATGAGTGGATTAGGCAGTTCACTGGTACGAAAGATGGTATGATGTTGCTAATTCACCACATAATTAGCTGCGATAAGGGAAGCAAATCGTGACTGAGCAGAATAAAGAGAAATCAAAACCTGTATTGATATGTTCAGAAACACATACTGTATGCAGGAATCAGTGAAGCCAAAGATGGATGGAAGTGTAAAAGTTTAGCACCCATACCTTATTTACCTAATTTAGTGTAAATGTGTTCTTCAGCCATGCAGCATAGTCACAGCTGCACCAACAGAGCTGCTCAGAGGATTAAAAAACAAACAAACTAAGGACTGTGGCTGTAAGTCGCCAGTGAGGCATTTTTATATTTCTGAGTGATCTTATTTAGCTTATGCATGTTGACACAGCACATAAGTGTACCTGCAGCAATTATACGGTATTATATTAACTTTTGTACCAACAGAAGAAATATAAGTCTAAAAGACCTCTCGCATGATATTCTGGTCAAAGACCATGTGGAAATACTATGCTATGCTACTTCGTTTGAAGCAGAACCCTGTATACTGATAATGTAGATGTTATCATGTCATCATAACCATTTTAAAGAATACTTCCGCCATGTACCGCAAATCATCTGGACAGTAAGAGCATATAAATACACAGGGGGTTGATTATCATTACACTACTGTTTAAAAGAAAACTCTGCAGGAAGATTTAGATCAATCTGAAAAATTATTCTTGGCCTTTGTAAACATGAAGCAATTATTTTAAGAAAATAGCAAATGAAATATATAAAGACAAATGTTTATTTATTCAAATAATAAATCATTATCAGAAAACATAACAGCTAACGAACAGCTTAACATAAACTGAATCAAGTAAATTTCATTTGACCAGATTTCATTAAATTTAATGTTTCATGTAACAAAATGACATTTTTACACTTTTTGACTTTTTTTTTTTTTAAGAATGCTGAATATTCCAACTGAATATCCCTGAATCAGTAGTGTGTATATATATATATATATATATATATATATATATATATATATATATATATATATATATATAACACCCAGCACGTCCCTGCGGGCGGTTTATCCTTCAAGCTCGGGTCCTCTACCAGAGGCCTGGGAGCTTGAGGGTCCTGCGCAGTATCTTAGCTGTTCCCAGGACTGCGCTCTTCTGGACAGAGATTTCCGATGTTGTTCCCGGGATCTGCTGGAGCCACTCGCCTAGCTTGGGAGTCACCGCACCTAGTGCTCCGATTACCACGGGGACCACCGTTACCTTCACCCTCCACATCCTCTCGAGCTCTTCTCTGAGCCCTTGGTATTTCTCCAGCTTCTCGTGTTCCTTCTTCCTGATATTGCTGTCATTCGGAACCGCTACATCGATCACTACGGCCGCCTTCTTCTGTTTGTCTACCACCACTATGTCCGGTTGGTTAGCCACCACCATTTTGTCCGTCTGTATCTGGAAGTCCCACAGGATCTTAGCTCGGTCATTCTCCACCACCCTTGGGGGCATCTCCCATTTTGACCTCGGGACTTCCAGGTTGTACTCAGCACAGATGTTCCTGTACACTATGCCGGCCACTTGGTTATGGCGTTCCATGTATGCCTTGCCTGCTAGCATCTTGCACCCTGCTGTTATGTGCTGGATTGTCTCTGGGGCATCTTTACACAGCCTGCACCTGGGGTCTTGCCTGGTGTGATAGACCCCAGCCTCTATGGATCTTGTGCTCAGAGCTTGTTCTTGTGCTGCCATGATTAGTGCCTCTGTGCTGTCTTTCAGTCCAGCTTTGTCCAGCCACTGGTAGGATTTCTGGATATCAGCCACCTCCTCTATCTGCCGGTGGTACATACTGGTACATATATATATATATATATATATATATATATATATACACACACTACTGAATCAGGGCTTTGGCTCAATAGATAAGAAAAGGCACATGTACTTAATAGTTCCATCCAGGCTACGAGGAAGTGCTTCTCGTTGAGATCACGAGTCTTGCTGACTGGGCTTCTGGCGTCTACAGAGCCCACAGATTCTCTTACACATTATCCCTGCTACCACACTGGAGACTGGCTACTCCCCACCTATACACAGCTGAAAGTACTATTGCACACTCCAGCCTTTTTCTCTCCACTCCCTGTCCCCTTCTGCCATCTTCTGCCTTCCACTACTCATTCCTCTTTTCCTAGTATGGAGTGACAGGAATCTCAGCGCCGTGGGTCTCATTAATAAGAAATACATGATTTGGGGGGAAAATATGAGTTTGGAGTTTGGTACAAACGCTGCGTAACAATGATTTTGAGAGAACACTGAGAAAACCTTTGATTTTTTCTGGTTTATCTATTTTAAAATTAAAGAAATGTACTGTTTAACACTAAAACTCAAAAAAGAAATCACACACATATGCTGCGCTGATAAACACAATCCAGTTAGATCGTTTTTTCTCCTCCGCCATCCTGACAGAGCACTTGTTATGTGGGAGTTTGCTTTGTCGTAACAGAATTCAGTTCACAATAGCACTGAAACATGAAGGCAAATTTGTCGTCCCCTCCAGCTGTTACATCATCTTTATTATGCATTAACACATATTATTAATCAACCCTGCAGAAACCCGAGACTAACCGCTGCCCAAGAACTGCATTCCACAGCAGCCCTGCAGTGTTGCACGAGCCAAATGTCCTTCTTCCTCAGCTTTGCTTTCATTGTACAAGTGTAGTAAAAAAAAACATATATGTAAACTCACAGATATTTTATATTATCAAAGCACACTCTAATGACTGCCTCGAAGCCCCAGTACCATGACTAAAAAATAGTTTTGAAAAGCACTTGATTGCCTCAAGGTCATCTTTGTTATCTCTAGCTCTGTGGTAACAATAATTTGATTTTTCTGCTTGAAGTGATATGAGATCTAAATTTGTTGTTCATTTCAAATCACCTAATGTGTTAAGTTTACAGTGATGGCAGTTGCCCATCAGGGGGTTCAGGACAATGGTTTAATACTATTCAGAGAATTCAAGAGAGTTGGAATCCTTAAACTTGATTTAATATATGTAGTGTTTGTCTGGTAAGAAGAGGACATTTGTTTAGTGGAGTAAGGCTGTATAACAACTTACTTTCTGATTCAGGTAGAACGGGTCCAAATCCTCCAGTGGTGTGGCCACCATTCCATCAGGGATATCGCCGTAGATGAACGGCAGGCTCTTCCCAGCCTCCAGGTCACTGTTGGGCTTGGGCTCATTTTCGTCGGATGTGTCGCGGTGACTGCTGTCTGATCTTGGCTTGGGCGGCTTCTTGTTCTTCTCTTCTTTGATGCGTTTCTCGATATTAGCGAGTGACTCCGGGGTGAATTTCTTGAAGCTGTCAGGTCCTGGGGGTGCAAGAAGGGGTGCGGCCATGTTTTCATCCTGCAGCTATTTCCTCTTTATTTGTTTTCCATCCCAGACATCCAGCTCTGATAGGAAGACAACGATAAAGGGTGGAAGAGTGAGAACAGATACTCAACAAAGAGAAAAAGAGGGTTAAAAGACATAAAAAGTGCAAGCATCTAACCATCAGCCTTAATGACTGAGGCACACAGACAGCATTGAATTCCCTTTTGTTCTCACCTCTGTGACCCCAACTTTACATAACAAGGAGACGTGTCAAGTTTTCTCTTCTTGAGTTTATGCACTGTACGTCTGATAGCCTCTCCTTCAAAATATATCTGACATTAAATTCTGCATTTACTTTACATTTTATTTGCAGCTACACAGCGCCTAAAGTAGTGAAGAATAAAATGAAAAACCATAATGTGAAAGTGGTAGCTCTCACTAGAAGAGATATCCAACTCTGCAGCAGCGTATGTGCAGCTTTCAGCTATGGAAATGATAAACCCAGATATGGAAAAACTAAGCTATGGTGGAGTTCAAACAGCTCTTGCTGCTAGTAGAAATGTTAAGTGCACACAGGCAAATTCAGCCCTCTTCAGTGCAAAACAAACACACAAGCCAGAAAGCACCAGACATTTCTCATTTCAGTAAAGTCAGACATGAGAACACTGTCACCAAAAGAACTTAATAAACTTAATGCGAGTCAGGGTGGGGTTTCATCCATGATGATAATGTAAATATTCACTGTGCATGATGAGCTGGCTTTAAAATACATTTAGCTTGCCCATAAATCACAGTTTTTGTGATTCAGTGTGACAAATTCATCCACCTGACCCCTACTGTGATACACTTTACAAATGCCACATTCCTGGTATCCGACATCCTGTAACAACAGTTAAATGATTGATTAACTTTATTAATTACTGATTTATAATCGTTTAACATTCTTAGGCACAGAACCGTTTCACACAGTAATGCATAAATGATTTTATGAATTGGTCACTGTTATTTAGCCTCTCATACTCTGACTCATTGCTTAAAAGTAAGGTTATAATACTGTCTTCATGCACCCTGAATAGATAGATTTCAGTCCCCAGATGGCTGTGCATGCTCTATAATACACTGTATTAAACAGTCAAGTCAAAAATTCAAACATGAGTGTGTGCAAAACATTTAGGGGAACAATGGCAAGGTTACAGACCTGGGTATAAATCAAAAACGAACTCAAAAGCAATCCACAGGCAGAGAGAGATCCGGCAACCCGGTATCTGAGTATATGTTGGAAAAAAAGAAGGGGAACGAAGTCCGATTTAAGTAACCCAACCACGGCACAACCTCCAAGTCTCCTTCCACCAACGCTACATCAATTGATCCGTCAAGGTGATTCAAACCAGGATGCAATAGCATGACCAGCAGTTCGTGTGCACTCACAGGTAAAGCTGGGACAAATCTAAAAAAAAAAAAAAAAAAAAAAAAACAGGCAGTAAAACTGCTCGAAATTTTGCAGATGTCGTTTTTATGATTTCCAGCAAAACTTAAAGGATAACATGAAAAACATTTTTAAAAAGTGCAAAAATAGGACTTTTTCTCGAATTAAAAGCGCCGCTCGGGTCACTCTTACATAATTTGCAGTGAATGCTACCGCACACAGCCGGAGCTAAATTCCGCAGAGCCAACCCGGTCTCGGTTTGATTAAAATCCGCTCAAAGTGAAAATAAGGAATGGATGATAGAAAAGCCCCAAAACTCCGAGAGCCTCAGTTGCCTCCCATTGAAAAAGAGCCGTGACGCTGCGCCCTCTGCGCATAGGAAAGGCATCCAGGCGCACAGCGGCCGCACTCCCGGTGAAGAAAAGAGAAGCTTTTGATTCGGCTCTCTCTCTCTCTCTGATGATGACCTGACATGTGATGAAGCTATCAGGACACCGCGGAGACAACTGTGCTCCAGAGTAGGAGGCGTACGGGGCTCTTGCATCAGAGTCACATGGATCGGACAGAACTTCATCCTTCATTTCCTGCAGCGAAGTCTAAACGTTGCCAGCCTCTAAATGCCATCAAAACGAAAGCGTTGCTGAGAAAATAAGCTGCTTGCCAAATATGAAAGGGGGCTCAAGTAACCCCCTCATATCATATACGGGGATGACAGAGCTGACTCTATTTCAGGTAGGCCCGAAGTTTTGATGTCCTGAGTGGGAATTTGATGAGTTGATTATTCATCTGAACCCGTTTGTCCTCAGAGAACAGACGAGGAAAGAGAAACAATTATTACAGAGCTCTTCCCTTCAGGGAGCTGTGCGGTAAAACTGAACACAAATCAAGCACACATCTTCCTATTTCTTAGAGAACTTCTACCCTTTGTGGGATTAAGACCACCCACTCCCTCTTTAATATTCTACGTCTTGCCATGAAAGTGGCCTGGTGATGCTGATATGTAGCCTGTGCAGTCCAGGGTAAAGTCCACTGTTACTGAGGCGCGCCGTTGTTCTATAGGGCCATAGCCTAAAATACTGCAGTGTGGTTTACTGCTGCTATATGGGCTCTGACTCTAGTAGGTCAGTTAAATGCACAAGCTACATCCCGAATACTCATTTCTGGACCGACAAAAACACACACGAAGTCAGCACAACCCAGTTCGCCCAACAGAAAGTGAAATTGGGCTTTTTGCAGAAAATAAACGAAACTAAAATGGCCTTAATGTTACAGCTTAGCCACCGCACCCGTATCTATAGACCTCGGAGATCTATAGACTCCTTGTGATGCAGGTTTACAGAGTACCACCACCGCGGGAAATACTGCACGAAAAGACTAGAAAGGGGTGTCGTGGTCCCCTTTGAGGACTGCCAAACTACAGACGCACCTACCTCTTCCTGCAATACAGTCTCCAAAGAGACTGAAAGAGGGAGGGGGGTACAGAGGTGGAGTGTGGGGGTGGCAGAGGAGGGGGTAAAACTATCAGTTAGCCTAGAAAATAATGGCACAAAGCTGGAAATGCTGGGAGGATGATTTTTTGCCAGGGGCGCATTATTCGCGTAGCCATTGAGAGCACACACCATAGTTGCTGTAGCCACTGACAGAAGTTTGACATGATCTCACTTATATGCGTAGGCTGTGTTTTACATCCCGACACACTGAAATGTCATAGCCTATTATCCAGCGGCGGGCCAACTCCCTTAACAACCTCCCGTCTCCCCTTTTTCTACCACGTCGCATTTCGATGGCTGTTTTTCATTCCATAAATCACATCTTGGCTACTTCTGCCTGCCGCCCCGCTTACATATTAGTCCACGTACTGGCAAGGAGCCCTCCACAGACGCTGGGAAAAGATGCTGAGAGAGGGACCGCTCTGCGGCACTGGGATGCAGTCAGTCGACAAAGTAAGACCGAGATCCATCCCGTGACGTGAAATAAAAGACAAAGCAGAAAAAATAAGGTCTACTTACTTTTTCTCGCATTAACAGAAATCCAGACAGCTGTCACCGAACTGCAGATGTGAGAAAGAGCCGGGAGTAAATGCGGCTGTCGCCATATTGTTGCTGCTATCTTCCTTCCCAGTGCGTGCGGCTACCCTGCATAATTGATGACTCTCAGCAAATTGTTGGGGAGTGTCGGTAAATGCCTCTGGTTTCAATAACGGACGAGAGACCGCAGCGTCGTAAGGAAATGTATTTTTTATTTATTTTTTATTTATTTATTTTATTTAAAAAAAAAAGGACAGTGTACGCTACTCGTGTAAGATAACTCGTTCGTGTTCTGGTTAGGATTTGTAAGCAGTTAGCAAAATACCTTAATCTTTAATTTTTGCAAATTAATAAACCAAACCAAAAAACAAATAATTTGTTTAATATTACTTTAATGCTTAGATTGCATAGAATTTGCATTCAATACAACTGATTTGTAGAATTAAGTTTAACACGAAATTTGTCACACCTTGTGTCATAAATAAGCAGATACAAAACCAGAATTGCTATTTTTTTTATAAGTTCCTTTCTGGAAAAGCACAGCATCACTGTAAATACAGTCATGTGAGAAAGAAAGTTTGAGTCTGTGCAGTCCTGTGAAGAACTAAGTACATCCCATGATTAAGGAACTTGTAACATTGGGGTGACAGGATGAAGCATGCAATACAGTTGAAAGAAGACAAAATATAAGGTATATACCAGCAGTGGTATATAATAGCCCTGCTCCAAAATGTTGGGTTGTTTTGTAATATGTTGTAATATGTAAGTAAAGATAGAATGCAGTGCTCTGAAAATCTCATAAATCCACATTTTGTTCATATCAGAACAGAGAAAATACACCACGTGTTTAAACTGAAACATTTTAACATTTCATGAGAAATATTACCTCAGCTCAATATTAGCTTGGAATTTGATGGCAGCATTTGCATCTAATTATTCTAACTGGAAAAGCACAGCATCACTGTAAATACAGTCACGTGAAAAAAAAGTTTGAGTCTGTGCAGTGGCAACTGCTGGCAACTGCTCAGTAACATGATTTGGTAAATAAAAGAGCATCTTAGCATGTTAAAGATGAGCACAACTGTCTACAAATTGTGGAGCAATTTAAGAATAATCTTCTTCAAACATTGTGAACATTTTGAATATCTTATCGTCTATAACACATAATATTGACAAAAGATTCCGAGAATCTGGAGAAATCTCCTTGCACAAAAACACAAGGCCAAAAATCAATATTGGATGCCCATAATCTCCAGGCCCTCAGACAGTACAAGAAGGCATGATCCTGCCATTGAAATCACTGCACAGCCTCAAGAACACATCCAGAAATCACTGTGACCACAGTTTGCTGTCTCATCCACAAATGCAGGCTAAAGCTTCACCGTGTAAGGAAGAAACCATAAGTGAACATGACACAGAAATGCCATAATTTTCTCTGGACCAAAGCTAATTTAAAAAGGACTGATGTGAGGTGTAAAACTGTTCCTTGGTAAGACAAATCAAAACTTGAAAATCTCCTTTGGAGAAACTGAAGACGAGAGAGGAGAGAAGAGAGGAGGACTATCCAGTTTGTTGTCAGCATTAAGTTCGAAAAGCCTGAATCTCTGATAGTATGAAAGTGCTTTAGTGCCTTTGGAATTGGCATCTTTCAAATGTGGAAAGGTGCCATCAATGCAGACAGGTATATGCAGGTTTTAGAGCAACATATGCTCCCTCCCAGATGTTGCGTTTTACATGCAAGATCTTGCATATTTCAGCAAGGCAATGCTAAATCACATAATGCAGCTATTGCAACAGCATGGCTTTGTAATAGGAGAGTCCGGGTGATGAATTGGCCTGCCTGCAGCGCAGACCTTTCACCAACTGAAAACATCTGGTGTGTCATGAAATTGAATATACAACAAAGAAGAACCAGGACTGTTGAGCAGATGAAATCCTTTATCAGATAAGAATTGGACAACATTCTGTAAAGTGAGTGCTGATAATGCATAGTTTGTTGACCAGAGGGCAGCTTGCCTGTTGGCAATGTGTGTTTGAAATGCCACAAACACAACGATCAGTTGATCCAAGCAGAGTTGGGCAGAGAATAACTATAAAACAAGTTTATTCTTAAACTCTCTCTCTCTCCATATATATATATATATATATATATATACAGCAGGGTGCAAGATGCTAGCAGGCAAGGCATACATGGAACGCCATAACCAAGTGGCCGGCATAGTGTACAGGAACATCTGTGCCGAGTATAACCTGGAAGTCCCGAGGTCAAAATGGGAGATGCCCCCAAGGGTGGTGGAGAATGACCGAGCTAAGATCCTGTGGGACTTCCAGATACAGACGGACAAAATGGTGGTGGCTAACCAACCGGACATAGTGGTGGTAGACAAACAGAAGAAGACGGCCGTAGTGATCGATGTAGCGGTTCCGAATGACAGCAATATCAGGAAGAAGGAACACGAGAAGCTGGAGAAATACCAAGGGCTCAGAGAAGAGCTCGAGAGGATGTGGAGGGTGAAGGTAACGGTGGTCCCCGTGGTAATCGGAGCACTAGGTGCGGTGACTCCCAAGCTAGGCGAGTGGCTCCAGCAGATCCCGGGAATAACATCGGAGATCTCTGTCCAGAAGAGCGCAGTCCTGGGAACAGCTAAGATACTGCGCAGGACCCTCAAGCTCCCAGGCCTCTGGTAGAGGACCCGAGCTTGAAGGATAAACCGCCCGCAGGGGCGTGCTGGGTGTTTTATATACATATATTTTTTTATATATATATTTTTATATATATATATATATATAGATATTTAAAAAAAAAACCTGGACCCTGGTCAGGGAGGTCGCTGTGGTCTGCCCTCAGATCCTCTAGCCACTGAGCATTGCCGTTATGGGTTGCATCTGTTAGATTTGTATTGTTGATTGTCATTTATGCTTAGAAATATTTACTTATATATGCTTAGAGTTTTGTAATTAGTTGTAGATTGGTAGAGGTTTTGATCCTTGATAGTCTGCAAACTTTGTGTGTATTAGACAGCACTTTGGGAGCATGAGAGGTCATACCGTGTCTTATTATTTTATGGTAGGATTAACGTAGTTGCGTCTGTTCTAGTCTAAGTGCTCTTTGTTTAGATGAACTGCAGGACTTCCTCACCGTGTTATCTAGGATGAACCATCTAGGGTGAGGGGGAGGCTACCCTCTTCCTGACCAAGGATGTTTGACCCTTTGATCAGCAGTCCACACACACACACACACACACACACACACACACACACACACACACACACACACACACACACACACAGGCAAGGTACTCTTTGTGTATGTAGACGTCATATGTTAATGAACTTATGCATATTCATGTAACCTCAATAAAAGGACAGTGATACGGGAGAACGGACGAGACCAACTGGAGTTAAGCGGTTGTCCGGTTCTCTCCCGTGCACGAGTAACATGAAGAACTTTGCCTACTTGTGTCTTGCTTAGCAGTGTAATTATATTGTCTTAACGTTCCAGCGAATAGGTTTATGCTACAAACCTAACAGCATCCTTCTCCCATATGCTCTTCCAGTATTGCTCCGTCTCCAGCCTTGGTGGTGCTGTTCTCTTATTGTTCCCTTGCCACTGAGAGTACACCTTTGCTGGTTCTGTGGAGAACAGCTGGTTTATTCTCCTGCCTTCTATCTCTCTGGTGTACCTCCTCAAGCGGCTGGCCAAGGCTGTGAGTCTTTGCTTGGCAGTTTCCAAGGCCTCAGGTATGGACAGCTTGCTGTATTTCTTAGGCACCTTATTTGTCGCACCTTTCTGCAACTCCGTTAGTTGGCTAACCTCCCTCCGTGCTACTTTGATCTTGCCCTCTAGCCTCCTTCTCCATGGAGGGTACTGCCCCTTGTGGCTGTTCAACTTGTAGCCAAGCATCTCACTGATCACTGCTGCCGTATTGTAGATCAGCTTGTTAGTGTCGGTAATCGTGGTTGTAGGTATTGCCCGTAGTGCTGCATTAACATCATCTAGCAGACCTTCTGAGGGTACTTCACGTAATCTTGGTAACCGGCTACGGGGGATCCAGGTTTCAAGCTTGGCCATGATCCTATTTTTCAGGTCAGTTCCTCTCGCACTCAACGATCCTTCTCCTATCGCACTTGGGGCTATGTACCCAATCTCGGGTGGGGGTGATGATATCTCCCCCCTGACCTGGCGTCCTGACTCCTCCTTGCCATAGCATTTGTGTTGTACCTCGTCAATCTCTAGCTGTGAGAGCAGTCCTTTCTTTCGAATGTTGGAACACTGAGCTACTAGTTGTTTCGCCGTCATTGTGGATGTTGGGTATCGAAGAATCCATAGGTCCCTCATCCTATTCATGTAGCCCCTTCCACCGGGGTTACTTGCGTAGTAGCATTCCAACAACGCCCTGTTTTCGTCCCTTGCCCACCGATGCCTTCTTGTTCCAGTAGCCCACTTTTCGTCAGGGTGCCCTGGTTCCTCATCACCTGACGCGGACCTTGTTGATCCGGGCGACGTCCGAGCCGGCATGCCTTCATATTTATCTGTCTCGCTCATGTCTGCGGTAGGCTTGCTTCTCTGAGCCCTTGGTATTTCTCCAGCTTCTCGTGTTCCTTCTTCCTGACATTGCTGTCATATATATATATATATATAACACCCAGCACGCCCCTGCGGGCGGTTTATCCTTCAAGCTCGGGTCCTCTACCAGAGGCCTGGGAGCTTGAGGGTCCTGCGCAGTATCTTAGCTGTTCCCAGGACTGCGCTCTTCTGGACAGAGATCTCCGATGTTATTCCCGGGATCTGCTGGAGCCACTCGCCTAGCTTGGGAGTCACCGCACCTAGTGCTCCGATTACCACGGGGACCACCATTACCTTCACCCTCCACATCCTCTCGAGCTCTTCTCTGAGCCCTTGGTATTTCTCCAGCTTCTCGTGTTCCTTCTTCCTGATATTGCTGTCATTCGGAACCGCTACATCGATCACTACGGCCGTCTTCTTCGCCGCTGGAAGTCCCACAGGATCTTAGCTCGGTCATTCTCCACCACCCTTGGGGGCATCTCCCATTTTGACCTCGGGACTTCCAGGTTATACTCGGCACAGATGTTCCTGTACACTATGCCGGCCACTTGGTTATGGCGTTCCATGTATGCCTTGCCTGCTAGCATCTTGCACCCTGCTGTTATGTGCTGGATTGTCTCTGGGGCATCTTTACACAGCCTGCACCTGGGGTCTTGCCTGGTGTGATAGACCCCAGCCTCTATGGATCTTGTACTCAGAGCTTGTTCTTGTGCTGCCATGATTAGTGCCTCTGTGCTGTCTTTCAGTCCAGCTTTGTCCAGCCACTGGTAGGATTTCTGGATATCAGCCACCTCCTCTATCTGCCGGTGGTACATACCGTGCAGGGGCCTGTCCTTCCATGATGGTTCCTCGTTTCCCTCCTCTTTCTTGGGTTTCTGCTGCCTGAGGTATTCACTGAGCACTCGGTCAGTTGGGGCCATCTTCCCAATGTATTCTTGGATGTTCCTTGTCTCATCCTGGACTGTGGTGCTGACACTCACCAGTCCCCGGCCCCCTTCCTTCCGCTTAGCGTACAGCCTCAGGGTGCTGGACTTGGGGTGAAACCCTCCATGCATGGCAAGGAGCTTTCTTGTCTTTATGTCAGTGGCTTCTATCTCCTCCTTTGGCCAGCCTATTACCCCAGCAGGGTACCTGATCACGGGCAGGGCGTACGTGTTGATGGCCCGGATCTTGTTCTTACCATTCAGCTGACTCCTCAGGACTTGCCTGACCCTCTGCAGGTACTTGGTGGTTGCAGCCTTTCTAGCGGCCTCTTCATGGTTCCCATTTGCCTGCGGGATCCCCAAGTACTTGTAACTGTCCTCTATGTCTGCAATGTTGCCTTCTGGTAGTTCAATCCCCTCAGTTCTGACTACCTTCCCTCTCTTTGATACCATCCGACTACACTTCTCCAGTCCGAACGACATTCCAATGTCATTGCTGTATAGCCTGGTAGTGTGGATCAGTGAATCGATGTCTCGTTCACTCTTGGCATACAGCTTGATGTCATCCATGTACAGGAGGTGGCTGACAACTGCTCCGTTCCGTAGTCGGTATCCGTAGCCAGTCTTGTTAATGATCTCACTGAGGGGGTTCAGGCCTATGCACAACAGCAGTGGGGACAGAGCATCTCCTTGGTAGATCCCGCACTTGATGGTGACTTGTGCTATGGGCTTGGAGTTGGCCTCTAGTGTTGTACGCCATATCCCCATTGAGTTCCTGATGAAGGCTCTTAGGGTCCCATTAATCTTGTACAATTCTAGGCATTCCAGTATCCAGCTGTGGGGCATTGAGTCATAGGCCTTCTTGTAATCAATCCAGGCAGTGCACAGGTTGGTCAGTCTGGTCTTGCAGTCTCGGCTGATTGTTCTGTCTACCAGTAGCTGGTGTTTTGCACCTCTGGTATTCTTGCCAATTCCTTTCTGTGTCCCGCTCATGTATTGACCCATGTGCCTGTTCATCTTAGCCGATATGATGCCTGACAGGAGCTTCCATGTAGTACTGAGGCAGGTTATTGGTCTGTAGTTGGAGGGGACCGGTCCCTTCTTGGGGTCCTTGGGGATCAGGACCGTCCGGCCTTCAGTTAGCCATTCCGGGTGTGTCTCGTTAACTAGCAGCTGGTTCATTTGTGCTGCCAGACGCTCGTGGAGTGCAGTCAGCTTCTTTAGCCAGTAGGCGTGAACCATGTCGGGTCCTGGTGCTGTCCAACTCTTCATACTGGAGACCCTTTCTTGGATATCTGCCACTGTGATGGTTACTGGACCCTGTTCAGGGAGGTCGCTGTGGTCTGCCCTCAGATCCTCTAGCCACTGAGCATTGCCGTTATGGGTTGCATCCTTCCCCCATATGCTCTTCCAGTATTGCTCCGTCTCCAGCCTTGGTGGTGCTGTTCTCTTATTGTTCCCTTGCCACTGAGAGTACACCTTTGCTGGTTCTGTGGATATATATATATATATATATATATATATACATATATATATATATATGGAGAAATACCAAGGGCTCAGAGAAGAGCTCGAGAGGATGTGGAGGGTGAAGGTAACGGTGGTCCCCGTGGTGATCGGAACACTAGGTGCGGTGACTCCCAAGCTAGGCGAGTGGCTCCAGCAGATCCCGGGAATAACATCGGAGATCTCTGTCCAGAAGAGCGCAGTCCTGGGAACAGCTAAGATACTGCGCAGGACCCTCAAGCTCCCAGGCCTCTGGTAGAGGACCCGAGCTTGAAGGATAAACCGCCCGCAGGGGCGTGCTGGGTGTAAAAAAAAAAAAAAAGTATATATACACATATATATATATATATATATATATATATATATATATATATATATATATATATATATATATATAGTGGGGCAAAAAAGTATTTAGTCAGCCACCGATTGTGCAAGTTCCCCCACCTAAAATGATGACAGAGGTCAGTAATTTGCACCAGAGGTACACTTCAACTGTGAGAGACAGAATGTGAAAAAAAAAATCCATGAATTCACATGGTAGGATTTGTAAAGAATTTATTCGTAAATTAGGGTGGAAAATAAGTATTTGTGTGTGTGTGTGTGTGTGTGTGTGTGTGTGTGTGTGTGTGTGTGTGTGTGATTCTCACACATATAATGTGTACAACATAAACAGACTAGCATCAATCTTGTTACAGCTGTTCAAAACTGGAACAACCACCTCCGAGCTAACAGCTTTAAAGCTCAACTTTCTATTGGATGTAATCATTTCAAAATTCTATGTGCACAGTTATCTGATGGAGAACCTCAACGAAGCTCCCAAACCTTGTAACAAGCAGTAAAATTAACTGTAAACCATGCTGTTTAGAGTTCCAAGAATTGTTTCAAGACTTGATTAATTTAAAACACTGGGTTTGAGCTTTTGGAGCCCCATAGCAGGCTAACCAAAAATCACCAGCACTGTGAAATAAATTTGATGATTAAGGTTTTACTTAAACACAATAATACACTGTTTTGTTTATGAAATTGTCAAAAATGACTGGAAATTGTGCAATTTATGTTAAATATAGAAAACAGACTTACTGTCTTTACTGCACATGGACCTCACATGGTTAAGTGTGCCGTCATTCCCCTATGAGACTTTTTTTTTTTTTAAACACACAACCCTGTAGATTACAAAATTCTTACCTGTAACTTGCTTTCAGCCACAAATGTTTTGCAATATGTTGTCTATATTCCTCACCCTTCAAATCACAGTGTTGGGGGAGTTTATGAAGGAAGAGTCGTGAGCTAACAATGTCTCCATCTAGTGGAGCATTAAAGAACTGCAGTTTAATGTCTATTGGAAATAAGTGAGCCATTTAAAAAACTCTAAGCATGGGATATAGATGTCCCGAGTAAATTATTTGTATAGTGTACTGTAGACGAGACAGAGACATCCACCAGATTGTCTTAGAAGCTCTTCTCAAGTTACATGTGAACAGCAACACATTCTGCTACCAGAATGTATAAAACTCCAAACATGGAGTTTTATACATGTCTTCACTTGCTGAAAAACTGGATGAATAATAAAAACATCCGCAAATACGGGCAGCACGGTGGCACGGTGGTTAGCACTGTTGCCGCACAGCAAGAAGGTCCTGAGTTCAATTCCACCATCAGGCCGGGATCTTTCTGTGTGGAGTTTGCATGTTCTCCCCGTGTTTGCGTGGGTTCCCTCCGGGTACTCCGGCTTCCTCCCACTGTCCAAAGACATGCAGCTTGTGGGGATAGGTTAACTGGATAATCCAAATTGTCACTAGGTGTGAATGTGCGAGTGAATGAGAGTGCGAATGGTTGTCTGTCCCTGTGTGTTGGCCCTGCGACAGACTGGCGACCAGTACAGGGTGTACCCCGCCTCTCGCCCTATGACAGCTGGGATAGGCTCCAGTGCCCCCCGTGACCCTGAAAAGGATAAGCGGAAGCGAATGGATGGATGGATCCGCAAATACACCATCTGTGCTGTTCCCCAAAATAATCACATTATTAATAACAAATTAAATTAAAGCTGCAAGCAGCGTTATGAGGGCCCTCGCACCCCCGGCGCGTCGGGCCACGCCCAACACCTGAAACCAGCACCTCCGATCTGATGTCACATTGATGGAATTCATGCATTTAACATCCAGCTAACATTTCATCTCATTCAATCATGATTATAGTCCTCCCACTAGGTGGTGCTCTAACCATTACTGACAAATGGCATATCAAACATTTCCGAGCTCGACTCTCATCACACCTGCGACCTTTGGGAGAGATTGGACATTGTGTTTTTGAGTGACAGCAGATTACTGCTTTTTGGCGAGTGATTGAAACTCCACATGTCGCCATGACCACCCCGTTTCCCTGAACGTAAAAAGCTTCGCAATTCAACATCAAAAAGGTCTTTAGATTCCACGCACTGGAGAATTGTTCAATCTGATGAAATCCCTTGGAGGAGTTCGTCAAAGTATGAGGCCTGAAAAGAGGGGAAAATGTCGATAAAATTACACATTAATTTTAAAATGGCTGACTTCCTGTTGGATTTGGGATATTGCTCCAAGATAATTTTTTGTACATCTTGATATCTTCCATAAGCTTACCAGGTTTCAGACTCATAGATAAAACACAGAGCAGGGGCTGATGTTTTGACATTTTTTAGGGGGCACTGTGGAGCCATTTTACCATTTTCCTTAAAAATGATCACATAACAAGAAAGCCTTCATCACATTGGAGGTGTGTGCCAAATTTCAAGACTTTTTAAACTTTCCAAGCCCCTCAAAAGCAACTTTATTTTTCATGGTGAACCGCGTTGCCACCAGGGTGCGCTGTTCAGTTTAAAGTCACAATTTTCGCACTGAAGCATCATGAAGGACTGATGGTGATATTCACCACTTTTGAGGTGGCCATGATGAACCTGTGAAAATCAGTACAACAAAATTAAAGCCATGATATTTCCTGTTGCCACTAGGTGGCGCTCTGCATATTCCTGACAATGGGCACATCAATCTGTTCAGGGCGGGTCTGACATCATGCCTGTGAAGTCTGGTACTGATCAAACTGGATTTAAGTGAGTTATACTAATTTGTTTCTTCATGGCGAGACATCAAAGTTCGCCATGCTGCTGGGGTCACACCCTTTCGCGAAAAGTCACAGTTTTCACTGTAACCCAAGACCAACTCCTTAAGGCTTTCCTGGAGAAATTTGAGGCTGCAGATGTCACCCATCACAATACCGTACCCCAAAGTGTAAAACATGACATTTCCTGTTCCCACTAGGTGGCGCTGTCCCTGATGTCAAATATGGAGCCTTATCATATGTGTGCTCTTTGGTCCAAATCGGACAATGTATGACAGAATGAGAGGCAATAAGATTTTCATGTCGAGTCATCGAAATTCGCCGTGGCGCCACGGCCTCACCGTATCCCGAAAACTCCAAAGCTCCGCAATTTAACATGGCCCAGGTGTGTAGTTGACACTGACCAAAAATGAAGCTTATACAACCAAATCCCAAGGAGGAGTTCGCAAAAGTTCGAGGCATGGAAATAGCAAAATTAGTGCTAAAATGTCACCTTCACTTCTAAATTGCGGACTTCCTGTTGGGTTTGCGTCAGTGGGCCAATTGACTTTTTTGTTCGTCTTGGTATGATACACATGTGTGCCAGATTTCATGTATGTAGCTCAAACGATGTGTTCGTAGGGCTGCATTTAACAAGGCATAGGTGGCGCCATTTCCCAGTGCTCATATGTAAAACCATTAAAATACGAATTTTTTCACCAGACCTGGCATGTGTGCAAAATTTCATGAGTTTTTGAGCATGTTAAAGCCCTCAAAAAGGCAATTCATTTCAATGAAAATAAATAAATAAATAAAAATAATAATAATAATAATAATAATAAACGGAGCAGATACAATAGGGCCTTCGCACTTTTAGTGCTCGGGCCCTAATAATTTTAGTCTATGACAGATTTTGCTTTTAGTGACAAACAGGCCAAAAATGAAACATTGACTAAATTCTTCACTTCTGGCTCTTTTTGATTGATGTTTTCATTTATGAACCTGTAAGTGTATTGTTTGGTTCAGTACCATGACTCTTTTCAGTGTAAACCACACAACATGGGAGTTTATGTGATTGAAAAACCTAGAGACAAAATTTTGCCATATAAAATGCACCTGTTAAAAAACTGAAGCAGCTGTAAGGTTTTAAACATTAGGACATTTTTTTTTTCAAATGAATAGATGAACAACAATACATGAACTATTTTACAGTGTCATTATTAGAAACAGTGTTTGGAAAAACTAGGTACATGTCATGACTCAGTAGCTTGTAGAACCACCTTTAGAGGAAATATCTTGAAACAATCATTGTCCTGTATAACTTTATCAGGTTCTCACATTGTTGTAGGGGAATTTTGGCCCTCTACTCTTTACAGTATTGCTTTAGTTCAATAAGGTGTGTAGGTGTTTTTTAGGCACAGCCCTTTTAATGTCCTGCAGCATTTCAATCTGGTTGAGGTCTGGAATTTAACTGGGACATTATGTCACCTTGAGTTCTTTCTTGTTCAGCTGATTTGCCCTCACATTTGACTCTAGAATACATTGATACACACAGAAGTTCATGCTCATTTCAGTGACTATAAGGTGCCCAGGTGCAAAACAAGCCCAAATCATCATCCCTGGGCCACCATCTTGACAGCTGGTTGATGAAATCTGAAAAAAAGGATGTACACACAACCAAATTATCTTTATTAGTTTTATTTACCTTTGCAAAGGGGTTAAAGAAGCGTATTGAAATCATGCCATTGTGTTTTTTGACAAAGAAGAATTACAAAAATAAAGACATTTATAGCTCTACAGTTGTGATATAGTAGTTGACAGTTATAGTAGCCATTGACAATTTCAGTATTTGGTTGGTTTCTGGTACAGACCTGGCTTTTAAGTTCAAGCTTCAAATTTTCATTAGGGTTGAGGTCGAGGCTTTGCTCCAGACCAACAAACTGCCAAAACTGTTTCCATGGGTGTCCACACTTATTGATGACATGTTAATCGAATGCATTTGATTAGCAGCACCTGGCTGCTATTTACCTTCTTAATTCCTCTTATTGGAAACAAAAAGGGTGCTATTATTAAATAAATAATGAGACAATGTAATATGTCATGTGCTTTTGGTCATCTGAGGTTGTATTTTAGGCTAATCTGCTAGTTTCACATGGTGGACTCTACTATGGGGCTATTATTCTAGCAAAATTATTTGTGTGTGTGCATTTTGATCTCTGTGTGGATTTGTGTGTGTGTGTGTGTGTGTATTCTGATTCATGTATGTGTGATCAGAAATGTGCAAATATATTTGTAAATCTTTACAGAGATTTGTTCATGTGTAATTTGGAATGTGTGTGTAACCAGATTTGCAAATGTGAAATTAAATCTGTAACCATGCATAGATGGTTTTACTCTAAGCACTGAAAATACAGACAAATCTTCTTCATCTTTGTCTTCTTGTCCATTTAGAGGTCACCATAGCAGATCATCTGCTCCATATCACCCTCTCTCCCCTCTGCATGTTCTCCTTCATTACATCCATAAAACTTGTCTGTGGTCTTCCTCTTTTCCTCCTCCAAACCATATATTAGGTCTCACCTTGCAAACTTTCCTTTTTGCTCTTGCCACTATCTGTCTTTCTGTCACAAGTCACCCCTAACACTTGTCTCCATCCACACCATCCTACACTTTCTTCTTCACTTGTCTCCTGAATTGTCCATTTCTTTCGATGATTGACCCCAGTTATTCAAACCTGTCCAGGCTCTCTTCCACCTACTCCCTACTTCCACTACAGATCAATATCATCTGCAAACATCATACTCTATGGAGACGCCTGCCTGACCTCATCTCTCAGCATGTCTATTACGAGCGCAAGGGGCTCAGGGCCGACCCCGATGTAATTGGTGAAATACTCTATATAGCTGGGAGGGCATGGTGGTTTCCCCTCATAGTTTGGGGGAAAAGACCATGGATGTCTTTCACCACTCTCTCCATTGGGGTACCCTGCAGGAAACCATTGAAGATGGACATCACCTGGAGCACCATCTCCCACAGGTCGGTGGTATGAGCAACTGCCATTTCTTTTCTCCTGTGGGTGGCTCTCACCAGCATTTATTAGATTATTCTGTTATTATTATGTTATTGAAACTGCGAATAAAAGGCTTCCCAGTCAGCCTTGACATTATATGTCAGAATTTTCACATTAGCATGGAGGCTTTCCTGGTGCACATGTGCAGTTCTGTCCACATCTCCAGTGTCTGCTGGTTTCACCTAAAAGGCACACCGGGCACAAGAGCGATAGAGCCTGCAAAGCCAGCTTCAGTAGCCATTTTTGCAGTCACTTATCTGACCTGCTCTCTGCTCTTTAACCCTTCAGTCTTCGGCTAAGCCAAAATGTTCTTGATTTTCCACATCAACTTCCTGCTTAATCTTGGAGCAGTCCACCAGAAGTTTTTTTTTCTTTTAACTTTTGACATCAATTGAATCTTCCCTCTTTGTGAACATAGTGGATTAGACAATATACAGTTCTGCTCGCCATTTAAATTAAGTTTTTCATTTAATATATGCAGTTCAATTTCATGTCAACCTTCATAGTAATTGTGTTGCAAGTTACGTAGTAAATGTAGTTTAGTACTAAATGGTTAAAAAAAAAAAAAAGATTGTTATAAAATATGGATTTTACCAGAGAGAAAAATAATTGATTTGGAACTGGTTTTACTAACTAGTAGAATTTGTGTTTATTGTGATTATTAATAGCTTTTATAGTAATTGTTTTCTTGCTTGTTTTGCAGCCTTCCCCTATGTTTCTTTCAGTATAAAGGTTCTGCATTTATATGTGTGTCTAACTCTGTATTTGTTAGTTAGCTTTTGGTAATGGTTACTCTGTGTCTCATGTTAGGTTATATACCTTTGTCCTGTTTTCAGAGAGAGAGAGGGACCTAATTTTGGTTTGTCATGTTGTCTCTCTTAGTTGTGTATTCTTGCATTTCCTGTATTTCTAGATGTTTGTTTCCTGGTGCTGCACTTTGCTTTTGAACTGTTATTTTTTTTATTTATCAGCATTGGAGGCTGTAAATATTTTGCTCCTGCATGTGGGTCCATAAAACTTTGTTAGTTATTATAATTTGTAATTTACATGTTAAATCTTTGTCGTGCAGGGTGGAGCCCTCTTCTCCTTAGAGCACGTGGCTGGTGACACCTCGACTTGGACATACTTCTTTCAGCACATTCTCAAGTCTGTGTTGTTCTACTTTGGTGATGGATGTGAGATCAGCCGGGAAACATAGAATTATGTGAAGGAAGCCAATGTCTCTGATCTCAAGACACATTGAGGCGCCGCTCAGAATACATTGAACTTTAACTCACTTTCCTCTCCTTTGTCATGTGACCAGCAGAGATAAAAAGTGCCGGTCAACTTAGAGTGATCCTTTAGTGTTGTAAAAAGAAAAGATAAACACTAAAAAGACACAAACGGTGTATAATACTGATTTTGTATCCAGCTAAAGTGACAAATGTATTTTGGTGTTTGTTATTCTGTTCCTCATCTTCAGAGACTCTTGCCTATGAAGTTACTAAAATAAATAATGACCCAGTGTAGTCCATCATGTGCTGTTCATTCATCTGAGATTGTATTTTATAACCTGGTCAGTTTTCATAGTAAAACATCAGAATTTAACTGAAGAAGCATCTTAGATGAGGGGTGAAAGACTGCAATGACCTGGATGAGCGAGAACCTTTACAGACTATTGAAAAGGGGATAAACTCTTTTTCTTTCTTTTTTTTGACATGACTCGACAATTTTTGAGAAGGAAAAAAATGATCTTATAAAAACGTGATAAAGGATGGGTGGTCAAAAACATGATTCCACCATAATGGATATGCCCATGTCCATTAAAGTTTCACTGATATATCAGTAGTCTGATATATTGTCTGAGACTGGCCTGTTACCAGTGAATTACACTGTACTGATATGCAGTAATATTGAAATATGAGCAGGTTAACTTCAGCACTACCGCCACCTACAGATATATATATTTATCATAATTTTATTAGTGCCCGCCTTAGATTCATATCAGTATTAGGGTTGGGTTCTGATGACTGTTTCCTGCATGCTTGCAGCTACTGTTTGTAACCTGATAGCTTTTTTTATGTAGACTTTTATTTAGAAAAGCGTGACACACTTCCCGTCTGACCTCCTATCTCGCGATCATTCGCTGCTGTTTACGCGGCTTAGCTGCACGACAGTCGTGCTCCACAAAAATGACTTCTGTAATGAGATTTCTGAGCTCTATAGTAAATATATTATGCATTCCGCTTCACCTGATTCACGCCGTCGGCCTGTACGGAATATACAAGCGTATTTTCCCAATTTGTATAAATCGGATGGCGAAATCGTACAATAAGAAGATGCACGATAAAAAGAAGGATTTGTTTTGCGTTTTGCCAGAGTTCAAGAAGGCTGGCGGGCAGCTCACAATTTTGGAGATTGGCTGCGGCACAGGTGCAAATTTTGAGTTTTATCCGCCTGGTAGCAGATTGATCTGTACCGACCCCAACCCGCACTTTGAGAAATATCTGACAGAAACTATGGCCAAGAACGATCACCTGAGATATGAGAGATTTGTGGTGGCGTCGGGGGAGGACCTGAGGGCAGTGGAGGACGACTCGATAGATGTTGTAGTCTGTACCCTGGTGCTCTGCTCTGTGGACGACGTGAGCCAAACCCTGCGAGAGGCACACCGCATACTGCGACCAGTGAGTGGGCTTTGCAGCAATTACTTCAGACTGAATCGAGTCCATATTAAACACTGATTGGCAGCCATGCTGTTTATGTTATTATTTGTGCTGCTTCTCTTGGGGGAGAAGAAGACGCTTCGTATCCTAAGAGTCTGTCGTTGTCTAGAGTCAATATATTTTCATGAAAGTTATAATTGTCGAAGTGTTCTCTATCGCTTTAACAATTGTGAGCTTTAGGACACGTGATCGTGATAAGCGGGTACTGCCACCTTCTCTTGGTGGATTTTACTGCCTTCCAGCTGTGGTTCTGCATCAATCAGTAAAAGTTGAAGAGTCATCAAGAAAACAACTGCAGTGTTCACGCTTTAAAAAGTTTATCATCATTTTCTGTTTGATTGTACAACATAAACATTACTTAAATTTATTAGAGACCACCTGTTATATCCAACAGCAATACTGAAATCAGTTCTTAGTTTCCAATATCAGTCCAATAGGCACTAAGTCACTAGATGGACAGTAATAGCACTTTGTACCATGCACCTTTTTAATCTGTCTCCAGTTTAAGGCATTTAGGTCTGTTTTATGGGATTCCATATTAATTTAAAGCAATATTAATTAAATTATTAGATCATTATAGTGCATATATTTCTTAAGAATATTGTTTTATACATTACATTTTTAATTTATTGGATATGTGTGAAAAGCAATTTTCCTTGATCAAGAGGAAGACGCCCAATTTCCATGGATGTGTCAGATGCAGTGAGGTATTCTGTTTAACATAAAAAGCGATTTCCTGCATTTTGCAAGAAACGAATGCCAAAAACTGATTGCACCTTTGATCTCATGACAGGAATGTTGTTTCAGGCTGAGAATGACTTGGAGTAATTAATTAGAGATATGTTTGACAGGCCAACAAGTCATTTACACACAGTTTAAATACTGGCAAAGTGACTTTTACATGTATTTTACAAAAGTTCTTTACTTTAACAGTAAATAACTGTATTTTGGCATCTTATTAAAAAACAAATTGATGTTGTTGACCATTTTATCTATGTATTTATTTATTTTAACACAGTTTTTTTTCTCCTCCTCTTACCTCATGTAGTGTATTTTCGTTGTTTTTCCTATCAGCCTACCTTTCTGACATGTCTCCCCAATGTGATGTTTGTGTAAAGTTGGTCAGAAGGTTCCTTTGTGAGTGCGCATGCGCCATTAGCGTGCTGCCTGCTGTAACCCCTAATTTCCCTCGGGATGAATAAAGTATTCTGATTCTGATTCTAAATTTGAAGAGTTCCTGGATTAGAACAATAATTGCATTTAGCATTGAAAATAACATTTTGATTAAAGAGTTTGTACTAGTGGATTAACCATTACAGAAAGATTAAACCAGTGATTTTGGTAGTTGCTAGTATTGTTAATTTAGGCACTTGTGGCACTTGTAGGAGGTTAAAAACGTACACATCCCATTGAGACATGCTACAACATATAAAACAACACTGGTTAGAAGTTCTTGAATGGTAGGCTAAAACTCCTTATTGTTAAAATCCTGCATAAACATTTCACAAGGGTAATACTGGCAGCCATATTTTTCACATTACTACAAAGCATTGTGTGTCCAATGTAGGCTGTAAATTTCACTTCATGCTTGTATTAATAATTTTTTGAACAGGAAAAATAAGTTTAATGCTTGTAAGTACGGTGCTGTGAAAAAGTATTTGCCCTGCCTGAATCCTTATGTTTTTGCATATTTCTCACACTTACATCTTTGAAATCATTGAACAATTCATCAAAAATGTAATACTGGGCAAAGGTCATCCAAGTAAATGCAAAATGCAGTTTTTAAATGATGATTTCATTTATTAAGGGTTAAAAAGTTATCCAAACCTACCTGGCCCTATATGAAAAAGTAATCACTCCCTAAACCTGGTAACTGGTTTTTCCACCCTTGACAACAAGAACTGTTATCAAGTGTTTGTGATAACTGGAATCAGTCTTTCACATGTCTGTGGAGGAATTCTAGGCAACTCTTGTGTTTTAATTCAGCTACACTGAAGGGTTTTTGAGCATGAATGGCTGTTTATGGCTATGTCAAAGGATCTCAAACTTATTTCACTCTAGACTTTGGCTAGGCCACGCCAAAACCATCATTTCTTTTTTTTGAGCCATTCAGAGGTGGACTTGCTAGTGTTTCGGATTATCGTCCTGCTGCATAATCCAAATAACCTTGAGATTTAGGACATGAATTGATGGCCGCACAGTCTTAGGGATCTTTTTCAGTAAACAAATTTCTCAGTCTTTAGATGATGTTCTGGTTTTTTTTTTTTTTTCTGTCCTCCTGGATGAGACATTGATGTTTTCTTCGAGTGATTTTGGTAGGCTGGCCACAGATACAAAAGCTCACCACTGTTTTGGTTGGTTGTGTTTTTTTGTTGGGGATGTATTTTTTCTGTTTATCAATTTGTGTGTTCTGTAGTAGATCTTAAGACGAAATGAGCGCCTACGTGTTTGCCAGTTAAACTATTAATTTACCACTCATTACCCAATATTGACACACTTTATAGTTTACATGTTAAATCTTTGTCGTGCAGGGTGGAGCCTTCTTCTTCTTAGAGCACGTAGCTGGTGACACCTCGACTTGGACGTACTTCTTTCAGCACGTTCTCCAGCCTTTGTGGTACTACTTCGGTGACGGATGTTGGATCGTCCGGGAAACATGGAAATATGTGGAGGAAGCCGGATTCTCTGATCTCAAACTAAGACACATTGAAGCGCCACTCTTCTTCATAATAAAACCTCACATCTCGGGCTATGCTGTCAAATAAATTCAGTCTGATTGTCTTTTTAGGGAGCCCCCCACCCCCTTCCAAAACACACAGACACACACAACCAGCTTCTGAATACGCTGAGCATTAACTGCCTTTTTCCTCTCCTATCATGTGACCACCAGTAATAGAAACCACCAGTCACCTTAATACTATTTTTTTATTAGAGTGAGCCATTAGTGTTGTACAAAAAAGATGAACACTAAAAAGACAACCTTACATAGACAGCACACAACTCTAATTTTGAATCCAGCTAAAGTGACAAATACATTGTGGTGTTTCGTCCTCCATTCCTCATTCCCAAATTGCTTGCCGGGAAAAAAATTGTCTTAGTGTTTGTGAGCTATGGGGATTGATTTGTACCTTTTGTGATTAAAATCAGATAAAATTTATATTTTTTGCTGTTATTTAGGTGACTGTGTCAAAACAGCAGCAATTAAAAGTCTTTATCCCACTGAGTTTGTTTTCTTTCAAAGATTGGGAGGAACTTGGTGTTGCTTTCACTCTCATGTAGGCATTTCCAGCACCTCCTGGTGTCAATGAGAGGCGTTGGTCACGTGTTAAAGATTATAATCTTTTGAGCTTCTTAAGTCGTTCATCTTCAGGTGCCACAGCAAAGTTTCAGGTAAGCTCGGTGAGAAATGAAGGTTTGTCTAATGAAATTATGCAGACTGCTTTGTTCAGCCTTGAGTCTGCCCTTGCACGCAATGCAGGTCATAGGGCTGCGTGGCATGTACAAACGCCTTTTTCCCTTGCTCGCCTACAATGTGACATTTTCATACAACGACAAAATGCACAGAGTCAAGAGGGAGCTTTTCCGAAACATGGCCAAATTTGCAGATACCGATGGCACCCTCCGCCTGCTGGAGATCGGGTGCGGCAGCGGAGCTAACTTCAAGTTTTACCCTCACGGCTGCACGGTGATCTGCACTGACCCCAACCCGCACTTCGAGAAGTACCTGCGGATGAGCATGGACGCAAACCAGCATCTGACTTACGACAAGTTTATGTGCGTCTCCGGGGAGGACATGCGGGGAGTACGGGACGGCTCTGCGGACGTTGTTGTCTGCACCTTAGTCCTGTGCTCTGTCAGCAATGTGCAGCAGGTCTTGCAGGAGGCCCGGCGCGTTCTCAGAACAGTAAGTAACGTCTCGGTGCTGCCTTCAGGCTCAGTAGGATTTATTTTATTTGCTGCTAACGCGCATGAATGGCATTGTAGTCGGTTACATGAGGTCGGCTAGTAAATTCATTATGTGGCATTAAACACACTCGGTGTGTTATTACCACCATTTCCCGGCTTCTTGTAGAGCAGTGGACAACATATCCAATTTAACTGAGTCTTATTTACATCGCGTTACATCAGAACAACAACCTACTCTCAACATGCTTTACATCAGATGAGCCCCAGGCACTTGGCAACAGTGAGAAGGAAAAACTCCCTTTTAACAGGAGGAAACCTCTGGCAAAACCAGGTTCAGGGAGGAACAGCCATCTGCCACAACGGGTTGGGGTAATTTTAACCCAGAAATCATCTTATGCAATGAATCTGGTTAAAATATATCACCGGCTGCTTAAAAAGTATTTGGCCCCAACTTCCGCCAATATGAAAAGCTAGGGCTAGAGACTGGGTAAATATCTGTAGCTCTAGAAGCCCTTCTTCCAGAAGTACTCAACATGTAGTATAGTCAGTGGCATCTCAAGTGATGAAATGAAATGAAGCCATTCTACAAAGTATTAGACTGGTTTCTCTGTGAAGTATCTACTTATGCAGATTTTGCATCATCTGTGGTTGACCCACTGAAGGTGATATTTTACCTGAACCTCACACGTCTTGCATGGCATTTGAACAACTCTGTTAAATATTTTAAGTTAAAATATGCAAAAGACCGCACTTTTAAAGTAGACTTCTTTTTCCCTTTATGCTTGTCAAGAATATTTTTTACTGTTAGCAAATCCTAAAATATCTGATAGATGTATGACTCCAATGGAGTCCAATGGTTATACTGGAATCGCCACACCCCTTCTTTGTCACACTTCATCTAGTTTGAACCAGTATCAGCCAGAAAGTCAGCCCCAGTGTATGTATAACCAGCATTACACAACCACACATGAACACAATGTAATCTTTTTTGCTGACTGTGTTTCAGGGTGGCGCCTTCTACTTTTTGGAACATGTTGTCTCAGATTCTTCATCCTGGACATACTTTTTGCAGTATGTGTTTGAGCCTCTCTGGTGCTTTCTCGGGGATGGATGCATGATTACCAGAGCAACATGGAAAGATATAGAGGTAGCTGGTTTTTCCGAGCTTAACTTGAGACACATTGATGCTCCAGATGTCAGTTTGATGATCAGGCCACACATCATGGGATATTGTATTAAATGACGGCATGGTGGACTGTGGAGTTTATATTAAAACATTCAGGTTATACAGTGACATACATCCTAAAGCAACACTTGTAATGGCCTGTCCAGAGTTCACATATGAATTTCAAACTACTAGTTGAGGTCCAAGTTCAGGCTGGAGGTTTATTTTGAAAGGCAGCCCATCTGAGTGCACACAAGTTTAAAATTCTGAAAAAAACCTGAAATTATTTTCATTCATCCCTGTAATTATAACAGATCTGCTTACATTTTTATTGCAATACATTAGCCACACTACATAAATTGAGTGAAAATATATTTATTTACACAATCAGCAACATTTCATTTACTGTTTTGTTCTCCTTTCCCTTCCCTCCCATGATGTATATAATAAATATTACCTGGACACTGTGCTTTTTTTCCCTGATTGTCTAAGGAACGGCCATAAAACACCCAAACAAACCACACTTAATTTTGTTTGTTTCCTTTCTCTCTTACCTTTTATATTGCATTGCACAAATATAAGGAATGACAATTGTAACATCTCCGTATAGGGAAATGAGGGGAAATGCTGGTTCATAAAATAAACAAAATATGTCTGTGTAGTAATTATATAGTCAAATTTCTGCAGATGTTGTTTAAGAAAAAAAAATCCAACAGCAAAGTTAAAAAAAAAACAAGAAAAAAAGGAAAGGGATACATTTAGAAACTGAGACTCAACATTAAAGCTCACAATTTCACATCTCCCATTATTAAAAATGTACACAACTATAAATGTTATAGCATTAGCATTTTTTAAAAACAGCAGGTGGAAAAATGGCCAATTTGTATTTTTTTCCCGAGTAAATGTCACTGCTATAAGTCACTTTTTTTTTTTTATATATCAAACAGAGTAAAAAAACAAAACAAAAAACAAAACCCTGTAGAATCTCAGCCTGAAATGAAGTGTTCCCAGAAACCCCATCACGTCCAAATGGCTGAGGTGCACCACTGTCACACTACGTCCCAATCCATGAACATTATTCACACAGGTTAACCTGTTTTAACACAATAAAGATCTTTTAATGTTTTGAGTTCTTCAATCAGAGTCTTGTTTTGGTTCTCGAGAACAGCTACGCGGTTTTCCAGGCATTTAACATATTCCTTTTTCTTCCGTCGACATTCACGGGCTGCCTCTCTGAAAACAGGAAAAAAAAAAGGGTTTCACAATGTGCACTATAAACTTATTGATACGGTGATAGAGGATTTTGTCCAATCCCTACCTCCCCAACTATAACTATAACCATAAAATGAATGTACACAAAGTAAAAGCACCTGGGGCATTTTCACACCTATAGATTGTTTTTTCGGGTCCAAATCAGTTGATGATTTTGTAAACTTATAGCTTTTTCATACAACTTGTTAAAGCTTCCCCATCCAGGCGGAATATGAGACCTTGTTTTACTCACAAATACACTGTGGATTTACCTGTTTTTTGCGAGCCTAATTTCTCTTTTCATTGTTGGATCATCAGTTTTAGTCTGGGACAGTCCCACAGGAGACGTCATAACTACAGTCTGAGGCAAGGAAGTGGATGTGGGTGCTGTGCGGATCTGGTACGTCTGCACTTCTCCTCCTGCACCTGTGTGGAACAATAGTCAAAGAATTACAACTGGAAAAACAAGAGTTTTGCATGCAGGCATGAGTTAAGATGCTTGATCAGTAATTACTTCTCAGTTGACCAGAACTATGTACAGTGGTATAGTCCAACAAGACATATGTTACTTCACTTGGCACACACGAGGAATTCTTGTGTTCACCTGAAATTTGAATTATTACTGCTCGGGTTTGTTGGCCTTTTTTCTACCCCTCTTATTTCAAAAGATTTCAAACCTATGTGACTCAACTAGCAGTTTGGGTTTGTTTTTCAAATAAACAATAATTAGACTGAAAAATAAAAAGACATCTTGTTGGAAGTAAGATGGTTCTTATAAAGAACCTTACAAGCTGTATTTGGCAAGTTACTACACACATACCACTGAGCAGATAAAATCTAAGAATGTAAAGATTTTCAGACACAAGGCCACTACACAATATGCTGCATGGTAGGTAAGTATTTAGTGTAGTATGTGTGTTTTTCCATATTCTACTGGTCCGTGGTATGTACTACAGGATGTTGGAGTAAGCTCCAGGAAGACTTGTGACTGGATTTACTTTTTTGATTGCCAATCCTACATTGTTCTTGTAGTCAGAGCCCCTTGATAAGGCACCGTCATCTGACCGGAACATGTTATGAGAGAGCATAATTTAGCTGAACACATTTAAGCTCACAAAAAAGTAATCAGGAAAAAACTGCTTGAAAACTCTGGCAAATTTTATTGACTCACCTTGTACAACAACCTGATTGCTAGGCACCAGTATCTGCTGTCCATCGGGTGTCTGGGCATACTGAAGGATGGTGGTGCTTGACTGGGCTCCACCAGAGTTGGCCATGGTGACAGCCTGAAGTCCCTGAATGCCTTCGGACCCTGGAGATGCCAGCTGGATTGTGCCATTTGCAGCTATGGTAACTAGAAAAAAATTACACAAAGAGTATTAGAAGCTGGTAAAGCAAAAGTAAAAGTTAAATTTTTTGTGAGTAGCTCAAGTACTACAAAAATTCTAACTTTCAGTATAGCGCTCCATGTATATAGAGCTCTTTTCCATATATATATATTTTACATTTCAAGGCAATTCTTAATTTCGCAATTCTTAATTTCGCAAGTCAGCGAGAAAGATTTTGTAGGTTCTCCTTTCAAGTATAACCGAAGGGAAAAGCTCTTACTGTACTGGCCGCTGCTGGTCTGGTAGATTGGTGTGGTTGGTACTGTAACACCCGTAACTCCTGTGGATGTGGGACTGCTGTCCTTTCCCTCAATGTGTGCCACTTCCTCTGCTGAAAGGTCATTCAGGATTTTTCTATAATGTGAAAAAATGACAGTTCCTGAATTGTTGTTTATTAAACAAGAACTGGGTTTTCAGTTTCTTTTTGTTTGTTTGTTTTCCTTACCGATATGAAGGCCGCCTCGCCAGTATTTCTCTGGTTTTTTGAGTTGCTGCTCCACTGTCTGATGAATCCTGTGAGTCTTCACTGTCTGTACCCAGGGCCTTGAAAGTAGGTGGTCAATTATGATATAAAAACAATTTAAGCAAAAGGTCCATTTGAAAATAAAATAAATACAGAGCTGAGAAAAGCAGCCGGTCTTACATGTGTATTTTGCCCCTGAGGGGACTGAATGACTGATGACTGTGCAGACTGGATCACACCCTGAACCTGAAACTGACCACCAGGCAGCTGCACAACAGCTACAGGAGAACCACCCAGTGACATCTGGAAAAAAAAACACAGAAAAGTTCTAAATGTCAAAAAACTGTATGTTTGACATAGTAGCTTGGTGTCAGTGAGTGTGTGTGTGTGTGTGTGTATACATACACACAAGTGTGCTCCGAACTTTTGAGAACAACAGAAATATTAATAAGGATATAAGGAAATTTTCACTCAAATTTACACACAACATACTTTTTATTTTTGCCATATTTAGCCACGAAGCTTCCTGTGGCACGCCGGTGTAGTTTTAGTAGAGGTAAATTCGTCTTTAATTGTTCACAAAAGCTTTTCCCCTCCCTTTTTTAAAAGACATTCAGTAGCAAGGGCAATATCCAATTAGTATGACTAAAAATAACAAACTATAAAAGGATATCTTAAGAAAAATTATCTTTAAAATTATTATTTATAAACCCGACAAGCTGATAACAATATGATTCCACATAGTTGCTTTTTGTCACATGTAAGTCTTCATTTATCCTCATTTGGACACCATGTACTTTAAGTGGATAGTTCATAGATAATTGTGACCTTAATAGTACTACAGATATGAATTGAAACAGCTTTATGAAATAAGAAGCAAGATTAAGCCAAGCAGACTTACTACACTACAACCTAGAATGTATTTGGTTTTTTCGTTTCAATTTTTCTTTAATCCATTTTAAGTAAACAAATTTAAGGTGTGTGACAGCAAGAGTTGAAAACAAAAAACTTCATGAATGAACCTAAACATGAAGCTGTAACAAAAGGTCAGATATGCGCTTTCAGCCTGGCATTCATAAGTGGCCTTGTATTATCAGCAGTGCGAGAGCAGCTGTAGTATAGCAGTGATACTTCTTAATGCATTTTGAATCTATTAGTTACCTGGTGGCCTATCTGTGAGAACTGAGAGGTTGTGATGGTAGTGGGAATGGTTGCAGTCTGTGACTCAATGCCATTGCTGACCTGCTGTACTTCTTCCATAGTAACTGGGAAGAAATAAGTCATTACCGTTTCATAGTGGCGCTAGTGTTAACAACAACTTTCTGTGGCGGGGTGGTACGCCTGTGACATGTTGTAACCAATCCGCTGTGGCCTTCTCTGCTTCTTTTCCTCTACTACTTAACACCATTAATACAATCACTGTGAAGAATATATGAGCGGTCAAATCACAGTTTATTTAATTATTCTGCAGTTTAAAAAACATGAATTACAGCCAACTAAAAAAAAAACCAACTTCCTCTTTGGTTAGGTCGCGCTAGCCCAAATGCAACTAACGTTGCAAAGGAGTTACGAAACATGCCTAGGCCCGACAGTCAACAGTTTCAACTTTTTTTTCTTTATTCATTTATTGCTAATTTTACAATGTGCAACTTCCATCCCAAGCAAACGTTTTCGGGTGAAATAAAAGCTCCTCACTGCTAGAATGATCTAGATCACTAAGGTTACACTTGCTAGTTAACGGTAGCTAACGTACAGTAAAACGGATGTTGAGCAGTTTAAATCTTATAAATCGATTTCATAGCAACATCCGAGGCAAGTTTCTCTCCTCCGATTCAAAGGATGGACAAGCTTTTGTCTGAATGAGCAAATATGTGCAACTCTGTCACTGGCACGCAAGTTACCGCGTCAACAGACGTCAGCGATACGGGGAGCCATTAAGCTAACTACACCTTCCCTTTTCGTAAAACGGCGAGGAGTTGACGAAGTAGCAGCCGCCATTACCGCCACAGCCGAGCAGACAGCCACACGAGCACAAAATTGCCGCTCAGGCAGCTGAAATTTACCTTTTCAAATGCAGAGAAGCTGCTCTCGCTCACAGCGTGGACTTCCTGCGATTTGGGTATAGACCTTTGATCAAAAAAAGTAATCCTAAAAGTACTTAGCACCGAAGGCTAAAAGGCTAAAAACATAAAGATGTCAGCTAAAAAAATCGCTGACCACTTTTTTCCCAAAGGAAATGGGCGGTGCTGCTAAAGCAAAGACGCATTACGTAACAGTTTCTTTAGGCTTTGTGATTGGTGAGAAGAGTTTGAACAACTAGTAAACACAGAGAAATGAAAAGTTTACTTCATTATGTTTTCAGGGAATAAAGACAATTCTGACTATTCGAGCTGCAACATTTTCTGAGATGTTGACTTGAAGAAGGTTCATTTAAACGGATCAAAGAATGACAGGTGTGAAATGCTCTATCTGTGGACAGCCTCCTGACACATCTTCTCATTTGTTTTTGTCTTCATGTTAATGGTTAATATAGTTGACAACATTTTCTCTGATTCTTCTCTAGTTGTTGCTGATTATGCATTTTATATTATTCATGTAGTGCAGGTTCTTGCCACGTTCTACGCATTCTCAAATCAAAATTTGCACACAAAAGGCCAATTTTTTTTCTTGCTTTTAATGAGACAACAAACTCAACTATCTATGATATTACACACACACACACACACACACACACACACACACACACACACACACACACATATATATTTATATATATATATATATATATATATATATATGACTTTGTGCAGAGCATTCAAGACTAAATGTTTGCAACTTTTTAATGTCGTCCTTCTGTCCTTTTGAGTTTGATATCTAATTTGATTTTTCTTTTTATGATTCTGTCCTGATTTGATGATGCTAGTGTCTTCTTAGTTATTTTTGTTTTTTAATTATGTTTTAAATAGAAGTTGTAATTTTTTTACTATATCTATGTGATTTAGTAATCGATTGGGGCGATCGTGGCTCAAGAGTTGGGAGTTCGCCTTATAATCAGAAAGTTGCCGGTTCGAGCCCCGGCTTGGACAGTCTCGGTCGTTGTGTCCTTGGGCAAGACACTTCACCCGTTGCCTACTGGTGGTGGTCAGAGGGCCCGGTGGCGCCAGTGTCCGGCAGCCTCGCCTCTGTCAGTGCGCCCCAGGGTGGCTGTGGCTACAATGTAGCTTGCCATCACCAATGTGTGTGTGGATGACTGGATATGTAAAGCGCTTTGGGGTCCTTAGGGACTAGTAAAGCGCTATATAAATACAGGCCTCTTTTTTTTTTTTTAACATTTAAATTTGACAAAAATATTACATATTTTTTTAGATCATGTATAATGTAGTATGTTTTGTTGTTAACGCTTCTTAGACACTTGCCACTTTTATGTACACATGTAATTTAATTTAGTTCACATGAATTTAATTTATATAATGCCAAATCACAACAACAGTCACCTCAAGGTGCTTTATATTGTAAAGTGTAGACCCTACAGAAAATGGAGAAAAATCCAGCAATCAAACAACCCGCTTGGCCAAAGTGGGAAGAAAGAACTCCTTTTTAACAGGAATAAACCTCAGGCTGAACCAGGTTCAGGGAGGGGGTTAGGGGTGAAAAAAATCTCAGTACCAGTAAAAAAAAATCCCCTCTGAAGTCGCATCAATGGTTTGACCCATTTGCTAAAAGTTATGTTCATGCTTGTTGCATATCTTTTAAAAGACTGATATGTTTTCAGCTCGGAGTCAGTGACAGCTGTGCAAATGTAAATCTCAAACTCCATGAGGCAATTTTTTTCAGATTTGACACAAACTGACACAGGCATGAACTAGTTATGGTGATTATGGTCAAGGTCATTGTGACCTTACAAAACATGTGCAAAATTATTGGTAGAACTGCAGAGCCTGTTACTTGAGAATATGACCCAGGTTATTCTGTAATAGGTTCAAAAGATGTATCCTATAGAAATACACTCACTAAATGTCTGTGTGCAGGTGTGCCTGCTGAAAATATGGCAGTGCAGAAAAGATAAGACTGCAGCTCTGTAAACCTACAGTGTGTCTAAGTGAGTGACTTATGTAATTTTTCACAGAAAAAAGGTGTTGAGTTGTTTTCACATCCTTTCAGAGAGAATCAAGACTTCTACTGCATATAGTGTGGAGTAGGTAGAAGTTACTGTAAATGAAGCACTTACACTTAACTTACACTTTGTTATGTGCTCCCATTCAGCAGCTCCTTAACAAAAATAAAAATTTAAAAAATCACCCATTCCCATGGTAGCGCGTCAATGTATTTAGGCATGTGGAAATGGTCAAGACAACTTGCAAGAGCAGTTGTCCCCTAAGAAGGGGGATTTAATGTAACTTTGAACATGGTATCCTTGCTGGTGCCAGAGTGATCTGAGAGTTTCAGTAACTACTGATGTATTGGGATTTTCCCCACACAGGCATCAATAGAGTTTACTGAAAATGATTGGAGAAAGAGAAAATATCCAGTGAGCAGCAGGTCTCTATGTGAAAATGTGCTTTTGATGCCAGAGGCCAAATTGCTTCTCCCGATAGGAAAAGACGATAATTCAAATAACAACTTGTTACAACCAAACTATGCAGAAATACAAGACATCTACCTTTGAAGTAGATGGGCTACAGCAGCAGAAGACCTCATCGGGTGCCAGGTTTGTCAAGGCTAAAATTCACATGGGCTCACTAAAATTGGAAAAAGGTTTCCTGGTCTGCTAAGTTTCGATTTCAACATTCGGATGGCAGGGTCAAAATCTGGCTGGAAACATAAATCCATCCTGTTATATCAACAGTTCCAGCTGGTGGTGGTGCAGTAATGATGTGGGGGATCTTTTCTTGGAACATTTGGGGCCCCAGCTGAGCATCGTTTAAACACCACAGCCTACGCGAGTCACTGATCATGTCCATCCCTTTTTGACCACAGTCTGTGGGGATGCAGTGTGTACAATAATTCAAAGAGTGTAAGATATTTAGAGTAATAACAGTATTCATTAGTAAGCTCAAGAATATCCAGACACTTGAAATGATTAAATGGTTCTTTTTATTCTGCATTACTTATACATAAAGTATAAAACAAAGTACAACAAACCAAAATAGAAAATAAGTGAGAAAATGGGAAAGTGTACCACCTTAGTATTATTTTTTTTAACTATACAAGTTGAAACACCTCTGTAGCAATAAAGATTAATCAGTGGATCACACCTTCTTGGAGCAAGTTTAGATTTCACCAAATAATTAAAATACAACATACTAAAGTGTGCATACACAAAACATTGACAGAACAACTCAAGAGATGAATACAGTCTTAAGTACACTACTGATTAAATTTGTTCAGTCCTCCGTTCTTAGTAATTACAAAATGTATAAGCATCATGTTTATTTCACCAGACTGTGCAAGCTTTGAAAAGAAATTACACCGTCGTCGGGATTGCATAGTGTGTAAGAACTCTGACGGAGAAAAAAAGAGTGGAAACCAGAAGAAGCCCTTGTAGACTTCCCAGTGAAGCAGGTTGATGGTAGATGGACACTGGTTGTCAGTTACCCCTCTGTATGCTTATTAGGTTTGTGACGCCTCATTTTGACAAATGTCTACATTTTATGGGTACTCTTCACAGATTGCACCACGGGACCAGCTGGTCCATCCCTGTCCTAGGAGTTTTGTTCCCTGAATATACAGTTTCAAACATATTTAAATCCCCTCCCTCCCCCACATTTGTGCCTCAAGACAAGATGTGCCTCAAGACAATTCCTTCTTGTGCTTGGCTGAGTCATGCAAACATTCTGCTGCAACTGTAGGATGCAGTGTTAAAGCTAAGATGAAGAGCTATTCGTTTTTTTAATATATATATATATATATATATGTGTGTGTGTGTGTGGGGGGGGGGGGGGGGATTTGAAACTAGGCAAAAACAAGTATCAAGCTGTAAAATTACATTACATACTTAATGTAACATTGAACGGGGATAAAGTTCACACATTAGAAACCTGCTGTTAAGTACCACCAGTGCAAAGTGCAGTCATTAAATGATTATCATTCCCAGTTATGTTAAAGTTGTTTCTAAAATGTTTGGCATGACTGAATGTTATAATAAAACTACAGCAAAAGTCCAAACAGAACAAAAAACCCCCCAAAAAAACAATTACTATATACATGTTGATATTCAAGGTTCATCACTGAAACAGTATGATCCAAAACAAACAAACTTTTACTTCTCTGAGGAGCACAAGGAGAAGCACGAGTTCGCAGGAATCCAACTACAGTTTGCAAATATATCTAGCTGCTTTTTATTTATTTTTTTTACCCATTTTTCTGCATTACCTTTCATTATCAACCAAAGATGTTTTAAATCTGGCTAAGCTCTCTCTCACAAGTGCTTCTAAAAATCCAGTGACTGAACACAGAAAATAATCCAGATACATAATGATGGTACTAACAGCATTGCTTTTGCCATTCAGAGTTAACTATTTACAAAGTTGCACAAAGACAAAACACAGTTTGAATGAACCTTCTAGCGGTGAGGGGAGAAACGGGCTGAACTTTTACATACTTGCTCTATTGTGTAAAGTAAACTTAGAGGGGCATGGCTCTTTTGCAAGTATGATGGTAATGGATTATATATGAACACTTGTGGGGCCTGCTTTTTCTTACAAAATAACCTGGTAGCCTGAAAACAGTCATAATATTGTTTTTAGCCTTCTCCGTAGACACCCCCACCCCCCCCGCAGCGGCTGATAGAAAGTTTCCTGGCATTACCAGCAATAGTCCTCCCACTGACACCTCAAAAGTCCTCAGCCAAGATTCATCACACACATGCTCCTGAACCATTTATAATGCCTCATTGTTATAATAAAATAGAGATTTTTTTTGTGAAAGTGCAATGTTAAATTCATCCTGACTAATAATGCTTTAAAGTTATTTACCTTTATCCTCCATTACATAGCTAGTGTACCACTTCGAAACTGTTAAACTGTATTTACAATCTTCTTTCTGCTACTGTTGTAATCTCCCTGTTGGGTTCTTTATCTACAAACCATCAACCGAGAGAGCTGAGTAAGCATCTATACATTTTTACAATTAAAAATATCTATACAGTTACGTACAGTATCTAAAATAAAAGGAGGCCCTCGTAAGTACAGTACAGAATACGGCCTCTTTCATCTTTTGCTTTGATCCCTTTGGATATCTACCAGGATTTCAACTACTATTCAGACCCAAAGGAGAATCAACAGCCGTTCAGGGTAAAGTCTTAAAAATTAAGTTAGGAATGTATGGCTGTTTGAAAGTTTTATAAGGCAAGAAATATATTAGGGCAGGAAAATCTATTTGGCTTCATTATTAAGGGAAAAAAAAGCATTTTAAGTAATGTCCACAGACTTGCTGTTATTTTCACAGTTTGCCCTCTTATTCATCTGTATTAGTGATAAATGACGAGGGCTCAGCAGATGCGTTTGTGTGCGTCTGAAATGTAAAAATATTTCAAGTTGCAGATTGAAGTGCAGTTGCGGTGCGTAGACACAAAAGGGAAGGTTTTTGTGGTAACGGCCTGTTGTATGTGTTGTTCCGTCCCTTCTGCAGAACAAAAAAAGAAAAGAATAGGAGCAGCAGGGACTTTTTCTTTTTTTGCTTCCAATGTGCGACATGCACATGTTACCTCTTCCCCAAAATTCTATATATTGAAAAAAAACAAAAAAAACAAAAACACAGTGAACAACTCCAAGCATCACAGATCCAATCACAGACATGCATGTGGCCAAGATATGCTGGTGTCACACAGGGCTAGGTGTCAGTATATGTGGTTCATGCTTTTGCCTTACACCTCAACCAAGCCAGTAGCCAGATGGCGGGATAATGGCTAAAAAATTATTATTATTTTTTTTAAATCCCAGAACACCACCACAAGTGCTCACATGTTGTAAGCAACATAGATAGGATCCAGCTGGTCAGCGAGGAAAGAGTCACGAAGGTGCATGCGTTGCTTTTCTCCCCTGGAGTTGATCGGAATGACACCGGGGTCAACGATGACCACCACACCCACAATGAGGTGGTGCTCCTCCAGCACCACGTTGGTTATCAGAGGCACCAGGTCCAACGCATCCTGCTCTGAACCACACAGCTCCGACACCACCACCAGCAGGTTGGTCCACGTAAACACAGCACTGTGAGGCACAAGGACGAGGCACTTAACAGCAGTGTCACGATGAGGAATAATAAAAACTAATCGGATATTACGTTGTGATGACAGCCTAAAATGTAATCTTTTGTTAAATGGTAAATGGCCTGCATTTGTATAGCGCTTTTCTAGTCCATAGGACCCCAAAGCGCTTTACACTACATTCAGTCATCCACCCATTCACACACACATTCACACACTGGCGATAGAAGCTACATTGTAGCCACAGCTGCCCTGGGGCGCACTGACAGAGGCGAGGCTGCCGGACACAGGCGCCACCGGGCCCTCTGACCACCACCAGTAGGCAAACACGGGGTTAGTATCTTGCCCAAGGATATTTGGCATGCAGCCAGGATGCAGCCTGGGATCAAACCACCGACCTTCTGATTAGTGGCTGACCTGCTCTGCCACCTGAGCTACAGCCACCCATAGGGCAGTGGGGTTCCAAAATTTATACACAAAGGCCCAATTTTACTGCTTTTACCTTCATGTTTTCAAGGTTTAGCAATAATAAGAAACTGGGAAGAACCCATGCTGCTGCTCTTTTTATTAATTCTGTTTTCACAAATGAAAAAAGTGAGGTTATTTTCTCAGTTGCTCCTCCTTTGAAATTAGTTCATCACTTCTTGTATTTCTTTCTCCCATAAACAACAACAAAAACAGCTGATTTCTAAATGAATGTAGACATAATATTTTCAATGATTATCTGCAAGGTTTATATTTCTATCCTTATTAGTACCAGCCAGGCTTTTTACTCACGCCAAGGAGGTTATGTTTTTGGCAGCGTTTCTGTGTGTCTTTCTGTCTGTAAACACAATAGCTGGAAACATTTTGAATGAATTCTGATAAAACTTTGTAGGGTCATGTTAATGATCCATTAAAATCTGGCTTAAATCCATGAAGTTGTTCAAGGTCAAGTTAATGATTTGTTGGCCGAGAATTGACAGGAATCTCAGAGGTGTGGTATGTTTTGTCAAGATACAGAAAGTACTGTTTAAACACTTCAAATATGACTTCATACGTGACCTCTGACTTATCCTTCAAAGTCCATCGATTCCTCTGTAGGTCAAAATGATATTAATGCTATATTGACTTTGTTTGCATTAACAGCATATAGGAACATGTTCATAACATGTCTTTTATCCTTAAAACTATGTTTGTAATTGTACTGCCTTTAATTGTGTTGACAACGTTTCAGAAATGATACTGTTACATGGGGTTTTTAAATATCACAATATACAGTGGGGCAAAAAAGTATTTAGTCAGCCACCGATTGTGCAAGTTCCCCCACCTAAAATGATGACAGAGGTCAGTAATTTGCACCAGAGGTACACTTCAACTGTGAGAGGCAGAATGTGAAAAAAAAATCCATGAATCCACATGGTAGGATTTGTAAAGAATTTATTCGTAAATCAGGGTGGAAAATAAGTATTTGGTCAATAACAAAAATACAACTCAATACTTTGTAACATAACCTTTGTTGGCAATAACAGAGGTCAAACGTTTACTATAGGTCTTTACCAGGTTTGCACACACAGTAGCTGGTATTTTGGCCCATTCCTCCATGCAGATCTTCTCGAGAGCAGTGATGTTTTGGGGCTGTCGCCGAGCAACACGGACTTTCAACTCCCGCCACAGATTTTCTATGGGGTTGAGGTCTGGAGACTGGCTAGGCCACTCCAGGACTTTCAAATGCTTCTTACGGAGCCACTCCTTTGTTGCCCGGGCGGTGTGTTTTGGATCATTGTCATGTTGGAAGACCCAGCCTCGTTTCATCTTCAAAGTTCTCACTGATGGAAGGAGGTTTTGGCTCAAAATCTCACGATACATGGCCCCATTCATTCTGTCCTTAACACGGATCAGTCGTCCTGTCCCCTTGGCAGAAAAACAGCCCCATAGCATGATGTTTCCACCCCCATGCTTCACAGTAGGTATGGTGTTCTTGGGATGCAACTCAGTATTCTTCTTCCTCCAAACACGACGAGTTGAGTTTATACCAAAAAGTTCTACTTTGGTTTCATCTGACCACATGACATTCTCCCAATCCTCTGCTGTATCATCCATGTGCTCTCTGGCAAACTTCAGACGGGCCTGGACATGCACTGGCTTCAGCAGCGGAACACGTCTGGCACTGCGGGATTTGATTCCCTGCCGTTGTAGTGTGTTACTGATGGTGACCTTTGTTACTTTGGTCCCAGCTCTCTGCAGGTCATTCACCAGGTCCCCCCGTGTGGTTCTGGGATCTTTGCTCACCGTTCTCATGATCATTTTGACCCCACGGGATGAGATCTTGCGTGGAGCCCCAGATCGAGGGAGATTATCAGTGGTCTTGTATGTCTTCCATTTTCTGATGATTGCTCCCACAGTTGGTTTTTCACACCAAGCTGCTTGCCTATTGTAGATTCACTCTTCCCAGTCTGGTGCAGGTCTACAATACTTTTCCTGGTGTCCTTCGAAAGCTCTTTGGTCTTGGCCATGGCGGAGTTTGGAGTCTGACTGTTTGAGGCTGTGGACAGGTGTCTTTTATACAGATGATGAGTTCAAACAGGTGCCATTCATACAGGTAACGAGTGGGGGACAGAAAAGCTTCTTACAGAAGACGTTACAGGTCTGTGAGAGCCAGAGATTTTCCTTGTTTGAGGTGACCAAATACTTATTTTCCACCCTAATTTACGAATAAATTCTTTACAAATCCTACCATGTGAATTCATGGATTTTTTTTTCACATTCTGTCTCTCACAGTTGAAGTGTACCTCTGGTGCAAATTACTGACCTCTGTCATCATTTTAAGTGGGGGAACTTGCACAATCGGTGGCTGACTAAATACTTTTTTGCTCCACTGTAGTATTATGATACATTTGACCTTTCCAACTGCCTTTTTTCTCAAGTTAACCCCAAAATTTGTTATATATCTAAAGTCCTGCCAAAAGAAAGAGAACGAGCTGCCCTTTTATTTTTAATAAATACTATAGGATATTATTATATATTAAGCTCAGGTTATTTATGTGCAGTTATTATCTACTCCTACATTGTTAAAAACATTAAAGTGTGTGTCGGTGTGTGTGCATGCATTCGCACCTCTCAGCAATACTTCGGTGAGCCCGTGACACTGACGTTTCAATGTCAATAGGATGGTAGCGCAAGCCTCGTAGCTCCAATGTCTCATCCAGTGAGCCCACCACAAACAGAGCATCATGCCGATCTGAGCACAGAAATGCAAACAATATAAGCAACACCCCCCCAAACAAATTCAGTCACATTACAGCAAAATTTGTAATTGGTTACTGTAGGATCGAGGTTACTTTAGTTTCATAAAGTTTGTTTAAGTTTATGCTTTATCAGGTTTAAATCTGCAAACCTTGTTACATTAAACTTATCAGCACTATTCCATCAATATTTCTGAGTCCAGGTTTTAGCTCAGTTGTGGTCTATTTACCCCCGCTTGCATCCAGTAGCTCGGTCCTCTTCACAAAACCCAGGTATCCAGTTCTGGCCCATAAAGTGTGCGGGTCTCCGAAGCTGAGCTTGGTGTTGAAGTGATCAGCCTGAAGACTTTCCTCTCCGTATATGGTGTAGTAGCCACTGGCACTGTGAGGGCTGTTTACCCAGATCTAAGAGAAAGAAACATCTGTAACTTTCAGAGAAAATCTTCTCTAGCTTCAGGTGTGGTCTCGATATGCGTGTGTGCTGTGGTTAACCTCTCCTAGATGAGAATCGCCAAGTGGGCCTCGGGTCTCTGGATTCACTATGATCACCCGAACACCTGGCAGTATCTAAAAATGACAGAGAAACAAAGACACTAAATACAACTCTGACATGCTTTTCATTAAACCTCTCAAAAATTGAGAAAAAAACCCACACAGGACAGCGCATAATGAGTTTCACCTTGCCAGACTCCATTAGAGGAAGACTCTGAGGTGCTCCTCTCTCCACCAGCCTCACTCTGCCAAAAACACAGGCAGCGCATTTATAAATATTCAAAGTTCTAATTAATCTTTGCGAATTGGACCATGTCAGGGATTTTCCTGCACAGAGAAGTTTCTGATGCCAGTGAGGTTTTAGCCAGAACCTCACTGTGTTATTGTTTTTATTGTTTTTTCAGAAAACCCCCCCAGACGTGATATTATTTTTTATATTGATCGCGTCCAATAAATCCCATTTAGCTAGAAAAAAAAAGTGTAAAGTAAGCTTTTACTAAATACTAGCAAGTTTACTTTAACTAACTTGACTGTTCTCACCTGTCATGGCGCAGGGACTTCATGTCCACATACACCGTACAGGGATCAGGACCAGTGGTGCCCTGAAACACACACATATATAAAAGAACAGGTTTAAAGAGGTCCCACTTCTTTCTCATTTGATCTATGATCAACAGCGACGTCCTGCTGGTTGGTGTACCTGCAGGCAGATGGCCAGGTTAACTCTGGAACCAAAAGCAGTGCTGACAGCTCTGGACGACAGCCCGACATCCTTAAACAGTTTGGAGAAGGAGTGTGTGAGGGCAAGACGAGGGCGTTCCTCTGCTATCACCACACAGCTCCGCACACACGACAGGTTCACACCACGGGCCTTAAACAAACATGCAAATGATCAAACCCATGATGTTTTATTTTAAAAATAGCTGTATTGTTTCTCTTCCTGCATGTCGAGTCCTAACCTTGAGTAAATCTGTCTGAGTACCCAATCCCTTAGTGCAGAGCTCCATGACAGAGTAGGAGCAGAAGGTGTCTCTGATACGGTACTGACTGAGCGTGCTTAGCCACAGAGACAAGCTGGTCTCCAGCTCGAACGGAGGAATCAGGATTGACTGGTGACCTGAGTAGACACTGTGAGACAAAACATGTAGGTGAAAAAGTGGGGAAAGTGATACCTTTGTAAATAACCATGAAATATTGTAGCTGATGTTTTACCGTACCTGGCGAGGCACCACAAGACGAAGCCCAGACCACAATAAGGATCCAGACAGATGGCTATTTGGCGAGAGGAGTACAGCTCACACTGAAGCTTTATAGAGCGGCAAAGTGCGCTGACTGCTGCATGAGAGATCTGACAAAAGACAAGAAAAGATAAAGAATTAATTTTGTGTATGTTTTATAAAACAAAGTAAAGTCTTCCATAGATATCTGCCACTCATATATAACCAGAAACTGTTCCTTACACGCTTTCACTTTTTAAAAATGAAGACATGCTCCAGGTATGTGCATCTGTGACTGTACTGGATTACAACAAGAAAAACGACACCCTGCTGATTCCTGCTGGTGTTTTAATACTACTCTACTACTGCTGTAATGTATGAGACAGTGTACCAGACAGTCATTAACAAGTTTAAGATACAGCCAACACGAAATTAAAAAACGACCACAGAATTGATGCCAATATTTGGTTTAAAATAGCGCCGTGACAGAACTCAGTGTTTTTACAGTCTTTTTCATGTGGCAAAATCCATCCTGTAAAAGCCCCAGTCAGTAGAGGAGTCATATAAAAAGTCACGTGTCTCACCTTGACTCCAGTGAGCATGCCTGTTGTGGACACGCTGAAATCCAGATAAGCTATCATCTCTGCTGTGGGCGGCTTATAGATCTGTGGAGGCCGGCGGCGAGGAAGGTCATCTGCAAACACCAATAATGCGGGTTTTACAGCGCTGTGCACAAAGTAAACTTAAGATAATATTGAGCAATGATATAGAATAGGATCCAGCAAGCAACAACTAACTCAAAGTTCACCAAACAGGTGTCTATTCACAAATCTACCCACTGAGCAACTTGGATAACAATTGTAGAAAGCAGTGAAATGTCCAGCTTCCTGTTTTAGTGTCTCAGTGTTGCAGATTCAAACAGTCCACAATAACCGACGCCAACTTCATCTACGCTGCCTCGACTGCGACCCACAACTAATGAACCATGTTCCTGCTTTGAATCTGACACATGAGAAAGTCAAGCGCTGTGAACAACGTGTACTTAATTTGGAGTGTGTATGTAAATAACAAGAAACTGCAGGATTTAAAGTTTTGTCATATGTTAAAACTGAACAGGGGAAAAAAGTGTTTTATTTTCTCATTTTCTTTTCGGCGTGTTTGCTTATTTACAGCTTTCACGGCTGATTTATTTAAAAATCACGTTGATGGACCATTGAAAACTATAGCATAGCAAAATGACAGCAAACTGTTATAAAAGCAGCTCCCTCAGTCACAATGGGGCACTGCAGTGGGCAGCTACACACGTTTGCTTTTGCATCGGATGCCTTTACAGTGGACACAACCCCAAAAAGGATTTGTGTAACCTCCGGAGACCAAGTTCCTTGTTAGGCAAATGTGTAAACCACCATACTATGAAGCTACTAATAAAAACAAAGAGTCATTAACCTTTAATTTTTGATTAATTTTGATCAACCTTCTGATAAATACGATAGTTTATAATAAACAAACTTTTATATTTACCAGAATATTTACCAAAATGAATGAACTGTGAGGACAGTGAATCATCTTTCTTTAGAATGCCTGACTTTCACATTACTGACTTATTATTCATAATTCTTTGATACAAGGATTAATAACTGAATACTAACTGCATACTTACATCTGAGTTGCAAATACTTGACGGTGTTTATAAAACATTAAAAATAGCTGGAACGTCTCAATCATACCAACTGGCACCACAAGGGGGGGCCTGATTTAGCCCATGGCTTGTAACCAGAGCATCATGCAGTACTCAGATATGTTCAGGCTTGATTAACATACTAAGAGTATTTACTACCTGTGTCAATGATTGTTGGCCAGGTTTTAACATTAACAGAGGCAGCTGCCTCTTTGGAGCGCAGAGTCCTCATGAGGTTTTGTGTCGTAAGGATGCACGCAGCTTTACTGACCTGGTAACAAAACACATTTGAATGGGAGCGTGAACAACACAACAGTCAGAATCATTTTTGTTGTAAAATTGTGAGCAGCACATTCCATCAGCGGGTCGATTACAGTTAAAAAGTGGAAACTACGATGGACACTGTAACTGGACCCACTTCATGAGCATAATTTGCTCTCGGAATCAATGTAGCTTGTAAATGGAAATTATTTCAGGAAACTGGATGCCATAGAGATCTGTTAAAATCTAATGAAGCGCAGAGAGGCGCCAAGTAGTTGCAGAGTTATTTTTGGTGAAAGCATAAGTAGAAGTAATCCAGTGTATGGACGTGTTTTTTTTAGTCCTAATATCTACACGAATGAGATCCTGCTTAGGATTAAATGAAAGGACAGGCATAAATGCATGTAACCACATGCACTTACGTCAATGATCATGCGGACAGTAGGCAGCGTGGCTGCCAGGTTCTGAGGGTGCGGAGGCCTGACGTTTACAGGAACACATCCAGCATAGAGACAGCCGTAAAAAGCAGCAATCAAATCGATCCCTGAGGGAAAACAAACAGAGGAAAATCATTTCATAACAATGATGACGGAAGGAACGCTTAGACATGGAGCCGGAGGTAGAACCCACCAGGAGGATAGAGCAGCACTACATTCTCTCCTGTGTTGATGCTGCCTTTCTCAGTGAGCGCTGCAGCTATCTTCTCAGCTCGCTTATGAAGCTGGACACAGGTCGCTGTCCCCACTGTCACACCCTGAAGGACAGGTGACAGTAAGGTTACTATGTATTGTTTTTGTCAATCACATAGATGATGTACGGCATTTTGCAGTGTATGGACAGATCAGTTTGGTACCTTGGCGTTAAGAAGAATGTAGAGAACGTGGTCTGGGTCTGTCTGTGCCCTCCACTGTAGCGCCTCTGTCAAATACTGATGCTGTTATTAAATAAGAAACATAATTACACACTGTAAACTGAGGGTTTTTTTGTTTAAGTGTATAAAATATTACAAACCCAGCCACTGGGGGTAAATACAGGAAGGGTGGTGTTGAAAAAAAGAATTTATTAGGGTCTAAATTTAAAATAAACAAAGCGATGCTTACACTGAGTGTGCTGTCTGAGAGCTGTCTGGTATAAATGATCTGAACAAGAATTAATAGCACACTAAGCCAATATAGCTCTTATAGTAATGAACCCTAACTTAGGATGTGAAAGGTACATCAGCAATAAAAATAAAGGGTGACATTCATGGAAGGTGCTTATTTTCTGAAATACCAAAAAGTTAAAAACCCATGCAAATTCTTGCTTACGTCAGAACTGAACGAAAGCACACAAACTAAAACCACAATACAATACAGATTCGAGCATGACCAGAATAAACGAGGGTGGGGAACATGCCAGAGAGGGTCGTGATTCTTACCATTACGGTGGGCCACATACAGAGCTACATCCAGAGAGTGACGAGAGAAGAGAGAAAGAAGAGTCCAGATTTTTCTATAAAACTGAGCTCTGGCTGAGGTAGAGCCATTGTTACAGTGGCAGCTGAAATGTTTCAGTGTTTCCTATTTTAACACACTTTGCTGAGCAATGCTGTTAATTACATGCACAGGGTGCCTGCAGCTTCTGAAAGACTTGCATTTAGCTCTTGTGAAAAACAGGAGTTAGGTTAAAAAGGGTACGGTCACACTGCAAGAATCAGTGCAAAATTCTGATATAGTTCTTGCATACATTCATCCATTCACATTTTCATTTATTGCAGATTCCAATTAATGTGCAGTAGACACCAGAGCATTTCAACCAGTGCCAAAGAGGATGAGAAGATGAACATTTTATGGCCATTTCTGCCGGCAGTTTGATCGAAGCTTGGGTTATCAGATTCGGAGTTCGGTGCTCATAGTTCTAGTACCTTTCGGACCAGATCCTGATCTTCAATCAGACCGAGGTCTCTCCCTGCAGCCTGGGCAATCCTCTTTCCTGCCACCAGGTTTCCCACCATGACAGATGCAGGACCGACACCAACTACAAGACAAAACAGTCCGAAAGAGATAAAGTGAAATAAAGTAGGAGGCAAAAACAAGACAGGGAGGCCAGACCTCAAAATTATCAAAGCTGTGTGAGATCATCTTGACACAGAAACAAACAAAAGGCAGCATCGAGAGAAGAGCTTTGAATGTCCTTCAAGAAGCCCGGAGAACTATTCCTGAAAACTACTTAAAAAATAATAATAATAATAAAAATAATGTATACTTTATTGATCCCCGTGGGAAAATTCCTCTCTGCATTTGACCCATTCACTAAGTGAAGCAGTGGGCAGCCATTGGGCACCGGGGAACAGTGTGTAGGGACGGTACCTTGCTCAGGGGTACCTCAGTGTAGCTGTTCAGTGGATTCGAACCCCCGACCTTCCGATAATGGGGCCACCACTCTACCTACTGAGCTAGCCCTGCCCCAAAAATGACAGGAAAGCTTGTCTAAGAGAGTTCAGACTCTGTTTAAGACTGAAGGTTGTCAAACCAAATACTGAATTGTTAGAATAGTACAATCACTGTTTATTTAGATGCCATGCATGTTTGCACATTTCAATAAGTTCCTGCTCTTATTTCGCAGTTTCCTAGCAAAACACCTAGAAATGAGGGGTGACTTAAGACATTTGCAGATTACTGCATCTATATCCTTATGACTGCACGGCAGACCCATAGGTTTCCTACAAACTACATCTATAAACAGTCTCTGTGCTGGACTCCATTTAATAATTTATGCTAAATACGTTTAAATTATGAACCTCCTCACCGAGGCTTCGTTTGGCATAATCTTGTAAGAAATTGATGGGGATCATTTTCAGTCATGTTGAACAGAAGTTTGTGTCAGACAGACCTACCTGGCTGCTTCTGGCGGGGCTTGGGCAGGTTGGTGACACAGGTATGGGGACACATTAGGATATTGCAGGGGTGGAGATTGCCCTCTAAGAAAAACTGCTTTGTGTCAGAAATGTGGATGCCACCCAGCGGCGTTTTTGGTAAGGTGTTCGCCGGGACCAGAGCCAAGCAGTAGAGCCCCACTTGGTGGATGCTATCAATAGCCTACAGATGAAACCAAGCACTGAGATTAGCTTTGCTGGGTAATGTTCTATATGTCGAATGATTTTTCGATAACTCCAAAGACTGAAGATTATATTGTAGACACACTGAATGGAGGCTTCCATTCGAACGCTGTGGCTGAATTTACCTGAAGCACCCGGCTCATCCACTGGAAGCTGTCCTCCTCGCTGGCATCGGGCCTCTGCTCTGCCACAATTACAACCCTCTCATCATAGAACACCGTGACTGAAAACACAGCGATCCTGACACACACGAGGATACACAAACTCACTGAAGATTAGCCAGAAGACGTGGAAATCAAACACAAATGAGCAGTTTAAAGCATACAGAAAGTAGAAATACTTTATCTTTCAATAATCCCTTCAGTTGTCAGTGTGGGGCCTGCTGTGTTTCCTCTATACCACTAGATGTCAGTAGTTATAAATAAGATTTGCACTTGACCCACCAAAGAGCTCTAAGATTATTTTCTTTAATCCATGAAGAAGAGTTTTGCCTCACCTGCCACGGTACACAGTCTTGACCGGCTCAACTGCAAGAGCTGTGGCCACCAAGTCGTCGGCGTTGTGTCTCCGCCCGCTCACCATCAGCAGGCCTTCGATCTTCCCCACCACGAAGATGAGACTGCCCTGTACAGAGCAAGTGATGCAACAGCAGGGTTGTTATACGGTTAGTGAGAGAGACGAATGGTTTCAGGTTGCCACAGAAGTGCTCTAATGAAAGAGTCCTACTTACTGGGCCAACAAACCCCAGGAGTCCAGATCGCACAAATGGAATCTCTCCAATGGGAACTCCGTTAGCGTTAACCGGTATCACCTGGGCACGACGACGCAAAGAAAGAACAGCAAAACACACAAAAACAGAATCAGCTTTAACTGCGTCCCTTACTAACGATGGTGGCAGCATGTGCAGTTTGAGTGTTGGTTATTCTGCTTTCGCACCTCAAAGGTGTTTTTGGTGAGTCCAGGCAGGCCGTAGTACATGTTGCCTCCTGCACGGGAGTTGATAATTATCTCTCCAATTTCATCTGTTTTACACAACTGAGGCGGTCCATCTGGCTTAACGATACACATCAGAGCTGGAGGAACAAAAAGGCAAAGTTAAGAAAACACGGACTTCCTAATTTAAAATGATTCCCTTGATAATTTTATCTTAGACGTATGACTAAAAAAAGTCCCACTTTCATTCTTTGTTGCGTACATGTATTCAGATTTACATCCTTTCTGTTATTTTTGCAGTTTAAAAAGATTGACTGGATTGACAGAATGTGGGAAAGTGTAGACTTTCAGCTTAAATTTAATAAAAGAGTGTATTACTTGTTTTAACAATTAACAATTTTTATATTCAGTCCCCTATCTGAGTGTCATAAATATAAATGAACAAATTAACACAGTTACATCAAAATATTCATTTTAAAGACTTTGCTGAGGATCCTTTGCAGGAAATGGCTGCACGATGTCAGGAAGCAAACAGATAACACCAAAGAATGAGTTTCCTCCTTTGGGATTCCTTGTTTCCAGGCCTGCAAATGTTTTTTATATTTTGTGGTTCTTTATGCCTTCAGTCTTGCCTTTCTTTACCTTCAGAAACTCCTGGGTTTCATTTTAGCTTAAAGTACAAATTTGTCTGCTTAACCACAGATGCACACTTATGCATCAGACTGCCTCCAATGTCTAATCTTTGTTTTCTACTGCTGAGGCTTATGAGGGGCTTATTACAGGCTTGGATTATGACATGTCTGTCTCCTAGAGGTTTGATAAATGTTTTTTTTTTTCTCTTTATGATGGAAAGGATCCCATGATCACTGACCAAATTAGTCCAGGTTCAAGTACAACAGTGCATCCTTTTACCCCCCTCATTATTGTGCCAACGTGCTAATGTCCCTGCTAGTTCTCTGGTGGATATTGACCTCCACTGAGAGCTCCTTTAGTGCATGTTGTGGGTTCACAGATTAAGCTTTTAAAAATGAAATGCCACACTTGGAATCACTTCCAAACCTTTGACCTCATTCATTTATGAGGAAATATTAATGAATAGGCCGAGTCAATTTTTCGTATAGATTGTTCAATTACACATGAGCCCAGATAAACAGGGCACTATATATATATATAAAAATGGCAGTTGTTGGTACAATATTTTAGTTTGACCTCCTAAGTGAAAGCTTAAAGTCTGCATATTCATTACAAACTGTAACATGAACAAGTGTTGGTATATAGCCAAAATAATAAATGCTGTTTTAGTGTTCAAAAACCCAACTGTTTATGTCATGAAGTCTTAGAAATAAACATCTGCCAAAAAACTGGAACATTTTATCTGGATGTTGAAAAGAAGAAGATAATTATTTGAATTTCTAATTTTCTCATATGATTATAATTTTATGATTATATTTTTGAACAAGCTTGTTTGCCTCCATTTTCTTGGAGACGTGCAAAAGGTCAAACAGAAAGATTTCAGAGCTGGCGGCAACTAGGCCTATTACATTTTTACACTATAACCACGTGGTTATAGTTAGTCAATATTGTAATCTCCTAATATGTATAGAAAACTGTTTTTTTTTTTTTTTTAAGTGTAGGTCGTAATGGTCTCTTTTTTAGCAAATTAATTACAATCAAAAAAACAAATGCAAACAAAAAGCCGTTTATCATGCAGCTTTTCTTCTACCCTCACCTCCAGGCATGACGTGCCCCACATCTTGTACAGTCAGAGCGGAGTTCTTGTCTTCCGTGTTCACCCTGATGACACCGTGGCTCAAGCCACCCATGGAAAGGATGGCACGGGCAGGAAGAGGCGCACCAGGCACTCCGGATCTACACGAGTAGACAGTTCACAATCAAACATGGATGTTTCCATCTGTTAGCCATCTGCCTACCCTCTTATGAACAACATCACATATAAATTTCTGTCTAGTTGGACTGAAATACAAGCTGTGAAGGTGGCTTGTGTGAGACATGAAAGAATAGAAAGAATTTGGTTTTAATCTTCTGGTTTTGTCTTTAAGTTTTCTGTAATTTTTAACAACACCCAATAAGAGCAGTGAATATAGGTCAGTGAGTTACCTTCGTATAGCTACCGTCATGGCCTCTGGAGATGTGGCACAGGGGCAAATCACCTCAGGCTTCAGCCCATGAGACTGGAACTTGTTCAGGAAGGCATCGCAGGAAGACACTGACCCTGGAAAGTACAATTTTAAAAGTGTGACATCTAATTTGGCTTGTTGGAAAAGACCCAGTTTTACAAAGCAGCGATGGCTCGGGACATACTCACAGGGATTAGCACCATCAGCAACAATGAGCATTCGTAATGAAGCCAGGCTGATGTCTCTCTGCTCCCGATGAGCCATCATGGCCCAGTGCAGATCTCGGCACTTCACCAGAGCTACACGAGCTGCACAACAGCAGGAGTTACATGGAGTATTATAAAATTATAAAATTATTTTTTAATACACTTCGTCTCAGAGTAAAAGATAATTTACCTTTATGGATGTGGACCCTCTGCACCCAGGAGAGAGGACAGGCTTTCATCACTGCATAGGGAACGCTGATCGTGTGTATCCTGTTCATTACAGCCTGCAATCAAACAACCTGATTACTGGAGGTTGCAAATAAAAAAAAAACTGGAAGGGATTTTTTTCCTTCCAACTTGACAAACAACACAAACAGTGAGAAACCCATTTTGTGATGATTTTGTGCAAGAAATCTTTCATTAGTAATTTAACATTTTACATTTACTAGAGAATTTATAGTTCAGATATAATGTGCACACAAATTAAGACGTTGTACATGCACCTAGCTGTATATGCAACCTAACCTAACCTAGAAATCTACAGCTAATGACACTCACTGTGAGAACTCCATGCCATAAGCCCATGTCCTTTTTGAAGTCCAAGACATTCACCAAAGTTTCCCCTTAAAACAGAGACACAAACACATAAGTGAGGTTGGCTATGTCTAAACAATCTAAACTGAGACATGACTCAAGTTGTGATTTGCTGTTATATAAATAATATGGAGCTGAACCGAAATAAAGCTTTGTGTAATGGATGATGCAAACACTATCCTTCTACTCACCCTCACAGTAGTTGCAGGCCTGAGTCAGTGATTGGCAGTGGGTTAACATGGCCACTTTAGACACAGCCACGCCCACCACTGTGCCCTCCTTATTTGCTTTATACTACAAAGAGATGAAGCAACAGATGAGCCACAACACACCTGACTAAAATGATGCTTTAAAATATTTTTGGTACTTTGACAGGATGGAATAGGCTCTAAGAATGAAGCAACAAAAGTAAAAATAATAATAAGCACAGCTGTGTTACCTCTATGTATGCAGGGTCAGTGTTAGCAGTGGGAATGTGCGGCTGCCAGTCTTTGGATGGTTTCGTCAAGTACTTTGAATCTGTTATCACCCACTTCATTCGAGGCCAGCCTAACAGAGACAGGGAAGATATGCATCACACAACAATTTCGAGAAATATTTAATTTCTTTAAAAACAAAAAACAACAACAACAAAACCTCACAGGTTTTCTAAAAGCCACCAAAATTGATCTGAATTAAAACCCCAATTCTCCCTAAAAAATGGGATGCTGAGTAATGTGTAAAAAAAAAAAAATGCAATGATTTGCAAATCATATAAACTCACACATAACACAGAAAACATGTCAAATGTTTAAACTCAGGCATACAAATATTAGATCATTTTATATTTGGATGGATTTTGTAACATGTCTGAAAAAGTTGAGATGGAAGAAACAAAAGGATGGAAAAGAAAGTTATGCTGAACTGAACTAACTGGGTCAGTAACATGAGTGTGAATGGACTCAGGGACACTTCCAGAAATCACAGTCTGTGAACACAGTTCGCTGTGCGATCGACAAATGCAGTTTGAAGCTTTATCGTGCAAAGAAGCAGCCGTAAGTGAACATGATCAAGAAAAAAGTGCTGTCTTCCCTGGACCAAAGTGCTTTTAAAATGGACTGAGGCAAAGTGTAAAACTATTCTGTGGTCAGATGAATGAAAATTGTGTATTGTCTTTGGAAAACATGGATGCTGCATCATGTGGACTAAAGTGAAGAGGGACTATCTGGCTTGTTTTCCATGCTCAGTTCAAAAGCCTGCATCTCTGATGGAATAGAGCTGCATTGGTGCCTTTTTGGAAACGGTATCTTTCACAAGTTTAAAGGTGCCAACAATGCAGAAAGGTATATGCTCCCATTAAGACAAACACCTCCTTCATGGAAGGCCTGGAGACAATGCTAAACAACATACTGCATCTATTACAACAGCTTCATAGTAGAAGAGGCGAGGTACTGAACTGGCCTGCCTGCCTGCAGTTCACACCGTTCACCAAATGAGAATATTTGGCTCATCATGAAACAAAAAATAGGACAAAGAAGACCCAGGACTGTTGAGCAGACAACATTTCCTTCCAAAAGGTCCAGCAGCTGGTTCCTCAGTTTCCAGATGTTTATGGACTGGATGCCACACAGCAGTACGCACAGACCTGTTCTAACTGTTTTGATACGTGTCGCTATGAAATGTTACTTTTTCTCATTTAAAACATTTGGTCTGTTTTCCAGGTTCTACTGTGAATAAGAGTTTTTGAAATTTGCAAAACAAAGCATCCCAATGTTTTTGACATTAGTGTTGAATTAGACAAAGGTTGCTTTTTTTAAAACAAAACAGGTATTCAGGACATTCAGGACAGAACTTGCTTGCTGACCTTTAAATTGTAGTATTTCGCCCGTGGGGGTCTTGGGTAGGCCTTTCAGGCAGATCTCACTAGTCAGAGCCAGACCAACGCCACAGCTACCGAGCAGAAAACCCACCTGGCTGATACCTGCATCCTAAACACGTCACAAACAGGACAACAAGAAAGCACTCAGATTTTTGAACATAATAAAAACATAAAATGAAAGTTTCCTGTGACGGTTTTTATACCTTGCGAGACAGCGGTACCTCAATAGGTACAGGTATAACTTCAGCAAGGAGGCATCCATAAAATGCCACCCAGAACATCCCGGGGTCACTGTTGGGGTACACCAGCGCCACCTACCAAGAAAGTTTAGTTGGACGTTAAAACAAGCACTTTCTGGGGCCAGTGGTCATTTTAATAAAGTAAACCCTCTTCCATATCAGTCATTTTACGTAACAGGACATAATAGACATAAAAGCAGCATAGAAGCAGTGTGTGAAAAACTAAAAACAGTCTTTTTTGATGTTATTTTCAACAACAACAAAAAAAATCCTGCCTCCCACAGAGGCAGCAGCAATAAATTGTGATACAGTCAATGTTCATTGCAAATACACAAGTTAAAAATAATCATTTGCTGTAAATAAGTGTGTGTTTTCTGAGTGTGAGCTCTTACTCGGTCTCCTGGTTTGAGGATTTGCTCGTTTTTAGTGCCCAGTTTGTTCAGGAGGGTGTACGCCAGCTTCACACTGCGACTCCACAGCTTCCCTAACAGACAGATGGTAGATTTTTTTGGGGGGGGGGGGGGGGGGTTAGCACCTTTAGAAAAATATAATGTCAAAGAGTTTGCACATTTTTTTTACTATTACTAGGTTTTAAAATAATAAACATATATAATGTTATCTTTCAGTCGTCACAATAAGCATTTATGACATTAAATGACATCATTTTACTGACTTGATGACGTTATACTTCTCTCTTTGAATCTTGTGTCTCACCATAAGTCAGTGTATAGAGTGGTTTGCCTGTGATGTCGAGAGCAGTAAGGGCGGGGCTCTTCCCCTGAGTGGCTCCCCAGCGAGCCAGCGCTGCCTGCAGGGCTGGAGGCCAGTTACTGACCACTCCCAAAGGCTCCCCTTTCACTGGGATGATCTGACGGCCCTCTGGCTTGGGTGTGTTGGGGTCCGGTTGGGGCACTGTGAAAGAGAGACAACAGGACACTTTTGAGTATATTACAGACTAATGAGATGAGATATCACGGAGGTAAAACCGGTCCATGCGGGGTATCAGTTTCCTCCTACATGGTTTCCCCCTTTGTTTCCTGAGCTCTCATGTTACCTGCTTTTTTTTTTTTGCTTTTTTTTTTTTAATTTACTAATATATATATATATATATATATATATATATATATATATTTATTTATTAGGGGTGCAACGATACACAAAATTCTCGGTTCGGTTCGATACTTTGGTGTCACGGTTCGATATTTTTTCGATACAAAAAAATCGTTCATGCCTTTTTAATTTGTCATTTATTAAAATTATAAATATATATTTTAACTCAAAAGTACAGTTTCTAAATTTAATGTTGCTGAAACAAAAGTAATTAAAAAAATAAATATATCTCAGGGCTCTCAAAATTTCAAATTCCCTGGTAGCCCTTCGGGCAGGGACTCTTCAGTTTTTGGTAGCCCAAAATAAATGTAAGTAGCCCGAATAAAAAAGAGAGCAATTTTTTTTATTGATGTTTTGTTTCCTTTACAATATTATACATTAAAGTATAATATTGTAAAGGAAACAAAACGTTAATCAAAAAATTGTTGAAAAACAAATTACAACATTGTATAAAAATTACAATCATCAACTCAAATACTTGGTTCTAATTGAACAGAAATTTCTATGAACTTGTAAGAACTGTGTAGGACATGAATCAGTCTGTGTCAGATCCTGAATTTGAAATTTCCGCTGAAGTCACGGGTAAGAGACAAGTGGAACCAAGATCTAGGCCATTTGCTTTTTGAAGTTTGCAAAGACTGCTAAATTTTGCCAGTGGTAGTTCACTCTTTGCAACATAGTACGCTGTTCTAAACAGATTTTTCAGGTTTATTTTTAGTATGTTATTTGCAATTGGTGTTTGTTCTGGGAAAGATATTGCAGACTGAGCAATAATGCATTTCTTGCATTTCTCATGGGTTCTAATGGGGGCCTTTCTTAAAATGACTGGTCCCAGTAACAAAGGCGCTTGTCGACTCAGAAATCGAGAGAAAACCAACAACACACCCGGCAGAACATTATGTTATTTACACGGGTGCACATAAGTGGTCCGCATGTGCGCATTCGCTGTCAAAATAAAAGACGCGCACCAGATAAGAAGTTGCAACGCGCGTTTGCGTCCATATAAAAGCACTGTTTTAGTCCGCTAGAGTGGGATTTTCACGGCACATTCCGCACCACATCTCTGTGCGTTCATCATTTGTTTGAAGCCAGCTCACCTCCTGCAACCACTTTTCTTCTTTTGTGGTTCGGACTCCTTCTGACATTTCTTTGGAGGTGGAGGAACACCAAAGTAATTGCTTAAAGGAGCTTCTTCGACATCTTTAAGAGTTTTAAACAAATGTCTGTCCATGTCAAGAAAATCTTATGTATGCAAACACGCGTTGCAACTTCATATCTTGTGCGCGTTTTTTTTTTTTGTTTGTTTTTTTGACAGCGAATGCACACCTGCGGACCACTTATGTGCAGTCCTGGTTATTTAGCTCATCATATTGCAGCCACAGAAATTCTTTTGTCCATGAAACCAGAAAGCTGCACTTTCTTTTTGCCTTATAGTCTGATTTGTCATAACTTTTACGTTTTGTGGTAAGCTTTTCTTTGGCTGTCACTTCTTCACCCTGACCTGTCTTATTTGGCTCAGCAGAACTAAAATATGTATCCTGCTGCTTTTGCACACACACACACACACACATAATGGTCAGCGATTCTCTGCGCGATCAACCTCTCATATGTTTAAGCTTGCTGTGGGAGATTTCACTTGTCATGTTTGCGTAGTAAGCTAACAATTGATAAGACGATGTCAGAGGAATTGGTGCCCAAATTATCATCACTCACCAATCAGTACTGTCGCTCTCTATACACAGTTTGCGCGATTGCAAAGTGAAAGCAAAAAACAAGGCAAATTCAAACGCGATTTCAATATGTCACATATTGACAGTGGCTCACCGATGCCAATGACATAGTTACCCAGCTACATTTCCGAAAGAATGCAAAAGCATTGACATATATTTTTCCTACCTACAATAGCCCGACGGGCAGGGCAGAGATAGATTTTGGTAGCCCAACTGGAAAAATCGCTAGCTCCGGGACGTCGGGCTAGCGATTTTGCAAGCCCTGTATCTGATTGAGGAATCACTCATCTTTGGAAAAGAGAGTTTATTACAGAGAAATGGCTCTTTCCAAAATAAAAGCTATACTATACGCTTCTTCTGGGCTATATTCTCAGCAGCATATTTTAGTGGGTCAGGGCTGTTCGGGGTTCTGTTTGTACAGTTATGTTTTGTTTATGTTGCCATAGTGACGGGTGACGCCCTCTCGCTGCAACGGTGTGTCCTTCCGGGGTCAGAGGGCGCCCTGTGTGTTGTTGTTGTTGCTGTGCGGTTGCCGGCGCTGAGCAGTTAGCTAGCGGCAGTGTTCTTCTGCAGAATGTCAATAAACGGCTGTGCTCCCTGGCTAGCTCACGGGAAGCAAGACCAAACGACACCTCCGTCTCCTCGTTGTCTGAGCTCGCCACATTGGTGTCAGAAGTGGGATGATGGTGGCACCCCATGTTCTGACCCGAGTGACTTTGGTGCGCCAAAAGAAGGCACCTGGACATTTGCAAAGTGAAAGCAAAAAACAAGAGCAAATTCAAACACGATTTCAATATGTCACATATTGACAGTGGCTCACCGATGCCAATGACATAGTTACCCAGCTACATTAACGAAAGAATGCAAAAGCATTGACATATATTTTTCCTTCCTATGATAGCCCGACGGGCAGGGCAGAGATAGATTTTGGTAGCCCGACTGGAAAAATCGCTAGCCCCGGGACGTCGGGCTAGCGATTTTGCAAGCCCTGTGTTAACTTACAGGCATGGCCCTTTAAGGATGAAGCCTGATGGGAAATGTATTCGGGATGTGTGTAGCGGGACTGCCTGGTGTGTGTGTGAAGAGAGAGAGCGGAGAAGGGGAAAAAGTAACGGTTAGCTACAGAAGAGACGAAAAGAAAATAAATAAAAGGAATATAATAACTCCCTCGACAGCCAGAGTTGTGTCGGCGATGCTCGCTGTGAGTAAACTGTTTCAGCCCACTGTACGCGGTGTTCGTGCCTTAGAGAAGAAATAAAGTTCGGTGAAGCAGTTTCCTACGCCTCCTTCGATCTTTTTGCTAGCGGAGTTGACCTGTATAGTAAGCTGTTGCCGGCTACGAGTCAGTTACGGAACCTTCAAGTAACTGCCAGAGGTTTCCTTACTACGGTTCGGGGCCGCGGATCTGGCGCGGTAACACCTGTATCTGATTGAGGAATCACTCATCTTTGGAAAAGAGAGTTTATTACAGAGAAATGGCTCTTTCCAAAATAAAAGCTATACTATACGCTACTTCTGGGCTATATTCTCAGCAGCATATTGTAGCGGGTCAGGGCTGTTCGGGGTTCTGTTTGTACAGTTATGTTTTGTTTATGTTGCCATAGTGACGGGTGACGCCCTCTCGCTGCGACGGTGTGTCCTTCCGGGGTCAGAGGGCGCCCTGTGTGGTGTTGTTGTTGCTGTGCGGTTGCCGCGCTGAGCAGTTAGCTAGCGGCAGTGTTCTTCTGCAGATGTCAATAAACGGCTGTGCTCCCTGGCTAGCTCACGGGAAGCAAGACCAAACGACACCTCCGTCTCCTCGTTGTCTGAGCTCGCCACATTGGTGTCAGAAGTGGGATGATGGTGGCACCCCATGTTCTGACCCGAGTGACTTTTCCCCCGCCGGTCGTGACCGGCCGGTGCGCCAAAAGAAGGCACCTGGACATTTGTGTGGGGTAATGGGGTCGTCGGGGACGACTGACCCCTTAGGTGGGGGCTATGTAGCGGGTCAGGGCTGTTCGGGGTTCTGTTTGTACAGTTATGTTTTGTTTATGTTGCCATAGTGACAGGTGACGCCTTCTCGCTGCCACGGTGTGTCCTTCCGGGGTCAGAGGGCGCTCTGTGTGTTGTTGTTGTTGTTGCTGTGCGGTTGCCGGGCTGAGCAGTTAGCTAGCAGCAGTGTTCTTCTGCAGATGTCAATAAACGGCTGTGCTCCCTGGCTAGCTCACGGGAAGCAAGACCAAACGATACCTCTGTCTCCTCCTTGTCTGAGCTCGCCACAATATTAAACATATCAGGTCCCCATAAGGAGAATCATGTGCTAACGGCTGTCTAAATGACTCGGGTAAAGTTTGTAGCATGCATGCTTGTTGGTTTTGTCTGCTTCCACTTGTCTTTGCACTAGGATGATGTCGGGGTAAATGTGCAGTCATATTCGTTGTGTTCCCACTAGTGCTGTCAGCGTTAATCTCGTTGAAATGACGTTAACGCCACAACACAAATCTCCGTTAACGAGCTACCCCTGCGTGGGGCTAGACGGCCAACACGTTAACGAGCTAACTGCGCTAACGCACTAGTTCCCGCCCATGTAATTGAGCATTGCGTGGCACATCCAACATACTGTTTTACTTTAGTCCATGACACGCTTACCTTCAGGGTCATACGTTACATAAAAACCAAAAAACCAAAATAATTCCAAACGCCAGATCTGAATGAGGGTGTCTGTGTTGAACGCTTAGTGGATCTGCGCTCGACAGTGCAGCCTAGGCGGAGTAGTCGAACGCAGATTCACTGAGCGCTCAACACAGACAGCATCGTCAGAAGGAAGAGCAATAAGAATTGGACAACATTCTGTAAAGTGAGTGCTGATAATGCATAGTTTGTTGACCAGAGGGCAGCTTGCCTGTTGGCAATGTGTGTTTGAAATGCCACAAACACAACGATCAGTTGATCCAAGCAGAGTTGGGCAGAGAATAAACAAGAAGTCTGCAACTTGTTATAACTATACAACAAGTTTATTCTTAAACTCTCTCTCTCTCTCCATATATATATATATATATATACACACACACATATATACACACACACACATATATATATATATATATATATATATATATATATATACACACATATGTGTATACACGTATACACATATATATGTATACACACATATATATAAATGCCAAAGATTTATCACTATCTCCTTATTCTAAAATAGATTTTTATCAGTGTTTTGCTTTACATCACACAAATTTGAATTCCAAAAAATCTCATATATAAAGACACTTATTTAAAACGATTTACAAATGCAAAGCACTTTTCTGTCACCATGTTGTGAAAAACGGTTCATTTTTATATCTTTTAATTTATTACCAACATATTACCTGTTAGGGATGCAGACTTGATTCGTTAATTATCCTTATTTTGTGTTTTTACTAACATTTTCAAACTTTAAAGCCAAGTACAAACATCCTTTTCCTCATAAATAGCTCAACATAATCAGTAAAGGATTAGAAAAATATTTTTGAACTGTCAGAAAAGCAATCGCCCTAAAAAAAAATCCAGGAATCTCTGTATGTCTCTGCATGTGTCTGTTCATCTGGTTTGCAGGGAACCCGACAGAGTGCAGTGTTGACTTTGAAGTTTTCTGTGAGCTACTTTCCTTATTCACAAGGGGTCACTGTAGCAGATAGATATTTTATGTGGCAGTTTTTACACCAGATGGCCTTCCTGACGCAAGCCCAAAGGGATTTTTGTCTCCTCCAGGGAGAGAAACCAGGGATTGTCGCTTGCTAGGTGAGTGCATGCATTATACCATGGAGCCACTAAGTTTGAAGTTTTCAATAACACTGCACGTGAGACGTTCAGAGAACATCAGTAAATTCTAGCCTGGCCACACACCTTTACAAGCAAATTCTCAACCTGCTAAAGAAATTTGGGGACATTTATAAAACAATCAGTTCTTGCCACATATGCAATGACTAAACCAGTCATTGCATATGTGGTTTAATAAAAATAATACAAACTAGGTTTCTCCTTACCAGCAGCTGTTGACTCAGTTAGCATTAGCTCTGATTTCTGGGCAGATTACAGTGTTTAGAAACAGTGGCATACATGCTTTCACTGCGTGCATCCTTAGAGTTGTTCTCTTTTAGACCAACTTCCTGCATGTGTGGCATTTAGGAAACATCTTTGCATGTAGCCCCTAAAATATCCTGCATCAAACTCACCCTAAATGGGAACTATGCTAGTTAGTTACAACTTTTAAACTCTTTGGCTTATTAGAGAAACCTAAATATACATTTGTAAAACAGGTAAGTGTTCATAAATAATCAGAAATGTCATTTTGGAGCACTACATCTGACTATTTTAACTTATTATAAAACGTTGGAGTAAGGAGGGGCACAAATTCCAATTTTTCTATGTGTAATTTGTGCAAGTCGAACAGTCTACCGCTACAGCTAATTTAGTGCAGCAGCGTACCTTCTACGATCTCCTCGGCGTCATCGGTGAAGAAGTCACTGAGCGGGGGCCTCTTAGGCCTCTTCAGGGTGTTCAGCAGCTGCTGAATCTTAGTGGAGACCCTGCTGCTTACAGGAACTCCTACAGGCAGGGTGAAGGTGGAGAGGGGCAGCAGCAGGGATAAATACACAGTCACACATCCCACGACACACAGTGACAGAACATTAGAACATTGTTTAAGCGTCTTACCATCACATAGTCTGCTGTTTTTCATGCCGTAACTTTTTAGTAAAAAATTGAATTAACCACAGATACACCATTTTGAGTCAACCGTAACATATGTCCGGACTGAAAAGCAGCAGCGCGGTGGGTGGCGTCAACACAAGGAGAACGGAGTGAGAGCCGGGATAAAGGGTTTTTTTTGGTTTGGGATCACACATGAGGATTCTTTTTGTGCGTGTAGACGTTGCTTTTGTTTCATTTCCTCGTTAAATCACTAAGTACACACAGCAGGGAGAGTCAGAAACACAGAACGCCATGGACATTGTAGATTAAGGAGTTTCCTTACTCTGTATATTACCTCTTCCTATTAGCCGGTCAAAAATAATTTGACAGAGTGGAAAAAAAGAAAAAAAATCGGGAAGAAAAACAACTTGATTAATAAAAAGGTCACAGCTGGAAGTCAACACTTATTTGAAGAAAGAGAAATCAGATTCTTGCAAAGAGACACAAAATGTTAAAAATGAACTGTTCTCCATTACCATCCGCTGTCTCCATCATGCTCGAGCGGCTCTGTCCCCGGCTCATCCCTCGGACGACAGCGTTGGAGGGCAGGTCCACGCGTGGGCCTCTGGCCGGAGGGGCCACAGCTGTCACATCTGGAGGAGGTGCACTATTCTCTGAGTGGGCTGTAAGGGAAAGCAGTGAGATGTCCACGTGTTTTAATGGGACGAATGTACTGTAGCTATAATTTTAATTTTAAATTTAAAAAATAAAAATAAAACACTCATGCATTAGCAAAAACAAAAGACTATTATTACCTTCACACATGGCAGTGAAAAGCCCTCAGTTTATTTGTATGTGAAACACTACTCACAAGCTAACTATAGCTGGTAGGTTTATGTACTCTGCATTACAGGATTAGGCTATATTAAAGCTAGTTGTGCAGCATTACATAAATTGACCAATCAGATGATCCAAACTTTTTACCTGCTGCTTTTCCTCCAGTTAAATAATTAATAAGTCTACTGTCCTTTGCTTTAACATACACAACGTCTGCACAGAACATTCTCCACACAGGCGCACGTCTCACCAATGCGACTGTGAGCCAGCATGTCCGTCACCGCGGCAGTGCGAGGCTGCTCGTGGGGCTGGTGCTGAGGTTGGTACTGTGGTTGGTGGTGAGGCTTATAAAGAGGCTGGTACTGCGGTTTGTACTGAGGCTGAGGTTGGCTCTGAGGCTGTGGTTTGGCCTCCTGTGAGAGGGTGGAGGAGGCCGAGGAGGAGGTGGAAGAGCCCTGGACGATGTGGTTGACCCAAGACTCCGGGCTCTGCAGGTTGGGGTTGACCTGAGGCTGGGGAGCAACCACTGACGACTGCCTGCGCACGGCTGTCTCATCTTCGGATCCAGACGAGGAGTCTTAGTGCCACAAAACAAAATGTAAATGTCCATAATTCTTAACTAAAAAGTCCAACTTTAATGCCTTCGCACGTCCTACCTGGTGGTGTGCGTGTTTCAATGGGTGACTGCACGTATGTGGACCTCCGTTTGGTAGGCATGGGGAGCGCCATCTTCTCCTCCTTATGTTTAGCCAAGGCAGCTTGTACTGCCTCAGTATGGATATCTGTATTGACACAAACACATTTAGTTTAGGTAGAGATTAGTTCCAATGGCTTTGGATCTCATTCAGAGCAACAAAACAAAGAAGGCCACAAAGAAAAAAAGCTGTTCACATTCTTTCAACATGACTCAAGAATGTACATTTTGTTTACTACCTCCATTTATGGTCTTTTTCTTCCATTAGTGAGACCTTTTTTTTTTCCTGTTATATGAAAGTTTATTGAACTACTTCAAAGAGTCACTGCTGTGTGAATAACATTTTCATATGTTTGAATGATTTCCATAGGGGATCTCAACCGAGGAGCCGAGCCCCCTAAATGAGATTTCAAGGCACAGTAACTAACTTTAGGAGTCCCACGATAAAGAGAAAAAGAAGAAGAGAAAAATCTAGCAAGCTTGCAAAATAATGATGAAAAACATTACTTTGCTTTAGCTGGTGACAGCATTTTTTTGAGAGCAGGAGTGCAGTGTTATGTCTATAAGTCATGTTTAAAACTTGAAGAACGGTGACAGGTGAGAAGCCTGAAGAAATCCTTACAGGAAGACAGCGTTTTCCCAATGAAACGGCACACAGAGAGGAGAGAGCCAAGCCGTGTATTAGCCCACTCACATGCCTACACGCGCAAATGCACACAGTAATGAATGCCGAGATACTTTCACTTGATGACACCCACAGGCGCATTAAAAGGCACCGCGTAAACAGACGCACGCTCAGAACACGTAACAGAACACGCGCCACAAAAGACGACTTAGGGAATTTTCACATCTATCGACTGGAGGGCATCATTTTTGTTGAAACATCAACAGATTTAAATAAATCACAGAGCACAGCTCATTTCACAGCAGCAGTGGGGACCATAATTACATAACTGTCATTCTGCTTAACAGATTGTTCTCAGCTAAATCATTCGCTCTCATAATGTGCTGTTGCGCATCCTCGCACCGGAGCGTCAGGAGAGACGACTCCTTGCACATGTCCGGGAGGATGAGGGCGGTTTCCACGGTGATGGGCACAGTGGGGTGCGTGGCAGCTTGCGGTGAGTTTTACTCCAGTTCCAATCAATACTGACATGTGGGCAGCTGAGGACCTTTACTTATGTCTTTGATGCATGCCCGTTTTATTTATCTTCTTAATCTGAATCTAAAATGGTGTACATAAAACATAAAGTGTAATCATAGCGAGAGCAGCTCCAGAAAGCAGTCAGCGGTGTATTCGAGTGAACTCCGTAGTGACAGGCTGTGTAAGAGGTGTAATAACTGCAGGAAGCCAGAGGCAATTAAATTGTTCTGCAGTCTGTTAAAATTATAACCACCTTATTTTTTCTGTTCCTCACTGCTGCAGTTTCTACTATTCTTACATTATTTTAGGCTGTAACACTTCTAATTAGAAATCTCTGACCTGCCATTTTCTAACAACATGACTCAAGGTCATCAAGTTCATTTTTTCTGTCGAGTAGGATCACAACTTTGGTTCTGATAGAAACTCCTCATCGGTTTTTGGATGAACTGCCATTATAAGCCTACTATAGTAATCCTTTGTTCCCCAGAGGGGTACACCTCCTGACTTTAGTGATCTTCTTTTTTTCCTCATGCCACCATCAGAAACACATTTGCATTTTTATTTTATTTTTTATGTAAAATGTGTCAGTACATGCTGCCAGCCTTTATCACGAGATATCCATGTGCCTCAGGGTGAAATGTGACACTTTTGATGATTTTTTTCATTAGTGCAAAATTACAACAAAGTACCTCAAAACTGATGGGCTCAGCTTTAGCTTCTGTTTTACTGCACATTAGCAAAACGTGTGCAAGCTAATTAACGTGCTAACATCAGTTATTAGCATTGCCGTTGTACATGGCAAGACTAGCATTCAGCTTCAGCATACACCCCCATAAACTTACTACCACAACTCTTCTTCCCCTCACCTACAGCCGGCTGTGGCAGATTCCCTTTTAACAGGAAGAAACCTCCAGCAGGTTTCTTCCTGTTAAAAGGGAGTTTTTCCTTCCCACTGTCACCAAATGCCTGCTCATAGAGGGTCATTATTGTTGGGGTTTTCTCTCCATTATTGTAGGGTTGCTACTATACAGTATAAAGTGCTTGAGGCAACTGCTGTTGTGATTTGGTGCTATATAAATAAAACTGAATTGAATGGAATCACCACAGCTTCAGACTTAGTCGTGTAGCCTAAAATTTGCAAAAGGGAACAAGATCAGGAACAGAAATATTGTTTTATACATTCTGTGCTGAAACGGTTTTTGTTGATTTTCTCCAAACCTCAGAGTTAAATATGCAGTATGTGGACACAGTATTGGGCCAAACAATGCCTTAATCTTGGAATTCAGGTGTATAAAACCAAAGAAACCTAGCCACACAGCCTGCCTCTAAAAACATTTCTGAAAGAATGGGTCCTCTTAGATTTTAGTTGAATAAACATAATTGTGAAAACATCAATGTGTGTGGTGTTGTATTTCCTCAGTGCATCAATATATTTGCATATTCTGTATTTTCCAGCATGTAAAGGAACTTCTTGTCCACTGTGACACTCCTTTTTGTTCTCATCCTGCAATATAAACTTAGTTGAGGAATACCATCTGCCATTCAGCTTGGTTTTATTTTACATTTTCTCATCTCTCAATTTAACCACTTTTGCAGTATTTGCAATTCTTTATACCAGAATTCATTTCATATGTCGGAGACTTTCGAGACTACGAAAACATTGTGGAACGAAGCACAACAATTCTGGGAGCAATTTTCATTCCACTATGGAATCCAAATTAAGGGTTTTGAACCACAGAAGTGACTGTGACATAGACAATAACACAGATAAATGCATGTGTCTCAAATCTAAATTCACTGCCCACTACACTGTAAACTACTGATTGTCTTATAAAAGAGCAGTAACTGAATACACAAGGGAGCTTTATTGCCAAGTTTCACTCACAGTAAGTATAACAATCATAGCTTGACCAACATAACAACAACCTATTTTGAAGCCAGGACACAAATATAGCTTTTGGGGACTTTCAATATTTAAATTCTTATCTATCGTGCAATGCCATCAGCGAAACATCAAAACAAAGATTTATTTCCTAACACAGACCTGTTATCACAATTTCAATTTAGCCTCTACTGAGTTTTTTTAAGCTCTAATCTTTCTGAATCCTCCAACCAGATTAAACAAAAATAATGTATGTTGCCCCTGCCAGTAAGATTTTCTGTAAAGCTGAAACATTTTTAGACAACTCTCCACTAAACTCCAGTCTGACAGACAGACTTTAGATTAGTCAGCCTGGCATTTAGCATGCTGCACAGGCTGAGAGGCTTTTTAAGAAAAGAACCAGCAGGGTGTGGGTCAGCCCACAGGGAGATGCTTTTAGAGCCCGACTCTCAGTCAACAAACACTAGTTGTGTCCTGCACACGTGCTTTGTGCTTCTCTTGTCTCATCTTCACGTGAAAAGGAAACAACCATCTCTGAATCAAGGAGGGGGCCAAAGGGTACATCTTCAACACGTAACAATGCTGAGATCGCAGACATTCACTACTCTCTGAATGGTACTCGTGACTATTGATCATCAGTCTTAACAAACTTACACAGTAATGATCATGAAACTGGCTGCACAGCCCCACTGTTAGTCAGTGGTGTTGGTTTTGATCATTAAGTAAATATAGTGTTTATGAGGCTGAGGAAATCTGCAGTAAGCTGCAGAAGATGTCACATGGATGAGTGACGAAACATTTCTCCCACTGAAAACACAGCGGCTGAACAGAATCAACTTTCTCGGATCTTTACCACTTATATAGGATTTTTTTTGTAAAAAAAAAAAAAAAAAAATCTGTATTCCCCTGCTCTCCTCACAACCTTCTCATACATAGCCAGCCACTGACATCACTCTTCTGCCTGAGAAGGGGGTCCTCACTAAGGGGGCTTCCCAGCTGCGGCAAAGCACTGCTGTCTGCCTCGCTCTCACACACACACACGTTCCCCACAGCTCTTTAATTTGTCCCTTTGAAACAGCCCAGGATCTGAGCTTAAAAACAGACTGTTGTCGGATCGTTTCAGCTCTGAAAACTGTGCTGTAGTGTGCTGTACCGCTGGTGTGACCGTGGTGGGACAACCAAAGTGGGATGAAGAACATTTTGGCGCTGGACTTCTTGCTCACCTGATCTGTAGCGGTCATCCCGGGTTCCTCCACTGCGATGCGTTCTGCGAGTGCGTCGCTCACGATACCGGGATGAGCTGGAGGGTGGAGGTGCATGGCTCGAGGAACTAGGAGCAGGAGGCTGTACATTTTGAGGAGGTGGTGCTGTAAAATAAACACAAAATACATGCATTGTTACAAAACAATCAAAAACTGCTTTACATACTCATTTCTGCAAACACTTTGATTTAATAGGCAGAAGACTTTCCTGTAACAGGCCTTGGGTATCTGCTGAACTTTTAACTGTTTCTGTTAAACACTATCTGTTTAACTGTGCTGTGGAAGGTGATGATTTGGTTTATGTCCTTCTGCACTACCCGCCAAGAGTCAGAGCCATATAGCAGCACTGTCTTAACATTGCTATTGTAGAGCTGGAGCTTGCTTTGGATCCTATATATTTCTCAGTCACCTAAAAGCACCTCTAGCTTTGTTCACTCTGGCTGTGATGTTTTTATGGGCTCTGTTGTGGCTGCTCACCAAGCTACCAAGGTACATGAATTCTTAGCAATGGGGTGGCTAGAGGAGGAGGTAGAGCAGGTCATCATCTACTAATCAGAAAGTTGGTGGTTTGTAGTCTTGGACAAAGTATTCAAAGTATTCTTGGACAAGACACTGGAATCTGAGTTGCTCCCAAATATGTGTTGTTCATCAGAGTGTGAACAGAAGCAGTGAATAAATGAAACGGTGTATAAAGCACATTGAATGTTCACCTGGAGTGGGAAAGCACTGTATAGGAATCAGACCATTTAATATTCTTCAGAACCTCAGTGATGATAGTAATGATATTAATGAGCATCACAACAAAGACTGGATAGTTTTCTCTGTTTTAGGAAAACCTCAAATGCCACTTTAGCCTTTTTACCATGAAACCATGTTGCTGTCATATGTGCACAGTGTGGCTGTGCATTAAGCACACCATGTATACTTGTCATGTCAATTGGTCTCTGCTATCGCTATTATTACAGATGGCCGCTCCTCTGTGAGTCTGGTTCTGTCAGAGGTTTTTCCTATTAAAAGGGGGTCCTTCCTTCCCACTGTTGCCAAGTGCTTACTCTGAGGATTGTTGCGGTTTTCTCTATAATATTGTAATATAAAGCGTTTTGAAGTGACTTTTGCTGTGATTTGGCGCCATATATTTGAAATCAAATTGAACTGAACTGAATGTAAATTTCAAATGACATGAAAAATATTAAAATTGATTTTTTTTGTGTGTGTTTGAAGCTACATTTATTTTTTTTAGGTGGGCTTTTTGGACGTTGTTTTAAGGACATGGATTGTCATATTCCAACTGAGAGAATCAGCTCGTGTTTGTCTGCTTTGTAGATCTGCTGTTCCAAGTCTGTTTTTTTTGTTTTTTAATTTCATTTTTGTAACATAATAAATAAAAAGCTACTAAAAAAAAGCTATGGGTGTGAAATGATTCTATTTTTAAATATAGTTTTTTAATTTAAGTCAAGAACAGATTCTTTGCCACGGCAAAAAGACAAAGAAAATATTGTTTTGAGTATGCCTAAGCAAGACAGGAAAACAGCAAAGACACGAGGGATGCACATCTATGCTTAGCCCGATCAAAAAAGGGATTATGAACACTTACGTGGAGTGTGGATTATGTAGGGAGCCAGAAGTTTTGCCCTTTTCTTCTCATAGCCCTTCTGTGTGATGTCACCTGTAGAAAAAATAAAATAAAACTCTGTATTGCTTCTGAAAAAATGAGCATAAGATATGCCACCATAAAAATAACAAAACATCTCAAACTCTGATTGTTTTATTTGATGGAATTCAAATATACACCAGTTAGACTGTCAAAGGTGCTCATTTGAACCCTGAACTTTAATAAAAAATGTTATGATGGTAGTGTTTTCACATTTCTCTTTGCCATTACAACAATATCAGCATTATTAATATCACTTTTTCCCTCTCATTAACCCTGCTTCAGCAGAGCAGATCGTAGAAAGACTGTCATAAGGACCAAGCAACAGTTACTCAAGTGTTATCGCAGATCGATGGTAGAATAAACAGCTTCAGCATGATCAGCTTTCTATCTGTGAATGGAGTCAGCGAACACCTGTTCCAACCCACTGTGATAGAAAAAGCAGGACGCAGCAGGGAAAAAAAGAAAAAAAATGATAAAGAAGATGATGAAAACACAGTTGGACCCACACAGTGTTGCAGTAATCTCTGGAGATGACTGCAGGCGTCAAACATGTGGCTCGATTCCAGCCTCAAAGAAGAGAAAAACAAAACAGGACTAAATCTGGAAACGTACGGAAGCGTGGGCAAGAGATGGGATGATTCAGAGACACCGACAGAAAAGACAGAAGTGTGAAAACTGAGGACAAGAAAGGGAAAAACGGAAATGCAGAGAAGATAAAGCGATGAAGTCAGAAAAAGCTTATGAAGATGAGAATGATGCTGCAAAGGACAGAAGAGGAGGAATCCTGAGCCACGGGTTTGACTTGATCGTATTCAAGTGATAGGTAAGCAGTGTCCTTTCGACACCATCTTCCATCCCTCCTGCCAACAGCCCATCTGCAGCTTCCTCCACCCCACCAGACCCAACACAGCCTGACTGAGCTCTCGGCTGGCCCCGAAGCGATACAGAAACTCTGCCAAACTCTTCTGTGGGCAAAGCTGTCAGGTTTTGAGTTACTAAAAATCCATCTGGAGAGCCCGTACACACTCTTACAGTAATTGTGTTGATCAGCAATGATTCATTCAGTATGTTCACCAGTAGCTGCCCTGGCTGCATTTTAAACTTCATCTCCACATGTCTCTGAAACAACCTGTTATCCTTTTACAGTGCCTGAAAATGTCTGTACGAAGGGGAGATAGCTTTATATCAACTACAAGTATTGGCCGGTCTGATGGAGGACCCTGATGTTTGTGAATCAGCCACTCAGTAGCATAATGCCCTGTGGGCCTCAGTTTTAATCTGTGATTACAATTTAGGATTCTCTGCCCAGTTACAGCACAGAGGACAACAGAGAGGAGATGAGGATTTTCTGATGTGGTTCCAACAAACCACAAAGTTAAAAGCACTAACGTGAAGTGAGCATCTTGTTACAAAGACAAAGGGTGGAATATAAAGCAGCAAGTGAAGTGTCACTTTTTGAAGTCGGTGTGTTAAAAGCAAAGCAGCATAAAATTGGAACAAAATCATGATGGTTACACGAATCCCCAAAACAGAAGGCCTTCCAGCGCAAACCAAAACAGAAAGAGGTTCAAGGTCACAAATTTGTATGAATTCTTTACAGGAGATGTGCAAAGAAGTTTGCACTGTGAACATGTTATTATTAAATCAACATGAAACGCATATGATTTACAACACATGCAGTCAAGACATCATCCAAGTTCGCTCTGAGTAACTTTGAATCTACTTAGAAAACCGCTCAGAGAAATAGCTGATGATTTGTATCCGCAATTATATGCAAACTTCATCTTTAGATGTCGGTTATGACTAAACAGTCCAGAAAAAAAAATACACCAATACCTTTGAAACTGTAGTTTGCTTAAACTTTAGTTATTCTTATTTTGTAAAGAGTGAGAATGTATGGCCTCACATGTTAGGCTAAAGGTGTTTTTAACTGTGGTGGATATTCAAGCTGGGCCTCTGTTTCCTGCTTTATGATTGTTGGAATTTTTGGATTTGTTGTTATGAAAGGATGAAAACAATAAGAATCACATTTTGCGTAATTGACATTACAGATGATACAAAGATCCTCCGCTTATATTTAATAACTGACTAATCTGCTTGGTCTTAAACAGAACCTCTAACACAACTCTTAAGCAGAAGAGACAGAAAAGCTTAGGCAACCTACAACACAGCCATATAAATTGCCACACTGCTGACATCACTGTGGATAGGACGGCAACAGTGAAAGTGCTCCTGTTTGGAGGATATTGCCTGAGAGACCACTCCAACACAATATCTGCTCGGCGACTGAGGGCCCTTTTTTTCTGAAAATGGAAGAAAAGCAAACACTTCCATAAGTAATGCATGAACAGTACAGTTGGCCACGCTCAGTGACACAATTTATTTTTAGCTTATGTGAACAGGCAGTTTCACTGCAGATAGGCAGAGAGGGAGATGGAGTCAGTGAAGGGGGAGGGGCTTGTGTGGCATTAAATGAATCTCAAAGTAATCACTGTTCCATCTGGATGATTTGAAAGTCATCTGTGTTTTTACGGCTGCGTCATCACATTTGGTCTCCAGCAGTTGAAGCTGAAGGGTTAAACTGATGTGAAAGCATTGCATGCGATCAGTGAACTACAGGTGATTAGAGCCCTGCATGAAAATATGTATGTGTGCTCCCTTATATTTTTTTTTCCATCAATTATTCCTAAAATGTGACTATAAAAAAAAAAAACTATTATAATTACCAACATCTTTTTTTTTGTACTTTTCCAAAAAGCTATTTTGAGTGAGGTTTTCCATGGGATTGGAAACACTTCAACGCTTGCAGCTTGTAGCGGTGCCTCGCCCTGTGAATAAAGGGCACAGGAAAAACAAAAAAAACTGATATGGTAAGTTCGTAGAAGAAGGATCAGTTAGTGTGACGCGCCTCAATTTTTCACATCATCATAGAAAAAAAAAATCAAAGTGCAATATGCTAGAAATGGCTCCAGAAGCATTTATAAAGACTTTGGGGTTTTCTCAGTTCATGATAACTAGCACAACAACTCAAACCACCTTTAGTAGATGGTGTGTTTTATGGATGCCCATAAATCCTATTAAAACCTATTAAAATTTGGAGTTAAAGTTCCAAAGTTTATGCTCTCCTTTACATGTTCCAATGCCGTCCAGTGGGCTGGATTGGAGATCTTTAATGGGCCCATTCTGGCCCCTGGGTTTTATGTTTAACATCCCTAGTCTAGCGATAGAGGAACTCTCCATAGTGTCGGGCATCATACAAAGTTTACACTATGAACACAGCCCAGAAGTGGTGAAAAAAAAATCCACGGGAACGGCAGAGCACCTGCAGATAACTCCACACCGCAACTTAATCTTTGTTAAAGTGTCCAGTGTGAGACAAAAATTGACTGTTCGGTAACACAGATGAGATAAAAATGTAATTTTCTGATAAAAGTTATAAATGTTGTGTTTGGAGGACAAAACAAGTTATGTGGACAGGCCATCAAGATTTGGGACTTGGACAGATTAGGTCTGAATTTCATTGAGAAATTTTGCAGGAGCGTGTCTGAGCAGCAGTCCATGACCATGGACCTCGGTCGTGTTGTGCAAGCAGAATGAGTCAAAGCACACAGGTACATCCACAATGATATTGTTAAAAAATAAATAAAACTAATGTTTTGCAATGGCCAAGGTAAAATCCTGTTTTTCTGACATTCTGTTCAATAACAACAACCCTGAAACATTTATGAGCTGAAATGGTTTTGTTGGGAGATTTTTTCCTCCTCACCATTGTGCAAGTCTCATAAGTAAAGGTCGTCACTGTTTGACTCTTTCCCGCAAAAATACGACGTTTGACAACCTCCCCGTACCCTTAATGACAAAGTTCGGTCCCCTAAATGTATATCACCACCATATTTCAGGCCTGCTTCTCGAGCAAGCAGGCCTGAAATATGACAGAAAGTGCTCACTCCAGAAAAAAGAAAAGAAACAAGGGTTACCCCTAGCAGGCATCCAAGGTGGAGCAAATTAAGGAGGGTCTATATTCAAGAATTCCCATACTTTACCAACACTTTTCAGTAAAGACATGAGGCACTACTGTTTTAGTCAGACTGCGTATTTGTGGGTAAATATAATGACATTGTAATTTCACATAAAAAACATTGAAATCCCATTTAATTAGAGGGGAATTACACCCTTAGTTGCAAACCGTATTATAAAATGTTACCAGAAAAAGAGTTAAAAAGATGTATTATTTAGCCCAGCTTATATTATAAAGACAAACATGTCTACACACACTATATGCAAACAGTCAAAGAAATCTGCTCGAGGCAAATCACAGCCCTGCTGAGGTGATGAGGGCCTCACTCGTTAACCCACTTTCTCAGAGTGGCCCAGTCACGTCTGTCCTATTGGTGGAGAGGTCACCATGCGACTATTTCAGTGTTACAGTCAGGTTTCACACGAGGCTGCCGCCACTCTGCTCTCCTGTCTTTGTTTGACAGTTGCATCAGTAAAGGAAACCCGTGCGTGCACCTCAGAGCGTACGTTTTCACTTTCCACGACGTGAAGGGGAGAAACATCAAAGCAGTGCCTTGTCTAAGCCCTCCACACTCTCACACTTTCTAGCTTCAGATTATTTGAATTGCAGCAGGCCTGCACTCTCCTTCCTCCCCACAGGCACTCAGTCTGAATAGTAATTAGCTACTGCCCTCTATTTTCTTTCCCTGCTTCTTTCTCTCCCTCATCACATTATCATTCGAATACTTGGTCTCCAAAAAGAAAAAAAAAGAAACAAACAACTTAAAGTCGTGTTAACACCTGCTTTGTGAAAATTATATAAACACTTGGCAAAATATTACAGAGGAAACGTGGATTTCCTGCCGTTTTCTCTCATCTTACAAGAGCGAATAAGCCTGATGATAATGTGTCTACTATAATCACACAATAGCAAACTCCAAGGAGGATCCTCCAAACGGAATAAAACAAGTTTGTCAGTGAAGTATTCGAATTTACCCAGAGTAACTGACATATGGCCCCTCCTCTTTGGCTCTGGAGCTCCTCTGCATTTGCTGACTGAGTTCAAGGGAACATGTATAAGATTGAACTGAAACCTGGTGGTGACATTTCAGCATTTTGTCCACACATTAATAATATATTACGGGGACAAAATATTAAGAACACTTAATATTGTGTTGCTTTTAGACAACAAGAAAACTGAATGTGTATTCTAGAAGACACACACACCCACACTGGGATAATATAGCTAGATAAAAAAAAATGTATGTTGTCTGTTTCTCTGTGTGAGCCATGTGACAGACGGGCGACCTGGTACAGGGTGCAGCCTGTAGATAAATATGTACATCCAAATACTTTTGTCTATATGGAACATAAATGTAGATCCTAGCAAATGGTTCATGTCCTTTGTATGATGCATGCTTTCTGTACTGAACAATCAGTCCAGACTGCTTGAGAATACAAGACCATGCAAGTGTGAATGACACTTCGGGTGCTACTGACAAAACTTGGAGCTTTTTGTTTCTTCTGTGACTTCCATATTGTTCGCCTTTCTTCAGCGTCGATGATCTTATTCTACACTGTCTGACATATCACACTTTTACACTGCTTTTTTTTTAAATGATCATTTCCCCAATTCAAGGTGTCTTGTGCAATGTTTTATTTCACCAAACAAAACATCTTTATCTTTTTTAGAGAATTTTATAATGATGGTTTTAGTAATTATTGCCGTTTGGGAGGATACAAAAAACAACAATGGATTATCGAAAAGAAAGCAACAGAGAATTTCTGTGTACCTTTACCTTTACTCTGTCAGACAACAAAACTGGAATTACAGGCACTGGTGAGTGAAAGAAAGTGCTTCAAAAAAGCCTCAAGCTCTAAAAAACACACACACACACACACACACACACACACACACACACACACAGTTTCCCTGTAGTTGATCTCTCAGGTGATTCGTTTTCCCTGAAATTGTAAGCAGGGTGTGGTTAACTCTGGCCAACAGTGCAATTCATGTTTCCATGTTTGCCTCCACACACTGAGCTCAAGACGTGTCTGGGATGAAACCGTGACTCAGTCGGCAGCCCTTCCACCTCCTTCCTTAGTTTCTGTCTTTGCTGGAAACAAGACTGAAAGAAAAGGGCGTGGAGACACACCTGACACATTGCATTTCAACATTTGCTGGAAGAAGCCGTTACAAACGTTGAACACCGTCAAACGCATATCCTCCTACGGGATTTACACAACCAGTGAGACGCTGAGTTCTGGCTATAATATTATGTATGACAAATGATGTAAACCTAAAAACAAAAATGTCCCAGGAGCAGTATCACCGTATCCAAAAACATCACGCAGGTGCTGACAGAGTTTTGCACGCTGTTAAACACAATATATCTGTTTTTATATTTTTTAAATATTATGCTAACTTAGCAAATGCTATGATTTTGTGCTGTCTTTGACTGCATTAAATATGTCTAGCGTCTTACAAAGCGAGATCTAAACCCAGGCGAGGATTGTATTCTGGGTTTTAATCGTGTGTGTGTGTGTGTGTGTGTGTGTGTGTGTGTGTGTGTGTGTGTGTGTGGTGGGGGCTGAAATGCTGACTGTGAAGTTCAACACACTTTTAGGCAGTCACAGAACTGCCTGGTGAGCAGATGTCACAGTCAAATCCTTTCCAGTCAAGTCAGATTACATCAAGTGTATTTGTACAGCTGACTGTAATGTATAACGTCTCCCTGTGAGGGTTCATGACCAAGCCTGTACACTCTAGAACCACAAAGGAAAACAGAAAATGAAAATGGGAGATGAAGCTATTATAAAAAAGTCTGATAAGGTTTCAAAATGGTGTAATAGCAAAGGTTAAGGGTCAGTGAATGGAGCAGCTAAGTGGACGTGTGGTTTAGTTGATGAGATCAGAACAATCAGCCTGGCAGAGCAGAAAGAGGCTACCTCTGCTTAACTCGTTCTTACTGTCATTTGCAATTCCTACGAAAACTCTTCACACACCAGTTTTCTTGCTGAGACCTGTACCAGTGGCCAGTATCCAAGTATGTAGACATCAACTGTAAGAATTTGATCAAACATGAGGATGTGTGAACAAGTGATGTGGTCCTTATGAGCAAAATTTAAAAATAACTCAATAAAAAAAATGATTTGTTTTTCAAAATAAAAGTTTCATGTTGTATAAGAACGACAAAAGCACCAAAGGAGCTCACTTAAAAACTGTTTTGCTGTTAAGCAAAACACATGAGAGTAGCCCTGTTTAATGCAAGGCCTGATACTTCCAAAGACCCATTCCACAGAGACAGTTTATTTTGGAGGACAGCAAAGCATGACTTAACATGAACCTCCAGAGAACCAGACGTGAAAACTATGATGGGCACTCCTCATTAACCAGTGTGAGGTTTCCCTCAGAAGCATGTAGAACAGGGGTGGGCAATTCCAGGCCTCGAGGGCCGGTGTCCCTGATCCAACACAGCTGATTTAAATGGTTAAATTAGCTCCTCAACATGTCCTGAAGTTCTCCAGAGGCGAACTAATCATGTGATTCAGGTGTGTTGACCCAAGGTGAGATCTAAAACCTGCAGGACACTGGCCCTCGAGGCCTGGAATTGCCCACCCCTGATGTAGAAACTTCAAAAATTCATTCAAATTCATGGTGAAAGACTATTTTCACCATGAATTCATTTGAGATTATTTTCTTTTTGATTTTACGTCTTTGTTTATATTCCCTTCTATTAAAGTGTGCAGCTAAGCATTTACAAACTGAGCTATAAATAATTAAGAAAGCATTAGAAGGTTATTAGGCCTCTCATAAATATTATAGTTACTATAACTTGCTTTAATTGTTAATGGTTTTGCTTAAGGATCCCTGCTCTGTAGCACTTTTTTGCCTCTTTGGTTATTTGAAGTCTGAGCGTTTCGTCTTGGGTTTTTCTTTTTTTTTTTTTTTAACTTTTGTCAGGACCCCCTCCTTTGACCTCACAGTTATAATTATCCAATCAGATGCCTTGTTTTTAATCTGTTAGCAACTGCAGAACTTTTACTCGTCCCACCGAATAAAACTTCTTTGTTGCTGTATTCATTTGCAAAAGATTCACGGAGGAACATTAAAAATGTAGAATATATACACCCATGAGGGGCTTTTATTTGTACAGTTGAAACTATAACCAGCTAAAGCGTATAGTGCATTTCCTGTCTTCACGGGTTGATGGGAATCGGCTAATTGCTCTCGATTGACTATTATGATTTATAAGAAAATCATGCAACACAGCAACACTCAGCTGCATTTCTCCCCCACATTTGCAAAAGCATCTCAGCACATTATCATTGGTGGCAGAAGCCTCATGTTTCCCGTATAATGGTTTTAACAGCTTAGCACAGTGTGCAGTTGTGTTCCTGTATGTGCTTCAACATATGGCTGTTTTAATCTGATAAAGGCTTTATGGAAAATTTCAAAAGGAAAAAAATGCATGTGTTAGGGGGGGAGGGAGGATTTGGGGGCAGGGTGTGGGTGGTCACACAAGAGCTGTGTCCATACCACTGTGTGGTGCAGCACGAGGGAACGTGACATACGAATCCATGATGGTCCTTGCAGGTTTTAGATGTGTCCTTGATCCAACACAGCTGATTTAAATGGCTAAATTACCTCCTCGAGATGTCTTGGAGTTCTCCAGAGGCCTGGTAATGAAGTAATCATTTGATTCTGGTGTGCTGACCCAGGGTGAGATCTAAAACCTGCAGGACACCGGCCCTGGAGGCCTGGAGTTTCCCACCCCTGTGTTAAATGAACACGATGGCGCTTTAGAAGCAGATGAAATGAAATGCAAGATGAAATAGATTTACAGAAGTAAGCTTGCGAACTTTGCTCAGTCACTGAATGAGCATTTATTTGGAGTCGGTTCCAAAATGATCAACAGCATGCTGAAGAGGTCCTGTTGTGCAACGGATGTTGATAAACGGATGGGCGAACAGCCAAGTGTAACGTAGTTTGCAGTAGTTTGCATATTACAGCCAACAGGGCCTCCAGGCAACAAAACTGCAGGCTAACATATCTGTGTTAGGGCAATGAACTTGCATGTTTAATTCTATTTCAGTATGTTTGGTTTGATCACAGACATCCAGACAAGGCAGGATGAGAAGCCTCGTATCTGATCGAAAGGGTCAAGCGGCACAAGGCTCTTTTAAGCTATTCCTCTGTAGTTCTTGTGCTTGAATTAGCAGCTACTATAACAGTATTTTCCAGCCAGTACAATCAGTAATTGATTTGGGCTGAGTTATGATGAGGACAATTTATCAAAATATTAACTCACTGACACGTAGAATAAGTATAACGTGTTGAGCTCAGGAGGCTCGGCCTGAAAGTGAAAGCAACATAAACCAGAAAGAAACTTGGATTAAGTAGCAGCGCACTGCCTGGGCTGAAGCATGTGAGGCCAAGTCCGACTGCCACTTCTATTTGCCACTTTTTAATAATTCAGCAAATAGCATATCGACTTAACCACACTCTCTCTTTCCAACACTGTCACCCTCACTCTGGCATTTCTTTGACTTGTGCTATTTTTAGCAGAAAGTGGCATGAGAATGGAAACTAACAGATCAGAGGAAGTTTAGCTTTAATTACCAGAAGGTGTTGGGAAGCACAACTTTAAAGCCAGAGGAGGCTAAAGACCCACCTGTGGTTCACTGTGAACTTGAACGTGACACGATTCAGTTACCCAGCTGGAGGGGTGCGCTTGAATGTCATCTAAATAATTCAGTTTCTTTAGTACACAAAGCAGCAGAAGGTTTTTAGTAACAGTGTGTCTGCGCTCGTGGTGAAAGTGGACATGCAAAGTTTTACATGAAAACCATGATCCACAAATTAAAACAAACCAAACCGGATCCTGCTGTGAAACAAGCAGCAGAAGAGTTCATCTTTTCATGGTGTAGGATCAAGCCTGTGGCCTGGGACAGTGAAGATCAGAGGGCAGCTCCTCTGCAACAGTTAATGAGCTTTTAAAGAGATAAAATTAAAGAGATAAAAGCTAAATCAGCTTCCTTCTTGTCCCGGTCAATGCTGTGTGCACACCAACCACAAATAAATGGAGTTGTAAGCTCTGCAACATGAATACACACATTTTTAAAGCCTGGTACCAAAAAAGGGTTTGGTAGAGGTAATTTCCCCAACAGGTACAAAGGATTAACTTCACTCAGTTATACTATAAGGTTAATGTTATGTGATATTAAGGGTGTGACTGCTTTAGGTGGGTGATGACTGAAGTTCAGTGTTTGGTTGCACTAAAAGACACCCTAAGAGCTTAGATTTGCTGATGCTGGCCATGGTTAGCATCCCATCACAAATCAGAGTAAATCAGCCTAGCTAGCACTAGCAGACAACACTGAAGGTCTACCCTAATTCGAATGTGGTTATGTCCAGTTTTTAAATAAAGAAGCTAACAATACGACGGCCAAGACGACTTCTAAAAACAAACCTGTCCATCTTTTATATACAGTCTGTCATAATGCTCTTAACACTCTTCACTGCAGGAAATGCCAACAGAACTACTTCAGTATTATTGTTATTTTTTAATCAGACACACAGGACAGCATTTCATCTATTTTTGTGGAGGGTAATACTGAAATAATAAAGCAATAGGGGGACAGAGGAAGACTGAGAGAAGTCATTTTTAGAGTCAGAGTGGATGGGTGGGAAAGGAGGAGAGATCCCCCCGCAGCAGTCCTGGCCCACTGTGCTTCACAGGCTAAATGAGCCAGGCTTGTTGCCTCCTGATGCTCTGTGACCTAGATTGAGAGACGCAGGCAAGGCTATAATCTCTCATTTCTCTCCCTCTCTCTCAGTATGTAGCGGGCTGCCGACATGAAAACCTGCATCCCCTCTGCAGCAGCATCGCAGGCAGACAGCGGGATGGATGCTGTTCATTAGAGAATACACACGTCCACTCAACAGCCGGCCCTTTGCAACAGGGACTGGGGAGCTCGTAAAAATATGAGAAAAAAAAATACTATGTAAACACATAACTGCAGTCTTACTGGACTCGTGATGCACTTATGGTCAAACACATCCATGCAGAAAATCATGGCGCAGATGGCATATATTATCATTACAAGCACCAAAATGATATCTGAGCTTCAACACTAATAGCAAAATGCTGTTTTTGTTTTGTTTTTAGCATAGCATTGCATAGGTTTGGGGGCAGCAAATTCAATCTGACAGTCTACTCAAACATCTCACCCACTGTTGGATAAACTGTCATAAAAATGCAGACGTATATTCATGATCTTCGAAGAATACACCATGGCAAAATGTGCAAACTATTACAAAGGTGTAGATAGGGTCCACGGGCTCACAGCGGCCAGATTTGTCAACACGATAGTGCCGCAACTGTACAAGATGCTATCATCAAACTTTACTAGAGCTGAGTTGAGCTCAAAATGAAGCCCGAGTTCAAAGATGGATCAGTGCCATCCCATAAATAGTGCCGGAAGTAGGGTCAAGGGGGCTATGGGCCCTTCCCACAGTATGCTCCTATACCAGAGTTTTTTCACACATGATGTATTTCCATGTCTTTCCATTTGGTATATAAAACTGGTAGCATTTCAGCACTGAATGGAATAGAGTCAAAAAGCTTGACAGGTAAGGCTGTGCGATATGAACACAATCTCATATCCCAATATAAGAATTCTATCGTCCCGATAACGATATAAATCACAAAAATGTAACATTTTCTGTAAATTATGTGAATCTCGGGCAGCTCGACTTGCGTGAAGTGTTTCCAGCTGCGCGTCGTGTACCTGGAGTCCAGTGTTTTAACCGATGCATGAAACTATACATTTTTAGACATAAATTGTAACCACCGCCGTTTTCTTTGTGAGTATTTATTACACGGCGTGCTGCGGGGAAAAGCCGCTCTAACGTTTGCGTCTAAGGTTTATTTTTTTAGCACCTGGCGGCTCTTTTTTACTTCTCATCCGTAAATAATCTGCTCTTTCACGTGATTCCGTTTATTTTGAAAAGTCTCAACAGGATCTTGAGCTTTATTGTGAAAGGTTTATGTGGAACATAAACAAGCGGACACGCGATGGTGTTACCTTCGTTGACAACGCATAAAACAGGCGCTTTTCCATCAGTAGTGTGGTTATATTAAATAAAAGGGAAAGAGAGAAAGAAGAAATGAATTTAGTCACTACTGTCACCATCAAAACGATGAAAAAATATTGCCGTAAACAGTTTATTTTGCGACACCACGAAACAAACGATAGCATAAAATTAAACATAGACGTTTTTATATCGTCATCCGATATTTATCGTTATATCGAACAGCCCTATTGACAGGTGTGTGAGAGTCATAGCTCAAGGGCAGGTGTGATCTGACAATGAAATGGTGTCACAGCTGCTGTGATCCCACAACAACAGTGTTTAGTTCAAATCAATAATTGTCTGAGTGGAGAATAACTAAACAGGATACTCAACATTGCTTGACGAGCTGTGCAGTTGTTTTTCACTTTCCCTCTTTTACTTTCACTCCCTAACATACTCTGAAGATAGAAGCTGCTGATATTATGAAGCCCAAATGCAGAAAACAGTTGTGGTTCAGAGGCTCCAAATTCCAGTCGAGTTCAAACAGCAAGTCTTTGACACCAACCCCCCTCAAAGGTTCTCTTTGTGTCTGTACAGTCAAAGAGGTTAAAGTAGGTGGAGCTGTGCCCTTTCTCTTTCTCTCTCACACACACAGACACACACAAATACAGACAAATACCCACACTGCAGCCCACAACTATTTCTGTCAAAAAAACGCTGATGCACATTTCCTCTGTTTGTTGCTAGGGGAGTCCCATCTATGTGGGCAACAATGGGGGAAATTGTTGCTATGTATAAGATAGCCATGAGAGAGCTTCAGACTCATTGGGGGTCCAGCTGCTGTTCGCCTTGTCCCATTGTGTGTATTCTGAGCACACGGCGAGGGCACTTTATCTCACTAGAAGTTGCGGATACAGAAACAGGACATCTGGACAGCAGCGAACCTTTTCATTAGCAAGAGAATCATGTCTCATCTAAAGTTACAAACGATGCACTCACCCTCTGAGGCTCAGTCCCCAGAAGAGGGACAAGTGGTGTCGACTTACCTCACAATCTCACTAAAAGACTCTCGCAGGTAACTCTGACCACCGTAGGCCCCTATGCTCAAAAATTCCTGCTTGCCAGCAACAGCTGCTCCAGGCAGACCATTTGACAAGAATGAAGAAGCAACCGTTTGCGAGGTTATAACAAAGCAAAAACACCGAAAACTGTACACAGCTGAAATTGGATGACTTGAAATCCAATCAGATTAGAGTAAATAACGAGTAGTTTGAAACCTGATAGACATCCTATAAAGAAAAGCACATTTGTTTCCTCCTATTATAAGAATAAAAATATACTAGAAAGAAATTGTTTATCATAAATATCTATAAAGGTGCACAGAGAACCATTTTTAGCAAATTCTCTCCTGTGGCCCAGTGGTCCACGGTGTTAACTGGTCAAGTGTACCGAGCACAGCTTCTGTGGGTTACAGAAGAACTTTCCTCTAAAACTTATTTCTTTTCTTCTTCTAAGGAAAGAAGGCTATACTCCGTGCTGAAGACAACAGCGTCCTTCACAAACCAGCACAATCTGGCTCTAAGCAGTATTATTCAGTGAAGTAGCCACTGAGGACCCGAGAGGCATGTGTTTGTCAAACTAAGGACTCTGACATACTCTGGAGCATGTTTGAAGGTAGTGGTACACACACTCGGACCTGGCAATGAGTGGCCTTCATTTATTTAAAAAAAGTCCTGACAGTTTATGAATAACCCTGGGTGATCGTGGCTCAAGAGTCGGCAGTCCGTCTTGTAATCGGAAGGTTGCTGATTCGAGCCCCGGCTCTGACAGTCTCGGTCGTTGTGTCCTTGGGCAAGACACTTCACCCGTTGCTTACTGGTGGTGGTCAGAGGGCCCGGTGGCGCCAGTGTCCGGCAGCCTCTCCTCTGTCAGTGCGCCCCAGGGCAGCTGTGGCTACAATGTAGCTTGCCATCACCAGTGTGTGAGTGGGTGAATGACTGAATGTGTAAAGCGCTTTGGGGTCCTTAGGGACTAGTAAAGCGCAATACAAATACAGGCCATTTATCATTTTTTTATTGCTTTTGGCCATTTTAATAATAAGACCTGCCAAAACCAATGCTCCAGACTAGGGCTGGTCCATATTATACCGTTCACGGTAATACCGGTATAATGTTAGGCAACGATAGGAAAATGAAATATCGCGATAGAATATGAGTAAAACGCGCATGCGCAGTGCCTTTGTTTTCATACGCACATGGCCGATTGTTGAGTGAAACAGATGAACCAGAATTGGTTTGTAAAAATGGTTTAACTTCAGTGATGTGGAACTGGTTTGGTGTTTGTCCGTCAGATACACAACAAAGCACATTTTTTTGCAGAACATGCAAGCGGCTGTCCTTATTGTCGTATTTGTCGGACTAAGATGCTCTTAAATCTGGGAGTAATCTGGGTCCTAAACCCCGTATTTCTCAGGTCAAACAACACTGCAGCATCACTGAGAGTTAAAAACTGTCTAAATTCTTTCATCTTTAATAAAACGATCAGCATTGCTGCTTTACCAGGTGTAACTATGAAGTTTAACTTCCAGGCATCCATGAAAACAAAATTTATTACATTTAACGGAGTTAGAAGTTAGCAGGAAGCTAGCGGAAGTTAGCACGCTAGTTTCGCTAGTTACCTAAGCATGATATTGCATGTTCTGACTGAGAGATTTCTGAAAAAATTCAAACGTACAGCTCTGCTATCACTTCCAACATAAATGAAGACAGGAAACTAAACAGCAGTGACGTTTGTAGGGTTACTGAAGTTGGGCTAGCTGGTATATAATGATGTGCTACGTGATCGCTAGCGACACAGCTATGTTAGCATAACATAAACAGTGAAGCTGGAGGACGAACACTAACACTTTTCCACTTGTAAAAGTTAACGTTAAGGTTCCTGATAGTTGGAGACAAATTCAGTCGCATGGCAGGATGCTGTAAACGGACCAAACTTCAGTCAGGAGAACAACTGAGATAATCCATCCACAATACAAGGTTAGTCATTAATATACTGCAACAACATGGGAATAGAGCAGCTGCCAGAGAATTCAACACTAATGAATCAATGGTACAGAAGTGGAGGAAGCAAGAATGAGTTGAATAAAGTTTGATTTATCTGACTGCTTTGTTTCGCTTAATGTGCCTTATAATCCCGTGCACCTTATGGTCCGAAAAATACGTACTGCACACTGCAGTTTAATGTTGCAAAGCACCTCTTTTTAACTTCAGTGGATATTATACATGGTTATGCTCAGTATATGTCAGCCCATTTCTACTGGAAATGCCTTTTGGTTAAACTTTCAGCAAGGAATTTGCATTTGCACTGTTACATTTTTATAAAGCTTTAATGTACATAAAAACCAGCTTCTTGTTTAAGTGAAAATAAATGGAAGGTTGTCTTTTTGCACTAGTAATGTTGTGGAGTTGTATTTTGTCTCGCATCAATTATATCGTCAGTTATATCGTTATCGCAAATTTTCAAATATATATCATGATAAATATTTTTGGCCATATCGCCCTGCTCTACTCAGGCACTCAACTAACTATATTTATAGTGGAACAGAGGATATTCATTTCTTTTACAAAGACATTTCCAAACTACATGATAGGTTCTCTTACAGAAGATCTGACTTAAAAAATCTCAAACTCTTAAAACAGTAAATTTCACAACCAAAGTGCTGCCTTTTGGGCTCAGTGGCACTTACATTTTGCAATCGTGCCACAGTGCTCAAACACCAACCCACACCAGGTAAACTGATCTGACACTGCAGTCACCTAATTCATTCACAAACAAGCTTTTTTCTTCCTTTTTCTTTTTTAAAAGTTCATCATGAAAAGTGCAGGATGATAACAATCGCAGTTATGAATGTGCCATTACTGCACGCCAGTGTGCACATCGTTACGGTTATTTCTCATTCGCTGCCTCTCAGCCACGTTCAATGAGATGAACATACAGTGAACAACCTCAGTTATTCACTCTCATTATCACACTGCTGATTGGAGCCTATAATTAAAGACACAACTCTTTCCCAGCACTAGCTCAGGTCTGAACAGGCTGCAGTCATGCTCCGAGAGTCTAGTCTATTAAGAGTGGTGCTGTTTTGTTTATTTTGCAGTTCCTATAACCTGAATCTAAACCAAAAACGGGGAAAACATTTTTTACATTTCACAGAGGTGTCACCTTTCGAATGAATACAAAAAGAAAGTCACGACACTTTTGCCGAGGTTCTTCTCGCTCTCGTGCCCATGTGAAGTTTCACCTCTTCTTTCACATGGGCTGGGCAACTCTGCGCTGCAACAGAGACCGAGGCATCATTAGTGGCCCATGCTTCCTCCTGCATGGCTCTCCATGTGAAACACAACATTACTCATCCACCCCCAGGCACCTGAGAACTGCACAGCACCAATCAAGTTGCTGCACAGTGATTCACAGTGTGAGGAGGATACTTGCATAACAGTCAGCTCCATATTCTGTTTTCTTCCAGCCATTCTTACAAAAATAAATAATTAAATAAATGCACAAAATCCATTTTATTTGTGCAGCAGTTCAGGGTTCAGAGCGTTCAGAGAGCCCAATGAATCAGTTCGTGTCCACAAATTCTTCACACACAATGCCTTGACCCATTTCATTAGACAGGAGTGTATGTGCTCTGTAAACATTGCGTGGTATAGATGTGGGTTCATTAAGAATATAGAGAAGCGGAAGCTAAAAAAATAAATAAAAAACCCAAATATTAAGGTGATCATGCTAAGAGCATGCCATACACACGAAGATGACTGATGGAGAAACAACAGCTGGAAAAGGAGGTCACTTTGTTTTTATAAATTCTTGCAGTCGTGTCCCGATGCACTGCAGCAGCACCGACTCTCCTCCAGCTGACACGGGAAAGCAGACGGTGGATGACTGCACACAAACACGCTCACGCAGCCCTCTCTATTAACTTCAGCGAGCCGCAGCTTTCCCATCACCACCACCTACTTATCGCCGCTATATGCAAACCCTACCTTCGGAGAGCTCCAGATCCAACTCCGCCAGCTGGTCCCTGACCTCTTTAGGCAGAGCCGACAGATCAACGCCGCGGTCGGCCATCGTTGGAAGCACAGCAGCCTGCGGGATGTTTGTGAAATCTCAAATGACAGCAGGTAAGATCCACCATGAAGCTCAGAGGAAGAGGTGGGGGGGATTTTAAAAAATCAAGATGTAGTAGTCGTGTTGTTTACTCCATCTCCGCGACTCCCCGACACCGCCATGACTGTGGGAGATGGGAACAACTCGCCAGAGGAGTCCGTCAGTCACATGACCAGGCTTGACGGTAATTGCCGTGACAGGATGGTGGGATGAAAAGCAGACTCTCTGCTCCCTCTGCTGTTGTGTTTTTACAGCTGGGAGAAAAAAGAAAAGAAAACACAGCATTCCTGTCGCCTCAGCTCACCTGCCACCTTCCCCTCAGGTGGGTGCTAGCTCGAGTTTGTACAGGTATTTTCATGCACTAATGGTGGAAGTGGCGCCAGGTTTTATTGGAGATATTTTGTGTGATGTTTCAAGGAAATATATAATCCCCCGTGGATTGGGGGGGCGTATTTTCCTAATAAAAAATAGATAAATAAAAACAAAATATCTGAATAAAAAAAATGTAATGTTCACTTGCACACTTAACAAATTTAACAAAATTTTCAGGCTGCATCACTTTTTATTTATTTTCCACCTATTCCAAACAAAGATGGCACCGGAAATCACATGTACGCACTCATTTTAAACACGCTCGCCGGTCAACTCCGTAGTCACACCTTTCTAGTACCAGGTTGGTCGGTCTTTTGCCTCCAGAACTGCTGATTCAACAAGGTGCGTCACATTCCCAAATGCGCTCTGCTCCATTGACATCTGGTGACTGTGGAGGCCATTGAGTACAGTGGCAAGCTCAAGAAACCAGTTTCAGATCGTTGTGACATTTCACACTGTCTTGCTGGAAGACAGTGGCATAAAGAGATGGGCATAGACAGAAAGAGTGGAGTTTAAACAGTGCTCAGTTGGTTCTAATGGGCCCAAAGTCTGCCAAGAAAATATACTCCATGCCATTTACACCAGCAGCAGCAGCCTGAACTGTTGATACAAGGCAGGATGGAGCCATGTTTTCTTGCTGTTTCCACAAAATGAAAAAATGAGTCTCATCAGACCTAAGAGTCAATCTTCTATTATCCAGTTTTGGTGAGCCTCAGTTTCTTGTTCTTTACTGGCAGGAATGGAACCCGCTGTGGTCTCTGCTGCTGTAGCTCATCTGCTTTAAGATTTGTCGTGTTGTGCATTCAGACATGCTCTTCTGCATACTTCGTTTGTAACAAGTATTTACTTGAGTTATCCTTGCTGTCAGTTCAAAGCAGTCTGGTGATTCTCTTCTTACATCCAGAGAATTACTGGATGCTTTCACTTTTTCAGACCAGTCTCTGTAAAACTTTAATAGACTGGTTCTTATATGGCGTCACTTTATACAACTTACCTTATTCACTCATTCATACAAGCACTTTTTATCCAACATTCACACTCCAATGGATGCATCAGAGCGCAACATGAGGTTAGTATCTTGCCCAAGGATATCTGGCATACAGACTGGAGGAGCCAGGGATTGAACCACCAACTTTCCGTTTAGTAGACGCCTCCTGAGCTAAAGCCAACCCAAACTTAGAGCACCTGGTATGCCAAGGCGGTCTGCCATCAAAGTACTAACCAGGCCAGACCTGCTTACCTGCTTAGTTTTTGAGATCAGACAAGTTTGGGTGTGCTCAAGGTGGCATGGAAATAACCATCTCTAGGCTGGTGTGCTTGTGTGAAAAATCCTACTAGATAACCAGTTTCTGAATTACTCAGACCACCCCCACCTGACACAACAACTCTGCCATGTTCAAAGTCCCTTTAAATCTAATGATCAGTTTGAACTTCAGGGGTTCGTCTTAACCATGTCAAGCCCTGGTGAGATCTGTGTGCAACTATTTTATTTGAGTAAATACTGTTAATTTGTATAATTATAATAATATTTATATAACAAACAGAATTTGTGTTTCTATGCATCTACGTTGTTGCCCTTTTGGCCAGGTTAACCAACCTATTTTGACAGCAGTAAAGGCAACACTATGTTTAGAGTTATGTTTCAATCAGTGGTCTAGATCCTGCATTTAACACCCTTTAACTTGTTTTTGGTTTTCCACCAACCAAAAAAAAAAAAAGTGGAAATTTTTATGCCATTGTTTCATCAGCTGCACCCAAAAAGATGCGATAAGTTTAATGAAAAACGACTTGCAGGCTTAAAAGCAGCTTACTTTTAACCCCAACATACTATTACTGAAGCACAATTCAGGTTCGTTAATTTATTTTTATTATTTGCTCAAGACAACTTATTCATTAGTTGAGACTGTACACAAATAATGTATCCCATCTTGAGGCCTGAGTAAACTCCTTCCAAGACATTTTCCCATGTGGATTCACTGTCGCTAAACACTTAAAAACTGTCCTCTTTACAAATTAAGGGGAAGTACTATTACATGAATTGGGGGGTGGGGGTCTAACATACCCACAGAGCAAAAATAAACATCTTAAAACAAAGACATGTTATAAAAGAGCAACAGGGAGGGGGGCAATATGATAGTCTTGGAAGTACAATGCCATATAAAATAAGCTGCATTTTAAAACTTGCAATTAAAAAGAAGCACCGTGCACAAGTATTGAGTCTACTTCATTATACAAGACGGCTCGTCAAAAGGTGGAAAGCACACAAGACCAGGACACCTGTAACTCTCTAAAAATGCACACTAATCACAAATCTCATTCACTCAAGAATACTTATCTTCACATTTGCTTTGGTCACCTCATAACTTTAGCTTTTAAAACTCGACCAAACACCCACCACCCCCTCAGCAGCTGGGCTACACATGTCATCTAAATGCAAGAACATCGATATTCAATAGAAAAATATATTGCACTAGTCTTTCCTCAACTGAAATGCATGGGTACTGGAGTTTAAAAATCTACGTATGATTATCATTTAAAGGCCGTCTGAAGGATCAAACTTTTCAAGTGTGTTACATTAGGACCGAGGATGGAATCCTTACAATGATTTTTGCATTGATAACAATGTTAGAGAACCAAAAAATAATATGAAAACAGTGAATAGGATGAATCACAAACAGTGGTAATCTTCACCCTTAAATACTCCATGCAGTCAATAGGGTTTCATACACAGGACTAACATGTCATCCATTCTGAATGGGTTAAAATACATGATTTAAAAAAAAAAAGTGTCAGGCACACAATCACAGGGTAAACAGTGAACACCATCTACAATTTGGTTTGCTAAGAACTCAGCTGACTAAAGCGACAAGTGTATTAACTCAAAACTGAAAGAACAGGTTGAAAACAAAACAATATAAACACTTTCCAGGCTACTGCTCACTGCATTCAGCTCTCCTCAGACTTTCACTGCATTAGCAAAACATTATCTGACTAACATATCCGGCATAAAAAATCTTTTCTTACACATGAAAAATACAAGATATTTTACAGAAAAAGTGTCAGCCTGGGAAGGACAAATAAAAAGAAAAAAAAGAACTCATCACAACCAGTGTGTAGGAAGAAGGTGGACTACAGTGGCTTTGTGAAAGGAAGTTACAAAAAAACGATGTTTCTGATTCAGATTTTTCTTCTCGAGCCTTTAAACCTTTCCCAAGTGTCAGAACTGAACAAGAACTTACCCCAAACCCTGCAGAGTGAGTGTCTGACATGTAATTCATATTTACATAGAGAGAGTGACGAAGCTTCAATGAAAAAGGGAGCCTGCTTGGAGTGGAGGGCTGATGGAGGCACTGTGCCGCGTCTTTGTGTGATTATCGGCGACTGCGAGGGAATTGGGTGGGTGTGGAAGTGGATCTTAGTTTTGGGGTGTGGGTTGGAAGGGGAGAGGGATTTGAGGGCAGGTTCCTCTTTTCAGAAATCTTTGCACGAGTCCGACCTCCGAATGCCACTCGAGTTCATTCTGGTCTATTAAGTGTCTGCGGATCATCTCGGGGCGGACTGCGGCTGCATTGCCATGACAACCCCTGCAGCCTGGCCCGATCCCATGCCGGCCAAGACCGACATGGCCACCGCCTCTGCAGCCCGCACGCTCAGCCCGTTGATGGTGGCCCCCGGACTTGTTGCCGAGGGCGACGGCACGTGCTGAATGACTGCCGCTGGGGAGCCGATGGGTTCAGTGGAAGTATCCCTGGAGGTTTCCTCTCCTCCTGCAGCTACAGACAGAGAGAGCAACATTCACCCTTAGAGAGGTGAGCGAGTAAAAATAATGCATTAGATGGGATGAGGTGACAGATGAATCCTGGCACAAGTGACACAGTACAAGAAGTCTGATGGTCAGTTCATTATCTCAACTGGTTACCTAATAAAGCTGCCTTCTTCTGCATAATAGTGACAGGGCAGTCCTTGTGGGCCAGGAGAAGCTGCTTCAGCTGTGCCACCTCATTCCTCAGATGGGTTACTTCATTCTGACAGCAGCACAAAAAGAAATACAGTACATAAATCATTCCCATCATGCCCCGTTATTGCCATATCACCACAGAAACCCATTTATGACCGCCAGGGTGTTTACATGCTTGATGTTACGCCCTGGAGACGACTCACTGTGAGGGAGACGTTCATGTTGGCCAGATCTTCTGCTTTTTTCTCCAGAGAGTTCACCCACAGCTTCCGCTTTTGCCTGCAGCGGGAAGCAGCTGCCCGATTCCTTTCCAGAAAACGCTGCCTCCTCTCGTCAGGGTCCATCTCTGCTGCTCGCCGCCGCCTGCCCCCTGTTGGCTGAGCAGGGGACACCTGGAGAATGAGGAGGGGGTAAAAGTTGGCTACTTGTAAACCCAAATGTGATCAGTAAGTGGGGGAGAACAGAACAACTGCATCAGGAACTTCTGACATTTAACAGGGGTAAAAAAATCAGGGGTAGCAGACAATTTGGTGCCCTTAACTGTCAAATTAAAGCATCCAAACCAAAACACACTCAATCCAATGCTCATGCTTGACTTAAACTGACTCGGCCTTTATTTTGCATATATGAGCACAAATGTTGGACAAGCCTGACATTCTGCTAAATTTTTCTCTTTGATGCCATCAATAATGTGAAAACTACAGCTGTTAGCATTGAGTCTCATTTAGCTTTTTGAGGGAACATTCAAAGGTTTTCCTTCATCACACACATTTAACAGTCTATAGTCCTAGGTGTGCTCTAGGACCACATAACTTGTGTGATATGTGCACTACCTACCTGTGGTTGGGCAGGTGATGGTGCATCAGAGTTTTGAGAGGGCTGCTGGCTTTGTTCCTGTCGCTGTGGAACAGCAGGGATGGATCCTGACCCCCCACTGATGCTATCTTGTGCTCCTGGGCCCTGATGAGTTAGAGCTGCCTTCAACCGCTAAAAAGACACAGAGACAACACCCAGGTCATGTAAAAGTTTTATAAATGTCATTCGTTTGTTTATGTAAATGAAATGTTTAGCCAGCAGCCTACAAAATGATGAAAGTACAACTGATGGTCTCACCATCTTTGCCTCAGAGTGAAGAGTATAGCCAGATGGGGAGGATGAACCACTGCTAGCGCCTCCAACAGGCGGTCCTGGAATCCCAGGGATGTTAGGCACTGTGTTCACTGGCCTCGCAAGCTCCACATAGCAACGAATATCCATAAAGTGGATGAGAGGGGAAAAACCAAAAGGATATGTTAAAATTCCATCCCAATTACAATTTGTTGTATAGTTTTTCATTTTTCTGGAAAATATCTTACAGATATAACTGAGGTCATCTGCACAGGACTGGGCAAGAGAGGAACTGCCTGTCCATTAGGGAGGTGCCTCACCAGTGGATACGAGCCTGTGGGAGAGCTGTTGGCCAGATTAGACATTTGTAAATAGGTGCTTCTCCACTGTGTTCCCACTGATAGAGCAGAGATCAGGCTTACAGTGTTTCACTTTTCCGATGAACACTTCTTCATGAGTTAACTGTACAGAGCTTACACAAGCAGCATGAAGATGTGACTCAAAAGTTCTCAAAGTTAAGCTTGGCTTGAGGAACACGCAAGTCTGGAGAATCGGAGTGGTGCAGAGCTGCAGCTCTCCAACACCTGCCTCAATTTCCATAGTAGATCAAGACACATACGATGATAGTAACCATACTTCTTTTGGAAATTAAAAAACAAAAAGATGCTAAACTGTGGTACAACACAACAACTACAGCTGCTTACTGTAATCCAAGTCTACGGATAAGAGATTCGCTGAAGAGGTAGCTATATTTCTAAGTTTGGGGTGAGTGTCTCAAAAAAGTTTAAATATTGGTAGAGAAACAATTTGTTAAAAGAGAAAAAAAGTGATGCTTTCTTTTGCACAAAAAACTGCAACAGCTTTACAATGGCCATAAATGATGGCTAATAAATAACAGACGCAGAGTCTAAAAGGCACTTTATGGTTCAATAAAAGTGACTGACAAATATAGACTTTCTAATTAATAGGAGCATATCTCCCCACCAGGTAAAAATCAAACCACCCCATCTTTGATTTCTGGTTGGACTGGATTACTGACTTTCTTGCTAGTTGGTCATGTGAAATTAGACTTATAATTTCTACATTTTACCAGCAGTTAATTCATTTTAAGTTTTACAAATTGTCAGCATGGTCCAAACAGTAAAACAGTAAAGCAAACCACAGCAACCTAAATTATTTTACCCAAGCTGTCTGTTGGAGGGTGGAGCTTGTGTGATGACGGAGGTTGGAGATGGCAACGTGGGGTGTAGTGAGTCATTACTCATGTGAAGGGGAAGAGAACCAGGACGCACAATAGTTGGAGTGGGAGCAGAGCTTGCCACGGGCTTTGTGTAGATCTCCTGTTAATAAATTAAGCAATGTAACTATTTTTGTGTGTCCATCATTTTTACGTGCGTGCAAGGACAGCAAATTACAACACAGCTCTCACCCTAGAGTCTCTGCTGTTTTCTGACATGCTGGACGAGGAATCAGGAGTTCCAGGAGGAGAAGAATCGACTTGTAAGGGCCCCTCATCCTCATCTTTTACTTCAGATGGTGTTTGTAAAGATGCGGCCTTGAAGACCAAAAGCAAAGATGAGAAGATGAAAGCCTTCAAATTTTATCTTGAAACCAGCACACTGCGTGATCTACAGTAACCCTGTCTTTCTCACCGGGTTTTTCGTCCTCTGATCATCTTCCTGCGTTTTGCAAAACTCTTGCTCGAAGGAGGTGGCCAGCTCATTGAACAAACCGACCTCCTCACAGTTCTTCAGAAAACGTGTGGGAGTGGGGGTTTGGTCTGCCAAAAAACAAAAAAAACTGTCAGTATTAGTGGACAAAAATATCACCTTCAGACACAGACTATTATATACAATTCATCTATTCAGAGCACTGACCACCTCCTCAGCACAGATTAATTTAAAAAAAGACAAATGGCGATGCCATTACCTGCAATGATAACAGAGTCTGTCCTGGCAGGACCAAATTTTAATGTCATTTCATGCTTGTGTTTGTGTACTGACAGGTGATCTTCATTTGTGAATCTCTGCAAAAGACACCACACATGACATTTAAGGAATATCAAGACAGTTTTAATCCTGATGCGAGATTAATAACGCCTGGTTTCCACTATTAAAGCAATGTTTCATCATACATTACACAGCACCTTATCAGCAGTCGTAATTGGTGAGCTAAGCTGGGTTCAGTTAATAACAAGAGAATAAAAAGCAGAGATTCAGACTCCTATGGCTGTTTAGAGTTAGGGGTATGTCTTAAGAAATCATACCTGCCCACATCCTGGGGCAGTGCATACAAAGGGCCGGTCATCCGCCATCTCAGACAAATGATCTGTAAAAGAAAGCAACAAACACAGCAATGTCATCCAATTTATTAGGCGATAAACCAGCTGATGTTCAGGTTCCCAAGACATATTACATAAGGGCACCAGATATGTTACTACCAAATGTTCTTAACCTACAGCATCAGCTTGAGTGTCATGGAGCTGATAAGAACTACAATCTAAATCGTCATAATTTACACGTGCCTGCTCATCTGTCACCAAAATCACAATAACATCTGGATAGGAGGGACACAGGCCGAAGACTGTGGGCCTGTTTTGAGCATTTCTTTAGACTCGGTTGGGTATAATGTGGGACTAGCGTTCAACGATGAGGCAGCAAGAGCCAAAGCACCTCACCATGCAACCTCCACTTAACAGGATCGAGTCACTGGCGTTGGCTATTAGCGCTGTCGATGTAGTCCGGCTATGTAGTTAGCTATAAGACATGGGTTACAGACTGTGGACAGGACACACAGGTTACCAATCCATTACTGGTTAGCTATGACTTAATGAGAAATGGGCCGCAAGGTAGCACATCCACATTGCTAAGCACGTGAAATACTGTTTTCCACAACCTGACATACGTGTCATTATAGCGAACATGGAAGCTAACATTGAACAAACTCATTCCAAATATCAGAAGGCGCGGCACGTCTAGCAAATAAAGCTGTTTAGTGCAAGTACAATCCCCTAGCTGAGCTCATGCTAAGTGCTAATGGAAGCTTCGTTAGCTTGCCTTAAGTTACACTAACACGTCCGCCAACTTAGTAGCTAGCATTACACGTTAGCACGCTAATGCTAAATAGTGCCCATATACCAAGCCACGACTGTATGAGCGCGGTGCATGCCTTATGAATATCCAGACACATATATATACACACATTTTTTTTTCTTTAAATGACGATTTACATTACATTTTACTAAAGTATGCCCTAAACTTACCCCACGTTTAGACTGCCTCTTCACTCCCCCCCTCCCAGCTCCGGACAGCGCTGCTGTGCTGCTGCTTGGCCGTTGTTGACACTCTTGACACTTCCATTATCCAAATACCGCGAGAGAACTTGGAAGAGTTATTATGTAACAGGATTTCTCTATGCGGGAGGAATCGTAGATTTTACACGAAATAAGATTGATATTATATGAATCATTACATATTCCCTGATTTTTATCTCAATGTGCCGTTATGTCAACTCTACATATATATTCCGCTGTGTTCGCGTCAACTACCAGCGAAAGCTATGAACACACCCACTGAAGACTAAGCCAAACGCGCCTACAGCAGTTACATAATGTTTATTTCCGGATGTTTACTTGGCAGATGGCATGTTGAAATCCTTGAACAGATTTTGTTTTCTGGCTTAAAACACAAAAAACCAAAACCAATTTTAAAAAATAAAACCTTTATTTTTTTGAATACATCAAGCTACTATAACTCAGCGCATAAACCAATGTACTCCGAAAAATGTCCAGCCCATTTAAAAAAAAAAAAAAAGAAAAAGAAAAAAAAGGGCAAGTCCTACAGAATGAACTGAAACTTTTGTTGCCTCAAAATGAGGTGGTTTACAGCATTTTTTACAATGAAATTAAATCCCATTAAGGCACTAGGAGTTTGGTTTGATAACTCCTTATAGTCTAAAACACAAGCAGTGTCAGTCAGCTGCACGCTTTAAAAAAATAAAATAAAATAAATAAAAATCCAGTATAAACTACTGATTACTAGAGTGTACAGCCTGTCTTGTAAATTCCCTGTTAACATCTGAAGTCTATCTTAAATTACTCATCTCTTTTAACCATATTTAATAAGAACAAGTTGAAAAATCCATCCCAATACCCTTCTGTCATTTGTAACTGAAAGATATTCATTGTCAAGCCACAAGCTGCATTACAGATCAGAACCTAACCGCTAATAAAAATTAGTCTACACACCAATTCATCAACATTACAAACACTGAATAACATGTAGTCAACGCTAACAACAAAATACACTACCATGTGGACAAACAAAAACTGAATTTGCAAACACAAAACATACATGTTAAAAATCATTAAAAATGGTTTGAGATCCACAGCTACATTCAGCACGTGTGATTCAAGCAATAAAAATGCTACTTTTGAAATCAAGCAGTGAAAACATTCAACATTGAGGGGAAAATTTCTGCTCCCTGTCCCTCAGGCCATTCATAATATTTTAGTAGTAAAGAGGGTTCACTGACGAAGACTTGAGTCAGCATGACTGTTCCACTTCAACAATCTGAAACTATGAAGGAACCACAAACACCAAATTACTACAATGACCTAGTTAACTGGATTATTTACCTAATCCCAGTGTACACTGGTTTTGTGAAATAGAAACCAAAGTTAGCTGAAAAAAAACAAAACAAACCCTTTTTACTTGTACTTTACAAAGCAGATGCCAACATCACCAAGATCTGGTCAAACACTTTCCTGCCTACATCCACCAACCATTAGCACTGATAGAATAATTAGATATTTATAATTTATGAAAAAGAAAAAGGTTTGTAAAGTCTAGTAAAAATGACATAAGCAGATCTGCTCCACTTATTCCAATGTTAGCGGTATTGATCCAATATTTGTGCCACAAAGGAAAATTATTGCAAAACACAAAACCCAACAAGTATTATAAGTTCAAGACAAGATTCACTAGTCGTAGAACAAGTGTCTACAAACATTTCTACAAATATTGCTACTCTTACCTTTCAAAAGTTCAACCCACTCTGAAGCTGAACATGTCAAGTCCATGGATAACTGACAATAGATACTAGTTTTTCAGATTACTTGTTAATCACATGTTTAAAAAGAGACACAAGGTCTCATATTTTCTAAACCACAGATGTAGATGCCACAAATTCAACAAATGTACAGGGACATCCTCATATCATATCATGACACTACTTTCAGCAAAGTATGCTTCATCACCGCGAACCCTGCGATTCCATCCATGACGACATTTTTCCGAAAAGGAAAATCTATTTATAATTTTTCAAATAATTTCAGGCCTGCAGTAATCTAAAGAGATGTGACAAACTCATGAAATGAAATATAGGCATCTGTCTTTATATATTACATATGTACATATATTCTTTTCTGTTTTCAGTTCATTTTCCCCCACCCTTTGGTTACTTTGGTGAACTTGGAGGGATATTCTGTTCTTTGCCACTGCGTCTGGCTGCCCGCTGTGGTGAAAATCGTTTCCCAGTGTTCAGGCCCTTCTGATGTTCCCGAATCTTCTGCCCTGGCTCTCGGACTCTGGCTTGGCCACTTCCCCCTCTGAAGGAGCGCAGTGGTTGCCGAGGAGGCCGTTTATCTCCACGTTTCTCTGCAGTTTGTCGGCCATTGGGACGAGGCTCCTCCACCCTGTTTACCTTGAGCTCTTGCAGGGGTTGGCTGTCTGAAGAGGTGGGAGTGGAGGGAGAGGGCAATTGTGCTGGCAGCGGTTCTTTGGCCAGCTTCTGGCACACCTCTGCATAACTGAGCTTTTTTAGACCCTGGTGAAAGAACAGGGAACCACAGTTTAAAAAACAAAAAAACAACAACAACAAGATGACAAAACACGCTGAGTTTGGAGAGTTGTAAGCTGATGTTACAAGACAATATAATGTGATAAGCAGCACAAAATAAGTCCTTACCGGTTCTGATGTTGGAGATGTGGGAAGCGATGAAGATGTTTCGGTAGAAAGAGCCTGGCTGCAGGTGGAGGGAGCATGTTCTGAAGGTGATTGTGTGTGAGTTTGTGCGGATGAGGAGACATTTTCCTTTGTTACAGGAGCTTCAGTTTTATCCTCTTCCTTTACGACAAGAGAATCACTAAACGTATACAAAAAAAAAAAAAAAAGTAAGGGATAAGTGAATTGTTGAAGACTCAATACCTTTGTTATTCACTGATATATTAGCCTGAAGCAAAGGTTACCTTGAGACTGGTGGAGTGGTTGTTTGTGTGGACACAACAGCAGGTTTAGGTGGAATTACAGGATCAGGTTTGTTTACAGGACCTTCTGCGATGTTTGTGGGAACATCTTTGCCGACAGACTGTAATGACAATTAAAATTTGTGCATTTATATTTTACCTCATTTTGTAAAGAGTCTTAAGGATAGAAAGCACCAGGAGAGGCAACATATTCACCTTGTTTGTCACCTTCAGGCCACGCACAATATCAGAAAGGCGCATCTCAGGGACACTTTCCTCCTGCATACTGACCACAGATCCTGGCAGAGGTGGAAAATTGGAGGCTGCCAGGTCAAACTTTGGATGCGATGCCTTGGCCTCCGGTACAGGGACGGGCTTCTACATTGAATGAAGAAATAAAATTCAATATATTAAAAAGCAGCACACCAAGACACTGTAGGACACAGTCCAGGCAGTCAACTTCTTAAATGAAGAGCACGAAAAGAGGAAACCGACTGACCGTTGCCTGCTCATCTTCCCTTTTTCTCCTTGTGCTTCTATTGGGGCCTCTTCTATAAAAACAAACAAACATACCATTAGACTGCCACATCAGATTGGAAACCGTTTTAGTGTTAACAGGGGTAAGTGTAGGATAACACCAACTCACCTGCCCCGTCCAGACCCGCTCACATCTTTAAGGTTGAAGGAGGCCAGAGAGATCAGCTGTTGTGTTTGCAGGACCTGTGGACCAGACACACCATCCAACCGGTTCCTTGGAGCAAAAGAAGAGTGCACATCTCCAGGCCTGGGATGACCTCTTAAATGATTTCTAGGTGCACACAAAAAAATTACAAGTTTTACTACAGAAATCAAGCGCTACCACAAAAGCATAGTTTGACAGGATTGTACACTTTTTTTTTTAATAAAACGAGTGAACACAAGACCAATGCAAGAAAGCTCATCTTTATTGGTTTGCAAATGACAATAACAGAGGAAACTGACAGTACTCTTTTTTTTTCTCCTTTGTTTTTTTTAAAGAACAAAGTTTCAGTCCTGAAGCAAAATAATGGACTCCGGAAGGACTGGTACCAAACTGCGTTCCATTTAAGTTAATGCTAGCATTACCATCCGCAGAAAGTATTTTACCAAGTTCAAAGTCCTTAATTACCTAAATTAAAGCTTACAACAAACACTGCCAGCACCTGATGGTCGGTGCTGTGCTTTTGGAAACCGAATTTCCCAGAGGAGCCCACCCGAGGGATTAATAAAGTTTTATCTTATCTTATCTGATGGTAACTTCAAGTCTGCACTGATCTAATAAACTAAAAGTTTGTATCATAACTGTACATACCGGTTCCTGGTCATAGCAGCATGTGTGTTGACGGAGCTTGAGTTAGCTTTGTAGTTCCCGGAACTGCTGTAACCATTCATATATCCACTGTTGGGGAAAGGTGCCTGCATATCACCAAACAGGAAAAATCATTACAAATGTAACTAAAAAAAAAAAACAAAAACAAAAAAAACCCTCTGATACTTCTAATATTAACTTTGAGTTTACAGAGGTTATAAATATTAGCTACAATGGAGACTGCCATTAATTTGAACAGCATTAAAAACATTAAAATAAATAACATAGCAGCTTTATGGGACATTCTGAATAGTATATTAAGGTTCTCACCAGCGGTGTTTCGAAATAAGGCATGTTTGATGGCTGAGGATTCCAGGAGGGAGACACAATAGGATAAACAGGGTATTGCTGCTGAGGGCTGTACATCGACTGCATGTACACTGGAGCACTTGAGTCATATGGGGCCTGCAGTGGAGCATGTTGACTGTACACACCTGAATCCTGGATGCTACAGAAGCCATTCTTGCCAAAGAATGTATTAATGGCCTTAATGCGGGCCTGCAGGGAAAATGAGTGAATCAATATCGATATAACATTTCCACAGGACCCATATAGCTCTACTGTCCTTAGTCCCCTCAGATCTCATAATCTCACGGTCATTAGGCCATAAAAACTGCACCGACTAGGAGGAAAGAAAGGTGTTGAGGGGGAGGAGGGGAAGGAGTATAAAAGAAAAATAAGGGAGAGAGGAACAGCATAGAAACAGACAGATTTTAAGAAAGCCAGTGAAAGGTTCCACCCAGCCAGCCACAGTCCATATGGGTCCTTCCAAGCGCGATACTGATCATCACTGGGGCTTAAACAGGACCATCAACAAATCAGTGTTATTTGCTCCATCAGATAAAAGAGCAGGGCACACGATGTCATAACAAAGTCCAGCAAAAATATCACTGATAGAAAAACTTTTTTTAAAAGCCCTGTAAAAAAAAAAAAAAAAAAAAAAAAAAAAAATCCCCATTCTTGCTTATCAAGTGAAAAACAAAGCGTAGCAAGCTCCATACATCTATAACAAGCACTGACTGACTCACCATGATTGGTTTCCCTTGGAACATTTTAACTTCCTCTCTTAGGTATCTGTAAGCCTGAGGGCAAGAAAAGAAAACAGTAAAGAAAATGTGGTAGAAATGCTCTTTCCTTTAATGCAGAACCTTAGTGAAACATGAAAAGATCAGAAAGTACTGCACCTGCTTGGTAGTGAGATTTAGCAATTTTAAGTTAAATATGCCAGGTAATAATAGAATATTTAACTGGTTGTGTAAACCTAAAATTGTACAACCAGTTTAAAAATAAGTAAAAGTAGCTTGTGGTAATTCATAAGGGGACGTACCTGTAGTGCATCCATGTCTGACTGAAAAGTTATGTACCAGTTGCTGTTGTGCGCAAACTCAACACTTAACAGTTTCGGGCAGTGTTCACTCTTAAAAAGAGCCTCTACTTCCTGTGAGAGGAACACAACATGAAACATTTTGACCTAAAACAGACCATTCCATCACTCTCCACAAGTCAGCATGCAAAGTCTGACCGAAAAGAAAAAGAGCTATCACTCAGCTACAGCATACACACTACCACACAATATTTTAATCATCTAAAGCTGACTTGACAATAGTTATCACAATTTATGCAAGCACAATCAGTTTCCAGCCCTCGTTTGTAGATTTTACTATTCAGTCAGACAGTATGGGGTTACAGAGCAATATTTTATTAGCATGTAGGAGTCGTCTTTACCTCAACTGGGGTTGTCTCCGGCACTTCTCTTAGAATAATGATGCAGCGACTGTGGTTTGGTCGAACCTTCTTCCCAGTTTCATCAACTTGCACCATGGGGGAGGCTTATTAAAAAAAAAAAATTTTTTTTAATTATTTTCCTAAATCTTCACAGTGCAGCTGAAGACAACTGACATATCCCATTTATGTAATAGCTATGAAAGACCTTTGCTCCACTGTAGCCAGTTTAAAGTTGGTAGACACTGTGAATAATCTTATTTATGTGGTAAATTAACCACACACTAAGAGTAAAACAAAAGGAATGTAATGAATTCTTTCAAGTATGTAATGCATTACTTTTTAAAAAGTAACAATGGGCACTTTAAGTAGTAAACTAGGTAATTGCATTTACCTAATAAATAAAAAGTCTTACATTAAATCTTCTATATTTGATCAAGCTGGAGCAGGTAGCAGTTTAAGAACTATTAGAGTTCAAAACTTTTAAAAGTATCAGCCTGTCTATGTGAAACAACGACAAACAGAAGCACTTGTACCTCGCAGTACATCCAGAATGAGGTCCATGTCAGTGGTAAGAGCTTTAATGTTCTCCATACAAGCAAGTGTCCAAATGGGAACAAACTGATCACCATCCATCTGGGATATCAAGTAGAGGTCCTTTGAAAGATTCTCTCTGCAATACCCAAAACATTGGTCTCTCTGAGTTACAGCTTTTTCTTTGCAGTAATAGTAAAACACAAACATCAACCTTTTAACAACCAAAATGATGATGGTGGTTGGTGGTGGGGTTGATGTTAAATCATTTACATTAGTGTAGGAAAGCCATTTATTAAGCACTTTTGTGTTAGACATTGTCCAATTTAACATGTCACTATAAAATAATTTAAATTAAAATAAGTTTTGTTCAATAAGCACAGAGTTCGCAAATACTAAAGACATTTCAGAACATTAAATCACTATCGGCCTGAATTATTGTTTGTGCAGCTGAATCAAGATGAAAACCGCAGTTAAGCCAAATTAGAAACTTCAGACACCAATGACTCAATATAAGAATATACTCCAATTAAAAGTTAAATGGCTTCTTACAGTTATGAAACAAAGTAAATTCAGTAATTACTGCTGTCCCATTAAGGCAACAAAACATTATACACAACTCACCTAGAAAAGAAGAACTCGAGACGTTCCTTTAAAGACTGTCTCAAACTCTCTTCGGACATCGCCTGCACCTCAGATGAATTATCTATGGCGGATTCGCACTGTGGGTCAAAGCCTAAATACCCCTGGTCAGACGGACTGATGTCATTCACAGGGGTATACTCAGCAATGCTGTCCACGTTTTCACTGTAGTATCCTTTACCTCCTGAAGAGGGAACATCTGAGTAATCTAAGAGAAAACAGTAGCCAAGTGATAAGTGTCACATTCAATAAAGTAGTACACAACAGGACTGAGTGCACCTTTGTGCAATCTCACTAAAAATGTTTCATTATTTCAAATATTACAAGTGCAAGGTTTCATCCTATGGAGATATATCTTTTGAGGACTACACTGAAACTATAACGGGCTATAAACTATAACCCTGCGGGCCCTTAACATCAAAATGAGAGCTAAGCAAACTCTAATCCAAGAGATTTCCAATTAGTTCAACTACATGCATGTAAAATGACATGTGAATACGTGAACTCCAAATTGTGGATCAACTGCCAGTGAAATTCAAACATCTGATTATAAGACTTTAGCAGAAAAGGCTACAGAAAAATGGGTGATGACAATCGGTACAGTAATCAATATGTATAAATGAGTCAAAGCATCAGTGACACAATATCTGTCTTCTTAAAATGACAGAGTGTACCACTTGCACAATCTAAGTGATGAAATTAGATGGGCCAGTGTTTCAGACTTGCCAAAGGGCTTATTAAAGGAAATGACTGTTTGTCTGCTTGAGAAGTGTCAAGGACAATACAGAACTCAACCTTCATGGGTCTTCCAGGGGGGTGGGGAATAAAAACAAAGCAAAACTTCATTGGCCTTCAACACAAAACTGCAAGACCAAACTTTGCTACACAATATGAACCTGATAAATACAGGAGCACACTAACAAACCCCCCCCAAATCTCATTCATGAAAACCAACCAACTTTTGTTGCACTCCGGTCCTACTGTTTGGTCAGCAATTTTCAGTTTAGTGAACCTGAACACTTAATTCATTCAATCCTCACTGTGCAACATTTATGTCATAACTGTTGATACTATAATACACAAAACAAGGTTTGTCATGTTTGCATTTACTGCACACTCCCATGGACAAGAGAAGCAACCTCAACCATTTCCTCATACCATGTCTATAATTTTACTATACATGTCTATACTTGCCACACAGCAACTCCCTATTTTTTTATTTAAAAAAACACTGTACAAGTGAGAACGTTTGGTTTTAGTGTAGTACCATATAAGAGGAACTAACTTTTTCTTCCCTGCAAACATACCTTCGGTCATTTCAGCAGGAGGAGGGCAGGTATTGAGCCATGGAGCATTGTCCATCTCCTCGGGACTCTCACTCTGTTGGGCAGGAATCTCCTGCCACACTTTGGCATTGGGGTTCAGGCCCGCTCCCTTTGTGGTAACCTGCATGATCATTAAAAGAGACAGAATAAATAGCTTTTTCCTTCAAACATTACACATAATTGCATACAGTTGGTAGGTTACTAATTTCTGAGAAACATTCATCAATCATAAGAAAGTGGTATTCAAATATGTCACTCAAAGTGGAGTGAAAGACTGGACGAATTGTAGCAAGAGTAAATGTAATTTTTAAAAATGAGAGATTGTGTACAGCCTTGTATAGTGTAAAAACATGTATATTACTGAATAAAGAGATTACTTTAGTGTTGTACTTACTGCACTGTGGTCTTAATTGATATTTTTGATTTGATATTTTTTTAATATATGTACTGGAGTTTAAAAAAAACAAAACAAATTGAATGAGTCATAATAATAATAATAATAATAATAATAATAATAATAATAGATTGGATTTATACAGCGCTTTTCAAGGAACCCAAAGCGCTTTACAATGCCACTATTCATTCACTCTCGCATTCACACACTGGTGGGTGGAGGCAAGCTACAGTTGTAGCCACAGCTGCCCTGGGGCAGACTGACAGAAGCGAGGCTGCCATATCGCGCCATCGGCCCCTCTGGCCATCACCAGTAGGCGGTAGGGTAAAGTGTCTTGCCCAAGGACACAACGACCAGGACAGAGAGCCCGGGGAACGAATCGGCGACCTTCCGGTTACAGATGCGCTTTCCCACCCCCTAAATGATGAGTCTCAAGTGTCAAAAAACATTTGTGTGCCATATGTCAAGTCAATCAACAAGACAGGTCAGTCAAGATCCTAAATAGACATTCAAAGCTAATTTAGCATTATACATCAGAGCCAATCCAATGGATGAACTCTGTTCATTAGCGATCCTTTAATCCAGCTTTGCAAATGTGTCGACTCTTCACACACATTCACCGGAGCCCTGAAGTAGTACTACTAAAGCATTGAGCCCCAGCTGAATTTTCATTGGCTTGCTTATCACCATTGTTCCGCCTCTCAGTCGCTCACATACACCCGTACATGGCGCAGACCCGCCTCAAGGCAGCATGACTCGAATAAGGCAGTTTGACCTGTCATCCATTGTAAAATCTCGAGTGTGCAATATTTAGAGTAGCTACACAGTACTAGAATCTTATTTTCAATCCAATCTGCTTTCCAACACTGTATTACAAAAGCAGCAGGTCTGGGTTTACAGTGAAATACTAGAAGTACTTTGAGGGTCGAGAAGAGCACATGGCACCGACATGCCTGAGCGCTTTCAAACACGAAGTGATATTCACTGTGTTCATTTAAAGTTCGCTTAAATAAGTCTCCCTCTGGTTAAAATGGCTGTCATCGATCATCATTACCCCTGCTGTACGTGTTCTTATATTTTCACAATGAACGTCGCATAGTGCTATGACCTTTATCACGGGCTATTCAGCTACAGTGGTGCTAACGTTTAACACAAATCACGTGCCATATTTACTACACGTGTAATCCAACTTTAAAACGCACACCGAGTGTTACTCGTAAAGCAGCAACACCAAGTCAATGAGTTCGTAAATACGTGTTTGCCGAATAGGGTCTTTGGTTGGTGTCCTACCGTAACGTTGCCATATGTAACAAGTGACACCACCATGTTTCGCTAACTCGCTCTCGTCTTACCCGCACACGACACCGGCTACACTTCGTACTGCTAAACTAAGCTAATGTGTTTGACATGTTAAAATAATGCAAGAGAAGTGCTTGTGGTGAATGAGAAACGTAAAGACAAAGTGTAGTGTAATCAAAGAAAAAGCACACAAGTATCTGAGAAACTTCACACAGCACGCGTGTGTGAAACGAGAGAAAGGAAGCAAACAGGTTGCTGCTCGTTAGCTAGCAACAAGGCCTCGTCAAAACTCACCATGCTGATTTGATCTTCTCCGTAGGTCCTCGTCAGTCGCGGGGAACCGATAGTTCAATTGTCGTGCGAAGTTTGCTATTAAATATCGTAAGTCGAAGTTGCTGATCTTGGTGTCTACGTTTAATTAAGGTCTCTTCCAACAACTGCGGCAGTACGGTTAAACGACAGCTCGCGCTCCAGTTCCAAAGGCACGTCCGCGCGCACGACAACTTTGAGATCTGTTATCTTTAAGACACCGAAAACTTTTTTCGCTATATTTTTTAACAAGCACTATCCATTTTACTCATGAATTTCTTCCATTCAGATCCTCATCCCGCAGATAAACTTCGCTACTCTCCTCCAGCATGTGATAGTTACGTCCTCTATCTTCAACCGACCGTCCCGACAGGCTGCACTCCGCCTCCACGGCAACAGCAACGCAGCATAGCAACCATCTGTGACCTCAGGAAACGGAGTACTGCCAAACAGCCTTGAATTAGCTTTGGAAAGAGCCAGTCCAATAAGTTCGTGTTGTCGCAGTAGGAAAAGTAAAAGCAAGGAGAGTTTTTAAAATGTGAACTGTGACAGCATGCAGTTCGGACAAAACTGGGTTACCGGGCGAAGTTCACCTAAACAGTAATTAGTGGGTGGAACTTGACACGGTGCTGCTCCAGCACGACAATACTGATGAAATCATGTCGATTGAATCAACGCAGCTCTCATAAAACCCGCACACGTGATTTCACTTTTGGCTGATTAAATCTGCAAATTAAATCAGAACTGTGGAGGACTGACAAAATTAGATCATTAAAAAAAACTGCTATTAATTACAAAGTGAAATAATTTATCAGTATAAATAAGTTAACGATTCATTTAATTTGACATTTAATAAGCTAGTTCCAATTTTATTTAATGGTGTCACATTACTTTTTTTTTTTTTTTTTTTTTTTTTTTTAAGGGCAATTGTGGCCTTCTACAGTGACCTTGCAATTTAAGTATGGCCCTGCCCACCTTCAGCCTGAAGGGGTCAAAGTCTCATGATCCTAAGCACATGGCCGTCGGGAGAAGCTGTAGTTTACTCTGAAACAGTCAAAATGTCCTGTAGAGGTCACTGTTTTTGAGATTTACCTCAGTCAAACTTATTACAGGGAGTTCGTTTACCACAGTCTTTCAAAAGCAACACAATTTGCACAACACTATGTGATTAGTGGATTACTGATTACCCAGCCTGTGCAATAAATCAAAATCCCTGCTAACACCTGAAACACTGCAACACAGAAACAATGATCACTGTCTGCCTTTTAAAGCCCTGCAAGCTTCATTCTAACCCAACCCCTTCTAAACCCCAGCTAAACAAGTCAGAAAGGATGGCGCAGCCCCTGTGAATTTAATTAACCAGAATAAATAAAAACATGGGAGTGGGAGTGCAGCGTCTTGTAAGTAGTACCAAAGTAGAGTCTAGTAGTGCATTTTTACAATCTTCAGTCTTACAAACAAAACAGCTGTCCTTATTGACTTTCACTGATAAACACAATAACACAAACACTTCAATGTTCATTGAATCCACAGTGACCTCTTTAATAATCAAACATGCTGGACACCCAATTTAATTTAAAATTGACCAAGCGCATATGGCTGCTTTACAATAACAACAGGCTACTTGTAATATATTTGAAACAAGGTTTGTGCTCGTCAGATTGAAGCATGTTTTCTCAACACAAACTAAAAAAATCCTCCTGCTCATAAGGAGTTCAAACAGCTGTTCTTATTATGCCTTGGTGGTCCCCATTTGCGAGGCTTGTTGGCTCTGTTGTAACTGCTGGATCTTCATGTTCATTACTTCAATTACAGCTGCAAAAAAGAAGACAAGTATAATATAAATTCAACGCTGCTATCGATTAACATTAACATTTTCCGATATGCACTCATACCCATCTTTTGTAATGGCATGGACACTGGAAATTACCATTATTCTTTAATGTTAAAGACTCAACACATGGCTTCATAAAAAACAAAACAAAAAAAAAACAAAACAGTCATGGTTCATAAGTCCACTGATCAAACATTTGCTGTCCCAGAAAAAACATTTAGTTTCTTTATATATTGCTAGTTTAATCAATAAGAATATACATAAAATCCTTGCTAGATTAATAATTTATATTATCCAAATCCCAAAGAATAGTCACTAAAGTGACATTTGGCCCCTCCTTAGACTAACCCCTGCGTAGTGCAGGAATTCCATTGCAATACAGACAGTAGGGGGGCAGGAAATGTGCCAAATTTAAAGACTGAGCAGTTCATAAGCATACAAATGACTTTCAGTTGAGCTGTTTCTTAATTTAGCATGCTGTTCCCTGTTGGATGGGAGAGGCTGAAAACATTGCTTTTCTTCACATTTGAACTATTCACTCAGGTGATTTGATGAACGACTTTTATTGTATTTTAGCTCTATTACCCTTCATAGCTTACTCAGAATAACCCTTGAAGCTCTTTTCTGAGTGGTTTCTGTCATATTTAATTCCTGACTATTAGAACAAAATGAGTGTGTTTGAATCAAAAGTTAGTGAGGGGGTTTCTGCCCCTAGTTACCCCTGGATAAACCCGAATACTGTTCTAATGGTTGTTGAACCACATCTTCATTGATAAATGCCAAGGTGTAAAGTCGTTACTAACCCAACAACACTAACATGCTGTTTTATATAACTTACACATGGGTTAAATCACCCAGCATTAGTGTACTAGGTTGAGGGTACAGGCGAGGTCATCAAATGTCATCTTCATAGGTTAATTCATCAAAATTCATATTAGCTAGCTATGCTGAAAGCTACTTAAGTATTTAGTTTACTACTCTTTAGTGTATAAAACAAAAACTGTACTGTAAAAAAGCCAAGGCTAAACGAACTAAAAAACAAAACAAAAAAACAAACAGAGTGAGGACAAGTACGATGCCTGGCACAGACACAGTGAAGATGTGGGGGAGTTATGTTGCATTGCAAACTTATTATCCAACGTGGTTCATCACATGAGTGGACATGGATTTTCAGCTGATATCATCTTCACCTTGTAAGTCTGTGTTTTTGTCAATGATGATAAAATGTGTTTATGAAGACACCTTCTGTACGGGAAACAACTGCAAAGGCACTATGAGTAATTTGGTTGTTATTTGGCACAATCTGTCACCACAACTGTATCACAACTCTGCAAGATACACACATGAAGCTTTGCCGATGAGATCAAAAGGTAAAGGTAAAGTTTCAAGACTGAGGTTCAATCCATTCAAAAAGAGTCGACATTAATGTGGTGAAAATAATCATAATTGCTGTCGTCTAATTTTTAGGATAATTTCATTTTAATTGAAGAAAAAAATAAAAAGTCCAGAAACATGCATGTCATTGAATAAAATAAGTATTTCATCCCCCTCCAACCCAGCCAGAATTCTGACTCATACAGTGCTTAAAACCAGTATAATGTCACATTGTATGATGGTGCACCGAGATAAGGAAATTACCTTGTTTCATGGCATGTTTTTCCTGTAGGGCCGGCTGAATTTTCTCTATCTGCTTTGTGAGGAAGTCTATTTTGCGCTTAAAGAATGCCTTTGAGTCTTCCACGTTCTGCAGAGACATAAAGGAGAAATCTCAACACAACTCAAACACATTTAAACATTTTGTTTCATTATAATCCATTCATGGCTTTTCAAATTGCAAATTTTTATTTTTTTTTTTACCTTTTCAACATAGTATCCTGTCCCCACATCCACTAAAACGTGTTCCACATCATTTAATGTCCCAGGGACATACATCTGAGTAACAGGAATGTCAAGGACAAACATGCATAGCTCAAGATAACCATGACGTAATTTAAAGCACATCATACAACACAGCAAAACACTTACTGTCCAGTGCAAACAAAAGGATACAGAACTGGTAAGAGGCACAAGGAGTTCTTTTCCTATATGAGAGAGGAGAAAGGAGGAGGTAATAATAAATCAAATTAAGCCACAGATTTCCAGCAAACATTACTGAAAAAGCAGAATTCTGTTTTTGGCCAGAAATGGTCGTGGGGGGTGTCATAAGAACTAATAAGGTTGTAACAAGTGTCGTTTTTAATGTGATGACTGGTTATATCATTACAGTGCATATGAGCTCAGATCAGCGCCTCAGCCCTTCTGTGTTTTGCTCTTGCTTTTTTTTTTGTTGAAACTGCGAAAGGGGTAATAGCCACAAAATTTAGTCATGTACACTATAATCCAGGATGTGTAGTTGATTTTTCATAGAGGACGTCCGATGAATGTCTTAGACCTTAGTTATTAAGAGTGGTTATTTGAGTTGCTGTTGTTCTTCCATCAACTCAAAGCAGTCTGACCTTTCTACTCTGACATCAACATGGCATTCATTCAACACTTGTGCTGACTTTCAAACCTCTCTAGGCTGTCTTCAACCTGCTCCTCACTCTCACTACATAACATTTATCAGTTAACTGGTTGGTTAAAAGGGGAAGTAAATAAACAGGGTAGTAGCTGCTACTTGCATTTCATTTGAATACCGGTGCATCTAATATATAATAATACGAGTTATTGCCGATATAGTCAGTTTCACGCCTCTTGAGTCTTGAGATAAACATGTTTTTCAATCTACCAGAGGTAGGCTGTCAGAAGTTAAAATTATTACTCACCTTTATTGTTTTTGTTTAGGACATTCAAGCTATCTTTTGCCTCAACATACTTGGTCTGGACAACTTTGAGCTGACCTATCGAAGACGTCAAGAACTCAACTTCCTGCAAAAAGACACAACGCGTAGAAAGCAAGTGGCACACGGTTACCAACCAATGGTTTTATGCTTGACTTGATAAGGTGTGCCGACAGCATCAACAACAATGGGTTTGCACTGTTAGCATCAGTGGTGCTAGCCGGCTGAATACCCGGGCCCGTTCTCAGCACGCTTAAAGCTCTGATTAGACCCCTTTATAAGGACACATTCCTCACACACACACGGATAAACTAGGCACACTACCTGGTCTAGCTGGGTTTTCAGTCCCTCTAATTGAGGCAGGGAGAGGTCTGTCAGATTCACCGCCATGTTGGAAGCGTGATGCTAAGAGACCTTTAGTGATGCTGTTTCCGGGTTATGGAGCTGGACCGTCACTAGTCTGAAACATCGCCCCACTGCGGAGAAGTGAGGAAGTGAACCAGCTCCTTATGCCTCTTCAAGGAGAAGTATGTGAGGCTTACAGATGGGTTCAAGTTTGAGCTGGGATAACACTGGGGATCTGAACTGAGCCCCTTCTTGTTTAAAATGGTGATCACTGACAGATGAGGTCAGGGAGGAGTTTCTGTGGACTTTGATGTTTGCAGATGGCACCGATCTGTAGTGAGAGCAGGAAGAAAGGAAAAGAACCTGAAGAAGTGAGGATATACTCAGGAGAGAAGAGGAACAAAAGTCAATAGAAGAAAGAAAGAATACATATGTGTGAATGAGAGAGGTAGCGAGGTGCAAAGGTAGTGAAAGTAGAAGTTTAAATACCTGCAGTCAACCATCTGAAGCAATGGACAGTGCACAAGAGAGGTGAAGAAGAGTGTGTAGGCAGGGTGGAGCCAAGTGTCCGGGGTGATTTGTGACAGAAGGATATCAGCGAGTGTGAAAGGGAAGGTTTACAAGGTGGTAGTGAGACATGCTATGATGTATAGTTTGGAGATAGCTGAAATGACTAAAACACAGCAGTCCGAATTGCAGGTGGCAGTCGAAGATGAACTAAAGACGCTTCTTGGATAAAAGATGAAATGTCTCCAGATGCTTTCTCCCCCCCCAAGCTCCATAGACTACGATGACCTGGTTGACTGAGAACCTTCACAGACAATCGAAGATGTAGTTTTCAGTGGGAGAGATCAGGATTTAGTAATGAGTACACAGAGGGAATAGCAGTTTGATGAGGTAAAGCTGAGATGGTTTAGACCTGCGAAAAGGGGAGATGGCAGATGTATCAGACAAAGGATCTTGAAGATGGAACTGCCAAGCAGCAGGAGAAGAGAAAGACAACAGAAAATATTCATGGATGTAGTTAAGGATGGTATGCAGAGGGTTTGTGTGACAGGGGATTCCTGGGATAGAGTGTGATGCAGGCAGATGATCTGCTTTCAATCTGCTCAGGCCAAAAGAAGAAGAAAAATATTGCTGGATATAGGCCCTATATAAAATTTATTTTTTGTGCTTGTGACAAAATAAAACTAAAACTGCAAGAGCACCCAGAAAGTGTGGACATCCACCAACTGCTGTTAAAAAAATAATTTATTCCAAAGAAATAACACCATGCATGCCCCATGAGTGCAAAGTTCAAAACGGTGACTAGAAAAACATTCAGCAGTGATACGAGAAGATGGGCTATGGGGGGCTCCTTTCTGAAGACATTTTTCGTGTCAAACACTTTTATACCGTTACTCTTCTTTTTTTGTATTGGTTTAAGGTAGAGAGCTTTATGTAAATATGTCAGGTACCACAGGCACCAGGTTCAATGTACACTCATTGGCCACTTTATTAAATAAACATTGCTAGTACTGGGTTGGACCCTCTTTTTCCTTCAGAACTGCCTTCATTCTTCGTGGCATAGATTCAACAAGGTGCTGGAAACATTCCTCAGAAATGTTATTCCATTTAAATATGAACGAATCACAGAGTTGCTGCAGATTTGTCTGCTGCACATCCATCATACCAATCTCCTGGTCAACCAACTCCCAGAGATTGAGATCTGATAATTGTGGAGACAGATCTGGGCTTCATTTCTTTACATAATTAACAGGGCACCAACAGATTGTGGGTGAAAAAAACATTTATTATATTTTAAAAAGGAGTTCATTCTATACATTAATGATGAATTAAAAAAATAAAATAAAATCCTAAGTTATTTAAAACATATTGACACACACAAAAAAAGATAATCAAAACAATGGTTATATAACATTTTTTTTATAATGTTATACTCAAAATGCATTAAAAAAAAAAAAAAAAAAAAAACACAACAAAAAAAAAACCCTCAGTGGCTCCCTATGATAAGTGCACTGGCAGCCCGTATACCACGGGCGCAGAGCCTATCAGATATTTCAAGTGAGTGGCCTGCCGAGACGACCCCATGAAGTCGAGGAGTGGTGCCCCGGAGCCAGCAGAAAACCACGACTCTAACAAGGCCTTGGTGAAGCGATCAATATCCCGATCTGTGACATCCCAGAGATTTCCCAAGATGAATGGGCTAAAACAAGCAAACAAAAAAAAAAAAAAAAAAAAAAATCAAAAGGATGATGACCATAAGACATGTTACAAACTAGATACTCTACAGCATAGGTGTCGAACTCTGGCCCGCGGGCCAAATTTGGCCCGCAGCCTACTTACATTTGGCCCGCGAAGCCATACCAAATTACTATCAGAGCTGGCCTACTGGTATTATACAGCTAATATATATATTGTTTAGTATAAAGCTTTGCTTGTTCCATATTCAGTTTTTCAGCAAACGTGTTTGAGTCCATAAGAAAAGATTCATTCTTATATCTGGAGGAATAAATATATTTCAATAAATATTAACGTTAGCCCGCGACTTTGTTCCAGTTTGAATTTTGGCCCACTGTGTATTTGAGTTTGACACCCCTGCTCTACAGGGTGGGCCATTTATATGGATACAGCGTAATAAAATGGGAACGGTTGGTGATATTAAAGTCCTGTTTGTGGCACATTAGTATATGTGAGGGGGCAAACTCCTCAAGATGGGTGGTGACCATGGTGGCCATTTAGAAGTCGGCCATCTTGGATACAACTTTTGAATTTTTCCCCAATAGGAAGAGGGCCATGTGACACATCAAACTTATTGGTAATGTCACAAGAAAAAACAATGGTGTGCTTGGTTTCAACGTAACTTTATTCTTTCATGAGTTATTTACAAGTTTCTCTTTGTTCACAGCCATTGACATGTCGAAGAGGTTAACACGTGAGGAGCGGATCGAAATTGTGTTGATATCTGGTGAACGCAGTAACCGGGTCATTGCAGCAGATTTCAATGCAAGACGCCCTACGAGACCACCCATCTCCCATGCTACAGTCAGCAAACTGCTCGCTAACTTTCATGTCACTGGAGAGTGGTATTAGTCGAACATCCCTTCGGTGGATATTAGCTACTCACAAATGGCACCCTTACAAACTCCAGCTGCTGCAGCATCTCACCGAGGATGACCCAGATTGGCACACAGAATTTGCAGAATGGGCAAAACAAAAATTGGAACAGGACCCTCAGTTCACGCAGAAGATTTTGTTCAGTGATGAGGCAAACTTTAACGTGAATGGTGAAGTTAAACAAAACCACCGCTATTGGTCTGACACTAACCCACATTGGATGGATCCCTCCAAGACTGTTGGAACAACAAAAGTGATGGTTTGCTGTGGTATATGGGGTACAACGATAGTGGGTCCATTCTTCATCCATGGAAACCTCAAGGCCACTGGATATTTGAAATTGCTACATGATAATGTGTTTCCCTCTTTATGCACTGAAGCTGGCAGGTTCCCTGAGTTTTTCCAGAAGATGGTGCACCACCACATTATGGGTGCCAGGTCCGAGCATTCCTAGATGAGCAGTTTCCTGGAAAGTGGATTGGTCATCGTGGGCCAGTTGAATGGCCCCCAAGGTCTCCCGATCTGACCCCCTTAGACTTTTATCTTTGGGGTCATCTGAAGGCAATTGTCTATAGTGTGAAGATACGAGATGTACAGCACCTGAAACTACGGATACCGGATGCCTGTGCTGGCATTTCTCCTGCGGTGTTGCTATCAGTGTGTGAAGAGTGGGAGAAGTATAAATGGATTAACTTGTTATGTGAAGCCAAAGCAAGCAGCTGAGAAGGAACTGCAGTCAAAATAGATTTTGATTGAAACAAGATATTTTACCTGTATTTATAAAAACAAATGTACATCCATTAGATTCTATTTTTTAGATTTAGGGACCACTGTTCTTTATTAAAATGATTTCTGTCAGTTTACAAAATAAGCCTTGTATTGCCTTAAAATTATCCCTTAAATAAAGTCAGTATGCAGTTTTCTGACAAACTTGAACAGTTCACTGGATATAAGTGACTCAATTTGACTCTCAGACACAACTGTGTTTGTTTATGTAATTACTGTATATAAAAAAAACAAAACAACCTATTGTTTATATTCACATTCACAATGGGCAGCACATTGAACACATTTTATAAGTGGTCATAAACTTGTAAATAACTCATGAAAGAATAAAGTTACGTTGAAACCAAGCACACCATTGTTTTTCTTGTGACATTACCAATAAGTTTGATGTGTCACATGGCCCTCTTCCTATTGAAAAAACAAAAGTTGTATCCAAGATGGCCGACTTCTAAATGGCCACCATGGTCACCACCCATCTTGAGGAGTTTGCCCCCTCACATATACTAATGTGCCACAAACAGGACTTTAATGTCACCAACCATTCCCGTTTTATTACGGTGTATCCATATAAATGGCCCACCCTGTACATAAGATTCCCAAATATTCCTTCTGTTAACAACAGTTTGTTTCAAAAAAATTGCAATTAAATCTGCAACAGCAGTATTAAAAAAATATATTATTTATGTTTATTTTTCTTAATTTAAATTTTTGTTTTTAGGTTGTAATCATAAGTACTTTGTAGTGCACAAGTTAAAAATAAATGCATACAATGAAAAGGTTTCACATCAGCTATTATAACTTGCTTCAGCCATCAAAAGGAAATGCTGTGCATTTCATATGATCACGTTATCCAGTTTTCATTCAGCTGCACATGAATGAAAATGCAAAAATATCTTACCAGCCTGCTATGATGTAATTTAGCACAATGCCATTTCCTTCCTGCTGCCCCCGGACAGCCAGGGCTCCGCTGCTGCAGCCAAACAGCAGAGATGCTGCCCTCAGCGGCCGTTTGAGAACAGCCTGGCTGTCCAGGAATCGGGCTCCTGCTCCATGGCCCACATAACTAAAATCATGGAGAGATAGATTAAAAAAAGTGAAACTCGCAAAACGAACAGAAAGAAAAAAATAAAATAAAATAAAATAAAATAGAAATACAAGGTAAAAAAAGATGGATGGAAATCTGTTGACAGAACTGAATGTTACGAAAAACAAGCCCTAATTATGTAAAATAGAATGACTATTATATGTTTGACAAAGAGAAAGTTTTATTTTTGATTAAGAAATCAGTCCCAGTGTGAACCATCTACAGTAAAGCTCAGGGTCACCATCCAGACACCTTCACTTTCTGCACACTGCCCCTTACTTATCTCCAGAAGGCCCTCAAAGTAGCACATTAAGCTTTGGGTCTTTTTGTACACATCTCTACATAGGGCTGTTCGATATAATGATATATATCGGATGACGATATAAAAACGTCTATCGTTTCATTTTACGCTATCGTTTGTTTCATGGTGTCGCAAAATAAAACAATATTTTTTTCATCGTTCTGATGGTCACTGTAGTGGCTATATTAATTTCTTAAAGTTCTCTCTTTCTCTTATATTTAATATAACCACACTACAGACGGACAAGCGCCTGTTTTTACGGGTTGTCGTTAGCAACAACGATGGTAAAACCAGACTTGTCCTCAAGCTACTCCAACAAGACCGTGGCTGAATTATTTTTACTAATAGAAAAACTTTAACCCCAACCTCTTTCCTTTAAGCCCTGACAGGTACACCAATAGCATGATGCTGCCAAGATGAGAGTATTACCCAAGTGATGAAGTGCCTTGGAGTCCGTCACAGTGCTTAGTGGTCTGCTTACAGAATTAATTTTTACAAGTATGTATATATATGTAGTTCATTCAGGTTGACATTATTGGTTTTAATGTGTTTTTAAGGGAGACCCTTTTTTTTTTTTTTCTTTTTAAAGAATTTTAAAGTGAATCTTGAAGAGAGAAAAATGTTCAAACAAAGGGGTTTGAATCAGTAGTTAATTTTTACTTGAAAAACTGAAACTCACATGTAGACGTCTTTTGTAGAAACAGCTTCTTCTAGTCGGCCCAAGGCAGGTGCAACTCCACACACTCCTTCCCAGTCCGGTTTGCTTTAATGAGAATAGAAAACTGAACTGATGAAAAACATTTATGCATGGACTTGTGCTCAATTACTGATATGTTTCAGTCTCACCTGCAAAACCAGTCTTTGAAACGCTCCTGGGAGTTTCCTAAATTGTCATCAGGATCGAGCACATAAAACACTTTCTTTGCATCCACACCACGCCTCAAAATAGACTCGGAGTCAGTCTAAAAGAATGATTGAAATAATGATAACATTGCGACTATTGAAATCAACTATTTCATTAGCAATACAGACACTTTGCATTAATCCTTGACAGCATGGGAATGTCTTTATTAGCATTGCAGTTAATGAGAGGTGTGAATGTTAAACGCCTTAACATACATGTATGAGTCCTACCTGACAGTTATAGAGCTTAATCATACCTCTTTTTGAATGCTCAGTCCAAGCAGCGAGTGCAGAGAAGGCATCCGACTTACAGAGCTAGACTTTAAGACGGGAATGCTCTCCCATGGCAACTTCTGAAGGTACTGCAGCAAAAAGCACAAAAGCTGATAAGCAGCAAATACTTTGTCTTCTCACAAGTGATACAATGCAGTGATGCTTTTCAGCTTGTAGTGACACACATGCCTGCATTAGCTATAAAAGTGAATTCAGTATTTCACAGAGATGATGAAACCAACCTTGTCAAGGATTAGAACCACATGATTTCGGGGCTCATCCCTCTGTAAGAGCTGGGACACAGCAGTGTGAAGAAGCTGATCACACTCAGTGTCCCACTGTGGAGAAACTCCTAGAGTGAATCTTTTCAAATCGTCTTCAGATAGCACAGGAGATGCAGAAAGCAGAACCTAAGACAAGTCAGAGGCATTAGTGGTCAGAATAATCGATTAACCTGATGTTAAAGATCCATGGAAATGAAACAAAAACAAACAAAAAAACACCACCTTCAACATCTCTTCTTGCACTGGCACCCCCCTTGCAGATAATGCCTTGTAAAGGTGTTGGGTCTGTTTGGAAAGCTCAGCATCCAGTGAAAGGGGTAGAAGGAAGGTTCTCCAGCATCCAAGCAACTTCTCCATGTCCTTCAAGAGTTGCTGAAGGTGAGATAGCAAAATGTTTTCACTTTAAAAGAACGCTCTAAAACAGCAATTCACATTGCTCATAGAAATTTTGTTTCTATGACACTTTTTGGTCTAAATGACTGTTTAACAAAATCAAAGTAGGTGAATAATGCAGGCACTATGAAGTCCAGCAACGTCATTTATCTGTAATACTGACCTCAACTCGAGAGTCGAGAGTCCTGCGGCCCTCCCACCACTTGGCTTTCTCAGACACACAGCTCACAACCTTCTGCTCGACCAGAATACTATCCATCTCCTGGACTAACTGGCTAATGGGATGCTGCACAACAGAAAGTCAAAGTTAGTCATTGTCTGTTAAAAATATGATTTAAAGGTCTTATAAACAAAGCTGGACAAAGCACTGGGGCTGCTGCTGTTGAGTGTCACGACTGAGGCATGAAGTCACAGAACCAAACAAAGTATTTAAATTCAGGCGTCAGATTATGACAGTAATAAAATTCCCTTACTTGATTGTTTCTAGATTTAAGCTCCCTAGTAGATGCACCTGTGCTATGAATTTGAAAATCCTAGGTGACTTCTTTCTTAAGCTATTGCATTCACAAGACTTTCAGAAAACTTGACCTCTGACGTTGACGAGACAAAGTTGTCTGAGATTTTTAATAGATACACTTATGGTATAAAAATCTTACGTCTCCTTGTTCATGTTATCGTGTTCACAAAGTTGGGTGGTAATACCCCATCAGTCTTTTTATGGCTGAGAGGTAAAAACTATGTTAGTTTACATTTTCATTTTGCATTAATTGTAAATGTATTTGCTTTGAAGGAAGAAAATAGATCAACAGTCTGCTGAAAACCTTCACCTTTTGTTTAGATGTGTCAATATAAACTGTGACAGGAGCAGAACTTTTCTCCAGACGTGTCAGCATGATGCTGTTGCTCATTTCTCCTGGTTTGACTCCCATTACAGACATGACACATGCAGTCACTCCTAAAACAGAAAGTATAGACAAAGAAACTGTCAAATGATGTTATTTAGGTCACATTGATAATGCAAACTCTGCTTTTACTTAGCTTAGCCTTTCAAATGCTAAAGATTCTGACATAGTTGGGCTATGGATGCTAAAATAGAAGACGCTCACTGCTGTCAGGGTAGCAAGAGAAATCAAAGAAAGTATTATTCTACCTGAAGGAAGGTGCTGGATTTGTTGGATAAACTCTTGGCCGTGGGTCTCTGGAAAAGTCGAGGGGTCAGCTGTTGGGAATAAAAAGATGTTCTCCATCTGAGCCAGCCTCTGTTCACACACAGTCTGAGTGAGCTCATTCAGACTCAGAGTATGCATCTTGTCCTCCAGCTCACTGGAAGCCTTTTTCAGCTTTCTATTACAATAGAAATGACGGGTGTCAGAAAATAGAATGTCATGAGTGGAAAATCATAAATTGACACTTCATATTACAGGTGCTTACTTGAGACAACTGGCTATATGCCTGATTGTGCGATGCCGACTTGTGATGCCCACAGAATGGCTATGTAGCATTGCTGTGGTTATAGAGTTTTGCTGTCCCGTGGTCAAGGCCAAAAGAGCACACAGGGTCGGATAAAGAGTGGGAGGGGGGAAGTGCTGAAGAGTCAACCACGCTGAACGGAGCAATGACTGAACATCCTCCAAAGTGAGATTGTCTGAAAAAAAGATGTTAAGGATGAAACTTCATTAGGGACTCCACATCTAATATATTACTTCCATGTTTATTTTTCTATTGTTGTGGCCCTTTTTTGACACTTTGGATCAGATAATTACATTTTAAAACTTAAAAACAGTGTTAACATACAAATCTGGTTTACAGTCGTGGTATAGGGCTGCTCGATTATGGCAAAAATGATAATCACGATTATTCTCACTGAAATTGAGATCACGATTATTTGACGATATTTATTTAACCCTTTAAGACCTACTATAGAACCAAGTCCACCAGAGCTTATATTATTTTTTTACATGCTGTAGTGCCATTTGTGGGAGCATTTCAAGTTGCTATACATCAATACAACTGTTATAGCCCATATTTTAATAATATGTATGCATTAAGTCCATAGTAATTACATAAATTGCAAAAAAGTGCAATAAACTACAAAAAAAAATTGAAAATCGCTTTTGTTTTGTTTACATATATTTCTACTTGGAGAAATTTAAGAGGTTTATCCCTCAAAACTTTAAATACAATAAAGTTGCAAAAAATAGTTTACAACAACAGGAAATTTATTTTGAGTGTCTTCATAGTTTTATTTTGGAGATACAGCAATTTTTATATACTGCAGGAAAAACAAAAAACAATCCTATGATGCAAATTTGCAAAGAAAACAGCATGTGCATCATTTCACTGTGGGAAGTGTTACGAACAGCTGATAGGAACGGCAAAGCGTGTTTCTGGAATATTATGTTTTTGTTCCTGCAAGCGCTTTTTATGCAATTTTTGCAAAGCTATATGTGGAACGAAAACGTGACCGAGGACAAGCTGATGGCATCAGATGTAAGTACAACTCCTCCGGTTTCATATGCAAAACAAATTATTGCGCTAGCTTACACGGTTCAGGTTCTACAGGGATTTAACAATAGTTACGCAAAACGGAGCGTGCTGCTCTGACCGGCTTTAAAGGGTTAACAATGACTTTAAAAAAATAATATAACATAGTGTGCAACACCACTGAAGTTTTTTTTTTTTAAACTCTCTTTTCAACCAACGGCAGTCACTCTCCAAATAACTTCTGCTTAGCTTTCAGAGCTTCCCTCGGGTCCTCTTAATCAGCGGTCTCCAACCTTTTTTGCGCCACGGACCGGTTTATGCCCGACAATATTTTCACGGACCGGCCTTTAAGGTGTTGCGGATAAATGAGGGAAGGGCTAATAATCGGCTCAGTCATTTTTTAATGATCGTTGAAAGCCCAGATCGTAATCGTGATTAAAATTCGATTAATTGAGCAGCCCTATCGTGGTATCATAGCCCTTGTTTTACTTTATAAAGCAACCTTTCCTTTATAGTACTTGAACTCATTTTACATTGGGTGCCAGCAAAAGGAAAACAATCATAAGATACAAGTATAAAATCCAGTCCATTATTAATACAGCATCATCTGATATTGGCTCACCTGGCCTGCTGTCTGCATGAGAGAGGTGGATTTGTGCATTCTCTCTCAGATGACCTCTGCTTCTGAGAACCAACAGCTCATCTCTCTCCAGATTACCGCACATATCCCTCCGCAGCACCTCAAAATCCACGTCTGGAGAAACAGTCAAGATATTCTGTTAGAGACTATAGTGACCACTATCCTTCTCTCACCCCAACCGGTCGCAGCAGATGGCCCCGCCCCTCCCTGAGCCTGGTTCTGCCGGAGGTTTCTTCCTGTTAAAAGGGAGTTTTTCCTTCCCACTGTCGCCAAAGTGCTTGCTCATAGGGTGTCATATGATTGTTGGGTTTTTCTCTGTATCTATGAAGCGCCTTGAGGCGACTTTTGTTGTGATTTGGCGCTATATAAATAAAATTGAATTGAATTATCGATATTTGTATTTGCTTGCGGATATTTGTTCCTCAAGTAAATGTTGTGAAAACTACAACTACGCACTTTACTGACAAGGGAGTTAGGGAGAAACTTCTCTGTAATCTGAATTCACTGATGTAATTTAAAAACAAAACAGCAATACATGTGAATGACTGACATGTAGATGTTCCAAAATGTGCACAAAATACATACTGTTATCTTTACTTGCAGCTGAATTGTCCTCAGCATCTGATGTCCTAAGTTGTTCAATGCTCATGTCCAGAATTTCTGGAGTTTCCTCCTCAATGGTCCTCATTGTGTCTGGTTCCTCCACAGCAGCTGCGGAAACTTGTTTTCTGGTTCTTCTTGTTGAACCAGGCCGACAGACCAATGTCTCGTCCTCAGAAGAAGCAGCACGAGGGACCACGGTGCTTTTTTTTCCTCTAACCTGCCTCTTGGGGGGAACCTTCTCTGCAGGTGCATCTGGGGTTGTTTTGGTATTGTGGCCAGCTCTCCTAGCAGTTGTTCGTGTCTTCGAGGCTTCAGCTTTTACTTTGGGCTCTGCCTGCGCATTAGCCTCTGAGTCGCTTTCATCACTAAATTCCACCTATAATTAAAATTTAAAGACATTTTTCTTATTTTTGCATAAAATTGGAGTGCACATCATGAAATAATAAAATCTCACATCATTAGATGCTTACCTTGAAACGGGATTTCTTTGTTCGTTTAGGAGCAGCAGGCACAGGCTGAGCTTTGCCTTGAACTGGAGACAACTCTTCATACACATGAAACTGTAGCTTAGGAGCAGTCCTTGATGGTTTCTGCACTGAAGCAGGGCATCTTACCATCTGTACAGGAGTAAGGGCCAAAGTAGGTACCGCTGTGTTGAAGTCATAAGAGCTGAGCTCTTTAACAAAAGGATAAGACTTTACAGTTACTGGTGTGATAGGAACCTGACTCTTTTCTTTGGTTGAGGAGCTTGTGACTTGAATCTTAGGTTTGACAGACCTGGTCTTCTTTGCCTCCTTTTTTGGATCAGCAGTAACTGAGTTTTTAATGACGTCTTTAGATTTTTTCAGTACAGATGCAGGAGGATCATTTTTCTGTTCTGATTTCAGGTCTTTGCCCTCTTTCGGCATATTCCAAGTCCAAGCTTTTGAGAAGAGCTCCTCAGGAGTGCATTCGTTTTTGGCAGCCAAGCTTATCAGGGATGCAATGGCTTTGGCTGTCATTAGGCCTGCTCTCACAGGCCTTAGCATTGGAGAAGGTGTAGACTCAACAAAAGCTAACCCAGCTTCCAGTATTTTCCATATAGCACAGACCTTGGTAAGGCTCGGATCTACCCCAGACAAAGCCATGTGCAGATAAACACGGCCAACTATATCCTGCATTAGGGAGGGTTTAGAAATATGCTTGCCAGTATTGTACAGAGGGAAGAGTTTAGCCAATTTTACTCCAAGTTTGGCAGTAACAGTCTTAGAGCGGGATAATGTTGCCCATTGAAGTTTGGAGCTGACACTGGTGTCATTCGGATCCAGCTGAAGAAGCAGATCAGCTTGTGCAGCTGCCCAGCGAGCAGTGGCACGACCTAGACAGGGTTCAGAGCAGCAAGGGCACTGACATTCAGGTTCATGGGTCAGTGACGACAGCCAGCGGTGAGGCAGGGCTTTGAGAGGTGGAGAGCCGGACAGATCCTTCACTATAGGCTCTTTGGAGGTCCACCTGGTGCTCAAGATGTCCTTGAGATCATCCTCTATGGTTGGAAGAGGAGACTGAGGTCTCTGGACAGGACGACCTTTCCTTGGCTTGATTTTCACTTCAGCCCTCTGCACCTGATCAGAAAAGTCTTTGGGAAAACAAAAGAAAAAAAAAAAGTTACAAAACAACAACCTTGCAACATATTTTATAATTTCACGTGGCCTCTGGTAAGTCCAGTCTCATTGTCTATTGTGACTCAATAACATGAAAAGCAACATTTCAGTTGTGATCATATCATTACCTTTTATTGGAAGTCAACACTATTAAACTAACATCTGGCCCCATGTGTTGGAGCTATACATTTACAGACCTGTGGAGCGCTCCAGAAGGTTTCTGACGATGTCCAAATCAGTTCTACTTTCATCTTTTTCTCCCTGCATCAGCTCCAACTCTGCTTTCATCACCAGCAACTCGGAACATCTACAAAACAAACAACAAAATAAAACACTGTTAACAGGAATTCATAATTTACTGTGCTCAGTGTAAAAAAAAACCCAAAACAAGCCACAATAAAAATGTCACTTCAATACATTAACATCACCAATGTAGAAAGCATATAGACAAATATCTCATAAAAACTGCATTTTAACTCACTAAGATGTACATGTACATACTGGCTGAGTGTTTGAAGTTTTATGGCCAGTTTCAAGGCTTCTAGACACTGTAGTCTGGCGTCATTAATGGCCCCGCAGTCGCTCCTCACAGACACCATCTTCTTAGAACAGTTTAGCAGTTCTGCAAGCAGCTGCCACTTAAGTGCCAGGTTATCTCCTGCTCATAGGGGATAAGAAGGGAATAGGAAGACAGTTACAAGAGGCAAAACAAGCACCAATGACTTTCAGAATGAGGGACAAACATACCCTGGTTGATGAAAACCACGTTTGTGCTACTGTTGCTGCTGGTGGTAGTCCCATAGAGGCCCTTTCCTACCAAAGTAACCAGAAGGCTGCAAAGAAGCTTTAGGCTCTCGTACAGGGCACCATCTGAAGTACTTATACCTAAGAGATACATACACATGCATACATACATACTATAGGTGAAAACTTCTTCGCCATATTCTAACAATGCAAAATTAAAAACACACAAGGCCATCTGGCTCAAGAAAGAGTTGCAAGTGCTTCTAACCTTGTTCCATTATAAGATTTTTCTGAACTTGGGGAAGCAGAGCTGCATCTATGCTCAAAAAAGAAGCGCATGTTTGCAGAGTCCGTGCACGCAGCAAGTACCAGCTTTTTGACTGTTTCTGCTGCTGCTTTAGTTCCTTCAGCACTTCAATAAGGCAGCGAAGTCCACAGTCAATCTGAAATGGGAGCAAACGCAAGAAGGGCAATTAAAAGACAAAATCCCGCCAACAATGATAACTTGCAAGAATAATATGTTTTAGGAAAATCAAAATCAGTGGATTAATGTGAAGAATGCTACATACCTGCCCATTGTTGTAATGGCACTGAGCTTTCACCAGGATTGCCAGTAAGGACAAGGATGAAGATCCCTCTGCTGTGTTACTTGGGAGAACTGATTCCACTTGGTCTAGCTGTGTCTAAAAACAATATGGCGCATTTGGATATTGCCTCTTATTAAACAAAAGCATATAAAGTAAGAAAGGTTACTAAACGGCATGCATTACCTGCGCCAGTTCTGTGGAGCCCAAATCAAGAAGAATACTGGCTGAATGAATGAGCGAGCTGGCACAGGCCTCGTTATCAGCCAGTTTCCTTGAGAAGTCCGTCAAAATCTGGAGAGCCTTCAAAGCCTGGAGAGGCTAAACAACAGAAAACAAAACAGTTACAAGAAATCTCTCTGGCCATACACTTATTCTGGTAAAGTTTGATATCATAACTATTTAACATAATTATTATTTAACACACAAAAGGATTCAATCATGCCTTCTTTTTTTTTCTTCCTTTTTTCTTTTTTTAAGTGGATGGAATTGGTGTTTAGATAACTTGCTGGAAACAAAAACATGGTCAGTGAATATTCTTGCAACACAGCAAACATACCATTACAGTGCAGCTTCAAAAAAAAAAAACAAAACAACCAAAAACATGTTCAACCAATTAATTTTTCATTGGTTACCAAGTGGCAAAATGTGCTTCTAGAATGACTGATATTAGCAAAACGGAGCATAAAGAAAACATTTTACACATCCTGTGCTGTTACCTTTCCCATGAGTCTGAACAGTGATGCAGTCACACCAATGGAACGACACGTCTCTTTTGGCTCTCTGACAGAAGGCAGGGTTTCACTCTGAAAAATAGTGGTCCAAATATCCAAAGCGCTTTCCAACGGCTGACACAACTCTGAAGACAAAAAAAACAAGGAGGACTGTAAATATCACACAAACATATCCAGTAACAAACAATCAGTTTAGATTTGACTGACGGGGGGAAAAAAATTTTCTTACTGTGCTCTGCAGTCAGGTTGAAATGCAGCCCTTCATAAACCGGAATACTGTCCTGTGTTTTCTGCTTGTCTTCATAATCAAAATCATTGTTTCCTATGGAACTGGTCACACACTGTGTCTGCTCACGCAGCTCTTTCCTTTTTCTGTCACTATCAATGGCCTGGTTAAAAAAAGAAAGAAAAAAAAAAAAAAAACAAGCAACAATTAATCCAAACACAAACAAATAAGAAGTATCAAACTAACACCAGAAACATTATATAAAACGAGGAGGCAAGCTAATATGGCTGCTGTCCTTCTCTAAAGAGCCAATCGACTGCTGAACTGGGAAACAGCTTAGCCACTTATGTTCGTGAAACATATCATGAAACTGTGCACGTGCACATGCAGAGTATAAAGCTTTTAAAAAGTATTTCGGGACAAAGTCATCAGACTTTGATGTCTGGTCTTTACTGGACTCAACTGCTGATTCCATACACAGTTCCCTTAAAATTAAAATATATGTCTCTCTTCCCATTCATTTGAATAGGGACCTCTAAATAACCTCTCATGGCTTCCACTATGCAAACCGGACTTTACACTTTCAGTTTTACTCCTTCTCACACCTTTGTGCAAACAAACAACAGCAATCCACAAAAACAAGCAGATGATTGATGACACAGCGCTCACCTCCTGAAGGTTCTTCTCCAGAGTGCAGATGTAAAGCCATAGCAAAGCATGGGCTTTGTCATCCTTCAGTTTGTCTGCATTCTCTGGAGTCTCTGGTTCTTCATCAAGAAGTCGTAGAGCTTCGTGAATAAAATCCACTGCTGAGCTGTGTACACAAATAATATAACATAATGAGCACAGAGAAAACATTTACTTTCCATAGATGGTGATAACCCAAGTACACAGTTTGGTGGTACACTAAAGAATGTGTTTTGTCTCTCAAGGACCAGAGTTCATTAGAACTGGTGCAAAAAAAAAAAAGTTCTTACCAGTCAGTCTGTTCACTGAAATCCTGGAAGCACACAACTTTGGCCATTTCACAGAGGTAAACAGCCCGCAGATGTATATGGGAACTCTCCTCGTGACAGATATCCAACAGATCACACAGAGTGTTGTACCGTTCCTGGGCTGTATCTCCTGGCATCTCCTTGTAAGCACTAAGCTCTTCCTCCAAAAGGCGCAACATTACATTCTCATCAGGTACATCAGGACCAAAACCGTCACGCAACGTCCTGCTCAAGAAATGGCCAACACAAAACAAGCATTTATCTTTTGTTAAATCAATATTCTACTCATTTAATATTGTTAGAAAAGACAAATCTAAGACAAGCATACAATAAAAGTCACTTCATTAGTCCTTGTTTGTACCTGAGCCTAATGTCTTCTTCAGAATTACACGCTGCATCAGTCTTTGTTTTCACCCACAGCGATACAGGTTCAGTCATGTGAGCAGTGATTTTGTCCCCCAAAGCCTTCAGCCACAGGATCACCCAGTCCAGAGCTCGATCATACTGCCCAGTCCGCCGTGAAGTTTGCACAGCCAGCATGAAGGGCCGGCTCAACTGATCACAAACCGTAAAAACAGACATTTTAAAGAAAGTACTGCAAATATTTAGCAAATATAATAAATTTCCCATACATTACGTTGGTTTCATTCGTAAACCAACTGCTGCAGTCTGCATACTAATGTTAGTCATAAACCCCCAAATTTTCCCCTAGCTGTGCCTCACTACAAAATATGACCAGAGATATAAGATTACACAATCATTAAAGAACACTTACCCTATCCACAGAGAGAGAGGCAGGGCAATTTTTGCACAGATCCCTGCAGAGGATTTCAACTAGGATAAAGGCTTTGTCATAGAGACGTCTGTTGTACAACCCACAAGCCAAGTTGCTCACAGCAATTACTAGAAGACACATGAACACAAAATGACAAATAAAAAAAGGCACAAAAACCCTGACCAAATAAACTGAACTATTTACCTCATGGTATTTCTTATTTGAGCTAGAGACAAAAGAAAGTCAACAAAACTTTCATGTAATTACATTCTTTAAAAGCAGTTTTGTTACCTGACGTTTCATTTATGCCCATCAGGAAAAATCCTTCTATCTAAAGTATGGTATAATTTAAGGAACCCTTTCATATAATTTCATTTCAAGTGAACTGACAACATTAATAACAGAAAATCACCTGCTTTGATGACAAGGTTTTCACTAGACAGTTTATGCAGTTCTGTCATCATCAGTCCAGCTGTGGCTTGGCAGTAGAGCAGCACTCTTTCCAGTGTGTCACTGTCCTCCAGCTACGTACAACAAATCACAACCAACAGTTAAACCAAGTACAATCAGAACTGGGAAAAAACAAAACAAAAGCAAAACAAAAAAACAAAAACAAAACAACCACACAGAAATATATGATTTTTCAGTTTTGCCAACACCATCATCATCTACAGAAACACCTTAGACTGTATGTGCACAACTCAAACAGTAATAAACCAGAGCAATTCTATTATCTATAACAGTGGTTAACAAGCGGCTTTCTCTTTTTGAATTTGTTTACCAAAATGTTTTACTTTAAAAAAAAAAAAAAGAAGCTATAAAGCAAGAACTTTCCAAGTTCAGTTTAAGAGAAAATTAAAAAAAAAAAAAAAAAAAAAAAAAAAATCATTCTATATTTTTCCCTGGTCATCCATGCTCCTCCTGCAGTCGTTCTAATCCCCACAGCTCTAACTGCATACTGGTATAAGTATTGGCAGACAAAGGGCAACCGTGGCTCAGGGGGTTGGGAAGCGTATCTGTAACCGGAAGGTCGCCGGTTCGATCCCCGGGCTCTCTGTCTCGGTCGTTGTGTCCTTGGGCAAGACACTTTACCTTACTGCCTACTGGTGTTGGCCAGAGGGGCCGATGGCACGATATGGCAGCCTCGCTTCTGTCAGTCTGCCCCAGGGCAGCTGTGGCTACAACTGTAGCTTGCCTCCACCAGTGTGTGAATGTGAGAGTGAATGAATAATGGCATTGTAAAGCGCTTTGGGTGCCTTGAAAAGCGCTATATAAATCCAATCCATTATTTTTTTTTTTTCCTCTTTCTTCTTTGCTAAATTAAAAAACAAAATCAACAACAACAAAACAACAACAGTAAAAGAAGAAGAGCAAAAGAAAGTTATTAACAGCACAATAAGAGAAAATATCTAGTTGGGTCTTAGTTTTGTTACTTTCCTTGAAAAACATAATCAAAACAATGTTATGTTGTCACTCTACCCATCCCTACTTACCTCAGATGCAAGCATGCTCTCGTAGGCAAACTCAAAGCCTTTGTAAATACTGAAGCAAAGTGACTTCTGTAGTCTGCTGCACTCGGTCTGGCATGACAAGTTCTGAAAAAATAAATGTAATAATAATAATAATAAAAAAAAGCACTTATAATCAGGAAAAAGTCAGTTTTTCCAAACTTCAACCTATTTTGACTCGTCAGAGGCAATGCTAACCTTGTTTAGTATCCTCATTACGCACTCTTGGTGTTCCTCAAAAAAAGAAAACAAAGCCAGTAGCACCGGTCCACTTAAACCCTTGTCATACCCACTGTCGACAGCCCACACAACAAAGCTGCACCCTTCCAGAAATGCATGACCTTCTCTGTCACCCAGGTTACCAGAGACTGATCTCACGGCCCTAGCACACTCTGTTAAAGCCTGGCGAGCCTCATCACCTGCTTTCACTGTTGAATGAATCATTACTCCCCATTTGGCAAGCACCACTGCTGTACACTGACAGCTAAGAAACTCTGAGGCCTTTCTCTCAATTTCACTCAGGAAGGAGGAGGCCAGCCTGTGGTGGCCAGCCTTACACAGCACCTTCAATATAATCAGCACCATTTCAGAAAGCACGTAAAAACGTGATGCTGCACGCTGCTTTGAGCCATCCCTGTCAGAGTCTTGATCACCAGTCCAACATGTGTTAAAAAGTGTGTTCATTTCCTGTAGAAGAATGGAGGTATCCTCCTTTGTCATCACTCCACAGCTACTCTCAAATTCAGTGATGATATCTTCAATGTATACGACAGCTTTAGGCAGAGATGGAGTTGCATTTTCAGTGTCCAAAAGCAAAAGAAAGCTCAAAGCCTGCATCTGGCAGCGCAGTCTGTCTTGAGGATTTAAGATTTTCTTGTCTTTGGCAGCAGATAGTCCGTTCCACAGCACGGAAAAACAGCTCCTCACAAGAACACAGTAGTCTTCTTCATCCTACAGAAAATACAAATCTTGTTAAATTATTAATTTTTCAACTCAATGTCAGACATACTTCACAAGACACTCTTGTAGAGAAAGCAACGCATACCTGTTGGGCTTTAGAAAGACGACTGTAAAGTAGTCCAGCTATGTGGCTGCACAGAGTGTGAACTTCTATGCTGCTTAGCTTTTTGACAATATGGAAAACAATCTTTTCCATGTATAAGGGGTTGCTCTGAGGCACAAGTGCTGCAAAGATGTCATAGCCATGAAGAGAAAGCTCCATCAGTTTCACCAACTGACCGATGTGCTCCAAGTCAAGGCCTCCAACTCCAAGTTGATGGTTACAAGCTCTGATGATCCGGTCACACAGTGTGCGACCCTGAAGCCCGGGCTTACCCTTTACATAATTCTGCAAAATAAAGACCATACATAAATAAATCCAGCTTTCAAATCGAGAACGTAGAGGCAATTAATAATGGATTAATATAGGTACATTAACAGCTTGCGTCAGACTAGCAATTTAACGTGAATTCTAAAGTTAATAGCATTCTTCTTAATAAACTGGTCCCAACCTCGAGTTCGTGGAATAAAAGTTCCGTTTCTCTCACGGAAGCAGTCCGCTTGATGTATTCGTCCACCTTTAAACACTTCATGACGACAGCTGTGGAAAACACGTTAGCCAAGAGTAAATAAAAGATAACTTAAACTTCAACACAGTGGCTAGCCTAGTTAGCGTTAGCAACAACGTCAATACACTATGACGCTATAACAGACTTTTAACCGAGAACAGTTACTGCGACTTACTTGAAGGTCGACGTCTTTAAAAATGTTTTTTGTGCGTACGGTAGATAAACAGGTTTTTAGCTGCCCGCAATAAGCAACATTTCCACAATAGCGTAATGTTGTTTTTAATAGTGTACGTTAAAAAAATTACTATCAATGTCCGCCGCTTTCCTCTCACAGAATTTACTCCCCCGCTCACTGTTTTTAAAAGATCGTTGAAGACCAATCCGACAAGACATCCGTTTTAGCCGGAAACAGAATGAATTATGGGTACCGTAGTTTTATTGAGTCTCACTGCATATAAATCGTACATTAGCCGGAAAAATGCAGAAATCACACTGAGAACTCATTGTCAAAATCTTAAATTAAGAAAACTATTACAAGCAGTAATTAAACTTTATGCTTGTAAATAATTATACATGTCCATTGTCGTATTATATATTAAATTGAGGAACACATGTTTGTAAACTATTAAATAACGCCATGGGGGTGTAAATAGTATTTCATCCTACTCCTTACTAGACATTTAAATTGTGTGGCATATGGAGTTATTCATGGTGACTTAATTTTGTTTTGATTTTTACTTTGTTTTCTGTTGCTCTTTTATTTATATTTACATGTTTCAAATGAAACAGTCAATCACAATCTATTTTCAGCCCATATAAATCAAAGATAGCTCATTATTTCATTTATATGTTAAAGGTATTAGTGCCATGTTGTACTTAATTATCATAATTATTAATAATAATTAATTATTAATTAATAACAATGCACAGTAACAATGGTATTTCAGAGCACATTTTGAGTCTAAAATGTGGTTAAAAGAGTAGAAGAAATCTGATGTAATATTGGACAGCTCTCATATAAAGGGAAACAGTTACAGATAACTGAAAAGCTGTATTTTATATAAACTTTAGATTGAAATAAAGTGACAGGCATTATATTTGGGTGCATAAAATAGACAAAAACCTTTTTTGCACAGCAGCAGCAGCAGTGAGATAAGCAATGAAGGAAAGTGATCACCTTGGGATTTGGTGAAGGAGTCCACTGTGAGACAATTTTTTTTAAATTAATAGCTTTATTTATATTGCACTCTCCTTAAACATGGTTTACAAAGTGCTTTCAAAGAAGACAGTCAGGTCATGTGCCCATGCCTTATAAATAAGCCTACAGCTGAACTACTGATTAACTAAGCCCCTCTTCTTGATGACATGCTCCATTGCAGTCTTTTCAGAGATGTCCAGGCTGACCTTGTACTTGGCCAGGATTTTCAAGATGGGCCTCAGCTTTAGCCACCACTGAGTCTTTGGAATACGATGACTGCAGAGGGAAATCAATGAAATCAAGAGATCAAATTATTGAGTAAATATGTAAAACATTCTTTCTGAAGTTGCATTTAGTTATTTCAGCACACTAGATAGCAGAAAAGAATAGAAATGCGGTCTCACTCAAAGTCAGTCTGTTCTGACAGTTCTGCCAGAGGCTGAAAAACCAAAGCTCTCTTCCTCATGCCCAACACGCAGGCTGAATCCTGAGAGTTGGCGAAGATGCGACCTTGAGGTTTAAGGTTTAAACAGCACAAGTGGCATTAGCACAGGGAACATCGATGGTCAGCAAGTCAATACAACATTTTGCTTTCTGAGGTATACTAAAATCTCACCATGTCTGTAGCATTCCTTCAGCTTGTCAGTCAACCACAGGACAGACTTCATCCCCATCTTTGTGCCAAAATTCCTGTCAAAAGGACTAGGGGTTCCACCCTGATAACATACAGGTTTCCTTTAATGCATAATATTGAGCTGGGTGTCAAATAATGATCTTGGAAACAAAAAAACAAGAAGATCTTCATTAAGCAGTTCACCTGCTGCATATGCCCAAGGACGTTCTTCCTGCAGTCAAACACGCCCTTACCCTCCTCTGAGTACAGGTTGAAGATAAAGTCAGTGGTGTAGTTTGCATTGCACTTCTCATTTCTAAAACAAAAGTAGAATAACAGATAAGATATGACCTCCAGTGGTGAACCCTATAAATGTAATAATGTTGATAATTCCCTCAAACCTCAGAATGAGTCCTCTCTTCACTGTAGTCTTCATCTTCTCCACCAGATGTTCCACATTTAGCTACAAATTAATTATTTTTTTTTGAAGTCAAGAATAAGAAACCTGTGTTTAAAAATATCCACATATCCATCAGTGATTCTCATAACGAGACAGACAAACCTCTAAGTCATGAATGTTGAAAGGGTCTTCATAAATGTAGGCTGCATCAGCTCCACCTGCTAAACCAGCCGTGGTTGCCAGATAGCCGCAGTATCCTCCCATAGTCTCTATAATGAATACTCTTCTCTTGGTTCCAGCAGCAGATTGCTTGATCCTGTCGCACGTCTACAAATGCAGACACATGAGAAGAGAACAATGTGCTGCATAGGACTTTGATGCTTTGTTGTTTTGTTGTGCTTAAGAGTGTGCCAAATAAGAGCTTTACCATAGTTATGGTGTTGAGGGCAGTGTCAGCACCAATGCTGAAGTCGGATCCAGGAACATTGTTGGACACAGTAGCGGGAACAACAACGAGTGGGATACACAGCTCCTCATATTTCTCTCTAGCTTGCACCAACTGCAGACCTCCCAAAAATGCCTATGAGGAGAAAACAGTAAAAGAATGAGTGTCTGTCGTTCTTGTTTATGTGCTCTCAATGTGGCAGGAAGATACGGAAACAGAGTAGACTGGTTTCATCCACACAGAAACTCACCTCCACATTTGTTGTGGGTAACTGGCACTGACCGAGGGTTGGTTTTTTGTGTGTGTGTGCGTGCGTGTGTGTGTATGTTTTGCAATTGCTGTAAACCTGTTTCTGTGCTTGTTTTGGGTTAATTGGAGGTGCATGCACTGGGTTGTGCTTCCACTCTAGTGCACAGATGCTCTACACTACAAGCTCAGCTGTCACATTTTCCTGATTTTCTGTGTAGGCCAGAGCCTACTACATGCTGCAGTCTGAAGGCAACCTACACTGTAAGAGGTCTGGGTTCTATTTTTAACTGTGAAAGTTAAAAATAGAGAGGGTAGCTGACCTATGGCACAGCTGGTTCTAGCTTTGGAGTTTGTGTTTTGTCATTCTCCAAGTGGGAATTGGACACTCCCTCATGGGTGCAAATGTAAACACATGTTAAATACGTTATTACTGTGTTAAAGAGATGTGAAATGCTGCATCAAATACATTGTTTGTTTGTTTTCCTAAATGTACTGTTTTGTGTATTAATATTTTTAAATTATAAAAGAAATCAACTTAAGCTTACTGTGATACAATGTATTGAATGGCAACGTTTATGCTAATACTGTACATGGTCCCTTTTAAATAAAACTACTTAATGAATAATAATAATAATAATAATAATAATACCTGCATTTACTCTTTATCCCTGCTCAAACCTAAAATATGTAGGTTATGGTGTGAATACCGATCTACCTGTGGCATTATCACAGTCTAATGCTGCTCACCTCAAAGCCTCCGATAATGATCACAGCATGAATGTTGAACTTAGTGATGCTCAGACTGATCTTCTCCATGAACTCCTGAGGCAGGGATCTTCAGAACAGAAGAAAGCCACATGATAACAGATTATATCTCCCTAAGATAAAAGTTATGGAGATGTAAGACTTGTAACACGCACTCTCATTACTGCACTTGTCACCTCTCACCTCTTTGTGCCCAGGAAGGAGCCCCCCTTTCCAGTCCATCCTGCCACTCCAGACCAGCCAATGGGCTCAATCTGTGGAGTCACAGAGCATGTGCTCTATCGTATGTCATGGCTGTGCACAGTTATGGTAAACAGCTGTTTAAATGCTTAAACAGTAAACGGTCCCTGGTCTGGCTTATTTATTTAATTATTATTTTTTGCATGCAATTAGATTACAATTCCATGGGCCAAGCCATCGAAGCCATCATGCACAGCCAACATCTGGTGGCCCTGGAGGAGTCCAGTTCTGACAGCTGAACGGACTGCAGCATTCATTCCAGCACACGGAGCTCCCACATTCAGTATGGCGATGTTGATATTACTCTGGCAAAGAAATATTTACAGAGATATTTGATTTTTATTAAAAATATTTACAGAGAGATATCGTTTTTCAATGAGGCTTAATGACTGAAAGACAATTTATTCGGTAGCACGGCAGTTTCAAACCTTTGCCTCTGGGGGGCGGACATGAGCCAGCATCTTGTAAGTGCTCCAGTTGTTCCCAAAACTCCTGTTGCCAGAAATTAGAACAAAAAAATATGGACATTGAAAAATTATTGCAGCACATGAGCATTTCGTATTAGCAACACAAAAGTACATGTCTCACTTTCCCCTGAGCTTCACCGCATCATCATACCGCCCCTCAGCCATGGCTGTTGTGACATCTTTAGTCTGATATAGGTGAAGGTGGAAGGAAAACAAAAATCTGGGTCAGATATTCTAAAATATCAACCCCAAAGCCAATTATAGCTTGCCTACAGTATCTCATACATGTTATATATTCCATATTGGATACTTAGAAGATCCCGTGTGTCGAAATCTGACTTTTTGTGTGCTTAGGATCTTAACTCACCACTTGCACACACTCCATGAGCGGAAGTCTGACAGCCATGTTTCCCGACAAGCTGACCACACAAGCAGGAGTCTCTGGTGTGGCCTCCAGTAGAGCCATAACTGATTCCACTCCCATTCTGCTTGCCTGAAACACATTTTCTTTACACAGTTAACTTTATAAAGAAAACAATACCAGCCGGTGATTCATTGTGAAGATCTTACTGAGACATTACCAGGATTCTATCAAAGGCAGAGGGAGTCCCTCCTCTCTGCACGTGGCCCAAGATGGTTGTGCGCGTGTCAAAACCTAGTTTCTTTGATATCAGCTGCACAGACAGATGATTTATGAGCAGTCCTTCTAACTATAGTTGAGCTTAACGTGGTATTCTGGAGTACTGCCAATACTGACCTGTTTGACATGATCACAGGTGATTGGTTTACCTTGGCGGTCCATCGCTCCCTCTGCAACAATGATAATATTCAAGCGGGTGCCACGGCCTCTTTGCTAAGAGGGACAGAGTAAAACACAGTATCGCAATTCACTTTTCATGTATGGACTGTAATGAAGCCAAAGTGAACATGAATGTGAAATCCACCTCTGTTAGTCTTCTGAACAGATGCTCCTCCCATCCATCATCTGGGGGCATCTCTGGGATGAACACCCAGTCAGCACCACAGGCTAGAGCTGTCACCAAAGCCAGGTAACTGGAAACCAAACAAACTAAACCAAGTAATATTTTTTCTAAAACTTTAAAATATCTAACGCTAATATTGGTACATATTAAAATGAGATTTTTGTTGTAAAACGAATTCCTAGAATAATGATAATAACAAACACGATAAAGGAATGTGACCAAGTAAACATAAGATAAAACAAAACAAAACATCGTCCTCAATTTTAGAGATGATATCAAGAATTTGTGGATTGTTTTTAAAGAAACTGGGATGACATAACTTGAACACACATATATCACACACAACTCATCACCTCCATTTCCATCTATTTTGGTGTCAGTGCCATATTCTGTGGTTCCACAGAGATAATGTAATTACAGCTTTGTGACTACTGAACTGACACTTGCACTGACGCGCACAAAACACTCACACAAGCTGTACTTACCCACAGTGCCTGCCCATTACCTCCAGGATGAAGGTCCTCTGGTGACTGCACAATAACAGATTTTGGGTCAGGAGTTCTGAAATCAGTTGTCTCCTTTGTTCACATTTAAAAATGCGAATGCCTCTGGGCATACCTCTGTGCGGTGGTGGTGATGGCATCCACAATCTCTATGATGCGATGCAGGGCAGAATCAGTGCCGATGGTCATGTCAGTTCCACAGAAGTCATTGTCAATGGAGCCCACCATGCCAACAATATTAAGGTGGGAAGCGGACTTGGCCTCAATTGCCGTGATCTTACCTGAGGACCAAAATGACAAAACACTTGACAAATAGGCTAACAGCAGTAAAATGCACCTTGCCACGTTCCATAACTAGCCCTGTGATTGGCTGGTGATCCAGAATCGGCGCCAGGCATAGGCAACCCTGAACTGGACAAGTAGTTTAGAAAACGATGGATGTTTCATAACAACATGAGTTTATTGTGTCGCTAAGAAAAGTGAATTCTGTGTTTCTCACCGGCTTTAACAAGGTCTGCCAGCAGCTCGCTCCACTCTGTTCTGAATTGGTTTGCACCCGTCAAGCTGCCATCACCTCCAATCACACACAGGTTGGTGATGCCCAGCTTGACTAAGTTACAAGCAGCCTTTGTGCGACCCTCCTTGGTTCGGAAGTCCTGACAGCGGGCACTGCCGATCACAGTCCCACCCTGACGTCAGGCAATGAAGAAGGGTTTCAGACCCCGACAAGAATCACAAAGAGGATAATAAGGAGAATGGCAGCTGCAATTATACAAAATCTAAGCACAAATGTTTCATTTCTATTTAGTATTGCAATTTAAAAATGCTGATATTTAGCTGCTAGTTTGATCTACTGCTTTAGAGTGTAGCAAAAAGTTAGTCTGTGACCATTTTTTAACATAAAAAACAATAAAACAAACAAAAATGAAAACCCAGCAGTTTTTGCATCCTTGTGTGTTCTCACCAGCTGCAGCATCATTGACACACTCTCCCACGTAGCAGGGCGGATATTGTCTCCTCCATCTACTAGACCCTGGTAACCCTGTTAACAAACAAGAACAATATCACCTCAGTGAAAAGGGTCATATCTTGGATAAAGCTTTGGGCTTAATAACACCGGAATCTTAGTGATTATATAGTCAGCTACTCTACTCCGTCAGTTGATTTTATTATTATGGTGGGGATATTAGGCAGTGGAATATATGCCATATAGAATCAAATAATATTTTTAAATTTTAAAAAGAAAAATAACAAGCATAGACTTTTTATTTTATTATATATTTACTGTTAACGGTAGTATTAACTGAATAACAATATTAGGTATGGTAATAATAATAATAATGGATTGGATTTATACAGCGCTTTTCAAGGCACCCAAAGCGCTTTACAATGCCACTATTCATTCACTCTTGCATTCATACCTGCAATATTAGGTATGGTAGTTTTGGTTTGTTGCACAAACATCATGCCGAAACTGAACATACCACCTGGAGCTCTTGAATCTGTGTTTACAATGATTAATCTGAAGAAACCAGATGAAGTTAAAAGCAGAATTTACCTCATGCACAAAGAAGACCTTGGCTCCAGTGTAAATTCCCACTCGGACTACGGCCCTCACAGCTGCGTTCATACCTGCAGGAATAATGTATAGGAAACTTATGACAGCACAAAAGTTTGGTTTAAATTTTTGGGATAGATGCGGCACTTCAGCAACTTCCTGCCTAACATATGTATGTCTAATGATTTAAAGTCTGAGTGGTTTAAAGTTTTGTACCATTGCCCACAGCCAGAGGGTTCTGGGTTCAAACCTGTGCTAAAGGTCTTTTGCGCAGAGGTTTCTTGTTCTCCTTGTACTCCCACTGCCATCAAAAACACACAGGAGCAATTCTCCTGTGATTGCCTTTGGCTAAGGTGCTGGGTTACACGTGGAGCTGGCCCCCACATGCTACATGCATGAATATCCACCACTCCTAATCCTACAGATTTTCTATACCTATGGCAGGGATGTCACACTCCTTTTACAATATGGGGGTCATACGGTCCACTTCGATCTCGGGTAAGTTAGATCAATGAAACACCTTTTTCTATCAGTACAGAGATGTTTAACTGCACATTTAATCTTTAGAATAATTTAGTATGAGAAAAAGCAATGCAAAGTCAATTACAACAATATATCCCAGTTTTCTGCATAACAAAGTCGCCACAACTCTTTGGGCATAAATTGTTAGAAATAAAATTGTGTAAAATGACAGAAAAGGTTCTGGTAGCTCATTCTGCAGGCTGTCCTGCAATTATCAAATACGAGTTTATATTTATTAACAAAAATATTCTATTCTTTTATTACTGGACACATTGTTAAAAACAGAAATGAGAATAGGAGTGAAAAAAAGGGAAGGTTTATGTCATTTGTTTATCTATTATGGTGGTATGTAAATGGCCATAAGAGAGGTCTTTATTGATAGGAAAAGCTGTAAAATGCATGAAAATACAGTTAAAAGTTCAAAATGATGCCCTTCTTAAAAATTTATGATAACTGGATTAGCATATTTTCACAACCGATTTTTACACCTCAGCCTCGTGGGGATCACTAAAGAATATTCCACCCTCGCTTGCATTATTTTTAGTTTTACATCAAAGTCTGTCTGGTTGTCTCTAAGTTAGTGGGGTAACTCGAGTAGGCTATTTACTCTTTCCAAGGCACCATTTTCTTTGATAATAATCTGCACTGATTTAGCACAACTAATCTCTGCAAGTATAATGACAGTTCTTTTTTTAGACTTCATATTAACATGCTTCATCAGCTGATAAACACCAAATGGGAGCATCAAGAACCACAAGAGAGCTGATAGCGGTAAACTGCTGGAAAGGAAACTGGGCCTGTGTCTGCTCTTTTGAAGGGGTTGTTTAAAGGACAAGATATGGAAAATTAACTTTAAGGGTGTCAAGAGCATCTCCACTTACGGTGTAAAAAAGGAGAGGAGAGTAAGGAAGAATTGGATTGCACTCCCACTCTATCTCCCCCCTTTACAAACACATGACAGAAAGGTCACGCCTCTAAAATTAGCCCCCATAACAGATACAGTTCTACAGAGAAAGGTGGAAGAAGAGGAGGAAGAAACTTGGTAAATGACATACAAGTTCTAATGAGGATTATGTATTTTAGGTATTTTAGGAAAATAAAGAAAGGTTAGAGATATCCAGTTTTGCACTCTGTTCAAGGATCTTATACATTTGAGATGGAAAAAAAAGGAATCATTTGAATAGCTCACTGCCTCACATGCTTACACTACAGGATTGTGTGGGGTCACTGACACGCCTCCCAAAGGTCACAGTGGAGATATTCCTCATCAAGTTAAAGGTCAGGGGAGCATCTATCTCTGTCTGTAGTTCTACCATGTCTGGGTGAAGTCCTTCATGCTGCCCTTTTACATAAGTTATCCATAAGAGTGGATAGCTCAGTAGTTTAACTCTTTAGAAGGAAAATCATTAAATATGATCAGTGAGTAAAAATTTGCGAGTAGTTACAGTCGATATTAAAACAGAGCTGCTGTGGTGATTAAACATGGCAGTGAAGTTTGTCTGGGCCATTCTTAGTACTTTAGCTAAAACTGATTTACAGTGTTAAGTCTAATTCATTGTTATATATGCACAGTTTGTATTCATTATGTTTATTATTTGTCTTTGACAATCAAGAACAGTTTCAAAGACAAGACTTAAATTCTTGACTGTATTGTCACTGCTGATGAGTCCCTAAGTGCTGATTTTCACCAGTCAAATCTGCCACCTGCTGAAACAAAACAACAGCAATACTGCCTGGGCACACCATGCTCCCCGGAGACCATCTACTTACCCTGGGCATCGCCTCCGGAGGTAAGCACGGCAATTGCCCGACCCACTCCCATCTTCGTGGGGTCGGTAGGACTCTGTTGTGCCATGGTCCTGGAGCTGAAGCTGACTGGGAGAAAGAGACCTTGAATGCAGAAATCCCTGCCACCCTGCTGTACTGTGTACAGTACAAGGAGCCTCTAAGTCAGCCTGCCTATTATGGAAGGTAGTAACAGTTGCAAAAGTGCACAGCCCAACTATCCTGTTGGCAGACATTCGAGGCACACATAGTTGTGCTTACGCATTTAGACACACACACACACGCACACACACACACACACACGCTCTACCAACCCCCCTTCCTCAAAATATGGTTTGCCCCCATGGTGTCCCGTAAGGCCATTGGGCCACAGTACAGCCAATCTAACAATGCCCACCGCCACTGAATAGGAGCATGGCAAGGTTGTACTCTCATGCCAAGTCAGAGGAACGCTGCACAGATCAATGCTGGCGGTGATGGTGTTTACTTTAATTGCAGTCTGGCTTACCAGCATCCTCTGCTGAGAGGTCATCACCACCTGTGGAGGAAGAATTAGAATACAATGTTATCTAAACTATGATCCTACCACAGCTGTATGTGACTTAACTGTACATGAATCACTGGTTATTTTTTTACAAAAAGCAAACCCATAAGTCACTTTAAAGTGCAAACTGGCATTTCACTCACATGACAGACCCTCTCTACAAAAGATGAGCTTCTCCAGCATTATCCTTCAGCATTTTCTCTCCTATCCATTTTGTAATTTAAAGCATTAGTGATCCCTCTGCAACATCCTCTACAATGCAGTTAGTTTACTCCCACAGGCTTTATCTTTTTTGTGTTTTGCTACAGGCTGCAGTTGATAGGCTGGCTCCTTAGGAATGAATGCCGAAAAACAAACAAAAAACACACGGTTATATATATATATATAAAAAAAAAACACAAAAAAAACACCCAGCACGCCCCTGCGGGCGGTTTATCCTTCAAGCTCGGGTCCTCTACCAGAGGCCTGGGAGCTTGAGGGTCCTGCGCAGTATCTTAGCTGTTCCCAGGACTGCGCTCTTCTGGACAGAGATCTCCGATGTTATTCCCGGGATCTGCTGGAGCCACTCGCCTAGCTTGGGAGTCACCTAGTGCTCCGATTACCACGGGGACCACCGTTACCTTCATCCTCCACATCCTCTCGAGCTCTTCTCTGAGCCCTTGGTATTTCTCCAGCTTCTCGTGTTCCTTCTTCCTGATATATATATATATATATATATATATATATATATATATATATATATATATATATATATATATATATATATATATATATATATATATATATATATATATATATATATATATATATATATATATATATATATATATATATATATATATATATATATATATATATATATATATATATATATATATATATATATATATATATATATATATATATATATATATATATAGCAGCTGGATAGCGTAGTGGTTAAACTACACGCCTTTGGAACAGAGGATCGCAAGTTCGATTCCTGCCTGGGGCGTCTGTATCCAGTAAGGGTCCTAAGGCTAGACCCCCTATGCTAAGCAAGCCTACCGCAGACATGAGCGAGACAGATAAATATGAAGGCATGCCGGCTCGGACGTCGCCCGGATCAACAAGGTCCGCGTCAGGTGTTGAGGAACCAGGGCACCCTGACGAAAAGTGGGCTACTGGAACAAGAAGGCATCGGTGGGCAAGGGACGAAAACAGGGCGTTGTTGGAATGCTACTACGCAAGTAACCCCGGCGGAAGGGGCTACATGAATAGGATGAGGGACCTATGGATTCTTCGATACCCAACATCCACAATGACGGTGAAACAACTAGTAGCTCAGTGTTCCAACATTCGAAAGAAGGGACTGCTCTCACAGCTAGAGATTGACGAGGTACAACACAAATGCTACGGCAAGGAGGAGTCAGGACGCCAGGTCAGGGGGGAGATATCATCACCCCCACCCGAGATTGGGTACATAGCCCCAAGTGCGATAGGAGAAGGATCGTTGAGTGCGAGAGGAACTGACCTGAAAAATAGGATCATGGCCAAGCTTGAAACCTGGATCCCCCGTAGCCGGTTACCAAGATTACGTGAAGTACCCTCAGAAGGTCTGCTAGATGATGTTAATGCAGCACTACGGGCAATACCTACAACCACGATTACCGACACTAACAAGCTGATCTACAATACGGCAGCAGTGATCAGTGAGATGCTTGGCTACAAGTTGAACAGCGACAAGGGGCAGTACCCTCCATGGAGAAGGAGGCTAGAGGGCAAGATCAAAGTAGCACGGAGGGAGGTTAGCCAACTAACAGAGTTGCAGAAAGGTGCGACAAATAAGGTGCCTAAGAAATACAGCAAGCTGTCCATACCTGAGGCCTTGGAAACTGCCAAGCAAAGACTCACAGCCTTGGCCAGCCGCTTGAGGAGGTACACCAGAGAGATAGAAGGCAGGAGAATAAACCAGCTGTTCTCCACAGAACCAGCAACCCATAACGGCAATGCTCAGTGGCTAGTGGATCTGAGGGCAGACCACAGCGACCTCCCTGAACAGGGTCCAGTAACCATCACAGTGGCAGATATCCAAGAAAGGGTCTCCAGTATGAAGAGTTGGACAGCACCAGGGCCCGACATGGTTCACGCCTACTGGCTGAAGAAGCTGACTGCACTCCACGAGCGTCTGGCAGCACAAATGAACCAGCTGCTAGTTAACGAGAGACACCCGGAATGGCTAACCGAAGGTCGGACGGTCCTGATCCCCAAGGACTCCAAGAAGGGACCGGTCCCCTCCAACTACCGACCAATAACCTGCCTCAGTACTACATGGAAGCTCCTGTCAGGCATCATATCAGCTAAGATGAACAGGCACATGGGTCAATACATGAGCGGGACACAGAAAGGGATTGGCAAGAATACCAGAGGCGCAAAACACCAGCTACTGGTAGACAGAACAGTCAGCCGAGACTGCAAGACCAGACTGACCAACCTGTCCACTGCCTGGATTGATTACAAGAAGGCCTATGACTCAATGCCCCACAGCTGGATACTGGAATGCCTAGAATTGTACAAGATCAATGGGACCTTAAGAGCCTTCATCAGGAACTCAATGGGGATATGGCGTACAACACTAGAGGCCAACTCCAAGCCCATAGCACAAGTCACCATCAAGTGCGGGATCTACCAAGGAGATGCTCTGTCCCCACTGCTGTTGTGCATAGGCCTGAACCCCCTCAGTGAGATCATTAACAAGACTGGCTACGGATACCGACTACGGAACGGAGCAGTTGTCAGCCACCTCCTGTACATGGATGACATCAAGCTGTATGCCAAGAGTGAACGAGACATCGATTCACTGATCCACACTACCAGGCTATACAGCAATGACATTGGAATGTCATTCGGACTGGAGAAGTGTAGTCGGATGGTAACAAAGAGAGGGAAGGTAGTCAGAACTGAGGGGATTGAACTACCAGAAGGCAACATTGCAGACATAGAGGACAGTTACAAGTACCTGGGGATCCCGCAGGCGAATGGGAACCATGAAGAGGCCGCTAGAAAAGCTGCAACCACCAAGTACCTGCAGAGGGTCAGGCAAGTCCTGAGGAGTCAGCTGAATGGTAAGAACAAGATCCGGGCCATCAACACGTACGCCCTGCCCGTGATCAGGTACCCTGCTGGGATAATAGGCTGGCCAAAGGAGGAGATAGAAGCCACTGACATAAAGACAAGAAAGCTCCTTACCATGCATGGAGGGTTTCACCCCAAGTCCAGCGCCCTGAGGCTGTACGCTAAGCGGAAGGAAGGGGGCCGGGGACTGGTGAGTGTCAGCACCACAGTCCAGGATGAGACAACGAACATCCAAGAATACATTGGGAAGATGGCCCCAACTGACCGAGTGCTCCGTGAATACCTCAGGCAGCAGAAACCCAAGAAAGAGGAGGGAGACGAGGAACCATCATGGAAGGACAGGCCCCTGCACGGTATGTACCACCGGCAGATAGAGGAGGTGGCTGATATCCAGAAATCCTACCAGTGGCTGGACAAAGCTGGACTGAAAGACAGCACCGAGGCACTAATCATGGCAGCACAAGAACAAGCTCTGAGCACAAGATCCATAGAGGCTGGGGTCTATCACACCAGGCAAGACCTCAGGTGCAGGCTGTGTAAAGATGCCCCAGAGACAATCCAGCACATAACAGCAGGGTGCAAGATGCTAGCAGGCAAGGCATACATGGAACGCCATAACCAAGTGGCCGGCATAGTGTACAGGAACATCTGTGCTGAGTATAATCTGGAAGTCCCGAGGTCAAAATGGGAGATGCCCCCAAGGGTGGTGGAGAATGACCAAGCTAAGATCCTGTGGGACTTCCAGATACAGACGGACAAAATGGTGGTGGCTAACCAACCGGACATAGTGGTGGTAGACAAACAGAAGAAGACGGCCGTAGTGATCGATGTAGCGATTCCGAATGACAGCAATATCAGGAAGAAGGAACACGAGAAGCTGGAGAAATACCAAGGGCTCAGAGAAGAGCTCGAGAGGATGTGGAGGGTGAAGGTAACGGTGGTCCCCGTGGTAATCGGAGCACTAGGTGCGGTGACTCCCAAGCTAGGCGAGTGGCTCCAGCAGATCCTGGGAACAACATTGGAGATCTCTGTCCAGAAGAGCGCAGTCCTGGGAACAGCTAAGATACTGCGCAGGACCCTCAAGCTCCCAGGCCTCTGGTAGAGGACCCGAGCTTGAAGGATAAATCGCCCGCAAGGGCGTGCTGGGTGTTTTATATATATATATATATATATAAACACCCAGCGCGCCCCTATATATATATATATATATATATATATATATATATAAAAGTCTCCTCTCAGTTCAGCCAGTCAATAAGTCCAATTCAGTGCTGAACCAACAAGACCTCAGGGTATTCCATATAGATGACTACTGCTCACAAAGCCTGTAATTCACACAGCAATTTACACTTGTTTGTATTGTTTGTATGCAAGAAAATGTACAAATCTTCTGCACCACAAAACTGTGCCCATTTTTTTCTTTCACCTGCACACACATTATACCTTGTTAGTCCCCTGTTGACATGCACAGTTATGAATCAGATGAGTAATTACATGCAGCACAGTATTACACCTCCAACAGCTGTGGGTACAGGCTTGTTTGTGTATGAGTCCAGAGGGTTTTTGCAGTTTTTAAAAATGTTTGATGAATCACACCTGAAGAAGCTGAATTAATTGAGGAACCAGCACGGCAGAACGAAATACATTATTTTTGGTCTCCTAAATTAATGTTGAATTAACTATATTGCTATGTGTTAGATGAAAAATGAGACAAAACAAAGCTAGATGAAACTCAATATTTAACACACAAATAATAGTTAAACAAACCAATGTGTGGGATGTCAATTTTTGATATCGATGCATGTGTGAATTGATTATATATGAAAAGTAAGGATCAATATGACAACAAGCTAACTGCAACAGTTTGGTCTGTTGCAGTTAGCTTGTTGAAGCTGACTTTAAATAGACGCAGGAGCTGCTATCTGTAAACCTCACAGGAACCCCTCCCCTCCTTTCCCCCATTACTGTGAAAATGCACAGTCATCCTAACTGAATATGTCAAACCGTGTCATTTTTCTGTATTTACTACCCAGTAAGGTATGACAATTTACCAAAATAAAAATAAAAACAACACGTCAAAAGTTCCTGAAAACAAATTCAACCAGTCAACCGGTCTCATACTGCCATTTGAATAAAACACAGAGTGAAACATAGACCATACGGGCCCATACCAAAACACACAAAGGAACAAATTTTACCTTGGCACTTCTTTCTTAGCCAGAGGAGCAAGCAGGCCAACAGGGTGGCACAAAGAAGCCACAGAGCAATGAGGAGCCCTGAGTGCCACATCCTCCCAGTACCTCTGTTCCTTTGAAACCATTCTGATCTGTATTAATAGCTTTGATATCACTTCTTCATTGTGGAGTAGTGAGCTTCATCGTTTAAGCATGTTGGGTAATCAGATACAAATTGCAAGTGTCTGCAGCAGTCAGACGGCTGGGTGGATATATTAAGATCATGTTTTGGTTTGTGTTAACGAGTGAGACAGTGGGTTTAAGCTTCAAAAACAAAAGGGAATTGGTAAAGTGCTAAAATAGTCAGAAGATGTTTAGGATGTTTTTGGCCCCAGTCACTCAGGCCTAGAGACCAGTCAGTTGCTAGGTGAAATTGGTTGCAAAGAGGTACACATTATTGTACCAAAAATAAATAACCTCAAAAAACAACTGTCTGTACCTTTAAAATTGCCGTATGCCGCAGAGTTGAACTCGCCAGACGATGTGTTCTGTAGTTCAGTTCATTATAACTTTGTCAAATTTATTTAAAGAGCTGACAAACTGGTTTAATGTCTCTCTGTTGGTACAGTATGACATTATAACAGTGGTGTCATGTTAAATGGGGTCAGTGTTTTTTAAATCGATGGCTGACTTTGCAGCCAGCAAGCTATGCAGCCACGTGACAATGACACTGGAGTGGCTCTCATACCAACACAGGTTAAGATTACAGCAGTGAAGCACAGGCAGACTGACAAATAACATGCATTATACACACAGCTACAGTATATTTTTGAGGACCCCCACTAATATAATGGACACCTCAACCCATAATCTCAGCAGCATACCTAAATGTTTGACGTATCCTAACATTAAACCAAATCTTAACTGTAACACCACGTCCTCACCTTTTTCTAAAAAAAACCTTTCAAGGTCTCAAAGTCTAATTCTGTGTCATAGGAACAGATTAAGACTTTGGGCGCACATACACAACCAGACAAGCTCATGCATCATGATAGTTTAAAAAAGAGCTTTAAGTTAAATGGTTTTCTATTGTTGTGATTCATCAACTCATGTTATCTGTGAAGGTCACGACTCACAGCAGCCCCTTTAAGAAAACACCTTTCCTTCAGTAAAATGACCTCTAAAGCAGATACATCACTGTGGACAAAAGGCAGCTTTGTGCACCATCTTTCGAAAAATTGTGTGCCCCTGGTGGTTTGAGTGACATGCAGCTCTCTCCTGAGGCGAACCCCAATCAATAGCACCATTTCCAGGTAATCCCTGCTCCTGTCTTCCTGACACTGTTAACACTCACACTGGCTGTAATAAACCAGATGGATCAATACAAGACCAGTTCAACACAAAACACTTCCATCTCAGCTAATGCAGTGATATGTGGACTGGATATCCCTGCAATCTGATCCCTCACCATCTCTAATTATCCAGTTGTCTGTAATATTCTGTAATTTATGTTGTGATTAAGACTGTGATTATCTATCTATCTATCTATGTAGACATAAAGAATCATTTTTTTAAACATTTTTTCATAGATTGACTTTTCCATAGTAATTTAGATTAAGTTTTTAAATTTCTGCACTACTACATTAAATGTTTTAACTACAGGTTACATGTTTAGTAGTTACAGGTAAAACTGACGTTTTTGCATACCAAAGGGTCACAAATAAAAGAAAATGTTTACATTTTTGTCAGATATGGTGAAACAGAGTCGTTGCATTTGCTGTTTGTGAATGAACATGATTAACATTGTGTCAGGCCCTCAAAGGCCCATACTGAACCAGAGAAACTCTGCTCATTGGTGTGTTTTATTACCTTAAGTCAATCTAGGACGAGTATATTGTCCTAGATTGTCCTAGAAGTATTTTGTAGACTTTTGTAGACTCTAGACCTGGCATTGCATGAAGTTAAAACCACTGTGGTAAAAATTAATCAGAATGAAAAATAGATAGTGAAGCAAAAGGCCATTTTGAGGTCAGCACTTTGCTCCCTTTCAACATAAATCCTGTACGCTATTGCTCTCCCTGATCTTTAAATAAAGGGGAAAAAAAACCCCTGACAGATCCTTGCTTAAACTCACAGTCAGCCAAGAGATGGCGGCAGCATCAGACCTTTCCCATCGCTCTGTTTATGAGCACTGGAGAAGCACACGCAAAGCTTTAGCCGAATGAATCATGCACTGAAAGTGTCAGTGGAAATTTTGTTAGATTTTATTGCAGTTTAATCAGCTCAATGAATGTTTTAATAGGCTGATATTTCAGAGAGTGAAAAGCCATGTGGTGATAAATTTTGTGGGGTGAGCTGCCCCCCCACACCCTCCGTACCTCACTCCTCTTCTCTCCTGCCTTTTTGCTGCAGAGAATTGCTAATGTAGACCTGCACAGCTATTTATCCACTTGTTGGTGCAGAGGAGTCTTATGTTATGTATCCAGATTTTTCACATTCAGGCTAAAACAGACTAAACTGTAATTAACCAGAAAGGAAAGAAGTGTGTATTTTGCTCTTGGTTCAGCCTTTTTGTTGTTGTTGAGATAGCAGCTCCCACTTTCCTCCTTTTTTCTGCATGTTATCCTCTCCTCCTCCTTTTTCCATGGGGGTTTTATGAATTCATCAGGTTGGGCCACCAGGTTCCACCTTATTCTCAGACCTCCAACACCATTTAACATGTATTTACCCCTCCTCCTCTCTCTGAGGATTGCTCTATTTCTGCATTTGTTATCCACAATCCCCTCATTCCCATTATGTACATATCTTAATCACTCCATTTCCCCCTCTCCTCAATTTTATCCATTCTGTGTTTTTTTCTTCTAGTTTTGACCTTCAGTTCCCTTGTTTCATTACTCTCTCCCATTCCTGTATTTCTTCCCTGTTTTCCTGACCATGAGAAAGTAATGGAATGCAAACTCAATGTAGCGATGACATTTTGGGCTTCAGCCTTTCCCCTTCAGGCTTTGTCTCATACACAGTTGTCCTCTGCTAGCATGGATGTATGATGTGTGGTATGACTCTTCTAATAAGGACATGGATGAGAGAATGAAGGAAGCTGGGGGCTGTAATTAAAGACCGAGGGGTCTTGCTGAATAAGTAGGGAAAGGAGGGGGCAAAATGGTGGCTATCTGCTGCAGGAACAATAAATCAACCTGCCCCGTTAGCCGCCCTTAACACTATGACTACACAGCATTCAGCCCCCCTCTTTGCAAAAGCAATTCCGTCATGTCTTGTTAGCTCATTCGTCTTCATCAGCACCAGTGGGAGGTTCAAACCCCTTCCTCATTCCCACCGCACCTTCCAGCACCCCACCCCTCCTCCCTCCCAATGCCAGGCACCATCGGTCAAAGAAAAACCAGCCCGCATCAGCACGGCCACGGGTGTCATACCATTCTCAGACACACAAACACACACACACAGCAACAGCTGAAGAGACAACAGTTAAACTTAGCTTGGCCGTGCAGATCCGTGTCCCGCAGTAATGTTATTAATGAACGCATAGTTAACACACACAGCACACTAATGGGATTCAGGGCCAATTAAGGGATGACTAATTAATGAGACATTTCCTATAAGGCTTATTGATATGTTAATTTGCAGTTATATAAATCACAGTCTTAATTGTACTGCCCTCAGCTAATAAGATTTTCATTACGTGTAATAATGAATTGTTAAGCCAGCTGAATTTGTTGATTTACCAAGGAACATTGTTTTTGAGAACACATAACAACATTACACAATGATAACAAAGTATTATTTAACTAAATGCTTTTACTTTTTGAAAAAATCTTAAGATACCAGTTCACTTTGCATATATTCATGCCTGGGTGGTTCCCACTTAAGAACATTGTTTTAGGTCATCTCACTTCTGAGCACTGTGAGACATGACACGTCCATGCAGCAAACCTAAATGAACTGAAACATTTTTGCTGCACTATGTCACAATGACTTGCACCTCAGTAGCTTTACTGTGTCAACTGAAGTTAGATTTGATGCAATTTTCTACTACTTGAAGGTTTTTGGGTTTATGGGGTTAATTGGTGTTTCTTTTTGATATTAGGTACCTAAATTGCTGGGAAAAAGTTTTTTTTTTAATTGTTTTTTGTGTACTTCAGATCATCAAACAAATGGTAATAGTAGACAAAGATGACCTGAGTAAATACAGTGCAGTTTTTAAATTTCATTCTGTCTGAAAAATGTTACCACTGGGTCTGGGGACCCGGATTGCTTGCTGTGATTAATGGAATAATGAGTTCTGCTCTCTACCACAAAATCCTGAAGGAGAATGTCTGATCATCAGTTTATACGCTGAAGCTCATGAACACTTTTGCAGTAGGACAATGATACCAAACCCTGGCAAGTCCACCGCTGAATGGCTAATTTTCCACCTATTCATGTCTTGCAAATGAAAAATGTGATATAGTTTAAACTGCCAAATATTAGCCATAGCTTGATACCATTGAAATGCTACATACATAATGGGCCTAAAATTATGATTCGCTGTATATCTATATGCATGTGATTTTCAGAACACTAAAAAGCTGAGTTTCACTATTTCACAAATGCCTTATTTTTTATGAGCATTTTTAAAATTGTACTCAAGTAAAAGATCTCAGTGCTTCTTCATTTTACCTTCAGTCAGCGGTATCTGATAATTTATAGAGATAACATTCAGTTGGTGTTGTGTAAAGTAAAAGCTTTAAATCCAAACTAGATACTTTTAATATCTGAAGGTACAGATGATTTCTTGCCCTTGACCCACACTGTCTGATACAGTTCAGTCTACAGTCTTCACTTTGTTTGCTCTGATTATGACTAGAGATCCGACCTGGTTGCCATAAACAGAGCCGTTTGATCTGAACGCTGTGCCATTAGTGGTTTAGGTGCCAGTGGAGAATAATAATGCAGATAAACAATGGAAATGTCTGTTGCTCCCACACAAACAAAAAGAGGCGAGATGAGAAATCTTCAGAGCTCCAACAACAGCTTCAAAACCTTTAACCGTCTGGAAATTTCTGCCTTACTCAATAACACAACACAGGAGGCGCTTTTAAAATGAACAAAGCTACTGAGCTTAATTCCACCTCTCTGCCTGTTTAGTCATTAGTATATTGATTAAATACAACCAGTCCAGTAAAGCACTTCTTTGTCTTTTATCGCTGTACATTGGAGAGCAATGAAAAGAAAGGACAAAACTTTTATTTCGACAAAATTTTTCAAAATGTTAAATCTATAAAAGCTCCATGAATGAACCTCACATCAGCTTTTTAATCAATGAATTTGGACAACTTTGATATTAAGGACACACATTGCTGATGAGTATAAACACAAATACACACTAACAAACATAGCCGCTGTCTATCAATGCCTCTGCATGTCACAACGCAGCCCAGACATTTGATTGACAGCTGTCAGTCTGGCTGAAGAGAGTTGACTGAAGGGGTCAGCCATGGTACCAGGAGGCCGCCTGTGTCGTCAGGAAGCGACCGGGAAAGGGGGATGGAAATAGACAAGGTCTGCTGTGGTGTTCTGGGCTCTCCTCTGCCTCACCCCAGGGGGACAGGCTGGTGAGATGGTAAGAAAGAACGAGAATAACAAACCTCCAAAATGTGTGAAGCTGTTCAGAAAGGCAACACCAAACTATGTAGTCACATCATGCACATACCCTACATTAGAGAGCATGGCAAAAGCAAATTCACACTTAAATATGTCTAAAGTATTTGCCTATAGAGTTTGATCTACAGAAGATGGGTGAAGAAGATGATAGGAAGAGACAAATAAATTAACTCAATGCACCTCACGTCCTCCTCCAGCCTGTTTGATACAAACGAGTAAAAGAAAGAAATGAAAGGAGACACGAGACGAGAGAAAAGCTAAATGGCTGGAGGGAAGCAAGAACCATGCAAGTTAAATAAGACTGTATATTTTTGGTCACTGTCTCAGTGGTGCTGAGAGGAAGAGAGAAAGGGCTTTTAAAGCAACAGAAGAGAGTGTCAAAAACAGACAGCCATATAGACAAAAGCAGGATGCTGAAAACATTCACCTTTTAGAGGTAAGGGGGAAAAAAGCAGGCAGATAGTCAGAGAAAAGACTGCTAGTGTTGACAGAGGCTATTAACAGTCAGATGGTACACTGAAAGACTAAAAGGAGAAATGGAAGGATCAGGCTGTATTCACAATGAAGATGGAAAACGACAAAAGAGAGCAAAGTGCAGAGAAAGGCAAGGAAATGTAACAGAGGAGAAGCTGTCAGCGGTCTGTGGTCCATGCTAACCTAAACCTTCTAACACAGCTGCTGGTCACATGCACGCAAACACACACACACACACTCACACGTATTGATACCCACACACAGAAACACGCAGAGATTCATTCCTCTTGCAGACTGTCTGATCCTCTCTCCTCGGGGAGGTGTTAGTTTGGAAGAATCCAAGGGGCTTCGTTTGGACACCAAAGTGAGGGGAGCAATAATTCTCTCTCTCACTCCTTGTACTTGGCAAAGACACACCCATTGAGGCGAAGTACACACACATGCTCACACAAACCCACACACGCTGAGCAAAGGTAAGCATGGAACAGTCTGCACTTTTACTGTGGTGGTCGCCTCTCATATAAGATCAGATTTTTGTGCTCATCACTGTAACCTGAGTAAACCAAGTTGCAGCTCTACAAATCAACCCAGTAATGAAATCTATCACCAGCTCTAACATTAATTTATTGTTAAATAATTTCACATAATATGTCATCAGTAGGACAGAGGGCTACACATGAGCCTGAAATTTGAGCCCAGTGTTTTCTACTCTTATTTTATTTCTTATTTTATTCCCGGTACTGCCATTATGTGAGTTGAAATTGACTTTTTATGAGGAAAAAAACTTTTTTGTGTTGCAAGGAGACAAGTTACTAATATGAAGCCATTTACAGTGTGACACTCACAACTTGCTGTGTTTGATTTCAGACAAAATTATCCTAAAGAAATTCACACATGTCGACATGTATTGAGAACTTTTGGGCAATTATTAAACAAAGTAGAGAAAGTACAGAAATCTAAAAAAAGATGGTTAAAAATATTTATATTCCAGTTAATGTTAGAGACATACTAGATTATTAGACAATGCGTATTCTATATTTCTCACTAATTTCCCCCTATCTCAGTTATTGTGCTGAAGTTTGCGGGAATACATATGCGAGTAATATAAAACCTCTATACTTGTTACAGAAGAAAGTGGTACGAATGGTTCATAATGTTAAATATAGAGAACATACAAATAATCTGTTTATAAAATTGTTGAAATTAGAAGATTTAGTGACATTACAAACATAATTAATCATGTTCAAGGCAAAAAATAATACATTACCTCCAAAGTTCGAAGTTTATTTGTATTGTGTTCAGGTAGTGGGGACTGTAAAAGGAAAGTTTATTTTAAGCATCAGTTTGCCAGGATCACACAAAGGCAGCCATCTATTGGTATTGTATACTGTTGATTATGTTGTTTTGTTGTTACATTTTGCATTGATAAGTGTAGATAAATGTTAGAGTGCTTTTGGGGTTGTAGGTGCCCACTTGTAAATTTATTTGGAATTCAGATAGGGGTCAGGTGCTAATAAGAATTTATTCTTCGTCCTGCTCCTTTTCACTCATGGGTGCAGTGTTATATTAATGGGAACGAGGGTTTGTCAGTAAGAAATGAAATACTGTTGAACCATGTGTGAAACAAATAAATGAAATGAAATGAAAGTATGTATTACAGTAGTTTATTCTTTTTAAAATTCAAATATTGGAAAAGTATGGCAAACAAATTTGTTTTTGATAGAAGTAAACCAGTTAGAATGTGTATGTGTGTGTGTGTGTGTGTGTGTGTGTGTGTGTGCGTGTGAGAGAGTGAGACCAGATCAATATCAAACAGTGCTGTGACACCATATTCATCCTAGGGGCCTATCAGAGAGAATGTCAACACCCTCTGGTGAGATGACCTCACCAAACACACACACACACACACACACACACACACACACACACACACACACACACACACACACACACACACACACACACACACTCTGTGTCACCTTTTTCCCCCAATTCATTATTAACAAGCTTGCTGGGCCTCATTAGCAGAAGGCCACACAATGCTGCTTCCACAAACAAAACAAAACGCTCCCCAACAATAATTGCCTTCTTCCTCAATGTCTCCGCCTCCAAGTCTCCTTCTTCAGCTGACACCTGCTGTGGAGAAGTTTAACAGGAAACAAATCGACAGACCCAAACTGGCTAGAGCTGCCTCGCTACGACCACCCATTCCTTCTTCTCAATTTTAGTGATTTCTATTTTATTTAATCTGGAATTTCAAAGAATCTAGAGTTCATCGTATAACTCTTGTTCTCTGTTACACCTCCTCCAGTTTGGCTCTCTTTTAATCTCAGTGTGCATAACACTGTAAGCTTGAGAGTTTATGTTTTTGTCTGTAACACCTCTGCTGAAAAACATGTTTAAAAGCAGCAAAATGTAAAAACAAAAGAAAACATAAAGGAGGAAAGTGGAAAAGAGGAGCGCGAGAAAGACAGCAGGAGAAACAACAAAAATAGGTAAAATAGACAGAAGGAATGCTCCACTGCTTGGCTGACACACATGGGGTCTCTGCAGACTGAAAGGATGCTAGGAGAGGAAGGGAGATGGAGAAAGAGAGTTGTGTGGTGTGGTGAGCAGCATCCATCCCTCCTCCCTCACTCTGCCTCCCTCTACCCCCACAGCAAAACTGTATGCTTGGCTTCTCCTGGTTTCTTTAGCATTCCTCCCCATCCTCTCCCAAAGCCTGGGAGAGGACCGAAGCAGACAGCAGGGCTTGTCATAGTCGCAGGCCTAGGTCCAAGCAGTGTGTGTGTGTGTGTGTGTGTGTTTTAACATGTGTATGTGCACTTCATTTATAACGTTTGGCCGCTTTTTTCTCTGCATGTCGACATGCTGGCACAACTAAACCATAACTGATCAACCTAAATGAATAAATCTTAACTTGGAAAAAAAACCCCACAAATAAAGAAAAGAAAACGTACATAAATCAGTCCCAGTCGACAAATATGTAATTATGTGCATTTTCTTTAAAATGTGATAATGTTCAGATGTGTCTGTGTTGACATATAGATTAAATTGGATAAATATATATGCATAAAGTCAGTTTATGAGGAAATATTTAAATGAACTTATCTGTCAATTTTAGAAACCAATTTCCCTTTAACCATATCAAGCTGACACAGCTGAACATCACCACTAGCAAACTTGGAAACTATTCAACTCAAAATGCGGAAAGAGTAACAACACCATTGTCTTCAAGAGAGTAATGTGTTCCTCTTTATCAGAAATATAATCATCCATCACTCTCTGACACACACTTAACACATGCAATTTTTTTTAACATGTTTTTATACATTGAACATATATTGTAGTTTTTGATAACTTCACATTATTTCTTGCTCTTACTAGGCAATTTTGTAACCATCCTCTGTATGAACTATTCCTTTGCTTGTTTGCAACAATTACTGATTTAATGCAAATTTGTTATTTCTTTAAATTATTTAACCATTTTAAGACCAAAAGTTTAATTAAATTAAATTAAATTAGATGAAATGTATTATTTTTTTCATGATATCAGCAGTATATTTCCTAAAAGATGACAAGAAACAACATAAAGAACATGATAACAAATGTTACTTGCAACTGAAAAACAAAACAAAAGAAAATGTCTGGTTTTCGAAAACTGTATTCCATGGTAACCACATGTGAATAAAGTAGGTGGAGAAGGAAGAGATTAAGAAAACAGAAAGTATCACTAGTGGGAAAGATTATTAGAGGATGCAACAGGCCTGGATTTTTTAAAAAATAAAACATGGCATGTTGTGTATGTCGGTGAATCTTAAGCCAACAGCAGACTTCTTTCGTCATGGATGTGGTTCCCAGTTGGTGCAGCTGTGGGAGAGCGACGGCAGGTAAGCAGCAAACTGCAGGGTGGAAAACTAAAGAAAACTTAGAAGTGCCAAACATTGAACCGAGGCTCTCTTTAGAAGCATGTTAATCTCTGTAGACACACATGTTTAGATAGAAGTAGAAATACAATATTGTACAACCTGCTACAGTGTGGTTTGGTTTCCAGAGTTTTCTTGTTCATAGTAAGTAGGGTTTTTATTACCCTAAAATTATTAGAATCACTTTGAATGAAAGGTGGTACCCTTTTTTGTATTGTTCAGCATTTTCTAAAACTAGCATTGCATTTAATTCGTTCAGAGTGAACTACATCTTGCTAGCTAGTTTGCCTGAACTAGCATTAGCTGGCGGCTGTAGCCACCTAGCTGCACACTGTTAAGTAAGTAAGTAAGTAAGTAAAATGTATTTATATAGCGCTTTTCACAGATAAAAATCACAAAGTGCTTCACAATACAGAGAATGAAAATGAAAAAGAATGAAAATACAACAAATAACAATGTAAAACAATAAAATACAACATAAAAACAACAAATTAGTTAAAAGCTTGTATACTGAAAATGTCTTCAGCTGCTGTTTAAAAGAATCAATGGAGTCAGTAACAGGATAAAAACAGTGGAAGACAATTCCACAACCGTGGTGCCACTGCTTGAAAGGCCCGATCACCATGAGTTTTAAATCGAGTGCGTGCGGCCACCAGCAGACTCTGGCTTGATGACCTTAGAGCTCGGGACGATTAACGCGGTTTCAGCAGGTCAGGTATAAACTGGGGAGCTTGACCATTTAGGGCCCTAAAGGTTAAAACTAAAATTTTAAAATGAAACCTAAACCGTGCAGGCAACCAGTGAAGGGAGGCCAAAACTGGAGTGATATGTGATCTTCTGTTGGTGCCTAATAGACGAATGGAAAATGATTCGTCTATTATAAGCTTTAGCTATTTCTACTTCTCTCATTAGCTTTTGCAAATATTGGCCCAGTCTCCCCTTGTCCTTTGTTGAGTCATCCCACATAGCTGTGTCCCTGGAGCCCTGCAGTCCAAGTTTTTTTTTCTTTCATTTTTTGGATTGCGTTTTTGCAGTTTGTTTCTTGGACATTCGCCTTTGTTCATGCCCTGCTTTATCAGCATCAGACTGTCCTGCGTTTGGGGCCTCACGTAAATCCACCACTATGTTTATTGCTCAGTGTGTGTGCTCACCTCTACACTGCATGTGGATATGTGGTCTGTATGAATGAATTGGAGATCTGAGCTTGTGGAAACATGGACAACCTCCCCCCCCCCCGAAGTCTCATGGAAGCTTAAAAACTGAAATCACTGCCTTTGGCTGCACACATGCACATATTCCCCCCTGTAAACTCTTTTCTGCAACGTCTATAAATTATTCACCAAGCCTCGATTGACAGGACAGAGATCCTAATGAGAAAAATGTTGCAGGGAGACACTCAGCCGTGTCATTGCGTCCACATGAGCATGTGTAAAGCGTAAATAGGCACCATGTCTTTGCATATGTAGAGGGTGTGTGTTAAAATGTGCACAGGGAAATTAATTAGCACTGGACCTGCTGGACAGGAGAAATGATTAAAACTCTGTGTAATCAAGGCAGGGCGGGAACGAAGAAATTCACCCATTTCTTCCACACTTCCTCAGATTTACTGATACATAGCAGTGAGCAAACACATATTCTACCTTCTTCTTTTACCTTATATGTGTGCTAAGTTACATTTTTCCCCGTGTCAAGAACGCGTCGGGGTGCAGTATCTTTCATAGGAGAGTCACAGGAAAAAAGGTATACATTTATCTATATCTAGCAGATATTTGATGTGTATAGTGGCGCTGTCGTAAAAATACACCTGTTTTCTAAAGCGTTAAACTTTTTTCGTTTGTATTCCAACCTCTTGGCTGCTAGCAGTCTTTCAATGGGACATAGGAAAGCAAACAGACAGAAGAGCAGATGACACAGATACCTTGAAGTTTCTATCTCCCCTACCTGTCGAATTTCTCCTTCTCCTCCCAACAACCCCCACAACACCTCTCCCTGTCTCTCTCCCTCTCTGTTACCTTGGAGTCTGGCCGTCATGCTCCTGTGGCTCCACTCTAAAGGTTACGCTGTGTACCCACCGTCACTGCCTGTCACTCCCCCACCACCAGCAGCTACACACACACATACACAAACACACTCCATCAGTCCCAAGTCCTGTCAAAGAAATACTGTCCGTAGAATCACCAACGTATCTACAGTTTGCCTTTGCAGAGAGAACGTGGTGGCAAATAGCAATCTCCTCCAAACAGCTCCTAACAGCACTGCTGATGAAGTAAGTGTGTTTTTTAACATGTGTGACAGTCACACACACACAGAAAGGCAGAAGAAATGTACATGTAAAAAAGCGATTGTCGGTGTTTGTGTGGAGTCGCTTCACCGTGGCATGTGGAATTGAAATGCTGCTCACTCAGAATTCAACAGGGTCCTCTGTCTCTCACAAAGATGAATCCTCTGCAAAATGAGAGCATGTAAGATGAGCGCAGAATACTCTGCATAGTTGCAACACTGGTGACACGATATAGTTTTAACAAAATGCCTGGAAGTTCACTGTAAAATTTAAGAAATGCATGACTTTGTTAAAGCCTCTCTGTAATCTTACATGTAGAGTCGTAATCACGGTGTCAAGTGTAGACGACCTGCATTTCTCTCTTATATTCCTAGATGTTCAGAAATTCCTCCACAGTTGGTGACGTAGTTGCTGCAGGAAAGGAATTTAACTACAAAATGACACTGGCACTTGGTAACTTTACTTTTATGCAAGAATATAATATATAGTGGCAACCATTTGAGTGGAGTCCACTATTGCAAATCACGCTTCACGCAGACTAAGAGCGCCAACATGGTTTCTTCAGGCGAGCAGTGCACAGCCTACAAGCAGCTTTGTCAAAAGTCATCTACATCAGTGGTCCCCAACCCCGGAGCCACGGACCAGTACCAGTCCGTGAGTCGTTTAGTACTGGAAAATTTATGGTTTTCATGGTTTTTATTGTTGTGTTTTTAAATATTTTTATTGTTAACTCAGTTTCCCTGGGTCTTTTCCCGTGTGTTATGAATAAATCCGCTTTTTTTTTTATACCAGTCGATTTTTATTTTGTTGTATTTATCCGCGAAACCTTAAAGGCCTCGCCGTGAAAATATTGTCGGACATAAACTGGTCCGTGGCGCAAAAAAGGTTGGGAACCGCTGATCTACACATTTTTATTCGTTTACTGCCACCAGGGGGCAGCATCATGAACAAGCAGTCTGTGAGCTGTGCTTGCTTGAGCTGTTATAGCATAGGAAGGTCTACATTGAAACAAAGTGTTAAAAACAATAAAAAGTAACTAAATAAACCAGGTAAAAGAGTCCAGTAAAGCCACTAACTATGCTTCTCTTGCTTTACTTTTTGATATTTGATGTGTTTTCACATTTCTCCTGTTTTCCAACCAATCCCCATTCAGCCTGTGCATAGTGTCATCTACGTTGAGCTATGTGCAGTTGTATTGTTGAAGGGCTGCAAAGAAGCATGATTTCATAGGTTGAAAATCCTTCTCTGTAGTCTCCGCGAAGGAACTTTATGGTACGCAAATGGACCCAACCGCTGTGCAACAAATGAAGCATGACTTCAAACCATTGCAAGAACTTGCATTGGTTTGAATTGCATTTTTGATTTACTGCTGCAGAAAGAAACGCATTGACAATTCTGACTCAAATATTAACATCTTGTCTGTTAACTGCTTCAAAGAATAGTAGCTACATGTATATCACTTCTACATCTGAATGCATATGATATAAATGCACACAAAGAACATATGTACACTAGAATGGAGCTGTTTTAATTTGCTATTAGCCATTTAATGACACTTTGAACTTTCAGTGTAATTATGCTGACCTCACACACCTGGCACACACACACTTTGAAGAGCTAAAATAGAAATCGCACATGCAGCTGCTTGGTGTGGTGTCTCAGTGAAGTTCTCTGTTGTTTAAAGAATACACATTGTTTATTCATATATATCTGTCTCTCCTGACTTTTCCTCTCATCATTCTACCCCCCTTCTGTCTCTCCTTCATTCCTCCTCTCTGTGGGCCATCCGTGGAGCGTTCAACCGCTCTGGCGACATGCATCGCTGAGTTCTCAACATCTTGTCTCGTCACGGCAATTACACACACACACACTCGCACACTTACACACATTTAACATACTCAGTACACTCGAAACACATTTCAAAGAGTCTTTTATTTTGAGCGCTGCAATATATTCTTGAAAGTCATAAGATAAAAAAATAACATGTTTCGGGTGACTTATAATGAGAAAAACTGCTTGTATCTCAATTGGATCCGCCGTTTTGATTCAAGAAAAGACAACTGCACACTGCCTCACACGCTAACGGGACGTATAGTGAAATTCAGGAGTGAAAGATGGAGGGAGTGAGCAGGTGGTCTGAGAGGTCAGGGCAGGGATCAGTCACTGACCCTCTCCACACTACTGCAAAAGGATAAGGGTTAATTAACAGCAGACTTTAATCGCCTCTGATGAATGATTCATAGCTTTCTAGTCTATAACCAGTATTTAAAACACATGGACAGAGGCAGAGCCAGCATGAATTATTCAGGTCCAATGGTAGCCCACCCAACCCCACATTTCACTCACACTGAGCGCAGACAGAGCTGAATTTCAGTCTGTGGGCATCTAGCTAGCCTGATAAAGAGTTTACAATCAATGCACCACAGATTTGCACTAAATAATCTGACAAAATCTGAGAAAAGGGTTAAAGTGATAATTATAAGGCAATCTCCTGAAATGAAGTTATTTTTCAAAAAAAGAGGCAGCATAAGAAACAAAGAGAAATTTTGGAAGATGGCTGCAGAACAAAGATAGATGAACAAAAGTGGGGGAGGCTGAGATTTACTGTCTCGGCTGTGAATGCAGCAAATAAGTCGTCACCAGCTAAGCAGCTTTGATATATTCTTAAAATCCATGGCTGTCTTGTCTTTGCTCTTTCAATACGCCATTCAACCCCTACCCCTTCATCTACTCCTGCAATAAACTGGTACACAGGAAGCTATAGGTATAGTTATAACCAAAGAAGAGTTTGAGAGTTTCATTTCAGTAAAATTATTAACCTGCATTCCCAACCTGTCACACATTTTGTGGTAAGGAGCATTTTACAGCCTAAAACTTTACATTATGCCATTTTTTTTAAACAAACAATAGGCCAAATATATATGTGTGAAAACGAAATACACTTTCACTATTTCCACTGGAATTAAGATGGTAAGTAGCACCAATTGCACTTGATTAACTGATCAACATCAAGCATGTCTATGGAAGCTTTGTGAGTTTGCTGGTTTTGTGCATTATGTGTAGGTACAGTATTTGTTAACACAATGCCATGAAGGGGCGATATAAGCAGTTATCTTAGAAAAGCAACTGTTGCTGCTTCTCTAAGGTCTGTGGAGGGTTAAACAATTTTGGCAGCGAGAAAGATTACTCACAAGTGCAAAACGTTCAAGACAGATGCCGATCTTTCCCCGAGTGAACGTTCCAGCAAATTCACCCCAAAGTCAGACTGTGCAGTGTTCAGAGAAACTACAAAAATCCAAGAGCTACATCTCAGAGGCTACATTCCTCAGTTAGCATGTTAAATGTTAAAGTTCATAACTATACAAACAGAAAAAGACTGGAAAGTATGGCTTGTTTGGAAGGTAGAAAGTAGTGATGTGCGATACCACTGATTTCCTTTCCGATCTGATACCAAATTCAAATTCAAATTCAAATTCAAATTTTATTTGTCACGTACACAGTCATACACAGTACGATATGTAGTGAAATGCTTGGACAACTGCTCGTGACCTAAAGAAAACAAAAAAGGAAAAGGCTATGAATAAGATAGGAAATAAATATGAAAAATTAAAAAGGGTAAATTTAACTAGGAAGGAATAAAATATAAATTAAGGTTAAAAATGAAATAACTGTACAACACAAATTAGAATGAAGGGTAAAATTCAGGGTGGTATCGACGATACTGATCCGATACAATACTTTGTACAAAAACGTATTTTATTTATTGTATCTCAAATTATAACGTCATAATGATTACAGGACATCAGATTACTTGTTCTTATCACTTAACAATGCAGAGTTCATCAAATAGATATAAAAAACCTGAAGTTGTGCGCTATTTGAACACCTTGCCCGCCTGCAGCACTAAAGGACTCCGTGAGAGACGTCTGTCTCGCCCTAGCAGCACATGTCCCTGTCCTCCTCTTCAGTTCGCCTCAACATACGCTCGTCATATTCTGTGATATGATTTACTCTGAGGTGTTTGACGAGGTTAGTGGTGTTGCCACAACACCTCACTTTCTTGCCACATGTATCGCAAACCACGTTTGTGGATGTAAAATATGGCCGCGCATAACTCCAGTTACGCTCAGCCATTGTTGTGAGTGCGCACGCCAAGGAGCTGACACATTTATACAGCTGTATTTCGCACATGACTATGAAAGGCGGAAGAGGAAGTAGTTCCTTCCAATGTAGACAATCGGAATGAAATAGGTTCTTCCCACTGTGTTCCTGTTAATGATAAACTACACATTTACGCTAAATTACTAAAATATCGATATTTTAATGTGAGAATCGATTCTAGAACATAAATGACTGGTATCGGAGGAATCGATATTTCAGTATTGATCCGCACATCACTAGTAGAAAGCTGTATCTCTTTAAAAAATAATATTGGCAGCACGGCTTGGACTTGCAAAATTGCATCAGAACTAACCATAAGACTTCTGGAGCAATGTCCCTTGGAGTGACAAGACCAGAGTGGGGATGTTTTTCAAAAACCAAGCATTATATTGGAATAAATGCCTCATACCAACTGTCAAACACAGTGATGGACGTGTGATGATTTGGGCACCTCGTGCTCATTGATTGAACTCCTCTTTAAACCCAAGTATTGAAGAGTCAAATGTGAGCCCATCTGTCTGACAGCTAAAGGTTGACCAAAACTGGGTCATGCAACAGGACAATGGACCTAAACACAGCGGCAAATCTACAACAGAATGGCTGAAAAAGAAAACAAACAAATGTACTGTTTATAAGGTTGGGGAAACCTGCAGTCAGCTGAGACTGAAGAAGTCATTTGGATGAGTCACAAAATGTTTCTCCCACTGAAAACGCTACGTCCAGATGAACAGAATCAGCCTTTGGGGATTTATTTACCTGGATGATTGAGCATGCATCAAGACAAAAGAAACAAGGGGTTGCAGTGGTCCACTCAAAGTCCACACCTCGACATGTGTGAAATGTTGTGACCTTAAGAGAGCTGTGCATTATGATGAACTGAAACAAAAAGTGGATGAACTGAAGTGGATGATGTGAGAAAAATAAGAAAACAAACAATAATCCTAATAAATAACATGTTCGAAGAGGAGTAGGAAGAGGCATAAGCTGTTTTTAATCCTACCCCTAATAATAATCACTTTTACTTCCTCTTTATACCCTTTTTGCCACATATATTAATTAATGACTGTGAACAACAACTGTGAAATATCCTAAAGTATTATTTATTGTGGCCACAGTTTTTTTAATGGTCAATTAGGGGTTTCTTTTTGTGAGAATATTTTAAAATTAAGAAATATACTTCAACTAAATCTTTCTTTATTCTTCTCTGTGTGATTTAAAGTTGAACCTCGACTCAGTGGACTAAGTAGACTATGTGGTTCTTTAATCATCTTTAATAATCTGTAAAAGAACTGCAACTCTAAACCTTTTTACTCTGCATATGTTAGTCCTGTTCTTTGTGAGTTCAACTCAAATGGAAATGTTTACTTTGAAATCTGAACACTACTTTTCTTTCTGCGCATAGCTTTACGGCTGTCTTGTTAGTTCAGTTTTATTATTCAAGTTCAAGCCAAGCTCAATCAAACATATCTTTAAACAATCCAAGGCCTCATGACCACATGCTGCATTTTTATTACTTAATATGGGAAGAAAAAGAACGTAAAACACAATATTTTGCTTAACAAGCTGCTGCCGTATGCCCTGGAGGTACTTACTAACAAAGAGTCTGTAAAGTGAAAAAGCTGTGCATATGAAACAGAAGAACCGATGCTGCGTCTGAACCACACATATGCTAAAGTTGATGACTTAGAGGGGGCAGGTATACAAGCAGCTTCTTAATCAGGTGTCCAGAATGAGCAGAAAACACATAGACACTGATTAAGAAAGAGGAGAGGCATAATAGAATAAAAACACTTTTAAACTGTGAAGATAGGGGTTAATGCTGCAGAGGGAGGAAGGCTTCTCTGGACTTTGTACATTAATTTAGAGCTAAGATTAGACTAGAGAGGCTAGTTGCCCTTCTAGACACGATATGTGCTAATGGGGACACAAATGTACTCGTGTCTTTTTCTTTTCTTTTCTCACAATGATTTCTTTTTATGTCACATCTCATTTCTCCTTTTTGGCTTTTGGCTTTATTCTCCTGTGCCCCCACATCCTTGTTTGTCAGGATTACAGTGTCTTCGTGGGGTTTTTTTCTTTCTCAAAAGCCAAGTGTGTATTCAGAAATGAAGCAGTGACATCTGTTTGTCCGGGTTCTTAATTCAGTGTGTCAATCAGTCCATTAAAAATGCCTCACTAAAGCCTTGTCTACAGTAAAATGCACCATTAGACAGCTAATAAAAATATGTGAAGACTCATTAGCATCAACTGAAAAGATCAATAACCCATTGTGAACTCTAGGAGGCATTCACTCCCAAAGTTTCGACATGAAAAAAGTACAATTAGGCTCCTCTTCTTTTTAAGAAAATCTGAATCCCCAAAGCCGCAGCAGTGCCCATTTGCTGCACAAGTTTTTCTCTCCATCTGACAGAGAAAAATGAAGAGTTTTGGTTTACCTACCCAGCCAAGCAGAGCCTAAATGAAATGTCATTATAACCACAAGATAAAAACAAATGAGGCCAGCGGTACTGTGGTGTGAGGAGAGATCAAGAACAAGAGAGTGCTGGAGGTAAAGCTTGAAATGAGGGAGAACGGGTGAGACTGTGTAGGAGGAAAATAGAAATAGTGTGGGGTGGAGGGTAATGGTGGTGGTGGTGAGGGGGGATTTGTTACAGTAATTGTGTCCAGAGCACTTGTTTACCCAGGAGCGAAGACAGGTAGAGGCATTAGATGAAGGACACAGATGGATACATCACTGTGAGAGAGACAGATTATGGGATGGATGGCTTTTCAGTTAGACTGCACATTTACACCAAAAGAGGAAAGACGGATGACCATTTAGTCTTAGTGTACGGTGCTGATTCTTATTTAGACTTTTAATAGTCTACATAAAATAATGTCCAGCCTAATGAAATGTACAGATTCAGATATTGTTGGAATAAAGGCATGCAGTGTCCCAAACATAAAATCCACAATTGAGCAAAGCAGCAAGAATCCAGGAAAGACCATGTGTGGAAACAAAGAGAGGGGGAATGGTACAATACCAAAAACAAAAAAACAAAAACTGACACAAGAGGCTATAAATACACAGAAGGTAACGAGGGTGCTGAAAATAGGAAAGAAACTAAACACAGCTGAAAACAATCACGATAATGAGGCATATAACTAGAAATAAAACTAGACAACTAACTAACAAAGTACATCAGGAAGCGAAACATAACTAAAACTAACTCACTGAAAAAAGAGGGGGAGCAACAAAAGAGTCTGTGCAGGGGCATGAAGGTGGGAAGAGAAACAACGTATAAAGTATAACAGGAAGTGATTCAAGACGAAAAGTGATGCACTGAGCACAGGTGAGCTTTAAAGAAGGAAAAACATAAGATGATAAATGAAGGAAACCAGTAAATTTAATGAATGCAAATCCAAACATCAAACAAATTAAACAAATGTAAACTAAAGAGTTAAAGAAAGGAGATAAAGAACTAAATTAGGATTTTAAAAAAAAACTACAGACATAAACATAGAGGAATATTAAATCAAATACAAGAAACCTGAAAGTAACTAGTACTCAAAAAGAAGCAATACTCTTGTTGAAGTATAAATGATACCAAATGTAAAGAATGAAACTCTGCAATAGTCAAAACCCTTGTGACAATATTTAGTTTGATTTTGTCTGCGTTTAGATCTGGTAGCAGTGAATTAACCAATCAGTTCACTTCAGTTTTAAATTCATATTTTATGTGAAATTAATTCTTAATTCCATAATTAATCTTTTGAAATTCTACCTCCAGGATCAATTTTAATGTTCCCAGACAGTTTTAAAATGTAAACCATGTAAAAAGAGCCCACATTTGCAGTTAATGTGGGTGATGACCCCTTCCAGTTTCCCTGTTTACCTCTTACTTTCCCCTGTTTTTGTGTTGGAGTTGTTACCTAAAAGGATGTGCTATAACCCTCTCTTCTCTCCAGCAGGCACATGCTTCCTCTTGGTTTTGTTTGCTTTTTGTTTAACCTCACTTCTTGCAGACATCTCCGCTTTACTTGCGATATCACAATATGATATAGCCATTCAACTTTTTAGTAAGTCTAATTTAATTCAGCTTTAGGTTATTTAACCTCCATTATCTGTGTGGTCTCCTTGTTTTTGGGGAATTTTTGACAATGTCTCAAACCTATAGAGGGCAAAAATAAAAGCTCAACAATATCCCATAAAAGAATCATTACACTGTAGCATTAAATAAATCCAAATGTAAAAAGTTACCTTGGTTTTAATAATTGGTGCCCATGCTCTTATTCTTAAGCGGTGATTGTAATGTAAACCATAACAACCCCCCTGGGCAACCGTGCCTCAGGCGGTTGGGAAGTGCACCTGTAACCGGAAGGTCGCCGGTTCGATCCCTGGGCTCTCTGTCCTGGTCGTTGTGTCCTGCAAGACACTTCACCTACCGCCTACTGGTGAAGCCAGAGGGCGATGGTGCGATATGGCAGCCTCGCTTCTGTCAGTCTGCCCCAGGGCAGCGGTGGCTACAACTGTAGCTTGCCTCCACCAGTGTGTGAGAGTGAATGACTAGTGGAATTGTAAAAGCGCTTTGGGTTCCTTGAAAAGTGCAAAATAAATGCAATCCATTATTATTATAACACCCAAAATCCATCCATCCATGCATCCATCTTCTTTATAAATAACACAGACAAATATATGTAACATCATTTAAACATCATTTAAAAAAATAAAAAGTGAAATGTTCTGAATGTTGTGAAATATCTGTGAGTAGAAGTGAGCAGATCGATGCAAATACCGAACCAACACTGGTATACTAGCCTGATGGGATCAAAAACCTCTAAATTCGGTATGCAGCCCCCTGAATTATGTTAAATAAATGAAAAATTAAATAACATGAAATAAAATAAAATGTTATATTCCAGGTCTCCAAATAACAACAAAAAGAAAAGTCTCAAAATACATGAAAAGCTGAAAAGTGTGTTTTATTGTGTCAACTCGTTATTTTGGAAAGTAAAAATCACAGTGATTTAATGGTCAATAAAACGTGTTTAAAATTTACAAATCGATGATGATTGATGTCATAAATCACGACACACGCTCTCTCCTACATAAGCTGAAAGTATCGGCAATATAAAATTTGCACTTTTGCACAAAACTATCAGTAAGTGAAATGATACAAACCTGTGCCACAGGGGTACGACTCTCAGTGCTCTGAAAATCAAAGAATGATCCTGGAAACATGTCGGATTTATTTATGCACCAATTCAGGATCATGTGACACACACACACAAAACCCCCATTAAAACACATAAAAACACAATGAAGCAATAGGTTTAATCCTCTTTTTCTCCCTAATTTAATGTAATTTTATATAAATTTCACTTGGATATATTGGATTAAAACAAATCCAGCTGATCCTGTGAGGTCGTCTTTATAATCTATGTTTCAGCGTAGATGAAAATGTTCTTTTGTGGCAATTCAATTTAGAAACACAACATGAAAATGAACCAACATGAAAATCTGATGTTTTACTGTACATGTAATCACAGAAAGCCTCTGGAGCGAAATTATGTGTGCATTGAGCGTGTGAGTGTGTGTGTGTGTGTGGCTGTGTCTATTAGAGAGCATTGTCCCGTATATCAGACAGCCCTGTCATGTTCATGTCGCGGCAGCAGGGTATAGGAGGTGTTCTTGTCTCTGAGTGATGCGATGGCATGAACAGCATGGTTTAAGAGCTAAAAGAAGGTCATCGATGTCTCGCTTCACTATCTCTCCCTCCTTTTCTCTCCTCTCTCTGTTGCCCCTGTCATCCCTACTGGATGATCCCTCGTGCTCTCTTCCAACCCGGCTGTCTTTCTGTCCTTCGTCACGGGTTGCTGTGTTCCATTTTTTTCGTTCTTTTTTTACAGTATTGCATCCTGCTCCTTGTTTAACTCCACTGCTCTGAACTGATTTTATTTTTGCTACATTCACGGTCCATGGAGGGAAGTATTTGCAAACTGAAAAAGTAAGAATTGTGAGGTACCTTGAGTGCAGCGCAAGACAAGGGCCCCAGACCGGACCAGGTTTGTCACCATATCCCTGAGAAGAATAAGACGTGCATGGAACCGCCAGATCCATGTCACTAAGAGAGGCTGTGACCTGCTTACACAGTTGCTAAATCATTTCAGCATTTCAGAGTGTGGTTTACATGGCAGTTTGGTTGGTTTAAATGAATGTCTGACTGTTTTCAGCACTACTATCTAAGGTGACTGAAAGCTGCATCAGCTTTCACAGCTCTCACAGATAAATTCCACTATATCACCTCTGGTCATCTTAGTACACAGATCTCCATCTTTATACCGTGACTGCAACTATGCAGCAGAGGATTGGGTGTGCATTTGGCTTATCTGAAATAACATGGGAAGCCAATGTACTGAAATGAATGTGACCTTACAAATGTTTGTAAACTCGGGCACAGCAAACCACTCTCACTTTCACAGCACCTCTGTTTTACTTAATACTAGAGATGGACCGATCCGATATTACGTATCGGTATCGGTCCGATACTGACCTAAATTACTGGATCGGATATCGGAGAAAAATAAAAAATGTAATCCGATCCATTAAATATCACGAAAGCACCTCACAAAACTTGCAACACACCGTAACTCACCTCAGAACGTCGGAGCAGTATGCATCACGTGATAGAGCAGCTGTGGCATGCGGGACCTGTCGGTGGTCTGGATAGCATGTGGAGCTTCGCTAGCAACCTGGCATTTCATCTCCGACAAAGTTATCCCCGAGAGAAGTAAAGCAAGTGTGTAAGTCCATCTCTGAATGTTTGTAAAGCATTCCCACGTTAAGCTTAACTAGCGACTGCCTCTCGCTCTCCCACGTTAAGCTTAACTAGCGACTGCCTCTCGCTCTCCGGCTGCTACTTCAATCTGAAACTGCTAATGATCAGCTGATCGGCTTTTCTGTTGCGAGTCCGTCTCTCTTGTTTGTTTTTGGTCCACTTTGCGCCAGAAAGAGGAAACCAGCGGCTGAACAACAGCAGCACGTTTAAGCTTGATAAGCTGTTGTTAGAATTTATTTAATATTACTTTCTACACCAGGATCTTTTTCTACGTAGCTGACGGCTGGTAACTGTGCAGGGGCGGATCTAGCAAAGTTTAGCCAGGGGGGCCGATAGGGCATTAACTGGGAAAAGGGGGCACAAAGACATACTTTTCTTTCTTATTCTCATTTAAAATGTCTAGCTTTTAATAAATAATTATCTGACACCCAAAGTTTTAATTTGATGTAAAATGAATAGAAGTCAATTACTGTATATAGTGACTATTAAGTCTAATATATATACCCTAGTAAGCTATAGTACTTTTTCCTTTGGGAAGGTACCATCTGTGCAGTCTGCAATTTTGTTGAAGAAAGATGTTGAATCTATTTAATATTTCTTGAAAAATAATTGATTTCTGTGCATTTTTTTTCACACTGCATCAAATTAAGGTTGATTACGTTGATTAAGCATCATGAGGTGGAGCGTGAGGGGTGGTTCCCTATTTTTTATTTATTTATTTTTGTTGTTGCTGGGAGTTGGAACCCTATTAGTTAGGTTGCTTAATATTTACACTAAGTACTCTTTAAAATACCAGAATAGGGAGGATGGTGTAGGTCTAAGTTTATTAGATTGATCAGTATTGCTGAACTATGAAATATTTTTTTTGCATACAGGTATAACAGAATAGCTTTAGTGTAGTTGTTGTTTTAAACTTGAGTATGAACTTGCAGACTTGCAAAATGCAGCAAGATATTTTAAAAAACAGTTTTGTTGATTAAAAAACACTATATCGGATTCATATCGGTATCGGCAGATATCCAAATTTATGATATCGGTATCGGTATCGGACATAAAAAAGTGGTATCGTGCCATCTCTACTTAATACTTTACCTAATATTTCAAAGTTGCTGAGCGGGACACACCAGTGTGTTTTTATGTATTTAGTGATGTGAAGTAATTGGCTTTTGTGGACTTCTCATCCGCTTTCAATACAATTATCCCGCAGACACTAGTTGACAAATTACTGACCCTGGGACTGAGCTCCTCTCTTTGTAACTGGGTCCTGGACTTCCTGACCAACAGACTGCAGTCTGTGAGGATCCACAACTTCTCCTCATCTTCCATAGTCCTCAGCACGGGCTCCCCTCAGGGCTGTGTGCTAAGTCCCCTCCTGTTCACGCTGCTTACATATGACTGCTCACCCAACCTCCCGGGCTGTCATATTGTAAAGTTTGCGGACGACACAGCTGTGGTTGGTTGCATCACAAACAATGATGAGAGCGGCTACAGGAAGGAGGTGGAACACTTGGAGGACTGATGCAGGCAAAACAATGAGAAGAAGACTAAGGAGATGATTGTGGACTTCAGGAGGGGAAGACACACACACACCCCTGCACGTTGGAGGATCTGCAGTCGTACCCGGATAGCAGCCTCACCTGGAAAAACAACACTTCCAGCCTGATCAGGAAGGCTCACCAGAGGCTCTACTTCCTGAGGAGGTTGAAGCGTGCAGGAATGGAGAGCTCAGTCCTCATCTCCTTTTACAGATGTGTGGTGGAGAGTGTTCTGTGCTCTGGCATCAACGTGTGGCACGGAAACTGCACTGCGGCAGAGAGGAAAGCGCTACAGAGGGTGGTGAAGGCTGCACAGAGAGTTGTCGGAGGCAGCCTCCCAACCGTCACAGACATATACACCTCCAGATGCAGGAAGACTTCTCAGTGCATAAATGGATAAGAACTGTTATTGTAGCACCTTAACCACTACTTGACATTTACTGACACTGTCACTTTATCAATGCTGGTCATCATGCCCTTTGCTGCTAAAGTATTTATTTACACCTATATATATTTATACCCATACTCCATACTGGTACTCAGGTTATTGCACGCTAGTTATAGTATTATTTATTGTATTGTCTTATTACTTGTCATTTCTGTTTGTTAAAAAAAACAAACAAACAAACTTAACTATTTAACTTAAAAAAAAAACAAAAAAAAAAATTCTGTTTCTTCATTATTTTTGTTTCTTTTCACATTTCGGGACCGTGTGTACATAATTTCGTTCCACCTCATGTTAACATGTGATGCGAATGACAAATAAAGCTCCTTGAATCCTTGAATCTTTGAATCCTTTTTAGCTCCCAATAACAACACTTGTGTCACCCCTGGTTTGCCCAATGTCTATATACATTCCTTGGCCACTTTGTTAGATACACCTGATTTTGCAAGTGTCCCACGTCAGAGGAGAATAGCCAGGCTTCTTCCTGCTGATCAGGCAACAGTAACTCAAGTAACCACTCATAATAACCAAGCAGAAGCTGCTCCTCTGAAAGCACAACATGCTAAACGTTGAAGCAGATGGGCTGTAGCACTAGAAGACCACACAGGATGCCAACTAAAAGCAGGAAACCGGGGCTATATTTCACAAAGGGCTCACTAAAATGAGACAATAGAACATTTGGAAAGTGTCGCTCATCTGCTGACTGTTGATTTCTGCTGCAAGCTTCAAATTATATTTCATAAACAACATAAAAGCATCGATTTACCCTGCCCTTAATAATTCAGTGGTAGCACACTTTGGACCCACTAATATGAGCTGAGCATTGTTTAACTCCCACAGCCTAGCTGAGAATTGTTGCCGATTACGTCCATCCCTTTATGATCACAATGTACAATCTTCTGATGGTTGTTTCCAGCAGTATAATGCACCATGAAAAGCTCAGATCATCTCAGGTTTTCTTACACACCAATGAGTTCTCTGCATTTAAATGGCCTCCACAGGCACCAGATCTTATATATAACCTGTAGGGTGGGTGTAAATATTGTATGTGTACTAAAACAAACTAACAAATAAATGCAATTAAACTTTTAATCAAATTCTTAAGTTACCACATCATATTTTAAATGACACTGAAATGTGTTGCTGTGCAGCACTTCACACACTGTCAGCTTATTTTGCTGAATGTTGCCACTCTTCACGAGGCTAGCACCAGCAGTTTTCTTTCCTTAAACGTCCTTTGCAGAATGTGTTTATGAATGGCTCTGTTTCAGTACTATTTATTTATTTTTGATCAAAATAGTACAAAACTATGCTGCCTTCGTCTGTCATAGTTTCCACTTATTGCTTCCCATCTTGGAGAGAGAGAGGTCACACCCTTATCTAGTAGCAGGGGACTGCGATGCATCTCCAATCCAACAAATTACTGGTGTTGTATTCAGAAATAAAACATAAATATTTAGTTGAACCAACTAGCAGTTCTAGTGCTGACAAGAGCAACATGGCAGTATCTGATGCTGTTTGATGAAAACAGGTTGGAACAACAAGCTTTGGGCTACATGCTAATACTTCTTGGAAACATTTCCCCAGTAGCAATGTTTTTATGTGGAGTGTTATTTTAGCACATTAGCATGCCGCATTCAGATCTCAGTGTTTCTCCTTTATTTCACTGGCATCTCTTTGCAGTAGTGTAAAAAACACAAGTGTGAAACCTGCTAACACATACTGTGCTCACATGTCAGCACATCACCAGCGTCGTCTCTCTAATTGTGATCAGCCTAATCAATGGAGGAAGTAATCCCTGCCATAAAGCTAAGAAAATATCACAGTTTTAGTGATGATTCCCCTAATTGTTGTTTCATTCATTTTGTATTTGAATAAAGAAATAGAAAAAAAGAGGTATAAACTAAGAATTTAAGGTTTCAGACAGACATTTTTTCTTTTAACTCATGAAATCAGAAACCCTTACACATCTAGGCTTTTGTTCATATAAAATGCCAGCGTTTTATTTAACTAACAGCATTTACAGTACTGCTTCACATCTGTTCCAGGCTTGTGTGTCTGTGTTTCATGACTCGGGTGTAGTTTCACTCTGTGTTTCTCACACAGATATCCTGGTGGGAGCAGCAGGTTGTTGGGACAGACAAGAGCGTTAATTAATGTTCAGTGTAGGGGGGAGGATTTGACACAGTTGCTCAGTAGGGATTTAGTAGTTACAGTCGATTCAAGTAATGAACTTGGCTCTTATAGTATTCTTATCTCCTTTTTCTATCCACAGAGAAAGTCACCGGACTCACTGGAAGTGCACCAATTCACCACAACATTGAAATCACTGAGGTAAAGTGACCATCTGGTTAAAATGCAGCAATCTGCAGGGAGTTTGTGGCTGTTCCTCTGGCATGAACCAAGCACAACCCTCCCCATTGGCAGCAGCTTTTTTGAGCACACACCCCATCCACACAGCAAAAACACCATTCAAATAACTGCCAGATGCCTCTCCAATTGAACATTCATGGGACTCACCAGAACATGATTGATCCACAAGATCCAAAGACACTTAAGAACACCCCCAGAAGATCCCAGTCAATGCCCACATGGGTTGTGACTGCTCAATGTGTAATGCAGCAGCTGTACAGTTACAGAGCGACAGAGTACAGCAGTTACATCACATTGTTAGCCATGCTTTCGAATCCAATATAATCTATTAAAAGAAAAACTTTTTTACACTTTTGACACTAATGCATCTCAAAATGTTAAAAGCTAACCTTTAACTGAGCTGATCATTAGTTTTATCAAATGTCCATAGGTTGTGTTATAAAAATGTCTAATTACCAAGAAGCAATATAGGGATATGAATTGGAGTGATAAATCATTATTTACTGATGTAAGAGGGCTTACTTAACCTTGGAGTGCTGGCAGAATTAAAATGTGGATTTCAGGGGAAAACTCACTCTGTATGCTTGACCATGCTATGGAAGGAGAGCAAGGGAGGGGAAAAAAGGAGCGCATGAACTTACGCTGGAAATGCAAGTAGTAACGGTAAGAAAGGGAACAGGTGCCAAAAGAAGAAGAGAGAAGATGCTTTTAAAAAAATAATGATTTAAGCAATGAATGTTGTGATGATAATCTACGGAGAAGTAAGTCAGGAAGAGACCGAGGGATGAGATTTAAGCCGAAGATTGTAGGAATGACACAGAGGGAGCAAAATGTGCTTCGGGCAGGAGGAGGAGAGGTAGAGAGGGGAAAGGATAGAAGGATGGGGGTGGGGGGTTGGAGAGCAAGACAGATGACAAATTGTGATTAATAGATGGGGTCCGGGGCAGCAGTGTGGAGCGCAACTCATTAATAGAGAGAATTAGAGAGGCTGTGCAACTCAATCTGCACACTGTCACTTGCAATCAAGGACCATAATCAGATTTGCACACAGAGGTAGATGCACCGGCGTGTGGTTCGTGCACGTACACATATTTTTAGGATACTTATGTTCCTTGCTGGAGTCACTATCCTACCACTAAACTGGCCACTTAAGGGTACAAGTAAACAGGATTGTCTTTTTTTTTAAAAAACTTTTTAGTAGGATTCACAAAGCAAACATTTCAACAGTATAATGCTGAAAACTGTGCAGAAATGTAAATATTCATGTCCTGTATCCTGACACACCTAAATTACTAGATCTTGTAATTCCTCAAACAGTGACAAAGGCCTCTGGAAGATTTGTGGTTGTTATTCATTTACAGTTTTTTCACTTCAATTCAGTTTTATTCAGAAAGCATCAATTCAGAACAATAACAGTTCTCATTGTGTTTACATTGCTTAAATCCATTGTAAAGTAAAGACCCTACAATATTTGAGGGAGAATCCAGACCCTATGAGAACTATTGGATACAGGAAGAGATCTCCTTCAGGGATCTTCTAACTTGCTCATCTATAAAGGTAAATGGATTGGTTCTTATATAGTGCTTTTCTACTCGAGCACTCAAAGCACTTTATACAACATGTCTCATTCACACATCACTTTTTAAAATTTAGCATTGAGTGCATTGGGAGCAGCTCAGTGTTTAGTATCTTGCCCAAGGATACTTTGGCATGCAGACTGACTGCTCCAGTCTGCATGATTAGTAGATGACCTGGTCTACACCCTGAGCCACAGCCATATTGATTCAGTATAATTGTAATACATTAACGCAGTACATTAGATATATATACATACAGGCTTTTGAGGAACATATGGTGATATCCAGATTACATTTTTTGGTGTAAGTATCAAGGCTCACTGTGTAGCGAGCAGAACTCAAAGATCAGGACTTAGAAGAAAGCTTATAAAAAGAACATAGGTGAGGAAGAAATAATCAGACAGACAGACTCTTACTGGAGACCACATAAGGAAGACCACAACAAAGAACACAAGCAAACTTTTTAAATACACAAGTTTAAATACACAAGAGGAGAGCAGAGTGGAGACACCTGGGGAACACACAGCTGAATTGAATCTAGATGATGAGAAAAGGGAAAGCAAAACTGAATGTAACGCACATGAGATGAGAGACTATCAAAATAAAACAGGAAGTAACAGAACATGAAAACAGAAATGTAGAACTGATGAAAGACTGAAAGGGAACCAAACACAGAGACAAGACTGGCTTCATCACAAGGTGTGGGGAACAGACGGGAGCCAAGATAAAAGAACTAAGAGACAGAATACAAACAGACTAAAACCTAGATAACAAAACCAAGGAGACCCGAGAATACAAATACTAAACACCCAAAAAACTTAAAACCCTGGGTCAAAGGCCCAGAAACCATTACAGAAGGCCTTGCTTATTTCAGCAAGACAATGCCAAACCACGTTCTCCTTGAATACAACAACATGAAAGAGTCCAAACCCTGCCGTCCGATATAAACATTTTTCTCTTCATGAAATGACAATTACAATAAAAGATGACCATAACTGTTGAGTTGTCAGGGTCCTGGGACTGGGCGACCCAGGATCCCTGAGCAGTCATGTATTATATTATTATTATTATTATTGTTGTGTATTTTGGTGTTGCTCCCCCTTCCCTGTGCTTGTGTATATGTGTGTGTGGGTGGCTGAGCACTTGTTTATAGGCGGCGTCAGGCCTGGAGGGTGTGGCCCTGCAAGGGGACTGGCCACACCCGAAGCCACACACCTGCTGCTGATCAGGCCTCGTCGGGGGAGCTACTTAAGAGAGTCTTGGAGCTCCCGCCGACGCGGGATCATTGCTTGGGACTCCACGTTAGTTACCCAGTTTAGGTTTTGGTCGTGTAGTGTATGCCTGCCATTGTTCAGTGTCCTGACTGCTGCCGCTATTGTTTCCCGCAGGAGGAGCGTGGAAGGCTTAAGGAGCAGCGAGCACCGGGAGTGCAGACACGGGAGCAGAGAGCACTTGGAGGACACGACACGGGAGTCTGGGGAGAAACACGGGGATTTATTGTTGTTTGATATCACCCTCTGTAAATAAACACTGTCTATACGTAGAGCACCGCGCCTGGGTCCTCCTTCCCCACTCCTTCCACGGTGTGCCATGCCGCACCGTGACATGAGTAGCTAAAGTCCAACAGCAACAAAGGATGGCAAACCTTCAGAATTGCAGATCTGGTCTTCTCAGTCACCAAACAACAAAAGAAGAAGTGATCCGTCACACGCCCGTGATTTCAGTGTTAACTTTTAAAATGCCTTCATTTGAATGCAATGATTTTGACAATCATTTGCAATCTGTTTTCAAACTTTTACTGTGCCCCAGCTTTTTTTTTTTTTTTGAAAACATGGTTGTAAAAACACAACAGAGATGCTGAACAACTGCATGTTACTGCCAGTGTGATGCTTTGACCCTTACATTTCCATTAGCCCCGCTGTCTCTACATTCTCCCTCCTCTTACTCTCGCTCTCTTGCTCACTGCCTGACCTGCGAGATTGTAGGTCAGGTTAAGCCCTTTCCTCCGCTACTTACTTGGCTCATATGTGTGTCTCACAGCGTTGATAGCACCTCCACCTTGAATGAGCCAGTTAATGCCATGGTAACCTCTCTGATCACATGGTGACTCTCTGCTCATGCCCTGATTGCTTTTACTGATTCTTCTAAACAGACAGAGTGACTGTCCTGTTGGTAAATTACCTCTGTCCAGGCTTATCTATCTCACTGTGCGACTTCCTGGAAGACCAGAAAATATCAACCGGAATGAGTCATTCCAACACACTGAGCCTGTTTTATTTACTTATTTATTTAATTTTGAAATCCAGAGGAAAAGCCATCTGGTCTGCACAGGCATGGGTTCAAATTGTCATGATTGGAAACTTCACAGAAGCACAGCTTTCCCACCACCTCTGGGAATGGTGATATTAGAGCAATGTAGATGTCACAATCTGTTCCTATGTGTATATACTCTAATAAAAATTAGAGTATATACACAGCTCACCCATATATAAAACAGTTGCACACAAATGTTTTGTGCAGATACATGTGCATGCATATCTGCATGCATGTGTACAAATGTACAATGTATATATTTGATTTTTCTTTTAATTGATAATGCAAGTGGTGAAAATCTATCTAAAAATCATTAAATTGTTTGAATCTTTCCAAATGTGCCTCTTGTGTGGACAAAAGTGTTATCTATCATCGGGTTTTGGGTTAAACAGCAATTAAAAGTAAGTTGCTTGATGAATTGTGTGATTATAATTTTCATATGTGGTAGCAATTTATTTACCAAAGTTCTTACCATTTACTTATTTCATGGATGGTTGGGTGGATCTGTGATAGAAGATGTCTTGTGTTGCTCTGCCTAAGCTTACTTTCATTTTTTTTCTGTTTTACACATCGTTACAAAGGTATATAACGCTTAATTCTGCCAGAGGTTTCTTGCTGTGAAAAGGGAGTTTTTCTTTCCCACTGTCGCCAGGTGCTTGCTCATAGGGGATTGTTTGTTTCTTTCTAATATTGTGGTCTTACAATCTAAAGCAAGGGTCCCCAATCTCAGTCCACGAGGGCCGGTGTCCCTGCAGGTTTTAGATGTGTCCTTGATCCATCACAGATGATTTAAATGGATAAATTACCTTCTCTACATGCCTTGAAGTTCTCCAAAGGCCTGGTAATGAACTAATCATGTGATTGAGGTGTGCTGACCCAGGGTGAGATCTAAAACCTGCAGGGACACCGGCCCTCGTGGCCTGAGATTGGGGACCCCTGATCTAAAGCACCTGTAGGGGACTGTGAATTGGTGCTGTATAAATAAAATTGAAAAAAAAAATTGACATTTAAACAATTTTTCTCCTCAAATGATAAAATGCCTTGATTACATGAAGCTACCATGTACCAGCTTTCTCAGTTTAAGTTATTCATGGGTTTGAATCAGTGGCCCAATGTAATAACAAAAATATGTCCAACCTAAAACTATTTCCTATTACGGTCTGGTCTTCTGGCCTTAAATAGAGCTCATATCTTTTCTGTGCTTCAGACTTTTGAAGATCAGAAACTAAAACTCTGTATTACAGAGTCAAGGCTAAGAAAGATGTGATGCAGGACCGGGTTAAAGAACAACTTTGAAGTAATATTTTATGAGCCAAAATCCTGTACCATAAAACAGAAAATGACATTCATGTTATTCCTGTAAACTCTTTGGTTTTAATCAAACAGAGGATGGTGCAGTGCAGACAAGACCATGAATTCATGTATCGTAAGGAAATCGAGTCAGGTGGCTTTATACAAAACATTCTTTCAAAGTTTTCTTTCCTTCTTTGCAATATTAACTTAAATTCACTGAGCTATTTTAGTGTTTAATCAGCGTGTCAGAGCCCACATTTAAATTACATGTGGATGTATTCACACATGTGTGCCTGCAGGTGTTCACACTTGCCATAAAGGCTCATGAGTAGCCCAGCAAGGTCTACTTATATAGATGTAGAAATAATTAAAGACTGTAAATTATCATCACCCCAAAATACAGAAACTTCTTCAGCCTCTATACTTCTGATTTACCAGTTTTATAAAATGCAGAGACCACACAGTTTCCCACTTTCTGACAAGCAGTACTTATTTTCTATCTCTAAATGCAAATGTGACCAGAGGCTTGGCATCTGCCTGAGGGCTCAGTCAGCTGACAGTATGCATCCCGGGGAGTGATCTATTGATCCATATTCAATATCTGCTACACTCTCCAGCTCAGTAAAGTTGGGAGATGAATTAATGAGGAGCAGAACTGACAGTGCATACAAGTACACTAGGACTGGGAGTGCCTAAATGGCTTTACTTGGCTGTGTTATGTGTAAATACCCCCAAACCAACATTTTTGATACGCAAGTGTAGAAATAATGATGAGCTGCATAACGGATGTATTTCAGATGTCAGGTGTATTTCTCATGCAGCTGAATGAGAGCTGACACAAGGATAGACCATGTCAGCAGGGAATCCCAGAATATTTAGAGTTTAAATATTCTGTCCAATCTGAGAATTAATTAACCGATGAAAACTGTAAAATAAAGCAGAGAAGAATGGAAAGAAAGTGACCAGGACGAGATGGAGGAGGTGGGGGAGTTGTCAGCAGTGATACATCTTTCATCTCTAACAAGGTCTGAAAGCTACAAAAACACAGACATTGACAACAGACCCCGAGAACACCACTCTCCTCCTTTCATTTTATCTTTTCACTTCGCCTGCCTGCCTGTTGTGTTTCAGTCTCACATCTGTAGCCCACGTTTTTGTACTTAGACTTTAGTCTTTTCACACCTGCTGTTCTCCGTAAACACAACTCCACAAGTGTCTATACCTCTTAACGCCACCTGAAAATCTGTAAGGTTACAGTCAGGCAGAAAAAAGAAAGACTATCACAGAATATCCAACAAATATGCTTTAAATCTACCAAGTAATATTGTAAAACCTTTGATTAAACCGTTAAACAGATGTAGTCATTTGATTTGTGAAAAGGTCACATGCTGGATAGGACGATGCTGGGTGTGTGTTTGTGTGTGTGGCTGGAGGTGTTAAGGAGGGAGGATGAGGGGGGGACGCAGTAGCGGGCAGATGCTGAAGAGAGAGAGAAGCAGGATATGGGAAAAAACAACAAGTGAGTGAACTGTTGCTCTGAAAATAAAGTCGCCGTGCGCCGGATTAATTCACGGCGAAAGTCTGCAAAAGTAAGCAGTCAGAATATGTAGTTTTCTCTTTGAAGGTGCGATCGACCACTTCGGCATCGCTTCCACTGCTCCCGCTGCCTTGAGCGTTTTTCTTTTCTTTTCTTTTCTTTTCTTTTTTAATTAAATGTTTTTTTTTTCTTTTCGGGCGGACGGTGCGGTCCCGCCAGCACGCAGGACTCCAGGATGACATGTTGTAAGTTGGTAGTATTACTATGACTCTGTTTCCGCCGAGCAGAGTTTGGACCGCAGCGCAACTTCAGCCGAAGCGCCAGTAGACGCGCCTCAGTCTTTCGCTCGGGTCCTGGACCAGCTTTCCTGCGGCGTTTCTGTCTGAACCCGTGGGATGAAAACCCACTGAAGACCGGGGTTTAAAAAAAAAAAAGGAGCAAAGAAAGAAGACATCTGGGTGAGCTGATTATTGCAGTGTACTTTTATTTTTGCACTAGTTTATAAAAAACTTTCGGAATCGTTTTTACCCACCCTGGCCATATTGAAGCTTGGTCACTTCAATTTTAATTTAAATGAAAATACTAAAATAATTCATGCATTTATGCTGTTAGGTGAGCAAAGAGCTTGTGAACAATGCAGCAGGCCTGGAATAATATCAACATGTAGCTTTTGTGTCTGTTGTGTTAAACTAGTGTTAACCTGTTTGCTTTTATGAATAATACAAAATGTTTTAACATGAATTTTGAGGACCTGGACGTGATTAATACAAAAACAATCCACCTGTGTGGGTCACACTAGTTCCATTTTTTTATAATTGTCAAGTACACCTTTAAATATGAAATTACTGCAATATGAAATGTTTCTTAAATGCCTTCCATATTTAACATTTAAATTATAAATATGTGTTATAAGGAGATCACATTTTCTTAGTCCTGTTATGATTAGGCTATATGTGTGTGTTCTTTTTCTTTTAGAGTGCAATGGATTCGCTGATTTTCTGTGATATATATATATATATACCGGTATATATTTTTGCTTTACCTTTACCTCTAGAAAACTTAGATTCTTAGCCATTCTTATGAGCTGCAACAAATCTGTTGTTTGAGTGGAGGAATGGGTTTTTACGATAAATATAATGGAGCACCAGCAGTAAGGGAGATAGAAAAAAAGACCAGAAATTTAGCAGTTTCCTTGTTCTTCTCTTTTCATTCCTGGACAGACAAGTAAAGCGCCCTTCCCTCTATGTGGTGGGTGAGATGAACTCCAGTGGGAATACTGTAGACCCCACCTGACAGCTCTCTGCCTGAGCAACTGAAGGATTTTCACTGGAGCTTCTACAACCACAGAAGTGGATTCGTATAAAAAGCAGCTTGCCTAAAATCCAGCATCTCAGCGGTTTCACTCATTTTGAACCAAGTAATTTAGAATAGTTGTGTTATATGATGTATACCTTTAAAGATGATAAAATCCTGAAGACATAATGATCTAGGGGAAAGTGAAAAATAAAAAGGATACACGTGTACTGAAAGCCAAGTAATGGAAAACCCTAGATTCCAGTCTCCCCCTGACTTTTGATTTTTTTCTCCTCCTGTGTGATGCGTCAGTCTTTCCCAGTCCTTGAATAGCACTTTCTTTTGTGCGTCCCGCACAATCACATATTTCCCTGCTCCACCTTCTCAATTCAGTGGTTGCTTTCTACCCAGAGTTCAGCCTGGCCGGCACAACCATTCCAGCTAAAGGGGAGGAGGACTTCCTCACACTGGCAGCCTCACGGCTCAGCCGAAAGAAACGTGTCATTGGGGCTGGAGTCGGCGTGGCCATGGTTCTGGTCCTGCTGGTAGCCATTCCCCTATTGGTCCACACCACCAAGGGGGGAGGGTCCGGAGGAGGAGGCACGCACTATGAGATGCTGGGTAGCTGCAAGATGGTGTGTGACACTTTCACCCCCCCACAGGGAGAGCTGACAGCTGTCTCCCCTCAGCCCCCGGACTTCTCAAACCGCAGGGGCAAACAGGGGTTCAGAGGAAGCCCTGGACTTCCTGGTCCTCCAGGTCCTAAAGGCCCCCCTGGAGAGCCCGGTAAGCCCGGCCCACCTGGCCCACCAGGGCCTGGACCTGGTGGTTACGGCCCTTCCTTCTACAGCCCCAAAATTGCCTTCTACGCCGGCCTCCGGAAGCAACACGAAGAGCGTGAAATACTCAAATTTGACGATGTGGTGACCAATGTAGGGAACTACTATGAGCCGCGTACCGGCAAGTTCACCTGCCCTCTGCCAGGTATCTACTACTTCACCTACCATGTCCTGATGAGAGGAGGTGATGGGACGAGCATGTGGGCAGACCTGAAGAAAAATGGACAGGTGAGTGCGAGTTTAGGTGGGTTTGTGCTGCAGTGTTTCTGAACTGGACTGACCTCCCCTTGCAATCAAACCAACACACAAACATTAGTAAGAATCTTTTGCATCAGTGAGTTCAAATACAAGAGCAGTAAATATAAAAGTATATAACTAAATAACATGCTTAGATCAGAACTTCAGGTAACAGATGCAATTCACTAATTTAAGAAACATTTTGTCATATAGTTTAAATGCAGGAAGATGCTGTGTTATTTACTATTGAAGTGGACTTCATTGTGCTATGCAGGTGGTGACTGCCACTCAGATTTTGAACATGGTTAAAAAGAAATCCCCCAAAAGTGAATTCCAAACAATACTCCACTGAGAAAATCACAGTGAAGTTTTAGACAAATCAAATATAGAGAGAGATAATTAAGCTGAAATACACTAAAAATGTAAGAGACTTCAAGGACGCAAAAAAGAAGAGGAAAGGAGGTGGGAGTAAGAAATGGTTTAGAAGAAATTGTAGTTATTTGCACAACTTGCATGTGGAAAAAGAGAGAAAAAGAGGGAGAGAGAATGACAGCCAAGCGATCAAGAGGATAACAATCCTCTGCGTCTCGGTGGAGCAAAGCCAAAATGCAACAGCTGGCTACTGTCCTCTGAGAAACTCTGACTTTAACACTAATAAATAAACAAGTACAAAATGCCTGGAAAAAGCCTTGAATGCTTCCATCTGGAGAGCAGTGACAAGCTTGAAGTACTAAGCCCTCGCTCTGTTGAGGCGCTCTGATTCTGACATGTGTGCTACAGAACAGAAGAGTGATGTCCTGGGGATTACTGGAGAAGAAGAAGAAGAAGGGGGGGGGGGGGGGGGGGGGGGGGAAGCATGCTTTGCATTGTTGCAAAGGTATAATGGTAACACAGTTTGTCCACACAGATTACACGGTACATGAACTGACAACAATATGCTACTGAGCAGAGCATCACTGTGCTGGGCTGCTGTTCATTGGTATGCTTTATTAAATCTACATCTAAATCAGCAGGCTAAGAAGGATTTACCAGAAGAACACGGGCTAGTTTTTAATTTGAGAATCGCCACTGTGGAAACAGACAGATGCAGATTTAACATAAGGGTTAAATCTTATTCTTACTTCAATCAAACATTGCACATACGAATTATGTGTCTTAACTATTAGGACAAAATGATTTCTAGTTTTCATCAATACTGAAGCACCGACATCCCTGTAGGCCTCGTCAGCAGCCCTTGCCCAGTCTACTGTAAGTGCTTGTGGCAGATTGCTGTTGCTTTTTTATGACCTGAAGCTACCCCCAGGTCAACCACTGGGAGTCACTTGTCCAGCAGCAAGAAAACACATCTGACCTTGCTAGCTTTTCCACTATTGGCCGAAATTTAGCAGCAGCAACATCACGGAGGATGCTACAAGGAAACAAACCCAGGGTTACTGCAGTGGTGGACTAAAGCTATATTTACAAGTTGCCCATGTTCCCCAATGTCAGCTTCTTTTTTGGTTAGTGGGTTGTGTCACAAAGCTCTGAGACGTAGTGCAAAGTAGTTCAAGAAATAAAAAATTGGCGCACAAAAAAGTTTTTTTTACTGGAAATGTGCTTGTTGTAGCCTAACATTCTCTTTTTCTTACTGATTTTGAATGAAATATGTGGCATCCCCTGATTTTCTATTGCAGTGTGTGTTGCAGATCTGAGGACAGATAATAGTCATAAATTAGTGCCACAGCGAGTTTGATTATTTATTATTATGCCTACATTTTATATTTTATTGTGACAAATTGATCATCACAGCCTGTGAAAGATTGATGCACTTTGAAAAAAAAAAACTTATCCCAGCCCTGGAAACAGCATAGTATATCTTCCAAATGATTGTTTGCAGGAAAAAAGCACCTAATATTTAAAGTTGAAATGTTGGAAAACAATATTTGGTTCATTGGCTTGCATAACGACTGATATTGCTAACCAGTTATCATACTTTCCACCAAAACGACATAGTCTGCCCATATAATAAAAACAGTAAGTTAAAATGAATGTCTTATCTTATCTTATCTTACTTGCTGATGCTGTGTAAACGTACATTTGAGCTAACCATTACTTTCAAATTCAGACCTGTTTAGTCTGTTTCATGCTGCTTCCAGACATGTAGTATATTGAATATACATTATGTGACTGATCGAGTCCATAAAGAAAGCTTTTCCCAGTATTATTGATTTGACAGCATGTACCTAAGGTGCAGAGTAAAAAGGACAGACAGCTTAATGCCAGATATAATTGGGGGGGACCTGGTTTGTTGCAGCGTGCCTTCACAGACATTGTCATTCCTGTCTTTTCCTGCTATTAAATCTTTCATAGCTTTTAGATGAGATCTTCTCCCCTTCACCTGTGCCCCTCCTTTAGTCATGTGCTCGCGCACATACACACACATACACACGTGCACCTTGCACTTTTCCTGTCCACACTAGCTATTGACTCCTTCCCCATTAATTATCTTTTCCAACAACTAAATTATTAAACCCAATTCAGTGCTGATCTTGCCCTTTTCATTGCACCCGCCTTCCTTTTTTTTCTATTCTTCTGCTAATAGACAGGTGCTCATGAACCTTGGTGAAGCTGCTAGGTCAATGAGAAAACTTTAATACAGAAATTCTCTCTTGAGAGATAACCAAGACACTACTACACTACACTACACTACAACTATTGTGAATTTGTTGTTCTTCAAGGAAGATTTAATTCTGTTTCTTATAAGACATCAGTATTATTATATGAGAAATAAATGATCAATTAAAATATTCACAAAAAGAAGAAATATCCTTGTTTGTTTTAGATGAAAAGATAGATACCAATCTCTTTCCTGTACGCTCTTTCCTGAAACACAGATTTTCATATCACAAATTACTCTACCCAAAACTACAAATCTTAAGAGCACATTTCAAGGTCAGGCCAGTTTCAGCCAAATGGGTGATTTTCAACAGTTTTCTGTTGGCTAAGTGCTTTTAAAAACCAATGAAAACTAAAAGAACAGCATTTAAAGCCAATTCAGGGTAAAATAAGTAAAATATGGCAACAAAATAAACAAGGACACTATTAGATAAAATACAGACGCTCTTTCATACACTGAATGGAAGCATGACCAACAAAGGGTGTTTACTGCTACTGTGGACCATGTTAGTATGTCTCCAGATAGATAGAAGAAAGAATACGTGTGCGAATGAGCAGAAGACAGGTGGAAAGGTGAACCATGGAGTAGAGATAGTAAGGGGAAGATGAGTACCTATGGTCAACCATCCAAAGCAATGTACAGTGCATAGGAGAGGTGAGGAAGAGAGTGCAGCCAGGGTGGAGATGCTCGGAGATGAGTGTCAGGGCTGATTTGTGACTGAAGGATGGCAGCAAGAGTGAAAGGGGAGGTTTAGAAAATGGTAATGAGATGTGCTTTGATGTATGGTTTTGAGATTGTGCAACTGACAGGAGGCCATCTGGAGGTGGCAGAGCTGAGGATCCTAAGATTTTCAATGGGTGTGACCACGATGGAAGGAGTAGAAATAAGTACATCAGAGGGAGGGGACGAGGGGTGGAGACAAAGTTCGAGGTTGCTGAAGATGCTTTGTGTAATGTTGAACTTAATTCCTGTTACTGAACAAGAATGGTTTAATAATCAGCTACTAGCAGCTCATGTGTTTATTAACCAAATCTTTAGTTAAACTTGAACTGGATCCAGACCTTTGAATCCATTCAATCCACTGAACTGACTCATTACCTAATCAGACTGTAAGTAAAAGATGGAGGTATTTGAAGTAAAAAGTGAGGCGCGAGGGGTAGCTCGGGCTGAGAAACTAACAGACATTGCACATCCACACGGTAGCGACTTGTACTACACTACAAGGTGTCCAATTCATAAATCATACACTGGTTTGTCACCTGTTGTTCTCTAAATGGGACCAGTATTTTCATGCTATAGTTAAAAAGACCTGAAACTAGAGATGAGATGATCATTGATCATAAACTCATTAAGAAAGTGTTTACTGAGGTTATAATTCAAATAAACAGTAGTGTATTGACTTCTATACAGCCTGACATGTTTTTTAGCCTGAAAATCTGTCCCCCCCTCGTCAGTTAAAAAGAACATAAGGTTAAGACTTTTTATTTAAGCTTTACTTTCCAGAGGCTACTTTCTTTAAACCAGCATTATTACTGAGTAATGAGTCAAAAAAGTGACTGAAGTGTTTTTACTTTGCTCGGCTCTATTTTTAAAGCCCATCAAAACCCATTTGTGGGTAAGGCCATGTATCACTGATGAATATACTTATCCATTTTTATTAAAGTGTGCTTCAGCTATAACCCCCTAACTTCAGCTATAATGAAGCTATAACATCATTAGGATCAGGCGTCCTATAGACACTCTGCACTTGCAATTTGTCTCTAGTCATTGTTTACAGAGCACAATACATTTGGCTAAAGTAGACATTTATACATTTTATTCAGATGTTTTGCAGATTTTTGTTTTTACTCTGTGCTAATTGAACACTTTTAAAAAAAACAGATAAAATCTGATCTCACTGGCAGCTGGGTCCAGCTGCATCCTTGCTGTACTGAAGGGGGGAAAAAGCATTTCCTTTAAAGTCTGCCTTTAACATATTTCACAGCATGAGGTGACTTGTGTGCGTGCGTGTGTGTATGTGTGCACGCACTGGGCCTACGACAATCGTCAGACTGACGGGCACAGTGTTGATCCACTTCTTGTCAAAGGGAGCAGAGAACAAGACACATCCTGGGGAGAGATCACTGCAGAGCGAGACAGAACAGACGAGCGGGCTGACAGAGAGACAGAGATGGATGGATATTCTCAGGAGAATGGACAGAGGTTCTCTAAATTAAGACATGAGCTGAAGACTAACCACAAAGCAATGCAGTCAGCCAGACAGTATATGACAAAAAAATATCAGACGTGCGGCCGGTTCTTCATCTCAAACAATGGCTAATGAATTATGTAGCTGATAAGCTTACGCCACGTTTGCAGAGATTAAGCACTCAGTGCAAAGAATCTTCTTCCCTCGCTGCGTCCCATAACTCATCAAGAGATTGGTGTTGAGGTAGATGACCTTTTCAATGGATATATAATTCACCACCAATATGTTCTTTGCCCTTTCAGTGATGAGCATGGAGTGGGAGTATGAATATTTATAGCTGGTCCAATATGGTGGAATTAGGGTTGGTCAGTTGGTCAGTCTGTGGTTCTGATTGCATCTGTGTAGTTGTTGCGTTTCACTTTCTCAGACAACCTCGCTTTGGTAGTGCCACTGGTTGTATCTATGAGGCTGGTGGACAAACTGGGCCCTTATAAAGCTGAAGTGTGAGGCTGAGAAACTGATTAAAAGTTGTCCCTAACCTTTGGATTAAAAGATTAATGTTTCATTTCAGTTTCAAGCTTTTAAAGAAAGGTCTTGATTTAAAAAAACAAAACAATAAAAGCGAGGTTTTTCCTTATGCGTAAAGCACCAAAGATATTTTTGCAAATGCTTTTCAGTTTGAATCTCATAAACATCGCATGCCCCCAATACTTTTTTTAATTATTATTTTTTTAAATGTTCTTGAAACGCCCAGCTAAAGTGTGTCTATAATGAGGTCTGTGAGCTAACTTGTTAATTAAATAACACAGTTAAAAGTCATGATTATGACAAGCTTGGACTCAATTAGGAGAAAGATGAATTCGCCTCCAGTAGGTAGGTGTGATGCGGCTGCTGTGAGAAGAGGAAGCTGCTAATTACAGTGAGCCAGACAAGGTGTCAATATGAGGCTCATGTAGGACTTCATTAAGCACTTTTAATTTTATTTTATTTTGGCACACTGGCATGCTGTTTTCTTCCTCCTCCAACAGTTGTGCATGTCTTGATAGAATCATTAATAAACATTTTCTCCTGTGTTTTGAATTGCATTAGTGTCACAACGGCCCGACATTTTAATGGGGAACATTTTTCGATAAAGGATGAAAGTCCATCTTTTCAGACAGATTTCTTGTAGAGCAAACTTAAAGAATTTGTCCTATATACCCTGCAGCTTTTCTTGCTTTTTTTCTCTTCTTCTTGTCTTGTCTTCTATGTATTTATGCACTTGTCGGTGTGCACGGCCATTATTTAACTATATGTTTCTTGTTGTAATGGCCGAGGCCATTATATTCCAAAGACTAAAAGGACATGGCTGGTTCTTACTGTGTTTGGCCGCGCCTTTGTTGTGCTTTCCTTTTGCCTCCCATTATATCATTATTCCTCCTCATCAAGGAAACTGTATTTTGTCTCTTTCATAAGCAGCAGTGTGCTACAGTGTTTCTGCTTTCATAACTAACAGGGACAATTCTGAAATGTCGCTGGGTTATTATCATTTTTAGAGGTTAGAGCAGAATTATCAGAATGGGCTAATCTGTGATCCAGGGTTTGCATGGTGAATTAGTGTTTAGTTGTTTTCTATTTCTGAGTATAAGAGAGTTTTTTCCAGTTAATGCAAGATAGTAAACACTGGTTTTAAAAACAGAAAAAACATCAGCTCCCTCAGCTCTGGCATTAAATAATGCCAGAGCTGAGGGAGCTGATGTGCTTCAGGTAGACCATCAAGAGAACACATTTATATCCAATTAAGCTATCCCCTCTACTGTCAAAGGTTTCAGTCTAGAGCCAATTAGAGACTTTCTAATCAACATCTTGACACCTTGGGTCCTGAGTGTCATGGCGAAATATTAGCATTTTGTATGCCAATTAGTGTCTGAGTCTGCAGTGCAGGAGAGGGGTTACGCGTCGACCTGCATAATAGAAACAAGAAACCTCAGGCTGGTACACATGGGTGGAGGTTGAGAGAAAACAGACGCTTTTATGAAAAAAAAAGGCCAATTCAATTGCCCTTCTTCTCTCTCCCTGTTCACCTTTAGAGGTCCCTCAGGTAAGTTTAAGAGACCCCGTCTCAATCGCTCGCTCTGCTCTGAGAGGTCTGTACATCACAGTGAATGAATCCTGTCAGTTTTATTACCAAAGGATCAAGGCACCACTGCGAAACAAAACAAAACCGAGAAAAAAATAACACACTACATGGACAGCGCACCTCCCAAACCTCATTTATAGCCCCCCTTCTCCTCTAAAACAGGCATGCTTGATCAGTTTGTTATCCAACATCCTCCCTCTCCATCACTCAAGGCCTCCCTCAACTTTGGCTTCCTTTACTCGCATCCTGTGCTCGGACTACTAAAGCGCACGCAGCTGCTTACTCGTCTGTGCGACCTAATCCAAATTTCTGCTCTCACACCCACCTTTTCATTACGCATACTTCTCTTCTCTTTGCCCCATGCCCTCCTTGCATCAATTTTCTCAGACATTTTATCAACGCCTCTATAAAAATGGTGAATGCGTTATGGCTAAATAAATGTGAAATACATGTGTCAGCCCTTAAAAAAATGTCACATGAATGAGTGGCACACAGCTGAAAATGTAGATTTTATTGAGCATTTAGGACTGTCGGTGAATTATTTCCATGCTGTCAGTTTCCTCACTCTCTCTCCTCCTACCACCGCTCTCTGGCTCTCTTTCCACATTTAATGTGGCCCCAATGAAAAGTGTAGGCAGTGTAATCTTCTCTATTGTCCCTTGGGTCTTCCTTCTTCCCAACAGCAGCAGATCACGTCAGAACAGCGTTGGGCCAACAGACAGAAATTCACTCCCTTGTCGCTATCAATCTCCGCCGCTGTTGACAATAATCCTGATCTGCCTTTGCTTCTTGTTTTCACTCCCAAAGCCCCAGTGCCTCCTGCCCACTTTAGGAAAACAAGGTTTCACTGTGATTGTTACTGACAGCTGAACCTGCAGACTCATCTGTGCCGGTTTCAGTGTCACAACACAATACGATCTTAGTATGGCCCGATGGGGGGAAAATAAAGCCCTTTTAGTGGTGGAATAAAAATTCAATATTCACATAATGAGGAGGGAAAATAACAATTCAATTAATGCAGCACATATCTACAAAGCTTGGACAGGGCAATATAAGCATGTGGCTATGGACTGTATGGAGACCAGTGGGTTAGATGAAGTGTTTTCTTCATACTTAGTTGTTATATTGGGAATACATGCATGTGGTTTGGCATTGCATGATTAAAAAAGCCAGGAAAAACATCATCTGCAACATAAGTTGTTTGAAAGATGCACAAATTACCTGTTCCGTGTGGATTAATGCACCCCAATACCATCACTGATGCTGGCTTTTAATCTATAACGAGCTGGGTGATCCTTCTCCTGTTTAGAATTTCACATTTTGAATGTTCAGTTTTTAAATTCACATCAATTTGATTTATTCCTACTTTTCTTTTCCAATGATTTACAGTCAGTGATGACACAGCATTAGTGAAATAGCAGTGACACACAAAGGTAGCCCAGGTAAAGTTTTTCCTGAAAATTTTAAGTAAATGTAGAACAGAAGTGAAAAACACCAACTAAAGTAATTTAAGACTGAAACTTTTCAAGAAATGCACGATATCGTCACATAAATTGAAATTGAACAATTTATTTCCCCCTGGGATGTTGTATCTGATGTTGAGCATTTTAACCAGCTCATAGCTCTTCTTTACAACCACGTAACCACATTGCTACTTTCCAGCCTGCTTTTCCTGTAATATAGAGCACAACTAGCAAGTACTCCAACAATCCTTGATGAAGTCATTTGTTTACTTTTGGGTAAAACATGATCAGCTCCTACTAACTCTGCTTTTAGGTATTTATTCATCACTGGATGCTAACACGCGACTCTTGCTGTCAGACATGTTTGGGTTTATGTTCATAGATTTTTCTAGGGAACATAAATGCATTGCATTGCTATATCATTAATATGGAGAAATCACACTTCTTTTAAATTGTGTAAATTATTGTGGATGTCATGATATGGCACAGACCCAGTTTTTCACTACATAATCCTGCATTTCTAATGCAGTGCCAGTTAACCTTGTTCTTTGCATACAGAGATTTCTCTGAATTGTCTGAATGTTTTAATGATGCAACATAAGAAAAAACCATTAAGAAATGCTTTTCTTTAATTGGTGAGCTGTTGTATTTGTCGACATTTCCTCACCATTTTTCTTCTAAAAGTGTCTTTGGGGTATTTTACTGAACCCCATTCATGTCTCCAATAAGTCTAATAAGTTGGTGTTTTACAGGCATTACAAAACTTTATCTTTTGTTTCCCTGTTGGGGACAGATGCAACTTTAGTGCCTGAAAGATTTTGTTCCTGACACAAAAATAAATGTTTTAAATAATTTTTTTGTTTAAATTAAGTAGAAATTCTAAAATTAAAAATTAAAACTTATATATGGAGAGTGAGAATTTTTTTTTAATGTGGAAGAATAAACATTCAATAAACTCCAGTTTTTAAAAAAAGTATTTTTTTTGCAATTCAGGTTTTACAAGTCACAGAGTAAAATAGGTCACACATTTCATCGTGTGATGTCAGAGTTCAACTTACACGCAGATACATTTGTTCGTTTGTTGTTATGAATGTAACATATAATTCGTGAAGCAGCTTATGTTCATCCATGAATTACTTCTACTGTCAATCGTATTAATATTGATAATATTTAAAAGGTCACACTCTTGTAAATATGTAGATAAAATGTACAAAGATGCAACTTGTCCACTAGTTTACTGTATATAGGAGGGGAAAGGGAGCCATGAATTAATCATAAACGTAGCACATTAAATGTCAGCATCTCCACTGTCTGAGTAGAGGCTAAGTAAACCTACGTGCCTCATAAAGAAGTCAACCATAAAAAGCCATAAATAACAGTGTGTCCTTTTGGTTAGCAAATATAATTAGCTGGTGTTCATTTAAAAGGCCATTCAATGAGGTGGTGTGAATATCACTGCTGCAACTTTTGTTGTGACCCTTAAATGCTGATTCAGGTAAACATTATTTTATTTCAAGCATGGTTTAGGTTTGCTTACGATAATATTGTCAATGTACATGCAGAGGTAAACTCACTTTAGCTGTAATTTTACGCAGCAAAACAGTTTCCCCACTCCTGTTTGATGTGCTATTGGTCTGTCACTACCCTAAAAACAGTTCAGAGGGCTAGATGCTCCTACAGGGTCTAGACTTCAGGAGCAGGCCGCACCTTTTCCAGCACATCCCCTGCTCCTCCATTGAACATGTAGGTACATTTACATTTTCTCCGATCAGCCCTCCGGCCATAACAAGGTAAAGGTGCTTCAGTCTTTACTCATTGATCCAGTGGTGAAAAACTGAAGAAAACTGACCTTCACATGCACAGTTTTTATGAGACAATCCTTATTCCCTCCATTTTTGAGTGGTCATAATGTTTTCTGCTCACTGGTGTACTATACAGCAATCCTCACAGCAGCCGGCCAGCCTCTACCTCAGCTGACAGTATACTGTCAGGGGAATCTTGCTGTTCAACCATGTAGACAGATGTTGGATGTACAAGATGTAACAATCCCTCTACTGTAATATTTCTCCTAAACCTACTTGTTCTCCTCAGGGGAGACATTCAGTCCCTTCAGAGCAAAGCAGCCTAGCACTGTAAAGGAACAAAATGTCTTCCATTGTTCTTGTTCTTTCCTTAGCTGTTCACCTGAGATTCGCAAAACAAAAAAGGAGGAGATGTGAGGTTATCAAGATGCACAAAGAGGGCAGGGTGGCTTGTGAATGTGCCATATTGTATCCTGACCTCATGCTAGTATTTGGTGGGCCCGTTTGACCACTCTAGCCTATCTTGTGCTCCCATTTATTGTGATTGTATGGAGTTATTGAGGAGTTGGACCTATTAGGCGAGGAGCTGCCATAGCTGTCTGCCTACCAATTACTAGCCAGCAGCTATGTACAGCCTGCCCCGAGGTAAAGAGGGGTAGGGGATGTTGTAAGAGGTTGTGGGGGAAGGATATAAGTGGGGTTGGGGATGCTGGGTAGGGGTTCTCAGGAGACCTGCCACAGCAGCACGTCGTTAATCAATCCGATTTAGACTGGACAGGGACACACTTAGACGCTGCCCCCGCCAACACTGCCATGGCAGGGGAGAGAAAGCGTGTGCGTGACCTGCATCTTATTCCAGTATGCGGACACAAAAAGATGGATAGATGGGTCCAGAATGAAGAGAAAGGAATGGGGTGGCAAATGAGAGAGGGATGATGGAAGGGGCGTGAGGTGTGGAGGGAGAGACAACAATTAATGGAGTGATGTGAGTTGAATTAAAACAAAGGAAAGATATTGATTCATTTCTGTCCTAAGGAGGGGAGTAAAAATGTTCACCTTCTTTATGTGAAAGAAAACCCCACAGAGAGAAATGTATTTGATAAAATTGATGAAAGGGGCAAAATAAAAATGTTGGATGGAGGAGGAGAAAGGGGGAAGTTTAGTCTGATTTGATTTGTCTTTGTGATCACAAGAGATCAGTGAAGTTTGATGACTGGCGGAGATGATGGACCATATCCTTAGTCAGACTCACAGGAGGAGACAAGGATAGAGTTAGGGCGTCCTATTTGCATTCATTAATATGTATGCACATGTGCACTTTATTTTCCACTATTAAATGGATTGCCTGCTTGAATAGTTTGTTACCCAGCCAGTGATAGTGCAATTTATTATAAGGAGATTTGCTTACCGAGTGCGAAAACAATTCAGATTTTACCGAGAGCGGATGAAATAACAGGCACATTTAACAACATCATAAATAAAGACGCTCCTTTGTCACCAGAAAAGCTGCTCAACTAAATCCTGGGATACTGGATTGGTCTTCGAGAATTAGGTACACAACATTAAGTCTGGTAATTGTGCTCCCTTCTGCAACATGTATGGGATCATTGCCATCGTGTAATATAAGGGCAGTGCTAAGTGGTTGCATATTAGTATGCATGTAAATATGTATCGTTAGATGTAATGACTTCTTCCTAAATGACTGGTCATATCATTACAGACAGAGCATCATGTGGATTGCATTTCCTTCTCCAATCACAAAGCTGTCCAGATGTTGATAGAAGAGTAAATAATGCCTCATCTGAGCAGATTTACTTTTTAAAATTGTGCAAGGCTCCATGGTTTGCAGCCTTCACACCGGATAATGTGTTAGCTCTGTATACCAGCAGTTAGTGGGTGGCAGAGTTTTGTCTTACAGGAGTGTTGATAAGATTGTTTAGTGATTCTGAGGCTGCAGTGTGCTGACGTTCAAATGTCCTTGGCTATGCCTTTTATTCATATCTGACGCCAAACAGGGACGACATTCTTCTTTTGAATGTTTTCATCAAAACATCGGACATTTTCATCATCTCGCTTGTCTTGAAATTATGGTTTTATCGCGTTTCCTTGAGTTAGTGTCTTAAAGCCGAGTGATAATTACTTTCAGTGCATTCAATTCGATTATATTTTATTTTTATAGTCCCAAATCAAGTAAGGTAAACACCCTAAAATAATAGAGTGAAAACCCAAACAATGAAGCCACCCCCTATGAGCAAGCACTTGGTGACAGTGGGAAGGAAAAACTCCCAACAGGAAGAAACCTTCAGCAGAACCGGGCTCAGAGACAAGAAGCTATCTATTGCATTAGGGCGAAGGTAAAGATAACGGGTGAGAGAGATGGGACAAAAATTTAAAGTTACAGCTCCTGTCATGCACCTTTAAGCCTCATGCAATACATATTTTGGTAAACTCTCAACACTGTCATCACTGATGACTCTGGGTTATTTATTTTGTTTGCTTGTTTTTTTTAGCAGTACCAAGCAGCATTAGGGATTGATGAGTTGAGCTTTTAGCAAATAATAGTTTTAGTGGGTAGTGGAGATAGCTACTGGATGTGTAAATAGACAAGTTCACCACGTCCACTTGAAAGGTCACAATAAGCCAATGTGGTATTCACAGTTTGTCTACGACCCCTTTCTTGTGATGAGAGCAGCACTGTCCTCTGACACAAACTGTCAATGCATGACAAGCAAAGCCAAAAAAAAGGTAAATAAAACTGAAAGCTGTTTTCAGTTAATGATGCTGACATGGATGAGCAATAGCAAACACATATAGCAGTGATCAGAATGTGTGAACCTTCATTGTGTTTTCTGTGTTTGTGTGAAAAAATGAACTGATGTGTTCCTTGACACCTTTCTGCTAATCTCCCATCAAACTGTCCTCAGCAACAGGTGGATCAGGTGTGACAGCAACAATCCTCTGGAAAAAAAAATAAAAAATTGATGGTGACTAAAAAAGCTGGTGGTCTGAGACGGAAGTGTGAGGCCAAAGATCACTGCACATCTCATTTATCTACCCAGTGGACAGGAAGGCATCAGCACTGATTACATTACACCACGATCACAGAGTGAAACAGGAAATAAAACAGCAGTAGTGAACAAACTGGTTGTAGGTGAGATAATGTGGTGAAAAAGATAAAAGTGTTAAAGGGAAAATGTAAAAAAAAATAGAGGAATTTCAGTTATTATCAACAACGAATTTAAATATAAATAAAAGTAAATGCGTTCTTAACATGTTGGATTAGATAACTGGACTGTATAACACATTTTTGACTAGTGTGAAGTCCATAGTTCTGTCATGCTGACTAGTTAATTAACATGTAGATGGCAGTGGTGAACATGTCTCCTCTGCAGGTGATAATTAGTGTTTGAAGGCTATAAGAGGAGACCTCCAATTAAAAAGAGAGATTTGTAGAAACTTGTAGGTGAGACTGGATACTGAAGATGAAATATTAAAAAATAGCCATTGAAAATCACATTTGGTGTCTATAAGTAGGTTTATGATTATATACATAAAAGCTGTTAGAAAAACAGAAAATATTTTTAACAGTAATTTTTTTATTTACACAAATGTTCAGGTAATGGATGTGCAGCATAGTTACATTTTAGCTAATACTGATCTTTAATTTCTCTGAAAAAAGCAGGTTGTGTCAGCATGAAAGAAGAGTTGCTGTTTCCTGCCTTGTTGAGAGTGCGTGCAGACCATTGTCGCCCACGAAAACATGATTCAGCCTCACCGCAGACAACAATATGTCTGCAAAACACACTCGTGACATCAAACGTCTGCTTTCCACGTGGCATTTCCTTCTTTAATGGTCTTTTTTCAATCTTGGCCGCCTATCAATTCCTTACTTGTGCTTTTTCGCAGGTGAGGGCCAGTGCAATCGCTCAAGACGCAGATCAGAACTACGACTATGCCTCCAACAGTGTTATCCTGCACCTGGACGTGGGGGATGAAGTGTGCGTGCAGCTGGACGGGGGCAAAGTTCACGGGGGAAACACCAACAAATACAGCACTTTCTCCGGCTTCCTCATCTACCCTGACTGACAATGTCCTCACATTCCTATACTCCCCCTCTGTAATCAAGCAAAAAGTTTCATCTCCTTTCTTCATCTAACACTGCCATAATGTAATTTGTCATTTAACTGCCCTTCAGTAAATGAAACATTGTAATAATATGACCACAGCTAATAGATAGAGCTTGAAGAGAATTTGTGTAAAAATGAGTATAATATTGTACATATTACCAGATAACATTTACTCAATATAATACACTTGTGTGATCACTATTATGTGCCATGTACAGTATGTGTAAGCATGGCTAAAACACAATTTAAATACATCTTTTTCATATGCACACGTTTGCCTGTACACACGCGAGTGTCCACGCGTTAAGTGAAATTTACTTGTCGTTCTGAGAGAGGATGATCGTCCCGGCCACCGCTCTGAAATCAACTGGAATGATATCTGAATGTAGATTGTCAACCAAAGTGTGCGGCCTTTCGCCTTTACCGTGAGATGGATTTTCAATACGGCCGTAGACATCAAACAAGAAAAGTCATGAATATATTGATCAGAGCTTATATTAGAGCCAACTTTATGGTCATAAACCGGTGTGTTGTATGTCTGTGTTGATGCAGCATACACGCCTGTGCTTGCCCTTTATTTTGTGCTGAGGTGTAAAAGCATCATGTTACTAATGGTATGACTTGCACAGTCTCTGACTCCTGCAAGAGGGAGGAGGAGGAGGGCTTTTGAGATGTTGATAACAGACCTTTAACAAACCCAATATGTCAATACTGAGATTTATCCTGACACCACCTCATCATATCCTGCTAATGAGCTGAGGCTTCTTCTACAGCCTCACCTGTTGGGCGACACACAAATCTTTCCTCTTTAAATAGTGATAGTTTGGGAAAGATTTTTCCATATGAAGATCATGGGATGCAGTCGAATAGCTGAAGTAGTTAGTTTGACATGCTATCTGCCCACCTTAAATGTTGAGATTGATGGATTGTGTTAAAAGCCGGCTGTCATAGTGAGGTTTAGAATTGATATTATTTCTTTTTAGAGAGTCTCACATGAAGGCTTCCATAATGTTCTACCCACTTCTTCAGTCATGGCCACTAAATTCGATAGATTGTGTTTTTTCTATCTGCAGAAATGTTTTTTTTCGTGGCATGGCTCTGCCGAGAAATCAGTGTCTCCACCCTTCAACTCACATATGTGGAAAGCGTAAAGCAGGGAGAGCAGCAGGAAGACCCTCATACAGAACAGAACAGGCATCAGTAACAACAGATAGGACACTGATGCATGACGGGATGAGAGGTGGGTGGCAAAGCGGCTTGCAGATGAGCAAGCTAAAGCAGCTTTTACAACACTATCAGTTGATGCTGACCGGCACCGAGATCAGCTGATGTGTCAGGACTGCAGCTGAGCTTGACTTCATGGCCTGCCTGAGCCAATGCTCTGCTGAAATTGTGCAATGGATTTAAAAAAAGAGAGAGCCTCCCTACCTCCTCACAGCAGGCCAATCACAAGAGTGAAGCGGTTGTAAATGTGTGATTGCAAGAAAAACAGTTTCCCAGTCTAGTTCCCAAAATGTGAAGCTTTTTTCTTTTTAATTTTAATGTGAATGTATCCATGTGAAAAATCTCTTGATGTTACTGCCATGTGCCATACCTATAGGTTCTCTGTGCCTTATACTATCAATTTATTTTTATTTTTTATGCATGAGATGGTTTTCCCTTGTTAAGCTAAGTGAAGAAGATGGTCCACGTCATGCAAATCGAAATCAGACACACTACTTATAAGAGGGATTGTCTTTACAATGTTAGTGCATACTCACTTAATGAAATGCACACGTTTATGTTGCAAATAGTGACTACGAATCTTTGTGTGTAACTGGATGTTACTGACCCTTGTAAATAAAAGGCCACAAAACTAAGACCAAGATGAATTCTGTATGGTGGGAATCAATAACAGAAGCATGACACGGTGTAATTGAAACTCTGCATCCACAAAAATTGTAATATTTCAATGGATCCGAATTTTCACGTTTAATTTTTTAACATTTTTTAATAATATACCTTGAACGTAAAACTCTTTTTAACACATTTGTTAGAGTTTAGTGCCGTGCAAGTAGAGGGCTTCACTTTAAAACGTGTGAAGGAGACGGTATTATTGAGGTAGCATGACCATACCCAGATATTTGGATGTGGATTATTCTTACTCTTATTAGTCTTGTGGTGAAATTGAAAAAAAAAAAAACCATCTTAATGTCGTATATTGTACACAGACATCCCCCATGTGTGGCTTCATTTAACCTCTGCGCCACAATGCATCCTACTGTGTGTGTTTTCTGGCGCTGCTACCTCTGTTCCCGAGCATTGCTCTTACTGTTCTTTGCGAGCTGAGACCATGAAATACAATTTAAAAAAAAGAAGATTCAGGATGATTTTACTGTCAGGCGGAACCAGTGCTTTCTTTATTGCTTTTATTCTGTCTTCTTTCCACAGGAAAACAAAGAAGCTGTTGCAGACCTGTTATGATAAAGTGTCTTTGAAGTTTTCAGGGTGTTTTTTATATGTTAAAAAAAAAATCCTTTTTTTTTTTTGCAGCACTGAGGTCTAACACATTCTTCAGGTTCAGTTATTTGCTCACATAATATTGCAACAGTTGCCTTGAGATGCACAACTCTCTCAAAATCCTGAACAACAATGTGTGTGTGTGTGTGTCCCTGCTTGACTGCATTATATGCAGAGGCTTTCTGTCTTGCACTTTTTGTATATAAATATGAAAAAGAAGAACAGCAAATCTATCTATCTATCTATCTATCTATCTATCTATCTATCTATCTATCTATCTATCTATCTATCTATCTATCTATCTATCTATCTATCTATCTATCTATCTATCTATCTATCTATCTATCTATCTATATATATATATTGTATATTTAAAAATATACAACCCTAACTCCAAAAAACTTGATATGCTCCTTTCTCAAGGCACAAAATAGAGAGAGGAGAATCTTTAAAACAAGCAAACTGGTTTCCTAATGCTTACTGGTATTTGCATCAATAATAATAATCTGTCTACACCTGTGTTTAAAATACAGCTTTGCAACTTTTTAAAATTACCTGTAAAACTAACTACACCTATGAGCACTATTTAACTTTCTCTGTTTAGCAAATCTGCCCAGTGAAAAATATTAACTCATATTAGCAAAAGGCTGGAAAAGTAGGTGGTAATTAAAAAAAGTTAATTAGATTGGAGTAATAAAACTTATTAGTTCATCTGTTACATGATTGGGTATAAAAAGAACATTTTATAGTGGCACAGTTTCTCAGAAGAAAAAATAGGCAAATGTTCATCAATCTGCAACAAAAACCCAAAACGGTATCTACAAACTGCTGAACAATTTTAGGACAATGGTCCTAAACATAAAAGTTTGAAGACTGAATATCTCTTCAATATCATCTACATTGCATAATGTCAAAAAATTCAGAGAATCTGGAGAAATCTCTGTGTGCAATCTGTGTGAAATCACTGGCCCTGTGGCAGCACTGCATTAAATACAAGCATAGAAATCACTGCACAAGCTGAGGAACAGTTCCAGAAATCATTTTCTGTGAACACAGTTTGCTGTGCCATACACAAATGCAGATTAAAGCTTCAACAGGATCCTCAAACACCATCATCATCTC